>NW_027361784.1:28425416-29050208 GCF_039654945.1 Dendrobates tinctorius
TGTTCAACCCATTTTTTCGAACCATTTTTTAAATTCTTACTTTTGTTTGTTTTCTAGGACTCAACTCAGACTGGAAAGCTTGGAGGACGCCCATATCATGAAAGGAAAAGATGACGCTTTGTCAGACAAGCATGGCTGCCCCGCTTATGTGAGTCCGGAGATTCTGAACACCACGGGGACTTATTCCGGGAGATCTGCCGATGTTTGGAGCTTGGGAGTCATGCTCTTCACTCTCCTGGTGGGACGCTATCCTTTCCATGACTCAGATCCGAGTTCCCTCTTTTCAAAAATTCGACGTGGACAGTTCTGTATCCCGGATCATGTATCTCCAAAAGCCAGGTGCCTTATACGAAGCCTTTTGAGGAAAGAACCTTCAGAAAGACTGACTGCAGATGAGATATTATTGCATCCCTGGTTTGAGGCTGCAACGCAACCCAGTTACGCGGACCAGGAATCGAGTAACGCTGACCAACTAGTCCCGGATATCCCTCCGAACTATGATGACCTGGAGTCATTCTTCTGCTAGCTTTCTCATGGACCACGGTTGCCTCTTTGTAAAGACTTCTTATAAACTTTAAAATTGGACAACCATCTTGTATTTTACCCCTTAGATAAATGCCCTTCTGGTCTTTGCCAACAATTATCCTATTACAAGAGCTTTTGTCTTGGGGGGAGGTTGGTGCTTCTTGTTGTTGTTGGGTATTGTTAGAAGAAAAATTATGAACCCTCATTATGGTTTTTGGGAAATTTAACAATGGACCCATGACCTACTCAATGAAGGCAGCCATAAATTGGTGATCGGTATAATGGTACAGGTTGAGAAGAGGCTTCCTATCAAGGTGTAGGTGGTTGACCCTATATGGTGGGCTTTACTGCTACGTCGTGTTTCAAAAGATTCGAGTGATCTTTAAATTTTTTGAGCTGGTGCCAATCACTTCAAGATTTTTTTTGTAATTATTATTATTATTTTTTTTTTTAATATAAATATTGTTTTGGCCAGTGAAGTGTAGTGTGGGAAATATTGGTCTCTTTTTGGGTTCTATGTGATTTTATTCTCCTCTATTATATCAGAAAAAAAGGGCCGTGAAGAGAACTGAATGTTTTTGTTGAAAAAAAAACAAAAATCTAATTCATACATTATGGTCATAAAATTTTTGTAGAGTGCTACAAGTGTTTTAGCAGAGTGAAGAAATGGTGACGATGATGACACATATACCTCATTATTTTTGGCCTCGGCGCCATGCATTTCACAACTTCAGTTATAAGTTAGATTCTTTTGTAAATAGGTTCATGGTGACTAATTATTTTTTTAATAGACCCGAAGTGGACGCTTTTTTCACTAAATACAGAGCTGAAATTGTCGTCCTTCTTTTTAGGGCTGCATCACAGAGCTGAATTTGTCCTCCTGCTTTTTAGGTCTGCGTCGTTCTTGGGAGATAGCTGAGCGGCGTTACCAACTATGGGCAGCCACATGTTATCACTATAAGCCACGATAATAAACTCAGCTCTGCTACATCATGTGATGTAACTGATATCACCCGCTTAGAGTAGGGCCAGATGATGCAGCCAAAACTTGCCTGACTTTGTTTTACAATCGTGCGGCCATTGGCCCACCCTGGGTGAACGGAGTTTCGACCGTACTGCAGCCGCACCACCACTGCATTCTCTGGCCCAACCCTTAATGGTTTGCTATATGTTACATCCTTTCCCCAGAGTCCTGTTATAAGATGGTGCTCGACAACCTGTCACGATGGCAGAGAAGTTAAAAAAAACAAAAAAAACCTTTTTTTTTCTCTCTTTTTTTAATTTGAATTGTAAATTAAGAAGTAAAAAAAAAAGAAAATAATCCCAAAAATAATCAACAATTGAAATGTGAATAACTGTTGGCAAAAAAAAGCATCAGTCAAAAAAGAAAAACCTAAGTCTTTTTTTTTTTTTCTTTCTTTAATCGTGAGTGACCTATGGGGGTGACCTTGGCCCTTTTTGCACTAACTGCCTCGCGGTTGTTTCTTTCGTATCTGTGATACGCTGTATATGGATGAGCCTGTACATAGTGACAGTAAGCGTTTGCTTAAAACAGAATTGAAAAAAAACACTATTATGTTGTGTAAATACGTGAAAAAAATTCCCCATGGCGGGAACATTTGTAAAGTTTGTTGTAATAAATATTTCTTTTTTTAAAATTTGTCGTCTTGCTCGTGACTTTATAGGCATCTTATCACAAAGGTACTTATTAACAAATGACCAGTTCTCCTGTCGAATTACAACTCGTTTTCACGATGCGGCGACCCGCGTCAAACGCATAATGTTGGAATTTGTTTTTTTTTGTCACATCATCAAACCGACGTATGCGGATGCATCCGCATACTGCGGCACGACCTGCGTACCCAATGCAAAAGATAGGGTACACAGGTCGCACGCAGAAGTAGGCGGCGCTGACCGGAGGAGGCGCGGCTGTGGGCGGAGCTTCACGGAGGACATCCGCAGCTCGCCCAGCCACAAATGTGAACCTAGCCTAAGTATATCATGAGTGAAACTCAGTCGAGTCTGTATATCTGTAACATGGCACGGGCTGGTAACCATGGGTGAGGTACTCGTGTTCTAAGCCCTGTCACGCTACAGGAAAATGGGGTCCTGGCTGAGTGTGTGGACTTTAGCTGTAGGGGTGTTATGCCCTTGCAGCCCACATTACACATTACTTTGGCTCACCAGGACCAGATGTTATGTCATTCAGTGAGGGAGACCACCACTCAAAAATAAACGGTCTTTTACTGAACAATAACGTAAGGAAGAGTATGGACAGTGGACAGCGGGTGCAAATCTTCATGGATGTTTCTTTTAACCCATAGAACATCTTCATACACATTCGTTCTCCTAAGAATCACTCACTCCTCCTATCACTTTTCCTCAACTCTACCCTGGATCACGCTATCCGTACCCTCGGTCTCCTCCCACTTGGACACCCACTTCATGCAGCTCTGCTCGCTGCTCAGATATATTGTAGCAATACACGTCTTTTCAAGGGGAAACATAGGCAACACCTCCACCCTCTTACATTTCGCTCTCATTTAATAATGGCCATCCTCGGGCATGCCGAACCTGAATGACATCAAACAGTCTCAACATGACACAGCAGTTATTAAACAATACTGGATACTCTTCCTCTCATAGAACAATGTGGACCTGGTCCTTTTCAGTAAGGACCCCAAAACAGCAACAAACCAAGTCCTTTAACCCAGCACCAGTCCATCATCCCGTCATCAGTCCTTAGGACAGGGGCACAGCCCTTCAGAGGCAATGTTCATCCTGGATTGGGCTCTGCTTCAACGCATTTCAATCCAGCAGGGAAAAGTGCAACGAGTGCATCAAAAACAAAGAAAAAACAGTCCAGCCATCCCTGGGGTAAAGACAGTCCATTCTTAGAGTCCCGGATCCCCTGGGATTGGGATCTCTGAAACCTCAAATTTGGCATGCAACTGGAACTACATAAACCTTTCCAGCATCCGACTCCTTTAGACATTATTCGTTTGTCCTTTAAGGTTCCTTCTTCCTGTTCCTTCCCTCTTCCTTCTTCCTGTGTTCATCCAGGATGGATGAACACAGAACTTAAGCACATGCTAAAAAGGAAGAAAAAAATGTTTATAAAATGGAAAGAGGGAGGCATATCTAAAGAAGAATATAATGCTGTCTGCAGAACCTGCAGGGCACAAATCAGATTACTAAAGCTGACAATGAATTGATGCTTGCAAGAGATGTCAAAAGCAATAATAAAGGATTTTGGGGATATGGCAAAAGTAAAAGAAAAGTCAAAGATGCTATAGGATTTTTACAGGATGAAAAAGATGAAATGGTAAGATAGGATGTTGAGAAGGCCGAACTTTTAAATTCCTATTTTGCATCTGTTTTCTCTCAGAAAGGAAATGTAACATCAACTGTTATATCTGGATAACAGTTATATAACTGGATATCTATAAACAGAAAGATAGTGAGGAAACACTTAGCTAACCTAAATGAATTCAAATCTCCAGGTCCAGATGAATTACACCCCAGAGTACTGAAGGAGATAGCAGAAGAAATTTTTGAACCCCTCTCCATAATCTTTGAAAATTCTTGGAGAACAGGAGATGTCCCAGAAGACTGGAGAAGAGCAAATGTTGTTCCTATCTTCAAAAAGGGGAAGAAGGTGGACCCAGGCAACTATAGGCCGGTGAGTCTGACTTCTATACCAGGAAAGATCTTTGAACAAATTATTAAACAACATGTATGTCAGTACCTGATAAGAATGAAGTGATTAAACAGAGTCAGCATGGGTTTGTAACTAATAAGTCATGTCAGACTAACTTAATTTCCTTCTATGACGGAATCACTGATTGGGTGGATCAAGGAAATACTGTAGATATAGTATATCTTGACTTCAGCAAAGCATTTGACAAAGTATCTCATACAATCCTTATTGAAAAAATGACTAAGTATGGAATGGACAAGGCAACTGTTAGGTGGATTCATAACTGGCTTAGTGATCGGACCCAAAGAGTGGTCGTAAATGGCTGCACATCCAGTTGGAAGAATGTCTCAAGTGGGGTACCACAGGGTTCTGTCCTGGGCCCTGTATTGTTCAACATCTTTATCAACGATTTAGATGAAGGAATTGACGGTAAACTGATTAAATTTGCTGATGACACAAAGCTAGGAGGGATAGCTAATACTAGAGAAGAGAGAGAGGATTCAAAAAGATATAAATAAACTGGAGAAGTGGGCAGCAGCTAACAGAATGGTTTTTAACAGGGAAAAATGCAAAGTACTACATCTGGGCAATAAAAATGAAAAAAGCATATACAGAATGGGAGGAATAGGGCTAAGTGACAGCACATGTGAAAAAGACTTCGGTATAGTAATAGATCACAGACTGAATATGAGTCAACAGTGTGATGCAGCAGCAAAAAAGGCAAATGCAATTCTAGGATGTATTAACAGAAGCATACAGTCTAGATCACGTGAAGTCATTATTTCCCTCTACTCCTCTTTGGTCAGACCTCATCTGGAATACTGTGTCCAGTTTTGGGCACCACATTTTAAAAAAGACATCAACAAACTGGAGCAAGTTCAGAAAAGAGAGACCAGAATGGTGACCGGTCTGCAAACCCTGTCTTATGAGGAAAGGTTGCAGGATTTGGGAATGTTTAGTTTGCAAAAGAGAAGACTGAGAGGAGACTTAATAGCTGTCTACAAATATCTAAAGGGCTGTCACATTGTAGAAGGATCAACTTTATTCTCATTTACACAAGGAAAGACTAGAAGCAATGGGATGAAACTGAATGGGAGGAGACACAGATTAGATATTAGAAAAAACTTTTTGACAGTGAGGGTGATCAATGAGTGGAACAGGCTGCCACGAGAAGTGGTGAGTCCTCCTTCAATGGAAGTCTTCAAACAGAGACTGGACAGACATCTGACTGGGATGATTTAGCGAATCCTGCTTTGAGCAGGGGGTTGGACCAGATGGCCCAGGAGGTCCCTTCCAACTCTACGATTCTATGATTCCTCCTCTGGGGAACTCGGAGATGATTCATCTCTTCTTTCTGGGCCTCCTTCTCCTTGTGCCGGTTCTGCAGGCTGTCCACCCTCTAATACCATAGTGGCCTGCCTGGTATGTGGACATGAGCCACTGCTCTAGTCATGACTTGGACCGTGCGACAGCGACGACAGCCTTCAATGTTCTCCAGGTGGAATGGACATCACATGTAGCAATGCATGTGTCTTCAGAGGGAACCGTGAGCAACACCTCCACCTTCTTCCAAATCTACCATATGTGATACTGTCAGCTGAGACAGTGTATCTAAGTCTATTATGAATGATGCTGTCCTGCTGAGCTGTTATATCTAATTCTATTATTTATAATACTGTTTGCTGAGATGCTGTATCTAAGCAAATTATGTGTGATACTGTCCGCTGAACCAGAGCATCTAAGTCTATCATAATACTGTTTGCTAAACCAGAGTATCTAAGCATATCATGTGTGGTACTATCAGCTGAACCATTGTATTTTATCCTAACATATATAATGCTGTTTGCTTGGCTGCTACATCTAAGCCAATAATGTGTGATACTGTCTGCTGAGCCGTGTATCTAATCCTTTCCTGTGTGATACTATCTGCTGAGCTGTGTATCTAAGCCTATAATGTGTGATACTGTCTGCTGAGCTGTGTATCTAAGCCTATAATGTGTGATACTGACTGCTGAGCTGTGTATCTAAGCCTATAATGTGTGATACTGTCTGCTGAGCCGTGTATCTAAGCCTATAATGTGTGATACTGACTGCTGAGCTGTGTATCTAAGCCTATAATGTGTGATACTGTCTGCTGAGCTGTGTATCTAAGCCTGTGTGGTGTGATACGGCTCAGTGTCCTCTGGGGGGATGCACACTCAGTCTGGGATTTCAGTATTGGACATGTGCAGCTACAGATGATTAGAAGGAGACAGAGTGATTGTAATGTAATTCCCGCTGTCGCCCACCGGCTGTGATCATCAGATGACACATGAGGCTCCGCGGCCTGCGACACCAGAGATGAGTGGGATCAATAATGTCACATCCGCTTCTGCGGCTGAAAGCGAACACAGCGAGCTGAGCAATCACCTAACAAATGACTGATCTCTAAAGAGAGATTGTACAGATAATAGATAAATGGTGGATGGATGACAAACAGATGACAGCTACATGGAGAGATCACAGGTCAATAATAGAGACCTAGAAAGATAGATAATATTTAGATAAACAGTCAGATAGATATAGTGAAGGAAAGATAAATAATAGATATTTACATAAGTAGATAGATAGATAGATAGATAGATAGATAGACAGACAACATCTGCAAGGAGTTTGTATGTTCTCCCCGTGTTTCCGTGGATTTCCTCCGGGTTCTCCAGTTTCCTCCCATATTCCAAAGACATACTGATAGGGAATTTAGATTGTGAGCCCCATCGGGGACAGTGATGATAATGTCTGTAAAGCGCTGTGGAATATGTTAACGCTATATAAAAATAAAGATTATTATTAAAAAATAAAGATTATTAATAGATCAGTAACAGATGGTAAGATAACAAATAGGAAGACTGGTGGATAGATCAGTACTTATGCTGGTGAAGAAGCGCACAATTCCCTCTGTAACGCACAGATACATATGCCGAACATCAATAATACAGCGATTCAGTGCAAACATAATATCACCATATTACAATCTTGCTGTATTCAAACACCTCTACCATACTATGCCCACATCATGGTGCCATATACAGCCCACACTATACTGCCACGCTGTGTCTTTATGTTACCACCATACAGTGCCCACATCATGGTGCCATGTTTGGCTCACACAATACTGTCACTCTGTCTTCATATTCCCACAATACTGTGCTCACATCATGGTCACATATTCGGCCCACACAATAATACTGCCGCTCTGCGTCTTTATACTTCCACTATACTATGTCCACATCACGGAGCCATATATGGCCCACAAAATACTGCCACCCTACTTCTACATATTACCACCATACTGTGCCGACACAATATTGCGGCTCTGCATCTTCATATTACCACCATACTGTGCCCACATAACAAGAAAAAAGAGGGGGAGAAGCCAGCGCTGCTTGTGGTCAGAACGTAATACATAAAGTGTGAAAACACACATTGGTTTCTATCTGTATTCAAAAATGAGACATTTAGCAAAAAATTGATCAATTGTTTGAGCTACCCCGCCACGTCAAGGCAGTCTCGTATGGGGAGTCCTACTCTACGTTTTTTATGTTCGCTGTGCCATTGCGGCCTCCTAAATGTATAAAAGCAAGACCTCATTACATGCACACTGTACCTCAAGCATTTCAGAATCGCTCCTATGGCACCAGAGAGGACAAGCGCAGATAAAGGTTAGCCAGGTCCATGCAGACATTTCAGGTCCAACCTCCACACTGCCTGACCAGCACCACAGATAAAGGACGATCCAGGCCCAGATACAGGTGCGTAATCAAATAAAGCCTAGGGCAGGGACGCTGTTAATGTGAACAGCAGCCTAGATCAATCACTAAGAAAACAGAAAGAATAGCGTATATGACCCAGCGCGCACGGCTACAGTGGTGGTCAGCCACAAAACCAATATCAAGAAAAAAGAGGGGGAGAAGCCAGCGCTGCTTGTACCATACTGTGCCCACATAACGGTACTACGTACAGCCCACACAATACTGCCATTCTGCATCTTTACATTACCACCATACTGTGCCCACATAACGGTACTATATACAGCCCACACAATACTGCCGCTCTGCGTCTTCGTATTACCACCATACTGTGCCCACATCACGGTACTACATACAGCCCACACAATACTGCCGCTCTGCGTCTTCGTATTACCACCATACTGTGCCCACATCACGGTGCCATATACGGTCCACATAATACTGCCGCTCTGCATCTTCATATTACCGCCATACTGTGCCCACATCATGGTGCCATATACGGCCCACACATTACTGCCGCTCTGCATCTTCATATTACCACCATACTGTGCCCACATCATGGTGCCATATACGTCCCACATAATACTGCCGCTCTGCATCTTCATATTACCACCATACTGTGCCCACATCACGGTGCCATATACGGCCCACACATTACTGCCGCTCTGCATCTTCATATTACCACCATACTGTGCCCACATCACGGTGCCATATACGGTCCACATAATACTGCCGCTCTGCATCTTCATATTACCACCATACTGTGCCCACATCATGGTGCCATATACGGCCCACACATTACTGCCGCTCTGCATCTTCATATTACCACCATACTGTGCCCACATCACGGTGCCATATACGGTCCACATAATACTGCCGCTCTGCATCTTCATATTACCGCCATACTGTGCCCACATCACGGTGCCATATACGGTCCACATAATACTGCCGCTCTGCATCTTCATATTACCGCCATACTGTGCCCACATCATGGTGCCATATATGGGCCACACAATACTGCCCCTCTGCATCTTCATATTACCACCATACTGTGCCCACATCACGGTGCCATATACGGTCCACAAAATACTGCCGCTCTGCATCTTCATATTACCGCCATACTGTGCCCACATCATGGTGCCATATACAGCCCACACAATACTGCCATTCTGCATCTTTACATTACCACCATACTGTGCCCACATAACGGTACTATATACAGCCCACACAATACTGCCGCTCTGCGTCTTCGTATTACCACCATACTGTGCCCACATCACGGTACTACATACAGCCCACACAATACTGCCGCTCTGCGTCTTCGTATTACCACCATACTGTGCCCACATCACGGTGCCATATACGGTCCACATAATACTGCCGCTCTGCATCTTCATATTACCGCCATACTGTGCCCACATCATGGTGCCATATACGGCCCACACATTACTGCCGCTCTGCATCTTCATATTACCACCATACTGTGCCCACATCATGGTGCCATATACGTCCCACATAATACTGCCGCTCTGCATCTTCATATTACCACCATATTGTGCCCACATCACGGTGCCATATACGGCCCACACATTACTGCCGCTCTGCATCTTCATATTACCACCATACTGTGCCCACATCACGGTGCCATATACGGTCCACATAATACTGCCGCTCTGCATCTTCATATTACCACCATACTGTGCCCACATCATGGTGCCATATACGGCCCACACATTACTGCCGCTCTGCATCTTCATATTACCACCATACTGTGCCCACATCACGGTGCCATATACGGTCCACATAATACTGCCGCTCTGCATCTTCATATTACCGCCATACTGTGCCCACATCACGGTGCCATATACGGTCCACATAATACTGCCGCTCTGCATCTTCATATTACCGCCATACTGTGCCCACATCATGGTGCCATATATGGGCCACACAATACTGCCCCTCTGCATCTTCATATTACCACCATACTGTGCCCACATCACGGTGCCATATACGGTCCACAAAATACTGCCGCTCTGCATCTTCATATTACCGCCATACTGTGCCCACATCATGGTGCCATATACAGCCCACACAATACTGCCCCTCTGCATCTTCATATTACCGCCATACTGTGCCCACATCACGGTGCCATATACGTCCCACATAATACTGCCGCTCTGCATCTTCATATTACCGCCATACTGTGCCCACATCATGGTGCCATATACGTCCCACATAATACTGCCGCTCTGCATCTTCATATTACCACCATACTGTGCCCACATAATACTGCATATACTCCCATAATAAACCATTTATTTCCTAAAATAACATCCAGTTTTCTATGAATACTCCCGTAACGAGACCACATTGTGCATCAAGGGTAAAGCGTTACGCTCCGTTCCTGTGAAAGGACACAGACGCACAGATTCGGTGGATGTTACGCGCCTCTGTGACTCAGAGCTGTCATAGTGCACTCGTAACTTACACCCATTGCATTAAATATAGTACATGGCAAGACCGACTCTGCTACATCTGAAAATATAGCACTGTAAACTGCAAACAGGTGAGAAGAAACATCCGCCTGCAGACAAGGCTGTGTCCCTGACAAGTCCTTTAATTTATAGGACCGCGGGCTGAAATATGGCGGCATCCGACTGTGTCCTATAAATACTCCCATCGGTAAACACAGCTGTGCTGACATCCACTTGAAGGGCCGTGGGCCCTGCCACCTGTCACACCGGCCGGACGTGTACCTAGTGTGACGCCCGCTGTCGTAGCTTTTGGTGGGGTCTCCTCACTAATTCCTGAAATCTATAAAAGGCCTGAATTTCTGGTAGTGAGCGGTGCTCGTTCCTCATACCCAATATGGCTGCAAGGTGAATCACAACAGGTGTCAATTACATGGAGGAATGAGTAATGAACTAAGACGAGCGTCCTCGCACACACAGGTTACTGCCCCTCAGGACATTCCTTGTGGGGAGCGATGATCTCAGTGCGGGGAAATGCTGGAAATAGAAAAGACGTGACCTTGCCTCACATGGTGGACATGCGGCCATACATGAAAGCGGGGATACACATAGACGTGGGTTATATAAGGCACATTGCCCCAGGGGTGCACCTATACTACCTATCTTTTACAGCTGTTTCCCCAGGAAATTGTAATGCTGCCCTCTTCGCCAACATTTTTTTCCAGGGCTGGCGGGGTAAGGGTTAAAAAATTGATAAAATATTAATATGAATTAAAATAATCAGTCTTAGTTTGCCTAACCTTTTCCTCTCAGCCCAGTCCCCCTCTCACTGATTCATAGGCCTCCGGCACGTCCTGTGCTGTACATGCCGCATGCATATCATGGACAGTGGTGTAACTAGAGTCCAATGGACCCGGGGGCAAAATTTGGACCTGCATGTTAGTCCGATGTATTGGCCCTTGTAGTGTTCTAAATCATATAAAGACATACATATCCCCACCGTAATGTGATAATGTTCCCATCTTGTACTAAAGTACTCCATACTGGTCCCCTTCCTGTAAAAATTTTCCCCATTCTGGGCTTCTTGCAGTAATAATGTCCCCCATCCTGGCCCTTTCCGGTAATAATGTCCCCCATCCTGGGACCCTTCCGGTAATAATGTTCCCCATCCTGGGCCCCTTCCGATAATAATTTTCCCTATTTTGGGACCCTTCTGGTAATAATGCCCTCCATCCTGGGCCCCTTCCGGTAATAATGCCCTCCATCCTGGGCCCCTTCCGGTAATAATGTCCTCCATCATGGGCCCCTTCCGGTAATAATGTCCTCCATCCTGGGCCCCTTCCGGTAATAATGCTCTCCATCCTGGGCCCCTTCCGGTAATAATGCTCTCCATCCTGGGCCCCTTCCGGTAATAATGTCCCCCATCCTGGGCCCCTTCCGGTAATAATGTCCCCCATCCTGGGCCCCTTCCAGTAATAATGCTCTCCATCCTGGGCCCCTTCCGGTAATAATGCTCTCCATCCTGGGCCCCTTCCGGTAATAATGTCCCTCATCCTGGGCCCCTTCCAGTAATAATGTCCCCCATCCTGGGCCCCTTCCAGTAATAATGTCCCCCATCCTGGGCCCCTTCTGGTAATAATGTCCCTATCCTGGGCCCCTTCCAGTAATAATGTCCCCCATCCTGGGCCCCTTCCAGTAATAATGTCCCCCATCCTGGGCCCCTTCTGGTAATAATGTCCCCATCCTGGGCCCCTTCCCGTAATAATGTCCCTATCCTGGGCCCCTTCTGGTAATAATGCTCTCCATCCTGGGCCCCTTCCGGTAATAATGTCCCTATCCTTGGCCCCTTCTGGTAATAATGTCCCCATCCTGGGCCCCTTCCGATAATAATTTTCCCTATTCTGGGCTCCTTGCAGTAATATTAACAAAAACTCTAGCACACTAAAGAGTTACAAAGATGCAATTTATTATGATGAAGTTTTACTCGGTGTAATCAAATAATGCAAGTACAACAGGTATATATATATCCAGCAGGTATATATATATATCCAACAGGTATATATATCAACGTTTCCTCTTAATCAAGCCTTTATCAAGAGATACCTGTATCTGCAATGACAGAAAATAAACTGATTATAAAATAAGTCCCCTAACCAGAGAGACAGGTTACATCTCATACATTATAAAAGATCAGAAAAATTAAAAAAATAAAAAAACAGAAAAAAAATAAGAAAATCAAGAGACACAAAAAATGAGAGTATCACATCCATTATAGACAGGAGTTCACTTAACTACTGATGTCAAATTATACAAGAGAAGAATTCTCCATACATAAAGTACATATTGACCGCATAGAAAGCATACATTAAGTATGTTACTAATCATAGTTGGGTCCATGCAATTGGTATTGGGTCATTATTTAAAGAAAAAGAAAAAAAGGAGGGAATAATAAAATGTTGTATGAGAATATCAGGTGACATGTATAAACAAAAAGAAACATAATAGTGAATATAATATGTAGAGGATTTGCGCACACAGCCACTCACAGAACACTAAATATACATATTATTAGTGCCAATGTGCCATAGGGTTGCCCCTGGGTAAAAAAACGCCAGTGCCAATAGGGAAGGTGCTGGTATAGCACCATATATAGGGATAAACAGAACCCCTAAGCAGAAAAGAAACGTTTACCTTAGGAAATAAGGATGTCCAGAGTGACTGAGTCCGTGATAAGGTGCCGTGCGACGGACCACATGTGTCTTATATGTGCACATAATTACCGCTGTGAAGAGGAACAAGCTGCCACGAGAAGTGGAGAGTTCTCCTTCAATGGAAGTCTTCAAACAGAGGCTGGACAGACATCTGACTGGGATAATTTAGCGAATCCTGCTTTGAACAGGGGGTTGGACCAGATGGCCCAGGAGGTCCCTTCCAACTCTACGATTCTATGATTCTATGATCCTGGTTACTGGCTGCAGGTCGTGGGACAAAGTGCGCATGCGTGGAGTCAACCGAACGGCCGAATGCTGTCGGAAAAGGCCGAGTGATGGTTGATTTATGCTGGGAAATGCAGTCTCGGATATGTTGGGTCGTTTCCCCAACATAACTGAGACCACATGGACATTTAATAAGATACACCACAAATGTAGATTCACAAGTAAAGTGTCCTTTAATTGGAAATCTATGTCGCGAGCGTGGGTGTGTACATGATTCGCCTTTAGAGATGTTAGAACATTGCAAACACCCTAGACACGGGAAAGTTCCATTGCGTAGTGTACTAAAAACCCTTTGTTTAAGTCCTGTATTAGAGGGGCCAACATCTGCGCTAACAAGATGATTCCTTATGTTAGGAAATCTTTTATTACCGATAATAGGTCTTGTGCTGAATTCTGGAATATTAGGATAAGAATTCTGTAAAATGTTCCAATGTTTCAGTATATGTTGATGGATACTTTATTTAAAGGGGTGAAATACATTTACGAAAGCAATTCTCGGAACCGGACGTTCCAATGATACAGGTTCACCCTCTTTTCATTCCAGAATTCCGGTTGGATAACCTCTGTCTCAGAATTTCATATCCATCTCCTTATGTCTAAGGTGACGGGTTACTTGATTAGACACAATCCTATTAATTCTATCGTGTTGGGATTTAGGTAATGCACTTTTGTTGTGTGGAGGATGATTGCTTGAGTAGAAAAGAAGACTGTTCTAACCGGTAGGTTTGACATATAAGTCAGTTTCTATAGTACCCTCAGTCTGAATTATGACCAGTGTATCTAAAAAAAGTGATAGAATGGTCACTATGTGAAATAGAAAATGTGATGCCGGGCAAACAGGAATTCAGGTCCTTATGGAAGAGG
This sequence comes from Dendrobates tinctorius, assembly GCF_039654945.1. Lineage (NCBI taxonomy): Eukaryota > Metazoa > Chordata > Amphibia > Anura > Dendrobatidae > Dendrobates > Dendrobates tinctorius. Next base: position 28,439,758 of record NW_027361784.1, read on the forward strand.
AGCAGGGTTTCAACATTATATGTCCAAATCAAAAATACATCGTTGATGAAACGTCTCCAGAATATTACATTAGATATGAATAATGAATGAGAATACACAAAAGATGTCTCAAAAAAATCCATAAATATATTAGCGTATGGGGTGCCGCATTGGACCCCATCGCTGTGCCCCTCCTTTGCATATAGTATTGGTCCTCGAACAAAAAGAAATTCTTAGTAAGAATTAACTCAAGCAAATCTTTACAAAAATGTAATTGACCATCTGAAAAATTAGTGAATGTTGTGAGAAATTTAATCACTGATTCTAAACCCTCTTGACGCCCAATATTAGTATAAAGGCTGTTAACGTCCATGGTCACCAACAGGCAACCTGGGGGGAGATCACCCATGTCCTTAAGCACATGTAAAAAATGTGTAGTGTCCTTCAAATAGGATTTCATGTGAGGGACCAATGGGGACAAGATCTTTTCCAATGTTATTGCTAAGGGGGACAGAATAGAACTTGTAGAAGCAACTATAGGTCTGCCAGGGGGTCTCCGCAAATCCTTATGGATTTTCGGCAGAGTATAAAAGACAGGGATAACCGAGTGTAAATTTATCAAAAATTCCCCCAGTTTCTGGTCAATGGTTCCTAGTTGCTGATAATGTGAAACCAGTTGTTTAATCTGTTTGGCGATTTCAAAAGTGGGATTACTGGATATGGGCATATATCTACTGGTGTCCCCCAGTTGTGAGCAAATTTCATCCATATAATATGTCCGGTCTAGGACTTCTATTGAACCCCCCTTGTTCGCAGGTTTTATAATTAAATCTTTACTTGCTTTCAAAGTTAATAATGATCTATATTCTTCATTTGATAAATTTTTCTTGACCTTAAAAAAGCCCTTCCCTATGGATTCCAAAATGGTTTTTACATCTCTTTGAACTAATTCAATGTAAGTCTCCACAGAGTGATGTGAGCGAGGGGGTTGGAATGTACTAGGGATTCGTAGACCTAAAGATTTCAAAGAAAAACAAGTTTGTACCAATGGTTGATCAGAAACGACCTCTGATGATTTATTGGCAAAATGAGCCTTAAGTCTCAAGCTTCTGTAAAAGCGATGCAGTTCTTGATCAACTTGAAAAGTGTCAAAATGTGGCACCGGGCGAAAGGTTAGGTCTTTTTGTAATAGAGTCATTTCCGTGGGAGAGCGGATTTGAGATGAGATGTTGTAAAGGATATTGGTAGAGGCACTCCTACCTGAGATCTTGTCGTCATCCTCTGTCGGTCTGTTGTGACGCTGTCTACACCCTCCGCGTCTTCTTCAGTGTGAGCGGGTCCGACGTGTTTCTAAAAAAGATGTGCGTGGAGCTCCAAAGTCACTATCCGAGCTTGTAGAAAAAGAATTGTAGTCCGTTCGCGATGATCTTTGGCTCCTGAAGTAGCCGGTAGTGCGCCATCGATATACTTATAATCGTCCGTATCCCTTGAGAACTTGATCCTCTTTTTATTTTGCAGACTATTGCGAAAATCAGTGTACATCTTTGGAACTCTTTAGTGTGCCGGAGTTTGATAATATTTTTCCAGAACACCTATCACAGTGAGCACCCCCTATTTTTCAACTCCTTGCAGTAATGTCTCTCATTCTGGGCCCCTTGCAGTAATAATGTCCCAATCCTGGGCCCTTTCCTGTAATAATTTCCACTATCCTGGTGTCAAATTGGTACTATAGGTTCTATGGAACTCGGTAGCATGGGTCAGAGAAGACAGACACAGTATATGTTCAAAGGTTCAGTATTGTATTGTAGCAACAGGTCACAGTACTATGCAAAGATAGTTCAGGGGTATTGTAGGAAGCAGGCTTCAGTATTACACGGTAAGCAGATATAAGTTCTGGCAACAGGTAGAGTCTGTACGAACCAACTGGCGAGAGTCTGAGGTCCGGGAGCACACAGTCCTAAAGTCCTGAGCCTGGACCAGGCTTCAAGCGGAGAGCAGGCCGCAGAGATGAATGAAGCAGAGCAGATCCGGACAGGAGAGGCGGTCAGGCAGGACGGCAGGTAAGTAACAAACGGGGAATCCCGAGGTATAGAAGAAGCAGGCACAATGCGAGTTCTCCAAGCTTGGCAGCAGGTGAAGATCCAGATACACAAGCACAGGTATAATGTGCTGAGTCCCTTTTGTACACAGCAGGCAGGAAACAGGAAGAGTCAAACAGGAACAAGATGGCCCCTTGTGAAGCTACTTACTCCATCTTTGATAAGGGCAAAAGTATGGGCAAAGTCAAACAGGAACAAGATGGCCCCTTGTGAAGCTACTTACTCCATCTTTGATAAGGGCAAAAGTAAGGGCAAAGTCAAACAGAACAGAAACATGGCTCAGAGCCTCACACTATTCCCTCCTTCAAGGATGTCCTCCGGACGACCTTAGATCAGGTTTATTGGGGTATCGGCTGTGGAACCGTTGGATCAGACGGGGAGCTCGAATGTTCTCCTGAGGTTCCCAGGAATTCTCCTCCGATGGGTAACCCTGCCATTTCACAAAGTACTGAAGTTTCCCCCTATGGATCCGAGAGTCGATGATCCCTTCCACGATAAATTCTTCTTGCCCGTCAATGAGAACCGGACCAGGTGGAACAGGTGTACGTCCAGGAAAAGGATTCGGTACTACCGGTTTAAGCAAGGAGACATGAAAAACAGGGTGTATTTTTAAAGATGTAGGCAACTTAAGACGGCAGGCTACAGGACTCACTATGTTGTCGATTTTGTATGGGCCAACATATTTCTGTCCCAACTTAGATGTCGGAATCCTTAATTTCAAATTTCTTGTCGAAAGCTAGACCATGTCTCCTACCTTGTATGTTGGTGCTGGTTTACGGAACCTGTCTGCAGCTCTCTTGTATCTCTCTTGAGCTGTAGCCAGCGTTTGTTTCAAAGACTCTAAATTCTGTTGTAAACACGTAATTCGGTCAGCTGCTGCGGGTACAGACGTATCTATCGGGAGTCGAGGGAGGATGCTGGGATGATACCCCTTATTGGCGAAGAAAGGAGACTGCTTGGTGGAGGCACTCTGCGAGTTGTTATATGTAAATTCGGCCATCGGGAGTAAGTTTACCCAATCATCTTGCAAGTGGCATACGTAGCAACGTAAATACTGCTCCAAGGTTTGATTAGTCCGTTCCGTTTGTCCGTTAGACTGTGGATGAAAAGCAGATGATAGATTTACCTTGATGTCCAGGGCGGCACAGAAGCTTCACCAAAATTTTGAGGTAAATTGGACCCCTCGATCTGATATCAGTTCGTCAGGAACTCCATGTAGCCGAAAAACATTTTGTACGATGAGGTCCGCTGTCTGTTTGGCTGTCGGAAGACCGATACAGGGAATGAAATGGGCAGCCTTGGTCAAACGGTCGACCACTACTAGGATAGTGTTTTTCCCCTTAGAAGTAGGCAATTCTACAATGAAATTCATTGAAACAGACCCCCAAGGGCGAGATGGAATAGGGAGGGGTTGTAACAGTCCCGTAGGTGAGGAGCGGGGAACCTTTGATCTTGCACATACCTCACATGACGAGACGTAATGCTGAACGTCTCTCCGGTAGGTCGGCCACCAAAAGAAGCGAGACAAGAATTCCTGAGTCTTCTGGACTCCTCTATGACCGGCGATCTTTGAGTCATGCATTAATTTTAGTACACTTAGTCTGACCGTTTCCGGAATATACAGGCGTTGCCCCTGAAACCAAAGTCTGTTTTTCAAGGTTAGGTTTACCTGATTGGGGGGGGGTCGGATCAGTAGTGGGTCTCCAGCGTAGGCTTCCTTAATACCTGTTAATAGATCTTGATTGTGTAACACTCCTATGAAGTTTCTTTCTGAGAGTATAGTCCTCGGAGGTAATGCTGGAGTTACGTTTCCTGAGTGAATCCTAGATAGTGCATCGGCCTTCCCATTATGAGAGCCTGGCCTGTAGGAAACAATGAAGTCAAACTGATTAAGAAATAAAGTCCATCGGGCCTGTCTAGGTTTTAGACACCTTGCCGATCTCATGAATTCGAGGTTCCGATGATCCGTAAATACAACAATCTGGTGAGATGCTCCCTGTAGTAGATGCCTCCATTCCTTGAATGCGGTTATAATGGCCAATAGCTCTTTATTCCCGACATCGTAATTTCTCTCTGCGGGCGACAATTTCTGGGAAAGAAAGGCACAAGGGTGTAAAAGATCTTTCTCACCTGTTCTTTGCGAGAGTATGGCCCCTATCGCACAGTCGGAAGCGTCTACTTCCATTATGAAAGCTCGATCCGGATCCGGGTGTACGAGGATCGGTGCTGATGTGAATTTAGCTTTTAACTTGGAAAATGCTGTCTGCGCTTGCGGTGACCAGACAAATGGTATCTTCTTCCGGGTCAATTGGGTGATGGGTATGACGATCTCCGAAAATTTTTTAATGAATCGTCTGTAAAAATTGGCGAATCCAATAAATCGTTGTACTTCTTTCACAGACTTGGGAATTGGCCACTCCTGAATGGCTTGAGTTTTACTGGCATCCATGCTGAGACCCTGAGGAGAGATAACATACCCCAAGAATTGGATTTCCGTCTTGTGAAATTCGCATTTCTCCAACTTGATATACAAGTGATTCTGCCGTAGACGATCCAAGACTACTCTCTCGTGCTGCTGATGCTCCTCGATGTTGCTGGAAAAGATCAAAATGTCATCCAAATAAACAACAACAAAAATATCGAGTATGTCTCTGAAAATGTCATTCACCAATTGTTGAAATGTAGCCGGCGCATTACGGAGACCAAAAGACATGACGAGGTACTCAAAATGCCCATAGCGTGACCGGAAGGCTGTTTTCCACTCGTCACTGGGGCGGATCCGTACTAGATTGTATGCTCCACGGAGATCTAATTTCGTGAAGATTTTAGAGTGTCGCACCCTTTCAAGTAGTTCAGGAATTAATGGAAGTGGATAGGAGTTCCTGATCGTAATTTTGTTGAGTTCTCGGTAATCAATACATGGGCGGAGTGAACCATCCTTTTTTTTTACGAAGAAGATTGGGGCACCCACTGGAGAGGAAGATGGTCGTATAAATCCCTTGGCTAGGTTCTCATCGATATACTCCTTGAGGGCTTTTAGTTCTGGCCCAGCCAAAGGGTAAATGTTACCGAACGGAATCGCGGCACCAGGTAGCAGTTCCACGGGGCAATCGTACGGCCGATGTGGAGGTAATTTGTCTGCATTTTTTTTGTCACATACATCGATGAAATCCTGATACTATCTATTGGTAGATTTAGGTCAACTGAGCATGCTGACCCAACTAAAGCTGGTTCTTTAGATGATATCTGTCTTCTTGGAAACTGTATTTCTTTCGTCTCCCAATTGATAGTAGGGTTTTGCAGTCGTAGCCATGGTAATCCTAGGATTATGGGAAAATGAGGGGAAGAGATTAACAAGAAGGACAGTCTTTCTGAGTGATCCGCCCCCATACGGACTTTCAGTGACATTGTTTCAAGGTCTACGGGCCCGGATACCAGTGGGGAACCATCCACAGTTTCCATCAATACCGGAGAAATCCTCCTTTGTGAACATATACTGTGTTTTTTAGCGAATGTATTGTCCATAAAATTGCCGCTGGCCCCTGAGTCAACCATAGCGAAACTAGTAATCCACTGGGACTGGGTCCATATCTTGATGGGGATATAACAGTGCGAGTCCTTCCTTGAGCCATCCAAGGTCGAAGTAGTGGAACTTACTGATGAGATGGCTGCATTCACCGGTGAGAATATTTCTGAAGTACAGTCGGAGAAGTCGTGATTCCAGTCGACTATTTCCTTCCTAGGAGGGTTTGAGTGGAAAACTACTGAAGATACATCCGAAAAGTCACATTCTATTACCGCAGCCGTGGTCTTGCGATTCTTACCGGGACAATTTGAAATATAGTGACCTGACTTTCCACAATAGAAGCATAAATTTTCTCTAAAACGGTGCTCCTTGCGTGGGTCAGGAGGACTTCTCCGGACCGCATCGACCTGCATAGGTTCTGACTCAACCGGGAGGAAAGACTTGTTCTGAGCTTCCCTGGAGGGAGACGGCAAGGTTAAAAAATTACTGCGGTTAGCATCTGCCCATCTCTCTTGCCGGCGTTCTGCAAGATGAATATCAATACGAATGCAATGGTTTATGAAGTCTCCCAGGGCAGTGGGTGACTCGCCTCTAGCCAATTCGTCTTTAATTGCGGCAGATAACCCCCTCCTAAACACTGCGTATTTTGCTGAGTCGCACCATGTGGTATCCAACAACCACCTCCGAAATTCCATCGCGTATTCTACGACAGGACGCTTTCCCTGATGGAGGGCCAGCAATGCGGTTTCTGCTGTGGCACTTCGGTTGGGGTCATCGAACATCTGACACATTGCGGAAATAAAGTCATTTAAAGAATTCAAACAGACATCATTAGTTTCAATCAGGGGATTTGCCCAAGCAAGAGCCTTGTTGGTTAACAGCATTATCATAGCTAACACCTTGTCTCGTCCTGTTGGAAACTGAGCCGCATGCGCAGCAAAATACAGCTGACACTGATTTAGGAACCCTCGGAACTTTTCTCTTTCGCCACCGAACCTGAATGGCGGGAGTTTAGGGAAAGCTGGAATCGAAGGTGGAGTTGCGGCTGGGGCTGAAACTGTAGTCTCTAGTTTTGAGAGACGAGTAGCTAACGCCTGAATGGACGTATCGGCTATGGTAGCATTATGGTTAGCTTGAGTCTCTAGTGCCGACAATTTTGTTTTGGTAGCCTGAAGCTTCCCTTGAAGTCCTGAGATAAATGTGCATATCTTTTTAAGGCGTACTTCCACAGAATCTGACCCAGCGAGCTCCATATTATTGGCTTGTGTATCCTGTCAAATTGGTGGCCCCTTGTGAAGCTACTTACTCCATCTTTGATAAGGGCAAAAGTAAGGGCAAAGTCAAACAGAACAGAAACATGGCTCAGAGCCTCACACCTGGGCCCTTTCCAGTAATAATGTCCCCCATTCAGGTGTAATGTCCTCATCCTGGCCCCTTCCAGTAACATATGTCCCCCTTCCTAGTATAATGTCTCCCATCCTGGAACAATGTCCCCATTCTCCATCCAGTAATAATATGCAGGAAGAGTGACTGGAAGGAGCAAGCGGGACGATCCCTTCCTGGACCTCCATTTATTTTGCTTTAGGGTCTCTAGAGACCTCAGAGCATAATAAACATAATTTGATGGTTCTCGGGGCATTTTCTGAGATGCAACAAATATATTTGATGCAAATTTCCAAGCTGGATTTTAACTCATTTCTCTCATTTTAATTTTGGGAGATTCGCTCATCCATTGGCCGATGTGATGTAGCCCATAGCGACCAATCACAACACAGCTTTAATTTTTTATTCTGCTGTGGAAGAATTGAAGCTGCATTGTGATTGGCTGCTATGGGTCCCCCACAAATCTGACATTGATGACCTACCCTCTGGCACTGTATCTCTAAAAGATGATACAGACTGCAGTATAGTTACCATGAAATATACTGGGAAAGTGACTGATGCCATTACCAGCAGAAATATCTAAATAGATAATAATTAGATTTCAGCAAAAAAAAATTGGCAGGACCTTTATCTGGCATCCATGTTGGCAGCTGAACCAGAGCAGAGAGAGCTAATGTCCTCCATGCTGCTGAACACGTGCTACACAGAGACAAGAAAGTAGGAATCCCTGATGTCTGTGTGTGCTGCGTATAGGAGACAGCAAAGCAGATACTCTCCACCCACTAGCTCAGAGACCCTGAAAATGAGACATAGACCATGCAGGAGGGAAAACTAGTAATAAAAGCAGGATACAAGTTACATAATGTCCTCCATGCTGCCGCTTGTGAACATGTACTACATAGACACAGGGGAGCAGGAATTAGAGATGAGCGAACACCAACTTAAAAGTTTGGGGTTTATAAAGGACAGATCGTGTCCGGTGCTGGAGTTCCGGGATAAGAGATCCAGATCCAAAGTTCGGTGGTCAAAGTATGGGTACAGTTCTAGTACCCGAACTGAACTTTGGACTAAGGTTCTGTTTGGATACCAGAACCTGATCTTCTGCTCTTCCCTAACAGGAATCCCTAGTATCTACAGTATGTGTGCTGCGTATAGGAGACATCAAGGCAGTTACTCTCCACCCACCAGCTCAGAGACACTGAAAATGAAGCAAAGCCCTGCAGAAGGGAAAACTAGTATTAAAGTAGGATACAAGTTACAATGGGGAAAATAAGTATTTGATACATGGCTGATTTTTCAAGTTTTCCCACCTACAAAGAATGGAGAGGTCTGCAATATTTATCGTAGGTACACTTCAACTGTGAGAGTCTAAAAATAAAAAATAGAAAATCACATCATTTGATTTTTACATAATTAAATTGCATTTTATTGCATAAAATATGTAACACCCCTTTAGGGCTACCACGGTACACTGGGTGTTATGGGGGGGTCTCACCTCTCTAGGGTGCTGTGCCTCCATCCGAATCTTGATTGGAGCTCTATCTCTGGGGCTGCAGAAGGACAGTTATCTTCTGCCAGGGGCTGATTCGGGAAACCCCTGCCACAGCTCAGTACACACACTCATGGAACAGGAGTAAAACTGTTTAACAGGTTTATTGCTATGCAGCAGAACTGAGGTGGGTTTAAAGGAATAACATACAATACAAGTAACGGTGCTCTATAAAAGTCATATACACATCACAGTCTACTTCTACTCCGACCCTGCAAATATAACGTAGCAGGTTCCCCCTCTTTTGGGATAACTCAGTCCAAACGTTGGGGCCCAGTTGCCGCGGATGTTGGCGCGCAAATTAGAACCGTTGGTGCACTTAGGTGAATATTACTGTCAATAGTCTGGGTTGTAGTGTACTCACTGTAAATAGCGCTGGTAGAACCACAAGTCTCAGAAGGACACTGTGTGTCTCAAACGGTCGGAGGGTTCTCTGGACACCAGCTGGGGGAAGCAGGATTTAGGCCTTTACGTGGTGGGAGTGCCAGCAGAACTCTCCGGGTCTTTGATGTTAATTGCCTCAAAGGGTGACAGGACCGCGCTCTCTCCAGCAGTGCGGGTATCTCAGCGGGGGCCGCCACACTCTGCAGCATAAAGGAATGCAGATCCATACCGCTCCGTCTCTCACAGCAAGCTGCCACGCTCCTTCTCCTCTGAACATTTACTTTCACTTCCTGCACAGCTCCCTCCCCCAAGTCCCTCCTCCTCCAATCCACTCTCTCTCCTTCTATCCTTCCAGGCCGTGTCATCTGACTGAAACAAGGGTACCTGGGAATTGTAGTCCACTGCCGCTCAGGGGAAAACGGTTAATGTCTGTAGGTCCCTGTTTAACAGCCGCTGCAAAACTCTTCTTAGTGTCTGTAAGCTCCAGTATACCGGTAGCTGCTCCGACAGTTCCCTGTGCAGGTGTTACAAATAAGTATTTGATCACCAACCAGCAAGAATTCTGTCTCTTACAGACCTGTTAGTTTTCCTTTAAGAAGCCCTCCTTCTCTGCACTCATTACCTGTATTTATTGCACCTGTTTGAACTCGTTACCTGTATAAAAGACACCTATTCACACACTCAATCACACTCCAACCTCTCCACCATGTCTGAGATAAAAAAACCTGTCTAAGGACACCAGGGACATAATTTTAGATGTGCACAAGGCTGGGATGGACTACAGGACAATAGGCAAGCAGCTTGGTGAGAAGGCAACAACTGTTGGCACAATTATTACAAAATGGAAGAAACACAAGATAACTGTCAATCTTCCTTGGTCTGGGGCTCCATACAAGATCTCACCTCGTGGGGTAAGGATGATTCTGAGAAAGGTCAGGAATCAGCCCAGAACCACACAAGAGGACCTGGTCAATGACATGAAGGGTGCTGCAACCACAGTCACAAACATTACTGTTAGTAACATACTATGCAATCATGGATTAAAATCCTGCAGGGTACGCAAGGTTCCCCTGCTCACACCAGCTCATGTCCAGGCCCATTTGAAGTTCGCCAATGACCGTCTGGATGATCCAGAGGAGGCATGGGAGAAAGTCTTGTGGTCAAATGAGACCAAAATAGAACTTTTTGGTATCAACTCCACTCACAGTGTTTGGCGGAAGAAAAAGGATAAATACAACACCAAGAACACCATTCCAAACATGAAGCATGGTGGGGAAACATTATACTTTGCGGGTGTTTTTCTGCAAAGCTGACAGGACAACTGCAGCGTATTGAAGGGAGGATGGATGGAGTCATGTATAGCGACATGTTGGCTAACAACCTCATTCCCTCTGTAAGAGCATTGAAGATGGGTAGTGGCTGGGTCTTCCAGCATGACAGTGACCCGAAAACATACAGCCAGGACAACTAAGGAGTGGCTCCATAAGAAGCATTTCAAGGTCCTGGAGTGGCCTATCCAGTCTCCAGACCTGAACCCAATAGAAAATCTTTGGAGAGAACTGAAACTCAATGTTGCCCAGCAATATCCTCAAAATCTGAAAGATCTGGAAAAGATCTGTATGGAGGAGTCGGCCAAAATCCCTGCTGCAGTGTGTGCAAACTTGGTCAGGAACTACAGGAAACATCTGACCTCTGTAATTACAAAGGTTTCTGTACCAAATATTAAGTTATGTTTTTCTATTGCATGAAATACTTATTTTATGTAATAAAATGCAAAATATTTATGTAAAAAATCATACAATGTGATTTTCTGTTTTTTTTATGTTTAAATTCTGTCTCTCACAGGTGAAGTATACCTACAATAAAAATGACAGACCTCTTCATTCTTTGTAGGGCGGGGAAACTTGCAAAATCAGGGAATCCCTAATGTCTAAGTGTGCTGGGTATAAGAAACATCATAGCAGCAAGTCTCTACCCACAAGCTCAGAAACATTTAAAAATGATAGAAAGGGCTTTGCAGAGATTGAAAACTGGTGACAAAAGCAGGATACAAGTCATAAAATGCCCTCCATACTGCTGCTGCTTCTGATCAAGTACTACATAGACAAAAGGGAACAGGAATCCTTAATGTCTATACAGTATGTGCTATGTATAAGAAGCAGCTCAGAGACAACTGAAAATTATAGAAAGAGCTTTACAGAATGTGAAAACTGGTTACAAATGCAGGATACAAGCATATAATGGCCAGATATAGTATTATTACTCATGCACATACCCAACAGCTTACTCTGAAAAGTCACTTGAAACCACAAATAGACGACTCAAGGACTTACATTTACTAGAGCTATTTTTCAATAACTTCATCTACTAAGGGTAAGTGCTCTGTAATATATATATATATATATATATATATATATAAACATCAAAAAAGATTTGTAATTAAAAATGTAAAATTAATTTATGCATACAAATAATTTTTTTCTATCCGGAATTTGTGCTGAAATTGTGCATCGTCCTCGCTCAAGTTTTACCACTTAGACTTTTCCCGTGGCCTTTATAGAAAATTTAGGCAAAAAAAAAAAATGAACGGAGGCCAAAAGCTTGAATTTCCTTCTAGAAACATGAACTCAGCTTTTTGCAGCCTCTGTAGGCAAGTCTTCAGTCATTTCCCTCCTGGAGATGAAAGGCCTCCTCAGTATCAGGTAGATTCTTCCTCTGCCACAACATTTATCTGAGAAGCCTGCAGGATATAAGACCCCCCCAACCTCAGCTCCATAGGCAATGAACTTGTACATTCATCTGATACCAGAGGGGAGGACAAGAAATGCTCCATCCTGCCCTGTAACAGAAGATATCCGGCCCGCTGACCTCTGTGTTACTAATGCAACTCTGATTACATGAGAACTGTCCTTCAGGAAATGCTTTATCTTACACAGAGGACCTCTATCTGCTGCTTCCTGCTCATTAACCATTTGACATCACACAAGGACCCCTTTATCAATTCATGGATGGTCAATAACTTCTTAGGTCCATGGGGCAAATCCCCCCGCCACCCCACAAAAAAGCAAAACAACAACTAATATAATAATATTTGCAAAACATCAGAACTTATGCAGAGACAGAGGCTTAACCGTAGTGAACGCAGAGGTTGCAATTGTACCTGTCCCCTGGAGCCTAGAGGAGCAGATATACTGCATATCTCTGAGTCAAGATGCTGCTGTATTAATTATGTTTTTCTAGTGCAGATCTCCACCAACTAAGGACAGTGGAGTAGTGTCCCCCAGCATCTGCCTCTACTCAGTAGGTGCCTATATGTATTTAATAAACTATCTGCTTTTCTTGAAGTGTCAAACTCACAACTAGCAGGGCAGGCAGAAAGCAGAAAGATTAGCAGTGAGCCAAAGGCTTAACTGCTAATAGAATTGTTTCTGCCTGAAGATCTAAATAGTATTCTTCTGCTTTACAGGCATATTGTACTGGTACATAAGTACATTTTCTTGAAGTGTCAAACTCACAACCTCTAGCACGGCATGCGGAAAGCAGAAAGCTTAGCAGTGCACTGCTAAGTATAGGAGAATTGTTTCTGCCTAAAGATCTGGCTTTACAGGCATATTGTACTGGCACCTAGATATATTTTCTTGAAGTGTCACAACCTCTAGGACCGCAGGTAGAAAGTAGAGAGCTTAGCAGGGCACTGCTAAGTATATTATTATTATTATTATTATTATTATTATTAATAATAAGCATAAGTATAGGAGCATTGTTTATGCCTAAAGATCTAATTAGTATTTTTCAGCTTTACAGGCATATTGTACTGGCACATAGATATATTTTATTGAAGTGTCAAACTCAAAACCTCTAACACGGCAGGCGGAAAGCAAAAAGCTTAGCAGTGCACTGCAAAGTATAGGAGAACTGCTTTTGTCTAAAGATCTAAATAGCATTCTTCGACTTTACAGGCATATTGTACTGGTACATAGAGAAAACCCCTATACCCCAATAGATTACTATATGACTGTATATTAAGAATTTTGTTTTTTTCCTACAAAGTCACTAAAAATAATGAAAAACAGTGACAGTAATAGCATTTGTTAATACACTTTGTAAAAACAAATGTCACAAATCAGTAAATAACATCCGCATATTTGGTATCTCTGTAATCATAAAAACATGTAAAATAATGTGAACAGCTTTCTGGGCCAGAGGAAGCGCTAGACATAACACAAAACGGAATGCATGCTTAACCCCCACTGACCACTTCATATGACAGCTGAATAAAAGCTGCGTGTAATGTCACATCCTGGGTGAGTGCACCTTATTTCTGCTGCTGAACAAAGAAAAAGTAAACAGATTATGGTGATTGGCAAATGGAATCAATAAATGGGATGATTGTTTTTCTCCACATTTATTTAACCTATAAAAAATATAATATAAATGTAACAATAACATACTTGCTTGGCAAAATGGGATTTAAAAAAACAGGAGCTCATATGATGAAATTTGCAAAAAACTATTAAACTATTAAAGACTCCTGATAGTTGGAGGCACTGTAGGAGATTTTGCACTGAGGTCCACTACCTTTCCAATGTATAAGCGTATAGGGGTTAGATAAACTTTTCTGATGCCCTAGGCATCAAAATGTGCCCCCATATGCAGCTCAAGAAAATTGGCAAGTAACACCAGTGCCTCTATTAGAAACAATGGTTACCAATACTACGTCAAGCACAGGGCCTCCACCACAAGAGCTCAGTGGAGCCTTATAAGAGCAGAGAGCCCTCTGACCACTGTCATTCCATAAAGTTCTCCTCTACAGAGCGAGCCGTACTGCGTTCCCAAAAGAATTGCAGGTTTTTGTAGCTTTTTTCACCCACCTACTAAAAGAAAAGAAATAAAATATCAGTAAAACAATTTTCTAATAATAGTAAATAGTCAATAGGAGAAGAGCTTTGGACAAATCAACAACGAAGTCACAGGACAAGGTCTTCAAATCGAGGAACATTTCACTGACGACGAACACATGGCTCTTTCAAAGTCTGGTCTTTTTTGTGGTAATGTACAAATGCAAAACCTGGACGATAAAGAAACAAGAAAGAACAATAATCGACGTCTTTGAAATGTGGTGCTGGAGAAAGAGGTTATCAATACCATGGATGGCAAGAAGAACAAACAGATCAATTTTAGAACAAATCAAGCCAGACATGTCACTTGGAGCAAGGATCACCAAGCTACGACTTGCCTACTTTGGCCAAATCATAAGAACACTGGAGAAGGACATCATGGTCGGAACAATAAAAGGAGCAAGGTGAAGAGGAAGACCAGCAACTTGATGGCTTGATACTGTCAGGATAACAGGGGAGAAGACTCTGGTGGACCTATCTAGGTTTGCACAAGATCGATCTTCCTACAGATTGTTCAAGTTACCATGGCAAGAGACCGACCTACAGGCTATTATAATAAAATAAAAAACAATAAAAAAAATACAACTAGTTCCTTACAAAACAAACCTGAAAAATAATAGAACCCCAGAGGGAGAGTATGGTAGACATATGGCCTGCAGTTTTCCTGGAAAGTCCAAAAAAAAACAAGGAACCCACTTTGAAACGATATAGGTCAAAAGGTAGAAGACAGCGTCCAAACAGGTGATGCTCCAATCAAAGCTTCTTTTATTCTGCCTTAAACGAAAGACCAAGGTAGTATTATGGTAGTTTACAGCTAACTGATAGAGGACAATCTAAAGGGGTAATACTTTTACAAAGCACCACCATATATATCACCATTACTATTTTCTTTATATAGGCATACGAGTATATTACTCTTCCATTTCTTTTTTATTGGCTCCACATTTAACCATGACGATGGCTGATTTGCTAAATTAGTAGCGCGCAGAATCTCAAGTGCGATCCAACAACTCATCTCACCGCTAATTAAATTTACATCTCATTTCTAAGTCCAAAAACGCAGCTCGTGGAGAATTTCATCTTCACATGTCACATTTTCTTCACACAACAGGCTCCAAATGTTCTTCATATTCACTGTGGCCAAAAATAGTAAAAGTGAGCGATGAGATTGGTAATGAAAAAGACAAAAATAGAATGTAGTTGAAAATAATCACACCAGCGTGTGTCTCTACGGAGGCTGAGGAGGTGGTAATTGATGAGAGATCTTGTAGACAGTCGGTAATAATTATGTTTCATTTTGCACGGATCATAATGGTAATAAACCTTTACAAAACGATTTGCAAGCAGCTCCCGTATTTTTTTTTTCTTCCAAAAAAATCACCCAAAAAAATACAAAGAATTTTATGATAATATAAAGGATAGATAAATCTGATATGGAATAATAATTTGTGAGTACATTTCATCTGGTTAAGTTTATACTTTCTGGAGAATAAAGTGACTTGAAAAAATGCTCTGCTTCATATTAATATGTAATTTCTACAATAACAATACAAAGAATTTTTTAAGCTGCAAAATATTTTTATTGGGCATATACAATATATACAGTGGGGGAAATAAGTATTTGATCCGCTGCCGATTTTGCAAGTTTTCCCACCTACAAAGAATGGAGAGGTCTGTAATTTTTATCATAGGCGCACCAACTGTGAGAGACAGAATCTAAAAATAAAAAAAAGAAAATCAGATTGTATGATTTTTACATAATTAATTTGCATTTTATTGCATGAAATAAGTATTTGATACAATAGAAAAACAGAACTTAATATTTGGTACAGAAACCTTTGTTTGCAATTACAGAGGTCAGACGTTTCCTGCAGTTCTTGACCAAGTTTGCACACACTGCAGCAGGGATTTTGGCCGACTCCTCCATACAGATCTTCTCCAGATCTTTCAGGTTTCGGGGCTGTCACTGGGCAACATTGAGTTTCAGCTCCCTTCAAAGGTTTTCTATTGGGTTCAGGTCTGGAGACTGGCTAGGCCATCCCAGGACATTGAAATGCTTCTTACTGAGCCACACCTTAGTTGCCCTGTGTGTATCAGATGATTGTCATGCTGGAAAACCCAGCCATGACCCATCTTCAGTGCTCTTACTGAGAGAAGGTTGTTGGCTAAAATCTTGCTACACATGACCCCATTCATCCTCCCTTCAATACGGTGCAGTCATCCTGTCCCCTTTGCAGAAAGCATCCCAAAGGTATGATGTTTCCTCCACTATGCTTCACTGTTGGGATGGTGTTCTTGGGGTGTTACTCATTATTCTTCTTCCTCCAAACACAGTGAGTGGAGGTGATAGCAGAAAGTTCTATTTTGGTTTCATTTAACCAGCAGACCTACTCAAATGCTTTCTTTGGATTATCCAGATGGTCATTGGCAAACTTCAAATGGGCCTGAACATGTACTGGCATGAGCAGGGGGACCTTGCGTGCCCTGCAGGATGTGTACAACTCCATGAACACCATCCTAACCGTGAAGCATAGTGGGGGAACATCATACTTTGGGGATGCTTTTCTGCAAAGGGGACAGGACAACTGCACCATATTGAATGGGCCCTCACAGTCCCCTGATCTGAACATTGTTGAAAGTCTGTGGCCACACCTCAAAATAGTAGTGCATGCAAGGCAACCCAGTAAACTTACAGAACTGGAAGAATTTTCCAAGGAACAATGGATGAAAATCCCTCCAACAAAAAATGAAAGACTCTTGTCTGCCCACAAAAAGCATTTATAAGCTATAATACTTAACTGTTCACAATAACAGTAATTTTGACCAGGGGTGACCAAACTTTTACATGCCACTGTATATAAAAAGTATTTAGTAAACAAAATAACATAATGCATATAGCATTGTAGAGATGGGTACAAAATATATTTATGAATGCACAAAGTGCAAAACACAGTGTGTACAATCTGCAAATTTACCTCAAGAACATGGTCCCCAAAACACCTTTCACATGTTTAGATCTCGCTACCTCTGGGGTTCTGATGTACAAAGCTGTTCCTCAAAGCTTACTGTTAAGGCATGACAATGGCCAGATGTTAAGACGACCCTATTAGGAGATTGGGCACCCCTTGATAACCATACTGACTGGCAAGCTGGACAGTGGAGGTTTAGCACTCCCATTAACTTAATAAATAGAACCATTCACAGGTGACTGCCTAGTCAGGTAGAATGGGGGTCAAGGAGCTTCTGGTACCTAGATGACTTTTTTCTTCATAAATTTGTAAATGTTTAGTCTTGAAAATGGGTCTATTTCTTTTTTTCTCAAGGAAGTATATAACTTTCTGCTGCAGGACTTGAGAAAGTTTAGATTTCTAGGTGTCCAAATTCCATGACCTTATCTGATTACAGAACTGAGACGGCCCTGGGGAAGTACATTCCATATGTGCAAAATGACCTTGTAGGATCTTAACAATAATTTGTACTGTTTGCTACAATTAATTGTAAAAATGAGACCAAGTAAGTTGTGTTTAACTCAAAAAAAGATCTAAATCAATTAGAGAGTTGAGAGTGGAGCATTCTGATGGGCCCCTTGCTCTTGACAAATTATATGTTGAGCAGCAATAGGTCTACTTACTTTTGTTGCACTGAGGCCCACTAATAAAGGAGTGTTTTTTTAAATACTAGTGTGAGGGAGCGCCAGGGCCGTAGTCGTGGCTGAGACAAATGGCTCTTGCGCACCATGGTCTCCCGTCACATGCAAACAATGTCCCTTTATCAGTGTACTTGCCTCTCTGCTCTCCGCACCTTCAGGGTCTTTTCTGAGTTGCTGAAGGCCCTCTTCAGACGATTGCGCACAGAGACACAGTCCAGTTGCAACTCAAAACGCAGAACTTTACTTCTTTCTTTTCGCAACACATCCTTATTAGATACAACATCAGCATAGGGTTCCATACAGTCCACATTCTTCACTTTCCTTGCACTCTTTCTAACCGCTGCCTCGGAGTAACCCTTGACTCTGCCCTGTCCTTCAAACCGCACATCTAAGCTCTTTCTATCTCCTGTTGCCTCCAGCTCAAAAATATTTTCAGAATCCGTCCCTTCCTCAACCCTCAATCTACTAAAATGCTTGTGCATGCCCTCATCATCTCCCGCCTCAACTACTGCAGCATCCTTTTCTGTGGTCTCCCTGCTAACACTCTCGAACCTCTCCAGTCCATCCTTAACTCTGCTGCCCGACTAATTCATATCTCTCCTTGCTACTCCTCTGCTTCTCTCCTCTGCAAATCTCTTCACTGGCTCCATTCCCTCAGCGTATCCAGTTCAAATTACTAATGCTGACCTACAAGGCCATCCATAACCTGTCTCCTCCTTATGTCTCTGAACTAATCTCCCAATATCTTCCCTCACGTAACCTCCGGTCCTCCCAAGACCTCCTTCTCTCCTCAACACTTTTATTTGCTCCTCACCCACCCGCCTCCAAGACTTCTCCTGAATATCCCCCATCCTCTGGAATTCTTTGCCCCAACACATCCGACTATCAACCACATTTGGATCCGTCAGATGGAACCAGAAAACCCACCTCTTCAGGAAAGCTTACAGCCTGCAATGACCCCGCTGCCTCCTCAACACTACCGGAGCTACCGCCTTAACCAACACCGGAGCTGCCACAACCCCCAACCTACTGTCTCCTTCCCCACCATCCTGTAGTATGTAAGCCCAAAAGGGCAGGTCCTCACCCCTTTGTATCAGTCTGTCATTGTTAGTTTGCTTACTGAAAGTGATATCTGTAATTTGTATGGAATCAATGGTGCTATATAAATGAATAATAATAATAATAATAATAAAAAGTATAGCCAGCAAAGAAGTTCAGTGAAGGGTGAACATATAAAACCCAAACCAGAATATGATGGGGCAAGTCAAAAATGGAAAACACCTGGAGAGGAGCAAACCTAAAAGGGGGAACAAAGACAATTGGAGTCATCAGCAAAAAAATGTCCTCTAGGACTAGGGAAGAGAAATTTAAAGTGTACACATATATTCCCATAAAAGCATAGAACTTTATTTAGATATTCAATTTAAAATTTCACCACCCAGTGCACATAATGTGTATATATATGTATATATATATATAACACAGACAAGCATACGTTAATAATAGTAAAATGTCAAGTCCCCACACTACCCTACTGTCCCCACCTGACTGTGGAGGTTGGCACCCTAAGAGATACGATTTTTTGGCGCTCCGCGACGGCTGTCCCAGACTAGCCCTGATAAACCCTGGTGAACTACAGGTGGGAAAACAATAAGCAAATAAAAGAGATGAAGGGATAGAACTTATTGCCTAAAACATTGGACTAACAGGTTAATTCAATATATTAAATCTCTTGTCTAACAAATAGGTCAAGCAATGGTCCTTTCCTTTAAAGATGACCACCTATATTCAAGATAGTCAGTGTGACCATATATAGCTCCAAAAAATGGGAGCCAACCAAAGGGATAGGATCACAGATTTATATACCATAAATATGGCCAAGATTCACAACATAATTAGAGTCAGGATCAGTCTGCCTCCTCATCTGGACACCTCATATCTATGGCATAGCTAGGTTCCTTATTGGGCCTCCTGATGAACCGTATGGATAGGGAAACGCCTTGAGGCTGTAGCTAAGTTTGGGCTAACCCCCTGCTTTGTTTTTTTTTCTCTGATATCAACCGAATTGTGATTTTTGTTGAGCCCGGGAATTATTGTGGGCAAATTCATTGTTGTTCCTGACTCTAATTATGTTGTGAACCTTGCTATAGATTTTGTCTTGCTCTTTGTATATGGTCATTTGTCTAGCTGTAGGGATATTGTTATGTTTTATTATCTGAACCCTATGACTTTTTATGAGCCATTCTGATTATTGCTTTTTTGGCCATATTTATGGTATATAAATCTGTGATCCTATCCCTTTGGTTCGCTCCCATTTTTTGGAGCTATATATGGTCACACTGACTATCTTGAATATAGGTGGCCATCTTTAAAGGAAAGGACCTTTGCTTGACCTATTTGTTATACAAGAGCTTTAATGTTTTTAATTAACCTGTTAGTCCAATGATTTAGGCAATAAGTTCTATCCTTTCATCTCTTTTATTTGCTTATTGTTTTTCCACCTGTAGTTCATCAGGGCTTATCAGGGCTAGTCTGGGACAGTGGGGTCGCCAAAAAAAATCGTATCTCTTAGGGTGCCAACCTCCACAGTCAGGTGGGGACAGTAGGGTAGTGTAGGGACTTGACAGGTTGTTATTATTAACTTATGCTTGTCTGTGTTATATATATACACATTATGTGCACTGGGTGGTGAAATTTTAAATTGAATATCTAATTAAAGTTCTATGCTTTTATGGGAATATTTGGGTACACTTTACAATTGGAGTCATCACCAGCATTTAGACAGGGAATAAAAGGCAATAGTTCAGCAGAGAGAGGAACTGACCACAGAGCAACAGGTCAGCGGATTGAGTCCCCAATTCAGGGTTGTCAACCATCCAGAAATTTCAGGACAGTCCGTAAAAGTTGGTCAATTTTTTTACCCCTGTCCATAATTTTTTTTTTTAGAGCTTCCACAATTTATTTGAAGTTGAAGAAAGTTATACAGATTATTATGAATGTAATTATCATCATTTTATAGTTTACAGTGAATGAAGCTGATATCTGTGTCAGAATTATGGGCTGTAGACATGGATCACTTCTAATCATAATGATTTATTATGGTTTTCCATTGTGTCCATTAAAAATATTGTCTGTTTGTGATTTTTTTTTGATAAGTCAAGTTGGCGCCCCTGACCCAATGTTTCCAAAAATATCTGACGCTCCATTAATAAAACAAAGATGCATTATGTATCAGATGAATGGATATCGCTCGGATCATCTCTATATTTGCTGTAAATACAGGGTTATTATTTGTTTTAGGAAAGTTTTATACAGGAGCAGTCAACCTTATAAGAACAAGCCATGCCAGGAAAAAGAGCAAATATGTCCATCTGTTGTGAGATTCAACATTGCCCAACATCTAGAAGCTCCGGCAGTCCTCAATGCCACAGAAATGGGGAGATTTCACATTTTTAGCAGCGGAAGTTGTTCCCGTCTGATATAGTTCTTGCTGGATATGAGCAAAAGGTGTCAGAATGAGCAGAGCATCTCAGCTTACGGTGTATGGGTTTATGTACATTGGTCAAGGTGGACATCTACCACTAAAAATTGCCTGTGATGGGCACGTGAGCATCCGAATTGGACCATAATGAAGTGGAATAAGGTGGCCGGGTCTGATGAATCGTCTTATACTGGTGCCAGATACCATATATGATGCAACCTTGTTTTTGGAGAGTCAGGTTGCTGGGTGCCATCAAGGGAGAGCTATAAAAATGCAATATAAATGGTGAAAGTCTCTGATGAGAAGCTCTGAGTACAGGCTCTATTGCTTCATAGAAACTCCCCAGTTGCAGTTATTGCTCGTTACATGAAACCATGGATGAATCACACAAGTCAGCACACGTGCGCTGGTTAAGCAAGCCTCTAACCGGAAGATGCTCAGCCAGTGGAGGGACGCCACTTAACGTTTATAAACCGGTTCCGGTCCTCTATTGATACTGAGATAAGATGATGCTCTACAAAAAGAAAAAAAATTTTTGAAAATTTTCCTATATTGAACCTATTTTTTTCTTGTAACCCAGTTGCGCAAAACAACAGATTAGGAAAGGATTAACTAGTAACAGGCTGGCTGAGATATTACACACAGAGCTGGCTGTAAACCAAGGAATGCAATAGCTGACATTGCCTAACAAGTCAATTATAGCTCAGGGCTCTGCTGAGTATGGATTGACGGCCCCAGCCTACGACAGCAGTTCCCTGGGCAGACAAAGGTATAGTTGTCCATAAACTAAATGTGTTATGCTGAGAGGGCTGAAAAGTAATAGTAGCTTACTGTGCAACTGCGATTTCCCATGTGCCAAAATACGGGAAGCCAATGGTGCCCTGCAAAAGAGGCTTTGTCCAGATCAATTGCACCCATGTGGCATCATCCATGTACACAGAGTTGTAACTAGCCCTACTAGGGGGGGTAATTATTGCATCTATTAATTGGAATGGCTACAACTAACATATTTCATCCTGGAGGACCCGACACATCCATGTATAGACATTCAGCCTATTGATTTCAGTAAGAACAATGTAATACTTCTTTTCCCCTGTGGAGGCACTGTAGGAAACGTAAAAAAGGTATTATTGTCCAGTTCCCTAATAGATTACTCCTAATCAGCACCACAACCCTAAAAACATCAAGTTAGATCAGATTTTACATTTGTAGAGAATCTACATTGAGTTCATAGAATTGTCATAATGTATAATGTGTATTTGAGTTATTTTTTGAGTAAGGAATGTGTTTTAGTTTTCTTATTTTTAATTTTTAAGATTCCATCATTTTAATTTTTTTTTCTCCTCCCCTTTTTCCAGGAGGCATAACTTTTTTTTTATTCCTGAGACTATGTAAGGGCTTGTCGTTTTTTTTTTTTTTTTGCGGGACGAGTTGTAGTTTTAAATGACTCCTTCTATTTAATCATATAATGTACTGAAAAAAAGGGGTGATAATTTGAAATGTAAAAAAAAATTTTTTTTTGGGGGGTGTTTCTTTTACGGCATTCATTCCAATGTAAAATGTACCTGTTAACATGTTTCTCCAGGGCAGTACGATTATACTGTAGGTAGACAAAACTTTTAAAATATCTTATATTTAAGTGGTAAAAAAAAATTCAGAACGTTGTAAAAAAAAAGCCACTTTTTGAAACTCGTATTTTTTTAATTTTTATATTGATGGAACTGTTTGAGGGCTTATTTTTTTGTGTGGTGAGTTGAAGTTTTATTGATACTATTTTCAGGTGATTGCTTTTTATAGCTTTTTTTGGGGTAGGATTGCAGCAACCAAAAAAAAGTCAATTATTTTTTGCTATTTTCATTTAGGAAAAAGGGGGTGAATTAAACCTTAATTTTTTTTTTGTTATTTTTACTATTTTTTCAAATTTTTTTACCTTTTTAATTAATCCCCTGTGATCACTTGATTGCCCGTACAATACACAGTAATACTATAGTATTGCAGTGTACTGTAAAATCACCGGTCTCTTGTGACATCAAGGCTGGCTGGGCTTCATCACAGATTTCACATGGCAGGCATGGAGGCCTTCAGACTGCCCCCAGCTGCCTGTCTGTATACTCTCATGGGTTCCGCTGTTGTCCTGTCTGTATACTCTCATGGGTTCCGCTGCTGTCCTGTCTTTATACTCTCATTTGTTACGATGCTGTCCTGTCTGTATACCCTCATGTGATCCTGTGCTGTGCTGTCTGCATACTCTCATGTGTTCTGCTGCTGTCCTGTCTGTATATTCTCATGTGCTCCACTGCTGTCCTGTCTGTATATGCTTATGTGATTTCCTGATGTCCTGTCTGTATACTCTCATGTGTACCCCTGCTGTCCTGTCTGTATACTCTTTCTATAACTTTATGAATAACATTTGTGTGCCAACATTTATTGATGCGAATCGGGGAGGATATTGACAGCAGCATGTGTTTCCCCATAACCACATCCCTGTTCCAGGACATGTCCCCTTCACGCCTCTTCGATGCACCCTTCCAGTCCTCTCCCACTCTCTTTTTACTTATGAATGTCTGTGTGGCAACTATGGCTTCTTCAAAGAACAGGGAATCCTGGCGTCATGCACGAGAAACCTCCCGAAAATGCAGATTTCAGGAGATTTCCAACTCTTCCAGAAGTATAGGAGGTCTCTAAGGGGCATAAATAGAAATCATTGAGCTCCTTAAAAAAAGTTCCAATTGGGTCCTTGTCCCCACCCCAAAAAAAAAAAAAATTCAGCAGAGTAGGTAGTGTCACAGCGCATAGACCCAGTCACAAAGGGGTATACCTACTAATCTGTATTCAACTCTATCTACATTCTGAGGATGCAAATATCATTGAAATTGAGAAACAGGGGATGGGATGTTTGTCACCAGCTCCTCTCTTCCCCTGACTTACAGGCCCCATAGCGGCCGCGTGGTCTGCTGATATTAGCAGTGCACCTCTGAGGTATCACTTTTTTCCAGGAGAGTGAGCACATATGTAATAACCTTGTGAGTCAATCCTTGCAGTATGCATTTCTTCTACAGCTCTCGAACTACTCCATGTCCCCGCGTGTGACACCGATCCCTTATTGGCTTAACTCGATGTTACCATATAACAGCCGGCCTGTAAAACAAACAAGGCCTGACGTCTTTCCATTACGTCCCCATTAAACGCTCCCGCATGGGATCCGCGGTTCTCACTGTTGACTAAATATGTTGCCAGCCAGCAGGACAGACGGCTGGACGTCAGAGGCAGAGGAGGGTGACCCTTCTGGTGAACGGATCCTACGACGACAGGTTCCATCTCCCGCATATGACATCTGCGCAGAGCAGAGGCGTTGAGTACCTCGGTCTTTTAGATGTCAGTCCGGTGGATCAGGTTCCTGAGGTGACATTATTCCAGGTTTCTTACATTGAGATACTGCTGAGTGGAGACTACAGATGATGTTCAGGATAAAAATAAACAGCCCTGTGAATTTTACAGCTTCGTGAACTCGCTGAGCTTATTGTTTTTTGCCCTTTAATCCGCTCAACTGGAAAAGTCGCACAGCAATTATACTAAAAATAACAAGAAGGCAAACAGAACTTTATGCCCTTTTCCAGATATACTTACTTGACCCTACAGGCTTAAGTCAAGTAGAACAGATATCCAATACCTATGGCCGTCTCCTATCAATGTCATCAAGGAAGGCCATTGACATTGGATCTGTACCTTGCATTGAGGGGTCTCAGCAGAGACATTACTATACTTGTTAACTTTCAGAGATATGGCACTGGATAGTCGCTGGTTGCAGAATAAAAAGTGCAAGGTAGACGTTTTTCTATAGACCACACTAAAGTTTCTAGCCTTCCACACCTCGACTATAAGCCCCCTACAATTAAAGCCTGAGAATGCATCTTCTAAACCTTCTTGAGTCCACCTAATTTTCCCAAAGGTTTTGGGAGCTCCTAAGAGATTGTTGTTACACACCTGTCCCAGGTATTCTGGTCTCCACTTTCTACCTCTGTGTCCACTGCTCTCTGTTGTGCTTCACTTCGGGTTTTGCAAGTTGCCCGGTGTGGCTCAATGACATCTTCTCCCTAGACCTATTTGATGCCCATTTAGACACACACCTGTGTCTTAGGATTAAGACTTTTAGTCCTATGTTAAGTGTGCTTCACCATCTGTGCTGTTTTTTAGATTTGTTCTTGCATTCACCCCTGCTGATTCCACTTAATCCATCCTGCTGATCCTGAGATTCCCGGTGAGACTCTACAGTCCTCGCTTCCCACTTGCCTTTCTGCGTGCTGCATCCACTCCCCGGGTCCGTGTGCCCTCCTGGACCTAAAGCTTAGAGATCCACCTCACCGGGAAGGTCTTAACAGAAATTTGCCAACTTGATCTTACCTTATTTCTGAAGCCTCTTGGAGCTTTCGGGAGTCGACAAATTTGTTTAGAATAATACACAGCTGTGTATTCCGACTATCATGTTCCACTTATAATACTGGTGTTTAGTGTTGGAGGGGCCTTTTGTCCCTTTAGGCACCTGGGCACGGATGCAATAGCTACCTCTACAATTCCTATAACTACACACCACTTGGTCTTAGTAAACCATTCCATAGTGGAAGAAGGAAAACTTGGGACCATCTAGACCTTGCTATATATTGAATTGACATCTTGTGAATGCAACTTTAGCAAACTGATTCACATTTATTGTTTTTGTTTTCAATGGCATAGAATATTGGGAGTGCTGCCTGTGGCTTCTTGGATCAAATCTATTGACCTTGTTCATGAATAGCTCAGCGTCGAACACCCCACCTATATCTTTCTACCAATTCAATTCTGAGTAAAAAATGAATTAAAGTGACCCTGTCAGCAAGATTTTGCTGAGTAGCCTACAGACAGTGTCAGGGCGTCGTCGTTATACGGATTAGGGCTCATACTCAGTTGCGAGAAACTCGGACGAGTCTCGCACATCAATACCCGGCACTGCCGCCGGCACTTGGCTCGGAGCGTTCAGCTGCATGTTTTTCTATGCAGCTGAATGCTCCGGTCCTTAGTGCCGGGGGCAATGCTGGGTATTGACGTGCGAGACTAGTCCGAGTTTCTCGCACGTGAGTATGAGCCCTTTAAATGATACCTTGGTTGATGAAATCTGTCTTGTGGTTGTTGTTTAATCTCTGTTTGCAGTTTTCAGTTAATGAGATTTTCGTGCTCCAGGGTGGCCTGTGGGTGGGGCTATGGAGGTCTGTGGGTGGGGCTATGGCAGTTATGTGGGCGGAGCTTTATGTGGTGCTCTGCTTACATATTCATACTGATGGCTTATGACAGGTCACTGATCCCTCAGTTACCTGTCCCCTATTTTTCATACTGTATATGTGGCTCCCCTGAGGGTCCAGTCACCACAGAGGTACTGATCCTCATTCAGAGGCATGGTATCCCACCCTCAGGTAAGGAGGAAGCACCACCCATGACTCCTAACACCCGCACCCAACACACACCAGGTTAGTCAGGGCATCTGGGTGTACCCTTGGGGAGGATGGCCTCATCACAGGCTGGCTAGGAAAGGGTATTGGGGAGTCAGTGGGAAAGGTAGGTAGAAGGGGAGGAGCTTATGAGGTGGTGTGAGAAGGGACATCCAATCAGTGACAGTTGGTGGGCAGAGTTAAGGCAGAGGAAAAAGGAAGATTATTCTAGAAAAAGACAGTTGGTGAAGGGACAGCTGAAGAGCAGGACTGACGTGGGGAGAGTAAGAGATGGAGAGACAGATCTAATAAGAAGGAAGCTCCTAGGAGAATAGAAGGGGTCCTTGGGGCATGGGTAGTGCGGAAAGCCACCCGTGGGGCCCGTATCCAGATGTGGAAGGACCAGGCCACAGTGGGGGAGCTGGCCCCTAAGCCTAGTGGAGAATAACAAACGAGGCTCAGCTAGCAAGCCGGAGGCTGAGGTAACTTCAAGTGCCTCACCCGCAACCACAATTATTCCCCAAAAAGGCAGTCAAAAAGGAGCAAGGGGACTTTGAGACCGTCACCTGTCAGGGTCTGCGGCTGCTTGCTCGGGTACATTACTTGTGAAGGCACAGGGCAGAAAGTAGAGACCAGCACAGAGAGACCCTAGAAAGGTGAACATAAAGGGGAGTCCTGAAAAAGTATTCCCAATCTACCTGGGAGTTTGCTGGACCCCTCACCCGGAGGACACAGTGCCAAATGGGCAGTCATATACACAGGAATTGTGAGTAAAAACCCTGAAACTGCACCCAACTGTGTCCTTTGTGTCATTAGCGTCTCGCCTGCCATACGCCGCATTCACCATCACCGGCTCAACTGATAACACATTAGCTGCCCTGGGATACAGCTCTGCCCGTGGAGAGATTCACCATCTCTGCTGCCCTAACACCGTCCCAGAGGATCTGCATTGCAGCGTCGGCTATCATTGCCGAATACCACTGGTGGCGTCACAACAAACTCCCCATTTCCCTACCATTTACCCATCATTTTCCCCATTTCCATCATCATCCTTCATTTAACAACCATTTTTATTGGACGCTCAGGGCCACGGACCGGGTCACTGCCACCGTGACATCCCCTTTAAAGAACCTGACCGGCCCGGTACCGACTAACCTAAGGCCCTGCGGGGCGCGCCATATATCTTATTGTTTGTAAAAAAAAATTACATTCATCATGCAGGCACCGGCGGCTGCGCCTGCGCTGTAGCATGATTGGATCTATAATGTCAATAGCATATTTCAGGAACGTGATGAATGCTACTGGGCAGGCGCCACCACTAGCACCATTTTGCTGGAGGAAAACAAAAAATTGTCTCCATTAAGATGGCGCTGGCGCCATTTTGAGGAAGACATTTTTTTTCTCAACAAATTTATATAGCAAAATGAGTATATGGATATTATAGATCTGCAGACGCCTGCATTGTGAATGTTTTTTTTTTCAAACAATAAGCTATACAGCATGTAAAAGAGAGGGTAGGTCACTGAAGGATCAGTGACCTGTCAAAAGCCATACTGGTGAATACTGTACCTAATCAGAGCACCACACGGAGACCCCCATAACCACGAGCATATCATTAACTGAAAACTGAAAATAAACATTACACAACAACCACAAGACGGACTTCATCACCAGGTATCATTGTAATCAGTACAATGACGCCGACTTGACACTGTCTGTAGATTACTCAGGACAATCCTGCTGACAGGTTCCCTTTAACAGGGTTTTTGAGGAGTTACCAATTTTTGAGTACCACCACTGATCATCAGAAATCCTCTCCTGCAGTGGCACTAAGTGATGTAAGGAATACAACACAACACAACAGCCAGATCAACAAAGTGTTCAGAAACCTACTTTTTTTTTAACTTACTTTCAGCCAGGGACACAGCAGTTTTCATCTGATCATTGCACCCCATTAATAATTGTTTAATCCTGGACAACCCCTTCAAAATGGCCTTATAAATGTATCTTTTAGTCCTTAGAAGGCTGCATTAATCAGCACGCTGCCCCCTTTAACTACTGGGCCTCTATGCAACTGTACATAATGCATATATGGTATGAACACCCAATAACTCCAAAATACATAGTAAAGTTCCAAAAAATTACTTGGGGGATAGGAACTGCCCATTTTTCAATTCAATTCGAAGTAAATAAAATTATGCAAGTATCAAAAAAAATGCTAAAGAAAGGAAATATTACAAGTAAAAGCACTATAGTAACTCTAATTGTTACACTGGCCCAAAGTAAATTATCCAGTAATCAAAATTACCAAATTGGAATATTTGAAAAATTGTATTGAAAATTGCCAATTGTACAAATTATTGTTTCATTTTACCTAATTATTGGCTCTAATTGATGTGTACTTTTTCAACAGTAAACAATTTTATCTTATTAAAGAGCAAGATCACACTCCCGCTGTTAAGGACTGACCTGAGTTGGTGTAGAGGTATTGCAACCACTAGGGTCAGCACCAGCAGGTAGCGTCATTTGAATGTAGCCAGAGGTTGGTACACGGAGCAGCAGTATAGTTGGGAGGATAAGCAGGAATCGTAGTCAGGATATAGCCAGTGGTCGGTACACGGAGCAGCAGTATAGTTGGGATGATAAGCAGGAATCATAGTCAGGATAAAACCAGGGGTCGGTACATGGAGCAGCAGTGTAGTTGGGAGGATAAGCAGGAATCGTAGTCAGGATATAGCCAGAGGTCAGTACACGGAGCAGCAGTATAGTTGGGAGGATAAGCAGGAATCATAGTCAGGATATAGCCAGAAGTCGGTACACGGAGCAGCAGTATAGTTGGGAGGATAAGCAGGAATCGTAGTCAGGATATAGCCAGAGGTCGGTACACGGAGCAGCAGTATAGTTGGGAGGATAAGCAGGAATCGTAGTCAGGATATAGCCAGAGGTCGGTACACGGAGCAGCAGTATAGTTGGGAGGATAAGCAGGAATCGTAGTCAGGATATAGCCAGATGTCGGTACACGGAGCAGCAGTATAGTTGGGAGGATAAGCAGGAATTGTAGTCAGGATATAGCCAGAGGTCGGTACACGCAGCAGCAGTATAGTTGGGAGAAATAAGCAGGAATCGTAGTCAGGATATAGCCAGAGGTCGGTACACGGAGCAGCAGTATAGTTGGGAGGATAAGCAGGAATCGTAGTCAGGATATGGCCAGAAGTCGGTACACGGAGCAGCAGTATAGTTGGGATGATAAGCAGGAATCATAGTCAGGATATAGCCAGAGGTCGGTACACGGAGCAGCAGTATAGTTGGGAGGATAAGCAGGAATCGTAGTCAGGATATAGCCAGGGGTCGGTACATGGAGCAGCAGTGTAGTTGAGAGGATAAGCAGGAATCGTAGTCAAGATACTGTATAGCCAGAGGTCGGTACACGGAGCAGCAGTATAGTTGGGAGGATAAGCAGGAATCATAGTCAGGATATAGCCAGAGGTCAGTACACGGAGCAGCAGTATAGTTGGGAGGATAAGCAGGAATCGTAGTCAGGATATAGCCAGAGGTCGGTACACGGAGCAGCAGTATAGTTGGGAGGATAAGCAGGAATCATAGTCAGGATATAGCCAGAAGTCGGTACATGGAGCAGCAGTGTAGTTGGGAGGATAAGCAGGAATCGTAGTCAGGATATAGCCAGAGGTCAGTACACGGAGCAGCAGTATAGTTGGGAGGATAAGCAGGAATCGTAGTCAGGATATGGCCAGAAGTCGGTACACGGAGCAGCAGTATAGTTGGGAGGATAAGCAGGAATCATAGACAGGAAAAAGCCAGGGGTTGGTACACGGAGCAGCAGTGTAGTTGAGAGGATAAGCAGGAATCGTAGTCAGGATATAGCCAGAGGTCGGTACACGGAGCAGCAGTATAGTTGGGAGGATAAGCAGGAATCGTAGTCAGGAAAAAGCCAGGGGTCGGTACACGGAGCAGCAGTGTAGTTGGGAGGATAAGCAGGAATCGTAGTCAAGATATAGCCAGAGGTCGGTACACGGAGCAGCAGTATAGTTGGGAGGATAAGCAGGAATCATAGTCAGGATATAGCCAGAGGTCAGTACACGGAGCAGCAGTATAGTTGGGAGGATAAGCAGGAATCATAGTCAGGAAAAAGCCAGGGGTAGGTACACAGAACAGCAGTGTAGTTGGGAGGATAAGCAGTAATCGTAGTCAGGATATAGCCAGAGGTCGGTACACAGAGCAGCAGTATAGTTGGGAGGATAAGCAGGAATCATAGACAGGAAAAAGCCAGGGGTCGGTACACGGAGCAGCAGTGTAGTTGAGAGGATAAGCAGGAATCGTAGTCAGGATATAGCCAGAGGTCGGTACACGGAGCAGCAGTGTAGTTGAGAGGATAAGCAGGAATCGTAGTCAGGATATAGCCAGGGGTCGGTACACGGAGCAGCAGTGTAGTTGAGAGGATAAGCAGGAATCGTAGTCAAGATACTGTATAGCCAGAGGTCGGTACACGGAGCAGCAGTATAGTTGGGAGGATAAGCAGGAATCATAGTCAGGATATAGCCAGAGGTCAGTACACGGAGCAGCAGTATAGTTGGGAGGATAAGCAGGAATCGTAGTCAGGATATAGCCAGAGGTCGGTACACGGAGCAGCAGTATAGTTGGGAGGATAAGCAGGAATCATAGTCAGGATATAGCCAGAAGTCGGTACATGGAGCAGCAGTGTAGTTGGGAGGATAAGCAGGAATCGTAGTCAGGATATAGCCAGAGGTCAGTACACGGAGCAGCAGTATAGTTGGGAGGATAAGCAGGAATCGTAGTCAGGATATGGCCAGAAGTCGGTACACGGAGCAGCAGTATAGTTGGGAGGATAAGCAGGAATCATAGACAGGAAAAAGCCAGGGGTTGGTACACGGAGCAGCAGTGTAGTTGAGAGGATAAGCAGGAATCGTAGTCAGGATATAGCCAGAGGTCGGTACACGGAGCAGCAGTATAGTTGGGAGGATAAGCAGGAATCTTAGTCAGGAAAAAGCCAGGGGTCGGTACACGGAGCAGCAGTGTAGTTGGGAGGATAAGCAGGAATCGTAGTCAAGATATAGCCAGAGGTCGGTACACGGAGCAGCAGTATAGTTGGGAGGATAAGCAGGAATCATAGTCAGGATATAGCCAGAGGTCAGTACACGGAGCAGCAGTATAGTTGGGAGGATAAGCAGGAATCATAGTCAGGAAAAAGCCAGGGGTAGGTACACGGAACAGCAGTGTAGTTGGGAGGATAAGCAGTAATCGTAGTCAGGATATAGCCAGAGGTCGGTACACAGAGCAGCAGTATAGTTGGGAGGATAAGCAGGAATCATAGACAGGAAAAAGCCAGGGGTCGGTACACGGAGCAGCAGTGTAGTTGAGAGGATAAGCAGGAATCGTAGTCAGGATATAGCCAGAGGTCGGTACACGGAGCAGCAGTATAGTTGGGAGGATAAGCAGGAATCATAGACAGGAAAAAGCCAGGGGTCGGTACACGGAGCAGCAGTGTAGTTGAGAGGATAAGCAGGAATCGTAGTCAGGATATAGCCAGAGGTCGGTACACGGAGCAGCAGTATAGTTGGGAGGATAAGCAGGAATCGTAGTCAGGAAAAAGCCAGGAGTCGGTACACGGAGCAGCAGTGTAGTTGGGAGGATAAGCAGGAATCGTAGTCAAGATATAGCCAGAGGTCGGTACACGGAGCAGCAGTATAGTTGGGAGGATAAGCAGGAATCGTAGTCAGGATATAGCCAGAGGTCAGTACACGGAGCAGCAGTATAGTTGGGAGGATAAGCAGGAATCGTAGTCAGGATATAGCCAGAGGTCGGTACACGGAGCAGCAGTATAGTTGGGAGGATAAGCAGGAATCATAGTCAGGATATAGCCAGAGGTCGGTACACGGAGCAGCAGTAGAATCTTGAGGATAAGCAGCACGTGGGAATAAGCTGGACTAAAGGCTGGGAGCTCATTAATCTCGCAATGAAGGAAGTGCAGTGCCAGGTTTAAGTAGTGTGCTCAATCAGGAGATCACAGAGGAACTTGGAGACATCTGGAACTCATGTTGGAGACATCAGGAACAACACAAAAAATACTAGTATCTAGTGTTGAGCATTCCGATACCGCAAGTATCGGGTATCGGCCGATACTTGCTGTATCGGAATTCCGATACCGACTTCCGATATTTTTTCAATATCGGAATTCGGCATCGGAATCGGAAGTTCAGTTGATTGACAGCCTGACGTCATCATGATGCGCGGTGTGTGCGCATCATGATGCGCCGTCATTTCGGGCCTTCCGGGGGTCTCTGCCGGCCTGCCGGGGGGCTGTGCCGGCCTGCCGGGGGGCTGTGTGGACTGCCCGGGGTCTGTACCGGCCTGCCGGGGGGCTGTGCCGGCCTGCCGGTGGTCTGTGCACCCTGTGGGGGTCTGTACCGGCCTGCCGGGGGGCTATGCCGGCCTGCCGGTGGTCTGTGCACCCTGTGGGGGTCTGTACCGGCCTGCCGGGGGGCTGTGCCGGCCTGCCGGGGGGCTGTGCTGATGTCCGGGGGTCTGTGCAAGCATCGTCCGATGGGACTACAAGTCCCATCTGGCGATGCCTGCTACCATGACAGTGATTGACACATTAGCCAATGATGGGACAGTAGTAGTCCCATCATCCGGCTAATGTGTTAAATGTTAAAAAAAAAAATACTACATACATACTACATGCATGCTACATACATACTACATGCTACATACATACTACATATATACTACATACATACTACATACATGCTACATACATGCTACATACATGCTGCATGCTACATACATACTACATACATACTACATACATACTACATGCATGCTACATGCATACATGCATGCTACATACATACTACATGCATGCTACATACATACTACATGCATGCTACATACATACTACATGCTACATACATACCACATACATACTACATACATACTACATACTACATATATACTACATGCATGCTACATACATACTACATGCTACATACATACCACATACATGCTACATACATACTACATATATACTACATACATACTACATATATACTACATACATACTACATACATACTACATACATACTACATACATACTACATGCATACTACATGCATGCTACATACATACTACATGCTACATACATACCACATACATGCTACATACATACTACATATATACTACATACATACTACATACATACTACATACATACTACATACATACTACATGCATGCTACATACATACTACATGCTACATACATACCACATACATACTACATACATACTACATACATACTACATGCTACATACATACTACATATATACTACATGCATGCTACATACATACTACATGCTACATACATACCACATACATACTACATACATGCTACATACATACTACATATATACTACATGCATGCTACATACATACTACATATATACTACATGCATGCTACATACATACTGCATGCTACATGCATGCTACATACATACTACATACATACTACATGCTACATACACACCACATATATACTACATACATACAATACATTCATACAATACATACATAGACATACAGTACATATAACATAGAGTAACATACTTACCAATACTTGTCACATTGTTCCCCGAAGCCATTGTCTTTTCCGGAATAAATATTAACATAACAAACCACAAAAATACTCACCCACGATCCGAAGCAGTCCACGAGTGTGTCCCACGACGATCTTGGGTAGAGAACTGCAGCATCAGATGATGCTGCCGTTCTCTACGGGCTGCAGGAATCCAATGACGGAAGGTAGGTATCCTTCCGCACTGTATTCCTCCGCCACTTAAAAAAAAAAGTCCCTAGTCTCACTTTATGCCATTGCTGTGTGGGAATTTCCCACACAGCAATGGCATAAAGTGAGACTAGGGACTTTTTTTTTTTTAAGTGGCGGAGGAATACAGTGCGGAAGGATGCCTACCTTCCGTCATTGGATTCCTGCAGCCCGTAGAGAACGGCAGCATCAGCTGATGCTGCAGTTCTCTACCCAAGATCGTCGTGGGACACACTCGTGGACTGCTTCGGATCGTGGGTGAGTATTTTTGTGGTTTGTTATGTTAATATTTATTCCGGAAAAGACAATGGCTTCGGGGAACAATGTGACAAGTATTGGTAAGTATGTTACTCTATGTTATATGTACTGTATGTCTATGTATGTATTGTATGAATGTATTGTATGTATGTAGTATATATGTGGTATGTATGTAGCATGTAGTATGTATGTAGTATGTATGTAGCATGCATGTAGCATGCAGTATGTATGTAGCATGCATGTAGTATATATGTAGTATGTATGTAGCATGCATGTAGTATATATGTATGAATGTATGTAGCATGTAGTATGTATGTAGTATGTATGTGGTATGTATGTAGCATGTAGTATGTATGTAGTATGTATGTAGCATGCATGTAGTATGTATGTAGTATGTATGTAGTATATATGTAGTATGTATGTAGCATGTAGTATGTATGTAGCATGCATGTAGTATATATGTAGTATATATGTAGCATGTAGCATGTATGTAGTATGTATGTGGTATGTATGTAGCATGTAGTATGTATGTAGCATGTAGTATGTATGTAGTATGTATGTAGTATATATGTAGTATGTATGTAGCATGTAGTATGTATGTAGCATGCATGTAGTATATATGTAGTATATATGTAGCATGTAGCATGTATGTAGTATGTATGTGGTATGTATGTAGCATGTAGTATGTATGTAGCATGCATGTAGTATATACGTAGTATGTATGTAGCATGTAGTATGTATGTAGCATGCATGTAGTATATATGTAGTATGTATGTAGCATGTAGTATGTATGTAGCATGCATGTAAATATATGTAGTATGTAGCATGTAGGTAGCATGCATGTAGCATGTACTATGTATGTAGCATGCATGTAGTATATATGTGTTATGTATGTAGCATGCATGTAGCATGCATGTAGTATGTATGTAGTATGTATGTAGTATATATGTGGTATGTATGTAGCATGTAGTATGTATGTAGCATGTAGTATGTATGTAGCATGCAGTATGTATGTAGCATGCATGTAGTATATATGTAGTATGTATGTAGTATATATGTAGTATGTATGTTGCATGTAGTATTTATGTAGTATGAATGTAGCATGTATGTAGCATGTATGTAGTATGTAGTATGAATGTAGCATGTATGTAGTATGCATGTTGTATGTATGTAGCATGTAATTTTTTTTTTTTTTTTTTTTTACATTCAACACATTAGCCGGATGATAGGACTATTACTGTCCCATCATTGGCTAATGTGTCAATCACTGTCATGGTAGCAGGCATCGCCCGATGGGACTTGTAGTCCCATCGGACGATGCCTGCACAGACCCCCGAAGCCTGCACAGCCCCCCGGCAGGCCGGCACAGCCCCCCGGCAGGCCGGCACAGCCCACCGGAGCCTGCACAGACCACCGGCAGGCCGGCACAGCCCCCCGGCAGGCCGGCACAGACCACCGGAGCCTGCACAGACCCCCTGGCAGGCCGGCACAGCCCCCCGAAAGGCCCGTACAGACCCCAGAGAGGCTGTACAAGGGCAGGAAAGGGTTTTTCTTATTCCGATACCGGAAGTCCCATAGACTTGAATGGGACTTCCGGTATCGGAATCGGCGATACCGATACTTTTTTTAAAGATCGGCCGATACCATCCGATACGATACTTTGAAGTATCGGACGGTATCGCTCAACTCTACTAGTATCTGATTTAGCACGGAGCTGTCCAGCGAGCTCAATTGTTCAGACGGAAGAGCTGCTACCTGGTGCACAAGAGCTGCTGGATTTGAATCCTGATATCCGACTCCTGCCAATGAAAAAGAGCATGGTCAGACTCCCGCCAATGAAAAAGAGCAAGATCAGACTGCCAACCATGTGTAAGAGCAAGGTCAGAATCCCGCCCATGTAAAACAGCAAGGTCAGACTCCCGCCAACGAAAAAGAGCAAGGTCAGATTTCAGCACCCTTTTTTTACATAGTTGGTTGGACAAATTTCTGGGCACCAATTGCTCATACTCAGATAGCAAGAACTACACAATTATTAATATTTCTTAGAGGGCTTAAATATGATGCGACTGGTCCCATGTAGCAAGTGGAATGAAATTACAACTCGGTCACTACATACAGTAACGGGAATCACTGTGTGTAAACACGTCTTTATAAATGGCTGACCTTGTAAATTCTTTCCTCCAGGGAGTTAAGCAATTAATTCTAAAGCTGAAGGCTGAAAATAGTAAAGTGAAAAGAAATGATGTTGAAATTTTAATTTTCTGAGATGACTAAAATGACTGGAGAAACTGTACCACAAGACTGCACGTATGAGTGTGAGTGCACAAGACAGTATTCCTCACCACCGATCCAGCAGAGTAGTCGTGGCAGTAGCCGCCTTAGGCATGAGAACAGGCGTGGCTCTTTAACCTTTTCATAGACAGAGGTTTTTGGTCATTTTGTGTCTCTTGTAGCCAAGTAAATTTTTGACATTGACAAATAAAGCAAAAATTAACCTCTCACCCCCCTCAAAAACAAACAAACAAGCATACCAATACCCATTTCTGAAAAATGAAAAGAATAAAGAGAGTATAAATGGAAAAATTATAAAACACCTTATTTGCTACAGTTAGAGCTCAAAAGTGACAAAAGATTGATATTACCTCTCGCTCTGAGACTGCACTGCCTTTCTCACAAGCAGAGACAGTAGCTGGAAATTTAGACAGCTCTCACTTCAGTAAATATACCAAAATTAGTCCATATAAATTTACAACCTGGCACGTCACAGCATAAATCAAAAAACAATTTTCGGACTTATATCATGCTGTTAGCCGAAAATGAAGAGATCCAGTTAAAGTATGTTAAAATATCGTATTTTATTGATATAGATTAAAAAATTAATTTAAAAATAACAATAATGCCCAGTAGGAGGCTATTTAAAATGCCATACAAATATTGAGTCACCAAACCATAAAACTGTCCATAAACTTAATGAATTATTCGAATAGCAGGGTAATATAATATCATAGCTGTTATAATTAGGGTGAACAGCATCCCAATATAAGTATATATGTATGTAATCAATATCAAAAAATAGAAAGGCAGTTCATCAGATACTATAACTACGATCTTAATAATAACATAGCGGCAATGCCTGAATCCATATAAACATCAGACCCAAAGGCACCACCACAACACAGCCAAATCTACATTTTTATCCTAAGGGTAAGTGTAAAGGGGTTTTCCCAGATTTGAAATTAAACTCCTATCATGGGATAGATAATAGCGTACTATTTTCTAGGGCTTCCACCTGACTGACCCGGAGCAGTATTCATATTCTTTTACATAGGAGCAGTATTATAGTAGTTATATTCTTGTACATAGGGGCAGTATTATAGTAGTTATATTCTTGTACATAGGAGAAGTATTATAGTAGTTATATTCTTGTACATAGGAGCAGTATTATAGTAGTTATATTCTTGTACATAGAGGCAGTATTATAGTAGTTATATTCTTGTACATAGGGGCAGTATTATAGTAGTTATATTCTTGTACATAGGGGCAGTATTATAGTAGTTATATTCTTGTACATAGAGGCAGTATTATAGTAGTTATATTCTTGTACATAGAGGCAGTATTATAGTAGTTATATTCTTGTACATAGGAGCAGTGTTATAGTAGTTATATTCTTGTATATAGGAGCAGTATTATAGTAGTTATATTCTTGTACCTAGTGGCAGTATTATAGTAGTTATATTCTTGTACATAGGAGCAGTATTATAGTAGCTATATTCTTGTACATAGGAGCAGTATTATAGTAGTTATATTCTTGTACATAGAGGCAGTATTATAGTAGTTATATTCTTGTATATAGGGGCAGTATTATAGTAGTTATATTCTTGTACATAGAGGCAGTATTATAGTAGTTATATTCTTGTACATAGGGGCAGTATTATAGTAGTTATATTCTTGTACATAGGAGCAGTATTATAGTAGTTATATTCTTGTACATAGGAGCAGTATTATAGTAGTTATATTCTTGTATATAGGAGCAGTATTATAGTAGTTATATTCTTGTACATAGGAGCATTATTTTAGTAGTTATATTCTTGTACATAGGAGCAGTATTATAGTAGTTATATTCCTGTACATAGGGGCAGTATTACAGTAGTTATATTCTTGTACATAGGAGCAGTATTATAGTAGCTATATTCTTGTACATAGGAGCAGTATTATAGTAGTTATATTCTTGTACATAGGAGCAGTATTATAGTAGTTATATTCTTGTACATAGGGGCAGTATTATAGTAGTTATATTCTTGTACGTACATAGGAGCAGTATTATAGTAGCTATATTCTTGTACATAGGAGCAGTATTATAATAGTTATATTCTTGTACATAGGGGGCAGTAATATAGTAGTTATATTCTTGTACATAGGAGCAGTATTATAGTAGTTATATTCTTGTACATAGGAGCAGTATCATAGTAAATATATTCTTGTACATAGGGGCAGTATTATAGTAGTTATATTCTTGTACATAGGGGTAGTATTATAGTAGTTATATTCTTGTATATTGGGGCAGTATTATAGTAGTTATATTCTTGTACATAGGGGCAGTATTATAGTAGTTATATTCTTGAACATAGGGGTAGTATTATAGTAGTTATATTCTTGTATATTGGGGCAGTATTATAGTAATTATATTCTTGTACATAGGAGCAGTATTATAGTAGTTATATTCTTGTACATAGGAGCAGTATTATAGTAAATATATTCTTGTACATAGGAGTAGTATTATAGTAGTTATATTCTTGTATATAGGGGCAGTATTATAGTAGTTATATTCTTGTACATAGGAGCAGTATTATAGTAGTTATATTCTTGTACATAGGAGCAGTATTATAGTAGTTATATTCTTGTACATAGGGGCAGTATTATAGTAGCTATTTTCTTGTACATAGGGAGCAATATTATAGTAGCTTTATTCTTGTACATAGGGAGCAGTATTATAGTAGTTATATTCTTGTACATAGGGGCAGTATTATAGTAGTTATATTCTTGTATATTGGGGCAGTATTATAGTAGTTATATTCTTGCACATAGGAGCAGTATTATAGTAGTTATATTCTTGTACATAGGAGCAGTATTATAGTAGTTATATTCTTGTACATATAGGCAGTATTATAGTAGTTATATTCTTGTACATAGGAGCAGTATTATAGTAGTTATATTCTTGCACATAGGAGCAATATTATAGTAGTTATTTCCTTGTACATAGGAGCAGTATTATAGAAGTTCTATTCCTGTACATAGGGGCAGTATTATAGTAGTTATATTCTAGCACATAGGAGCAGTATTATAGTAGTTATATTCTTGTACATAGGAGCAGTATTATAGTAGTTATACATAGGAGCAGTATTATAGTAGTTATATTCTTGTACATAGGGACAGTATTATAGTAGTTATATTCTTGTACATAGGGGCAGTATTATAGTAGTTATATTCTTGTACATAGGAGCAGAATTATAGTAGCTATATTCTTGTACATAGGAGCAGTATTATAGTAGTTATATTCTTGTACATAGGAGCAGTATTATAGTAGTTATATTCTTGTACAAAGGAGCAGTATTATAGTAGTTATATTCTTGTACATAGGGGCAGTATTATAGTAATTACATTCTTGTACATAGGAAGCAGTACTATAGTGGTTATATTCTTGTACATAGGGGCAGTATTATAGTAGTTATATTCTTGCTCATAGGAGCAGTATTATAGTAGTTATACATAGGAGCAGTATTATAGTAGTTATATTCTTGTACATAGGGACAGTATTATAGTAGTTATATTCTTGTACATAGGGGCAGTATTATAGTAGTTATATTCTTGTACATAGGAGCAGAATTATAGTAGCTATATTCTTGTACATAGGAGCAGTATTATAGTAGTTATATTCTTGTACATAGGAGCAGTATTTTAGTAGTTATATTCTTGTACATAGGAGCAGTATTATAGTAGTTATATTCTTGTACATAGGGGCAGTATTATAGTAGTTATATTCTTGTACATAGGAGCAGTATTATAGTAGTTATATTCTTGTACATAGGGAGCAGTATTATAGTAGTTATATTCTTGTACATAGGAGCAGTATTATAGTAGTTATATTCTTGTACATAGGGGCAGTATTATAGTAGTTATATTCTTGTACATAGGGAGCAGAAGTATAGTGGTTATATTCCTGTATATAGGGGCAGTATTAGAGTAGTTATATTCTTGTACATAGGAGCAGTATTATAGTAGTTATATTCTTGTACACAGGAGCAGTATTATAGTAGTTATATTCTTGTACATAGGGACAGTATTATAGTAGTTATATTCTTGTACATAGGGGCAGTATTATAGTAGTTATATTCTTGTACATAGGAGCAGTATTATAGTAGTTATATTCTTGTACTTAGGGGCAGTATTATAGTAGTTATATTCTTGTACATAGGGAGCAGAATTATAGTGGTTTACAAATTGACTTTTTTGTAGATTAATTTTATATAATTTATAAAATTTGTAGAAATAGTGTTAAAATAATAAATGTAAAATAAAAACTGCAGAAATAGTACAAAATAATATCGAAATAAGTGTGCAGCCTGAACAAGTTAAAGAGATTATTAGTGAAACCAATGCCAGAGATGAGGATCATGAGGTCTCGCTGAGAATTGTGTGGTGACCGTGACAAACTCTTGTGGGGGAATTTGAGTTACAAATCACTGACAGATCTCAGCGTGGTAATGAGCAGAGTAATGTGAAGCCGTGTATTTGACAAATGAGAACTTGTGGACTAAGACAAACCGGTGACAAGTACACTCAATAGGGAACTTATTAAAAAAAGCTATTTTCAGTACAAAAACTATGGTGAATATTAGTCATAGCAGACACTTTCTTTATGAAAAAGGAAAGAGGAAGGTGTCTCTTCACTTATGCCCGATCTTTACTTTTAATTGAAACAGACACAAAAATTAGAGCTGATTTGTTTCCTCATATATCTTTATATTGCTTTTTTCTGATACAGTATATAGACTTACAGTAAATGACAACGTTCTGCCTTCCTGCTGCCTCCACTAGAGGGAGCTCTGTCTGTCCCTCCCACATTGGTGGACATAGCCGAAACTCATATGAAAATGGAAAAAGTTGAAAAATGTTGTGCTACTTCATCCTGTGCAAACAAAAAAGTTTACAGCTTTTGAAAAAGTTACTCCAGATTTCAGATGAATCGTTTCCTTTGTTTCCCTCCACGTTCAACTGTGATGTGGTCTGTGATTCTAAATCAGCTGAGAAGAGGTCAAAAAAGATAAAGGAGTTATAAACTCTACAGTCAGAGCAAGCTCACTGATTGATTCTCTGTTGACTCATTCTGCAGCCAGCAATAGACAGGGCATCACAGAGGCTATAAAAGGCAAAAGGTGCAACATTTTTAATGAAACTCAATGACAGTAATGTTGCCGTACTGCTTCCGATCACTGATAACTTCCTCATGTCCACATCTATCATATCAGATGCGAACATTTCAGTGATAAAAATCCTAATCTCTATGAACTTGACCCATAACATATTGGGGAACTGTGTTCAATCAAATGACCACAAAATACCTTACAAAACCTTCACCCTGTAATTGTCAAGTGGTTGGTTCATATACATGTGTGCACGTTTTGATACAGTTTTTGCAGCTGGGTTTCAGTCTGGTGTGGACAAACCCTTAAATTATAAATAATTTAGTATGAAGTATGTAAAATAGTATATGCATAACATACTAATGCAATAGGGTATTCACCAAGCTTAGCCATGACAATAGCACCACCATCAACCCTGACCCTCAGCATGTCAAAAGTGCAGTACACCTAAGCACCATGCCCTAGACCCTAACCCTATCTGTGACCTCTCAAAAATCATAGAATCATAGAATGGTAGAGTTGGAAGGGACCTCCAGGGTCATTGTGTCCAACCCCCTGCTCAATGCTGGATTCACTAGACCACCACAGACAGACGTCTGTCCAGCCTCTGTTTGAAGACTTCCATTGGAGGAGAACTCACCATAGAATCATAGAATGGTAGAGTTGGAAGGGACCTCCAGGGTCATCGTGTCCAACCCCCTGCTCAGTGCAGGATTCACTAGACCATCTCAAACAGATGTCTGTCCAGCCTCTGTTTGAAGACTTCCATTGGAGGAGAACTCACCACCTCTCGTGGCAGCCTGTTCCACTCATTGATCACCCTGTCAAAAAGTTTTTTCTAATATCTGATCTGTATCTTCTCCCTTTCAGTTTCATCCCATTGCTTCTCGTGTTTCCATGTGTAAATGAGAATAATGATGATCCCTCTACACTGTGACATCCCTTCAGATATTCCAACATAGATCCCTCCATCCTGTAATAATGTCCCCATCCTGTAATAGCGTTCCTCAATCTGTAATAATGTCCCCCATCGTGACCCTTTCTTGTAATAATGTCCTCAACATGTAATATTTTCTACCTTTCTGTAATAGTGTTCCCTGTTGTGAATTTGCTTTCTGGCCTCCCTCTGGTTATTACTGAAGGTAGTGGAGCTGGTCAGATTGACAGAGGGGTTGCGAGTTCTC
Source organism: Dendrobates tinctorius (assembly GCF_039654945.1). Lineage (NCBI taxonomy): Eukaryota > Metazoa > Chordata > Amphibia > Anura > Dendrobatidae > Dendrobates > Dendrobates tinctorius. Next base: position 28,482,883 of record NW_027361784.1, read on the forward strand.
TTTCTGCGCTCCCTCTGGTGGTTACTGGAGGTAATGGAGCTGATCTGATTAACAGAGGTTTGCCACCTGATAATGAGGACGACGATTGGAGATCTGGGGTTTCAGATTGGGATTTTAGACAGTCGACTCCCTCTATCCCTGCTGGTGATTTTCTTCTTGCCTCCTGAGGTCTGATGTTTCCAGCTCAGTCCCTGCATGTTCATGGGTCGCCCTCCCAGGGCTGTGGGGTACTCAGTACCGGGCCCAATGAGCTTCAATGGGTGATGTCAAAGCAGCTGGGACCCGGCCCGTGGCCCTGGGCGCCCATTGTAAAAAGGGGAAAGTTTATAAGTGATTTGTGACGCCACCTGTGGTGTTCGGCAATGTAGATGTAAGCTGATGCTGCAGACAGATCCTCTGGGACAGATGGTGTGGTGCAGCAATGATGTTATAACCCTCCACAGGCAGGGCTTTAGTCCCAGGGCAGAGTAGGTGAAGTGACGCTTAGGTGGTGTAGTGTCAGGCGCAAGGGATGTAGCAGTGCTGGGCAGGTTGGCGCAGGAATAAGTGGAGGACACCAGGGCATGTAGTTCCAAAGCTTTACTCACAGTCTGTTGCAGGTACAGGTGCCCGCATCTGTGCCGTGTCCTCCGGGTCAGGAGCTCAGCCAACTTCCAGGCAAGATGAAGTACTCTTTCCAACAGAAAAAAAGGAGAGAAGCCAGCGCTGCTTGTGGTCAGAACGCATAACATAAAGTGCATATGCACATAAAATCTAACTGTTTTCAAAATGAGATATTTGGCAAAAAATTGATCAATTCATTTGAACCACCCCGCCGCGCCAAGGCAATCTCATGTGGGTCGGTCCTACTCTACGTTTTTAATATTCACTGTGCCATTACAGCAACCTAAATGCAGTAAAAGCAAGACCACATTAAATGCAATCCGTACCTGAAGCATTTCTTAATCGCTCCCATGAAGCCAGATAAAGCAAGTGCAGATGAAGGCCAACCAGGTCTGAATATAGACATCTCAGGTTTAACCTCCACACATTGCCCAACCAGCAAACATAGATGAAGGGTGATGCTCCTTTCCAACACTCCGCCAACATATATGCCTTTTCTGAACGTCTCCTCTTATAGCGCCTTTGAGTGAAGTACTTCTAGTACCGAGTTACACTGGAGTTCCTCCTGTCAGATGTTCCTATGAACTCTACTTGTACAGCAGACAGCTGTAGCCTGCTTCGGGGACTCCTTCTACCTAGTCTCGGCTCACTATCGTTGCTGTTGTGCCCCCAAGTCTTGTGTGGGAATAAAGTGGTCACTACTTCTATTCCTCCGGTGTCTGCTGCAGGACCATTAGTATCCATACAACCTCGGGGACCAGACCCCGGCCTTGCGCTGTGAACTTGGGAAGGGTTCTCTCTTCCAACCCTGATCCTTAGTCCTCTTATTCTCCTTATGTTCCGTACTAATCCTTCTTCCCAATGGAGAATCAAGCTTCCTTTCTCTGTCTCTTTCCTGTGCCAGCAGATCCAGATCACTGTGGCCTGCTGCAGCACTTCCTTCTTCCATCCCTCTCCCGGGGATCTTCTCTGTCTCACTCTCTGTCCTTCTACATCCTCACTCACTGACAGAATGAATGACTGAACTGAACCACTGACTCAACTCTTCCCGCTCTTTTATGTGAACTCAACTCCACCCACCTCCCAGCACATTTCGTGTTCCAAGCAGGGAGCCACCAAGGGGTGCTATGCTACACTCCAAGCAGGGAGCCGCCGAAGGTGCTTTGCTACACTACTTTGTGGTGTGGGGTGCAGGTGTTGGAGTGTGGTCAGGTGTCTCCACCTTAAATGGACAATTGGGTACCACACCTCTGGAGGAGGTACAGTACCTCTGTGGCGACTGAATTCTCAGGGGCGCCACATACCCCCTGTTAAACACAGCACATCCGCGGGCTGCAAGAAAACAGAAGTTGACAAATACAGGTGCATACAAAATTTTTGTAATGCTAATAAACAGTTCTTATCTAATCTTCTCAATATGAGAGGCGCTGTCTCTTGAACGTTGCAAACAATTTTAACTAACTATCTATATCTTACTACAGTACCTAATTCAAAAGTGGTATTGGCAGTAACTCACTACCACTTCAAGTATCATCATCAACACATTTTCTACTTTCTTTTATTATTAACCCTAAGTGATAACCGTAGATGCCTGGTTCATCACCTGCATTTTTCAAATCTTCATCTTTATTCAAATTTCTTTATTAAAACATTCCTATTAGTCATGGCTATTAACTAGATTCTATATAAAAGCTATTCTCTATTAATAATGTCATAAGGCACATTATAAAATACTTAACATCAAAACTTCAATAATTCTTGTAAGTGCTGGACACCGCTCCCAGCCGGGATCTCTTGCAGTGTCCTTTTGGTAGGAGCCATGCTCCACGATGAGGTAGTTCTTATTTATAAAAGACCTATGTAAAACCAAGAGAGGGCACCTAAAGAGGTGCAAACTATTTACAATGACAGTTTGTGATTCACTCCAAGTTCATGATCACCACAGTTCAGTATGAAAAACGCTGCCAATAAAACTGGGCAGCAAAACTGGAAACAACATGATGCAAAAAAACAAAAATAACTTTAAAGCACAACGGTGCAAATACCCTCCTGGGTAACAGAGTTAGTTATCTGGAATGTTATGGCTAGTTGTCCCCTCCTGGGGTTCTGGAAGCTGGTTGCTTGGGCTGCTTCCAGGGGAGATGCTCTGGGTGTCCACCTCCTGGTGGGTTGATGAATTGCCGGTGTTCCTTTGCTCCAGGTGTGAGGTTGGCATCTACTGGTATCGATAGCACATCCATTGTTGCTGGTGGTATCTCAGTTGCCTGTAACTCTGCAGGAGTTGCGGCTGGTGAAAAGGGATGTGGTTCCTCAATCTCAGGCGGCACTACTATCTTGATTTTTGGCCTGACGCCTGGTGGTAACGGTGTCTGTGGGCGCTCGTAGGGGTTGAGGCAGGGGTCCTGAATTTGTGGTAAAGGAAACCCGTGATGCATAGTGACACCCATCAGCTGCTCAGACTCTTCTGCTGAGATCAGAAGATTTTGAATGGGACGCGCTTGTTCCAGCCTTACTTGTTATGAATGAGTCACCGTAGGAGGCAAAAACAGAAATGCTAGCTAAGTCCAGAAAACCAGAGAAGTTGGCAGCTATCGGATTGCAGACCCCTGAACCTATCAACACAACTAGCAGCAGCCGTGGGGGGTTCCTACGATGCCCTAGACCCCTCGATTACAGCCGGAGAATTAAATAGGCCTAAAGAAAGAAAGGGGAAATCTAAACTGCCCCAGAGCAGACCCCAAAGCAATAGGCAGCCCCCAACATATAATGACGGTGAAGCAAGATGAAAATACTAACACAGACAGAAAGAAAGACTGAGCAAAGACGGGGCCCGAGCTAACTAGATAGAAAAGGACAGGAAGGCTGCTGTCTGCAATCCGTGAAAAACCCTTTGAAAATAAGAGCCAACAGACTGACAGTGAAAAAGGCCCTGAAGACGCTAGGCTTCAAAAAGCTATGTCAGTACTCAGGAATATTCTGAAGACAGAGCTACAGGCAAAAGGAGATTCAGCTCACCCCAGAAGGGAATAGCAGAATACAGAAAAGCAAGGAGAACAAAAAACAAAACAAGATTGCTAACAGGCAAAACAGAAAACTTAGCTTTAGAGGAGCAGGAATCAGACTGGTGTCCTAGAAGTCCACAGAGAAATCACCCGCAGGGCAGAAGGGCGTCGGCAGCCTTATATCTAGTCCGTGACTCCACTCAGCCAGTCATCCTCATTAGACTCAGGTGCCTGATAATCAGGCTCATTACCTTCCTTTACCAGAATAGGGAGTTCACCAGACCTCAGTGACGAAGGGGAAAATGAACTCACAACACTTACTCTTTTCAGCAGGGACTTCTTCCATTTCCCCATCTCAGTCAGCTTAGTGCTTTTAAATTGGGAACACAGCTCTTCCATTTGTCCCATGTGGAGTGCCGGCCCGCTGCACGCGGTGTACGGGGACCCAGGGGGCAACCCAGTTGCAGGGGCGGCGATCATACCTGATGTTTCCCGGTGGTGCAGTCTTGGCTCCGGTGCAGGCACGATGTGGCTCCCGGTGGCAGCGGTGGTGGCTAGGGCTGCCTGGTCAAGTACTGGAGACAGCGGTGGATCAGATGGTGGCTCCGGATCCACGGGGATCTCCGGTGGGACATGCGCGGCCGCGTCAGGTCCAGGCGGGAGCGCAGCTTCTTCCTCTTCAGCTCCCGGGCCTTCGGCCAACTCCTCCTGGCAGTCCTTTCCCAGCGGTGGTGCAGCAGTGGCGGATACTGGTGACTGAGGTACCGCGGGTGGTGGCCCCTCCAGGGCAGGCTGCCACTTCTGCCTCCAGAGCGCCTCCTGCTTCAGCCGCAGTTCATGAGTCAGCCGGGCAATCTCATCCTCCAGCTGTTGACAGTCTAGATGGGAAGCCAGATCGGAGCCTTCAGCCATTGTGCCTGGGAGATTCAACTTAACCTCCCTTCGCTCTTCAGGCCTCCTCTCTCCTTCCATCATAGCGTTCTCTCCTTCTTCTTCCTGTCTGGCCTCTTTTCCAGCCACCGGCTCCCGCTCCTCCTTCTGAGGGCGGCGTCTTCTTCCTACTCCTCCATACCTTGCCAGTATACGAACCCCTCGGGGGGGTGGGCCATGTTACAGTCGCATAGAAGTTCAGACAGGGGATGCCCAGGACTGTTTGCGCTCTTTTCTTAGGACCACCCATGTTGTCACGCCCTTCTTCACCGCGCTGGCGGCCATTTTTAGCATTCATTTTACAGTCTATCAAATTGGGTCTTTTGCACATTTCCACAAACCTTTAAGTCGAATAAATCGTAGGCACACAGAACCCGGTGGCACCGGGCTTCGTCATCCTGTTCGTGACGCCAAAAATTGGGTCGCCCTACCAGGGCTGTGGGGTACTCGGTACCGGGCCCGATGAGCTTGAATGGGAGATGTCACGGCAGCTGGGAACTGGCCCGTGGCCCTGGGCGCCCATTGTAAAAATGGGAAAGTTTATAAGTGATTCGTGACGCCACCTGTGGTGTTCGGCAATGTAGATGTAAGCCGACGCTGCAGACAGATCCTCTGGGACAGATGGTGTGGTGCAGCAATGATGTTGTAGCCCTCCACAGGCAGGGCTGTAGTCCCAGGGCAGATTAGGTGAAGTGACACTTAGGTGGTGTAGTGTCAGGCACAAGGGATGTAGCAGTGCTGGGCGGGTTGGCGCAGGAATAAGTGGAGGACACCAGGGCATGTAGTTCCAAAGCTTTACTCACAGTCTGTTGCAGGTACAGGTGCCCACATCCGTGCCATGTCCTCCGGGTCAGGAGCTCAGCCAACTTCCAGGCAAGATGAAGTACTCCTTTCCAACACTCCGCCAACATATATGCCTTTTCTAAACGTCTCCTCTTATAGCGCCTTTGAATGAAGAACTCCTTGTACTGAGTTACACTGGAGTTCCTCCTGTCAGATGTTCCTATGAACTCTACTTGTACAGCAGACAGCTGTAGCCTGCTTCGGGGACTCCTTCTTCCTAGTCCCGGCTCACTATCATTGCTGTTGTGCCCCCAAGTCTTGTGTGGAAATAAAGTGGTCACTACTTCTATTCCTCCGGTGTCTGCTGCAGGACCATTAGTATCCATACAACCTCGGGGACTGGACCCCGGCCTTGCGCTGTGATCTTGGGAAGGGTTCTCTCTTCCAACCCTGATCCTTAGTCCTCTTATTCTCTTTACGTTCCGTACTAATCCTTCTTCCCAATGGAGAATCAAGCTTCCTTTCTCTGTCTCTTTCCTGTGCCAGCAGACCCAGATCACTGTGGCCTGCTGCAGGACTTCCTTCTTCCATTCCTCTCCCGGGGATCTTCTCTGTCTCACTCTCTGTCCTTCTACATCTTCACTCACTGACAGAATGAATGACTGACCTGAACCACTGACTCAACTCTTCCCGCTCTTTTATGTGAACTCAACTCCACCCACCTCCCAGCACGTTTCATGTTCCAAGCAGGGAGCCACCAAGGGGTGCTATGCTACACTCCATGCAGGGAGCCGCCGAAGGTGCTTTGCTACACTACTTTGTGGTGTGGGGTGCAGGTGTTGGAGTGTGGTCAGGTGTCTCCATCTTACCTGGACAGTGGGGTACCACACCTCTGGAGGAGGTGCAGTACCTCTGTGGCGACTGAACCCTCAGGGGCGCCACACTCAGCTAAGTGTTCATTTGCTATTCTGGTTGCATTTGATCTGGTTTTGTCTATCTCAGTTTTGTTTGGGTTAGCCAGCTCCGGCTGGGGCTGTGCTGAATCACCGTCCATATGTTACTGCTTGTGCCAGTTTGATTTTGTCCCTTATTAGATTGGCCTCTTTTTGCTCTGCTTTCAGAATACACCAGAATGCTGATATAGTGGGGGGCGAAGTCGTACGACTTCAGCGTTTTTTGCAACAGACGTGTTGGACCTTTTGCAGGGTTTTTTGCGTGATTGCAGACAGTGTCTTTCCTTTCCTGTCCTGTCTAGTCAGTGTGGGCCCCATCATTTGCTCAGTCTATTTTCCTGCCTGCATTTGTGTTTTCATCTTGTCTCACCGACAATATATGTTTGGGGGCTATCTATTCCTTTGGGGTCTGCTCTGGGGCAGTTTAGATTTCCCCTTTCTTCCTTTAGGCTTAGTTAGCTCTCCGGCTGTGCCGAGGCGTCTAGGATCATTGTAGGTACGCTCCACGGCTACTGCTAGTTGTGTGATAGGATCAGGGGTCTGTGGGTCGCCCTCCCAGGGCTATGGGGTACTCGGTACCTGGCCGGTATCAGCAGGAGGTATCACAGCAGCGGGGACCCGGTCCGTGGCCCTGGGCGCCCAAGTAATGGGGGAATGTAATGATTTGAATGAATAGTTCGTGACGCCACCTTTGGTGTTCGGCAAGTGAGATGTTAGGCCGACGCTGCATGCAGATCCTCTGGGGCTGGTGGTGTGTTGCAGCCAAGATGGTGAAGCTCCCCACAGGTGAAACTGTAGCCCCAGGGCAGTGTAGATGTGGGGGAAGAGGAGAGGCACAAGCGGTGTAGAAGCTGGTACTCAGATGTAGCAGGGCTGGATGCATTGGCGCAAGAATGAATGGAGGACACCAGGGCTTGCAGTTCCAAAGCTTTACTCACAGTCTGTAGTACACACAGGTGCCTGCCTCCGTACTGTGTCGTTCGGGTCAGAGGCTCAATCAACCTCCAGGTCAGATGGAATGCTCCCTTCCAACGCTCTGCCAACATGTGCCTTTCTGAAGTCTCCTCTATAGCGCCTTTAAGTGTGAAGTACTCCCAGTACTGAGTTACACTGGAGTGTCTCCTGACAGATGTTCCCAAGAACTCTACTTGTACGGCAGACAGCTGTAGCCTGCTTCGGGGACTCCCTACTCCTGAGTGCCGGCTCACTATCCAAGTTTCTGTTGTGCCCCCAAGTCTTAGATGGGAGTAGTGCATTTACAGCCTACTACTCCACCGGTGTCTGCTGCAGAACCATTAGTGTCCATACAACCTCGGGGACCGGGACCGGTCTTGCGCTTAGAACTTCTAGGCAGGGTTCTTCCTCTAACCCACGTTCTCTCTGTTCCCTTTTACTCCTTCGTTCCGTTCTAATCTCTCTCTCTTATGGAAGATCAGGTTTCAGTTCAATGTCTTTCTCCTTCTTTCCTTTCCCGTGCCAGCAGACCCAGGTCAATCAGGTCTGCTGCAGCACCTCCTTCCTCCATCCCTCTCTCAGGGATCTTCTTTCCTCACTCCTCTCTGAGTGGCTTCCTCTTCTAGACTGACCTGTAATCCTAAACATTCCCGCTCTTTTATGTATTCTCAACTCCACCCACCTCCCAGCACGTTTCGTGTTCCAAGCAGGGAGCCGCCAAAGGTGCTCTGCTACTCTCTAAGCAAGGAGCCGCAATGTGGCTTTGCTGAACTACTCTGTTGTGTGGGGTGCGAGTGTTGGAGCGTGGTCAGGAGCCTCCAACTTACCTGGATGGTGGGGCACCACACCTCAGGAGGAGGTGCAGTACCTCTGTGGCGACTGAGCCTCAGGGGCGCCACATCTGCAATCCGCTTAGTTACCAACCTCTCTGGTTTTCTGTGGCTTAGCTTGGGCTTGCTCTCCTCCTCGGTGACCCAATCATAACAGAATCACCAGCCTAACTGTAGACTCTAGGGTACTCTAAAGTAGGAAAGAATTAAAAAAAAATAAAAATAGAAAAAAAAGTGTCAGAATTTTTTTTTCTTGTATATTTTTTCCTCTTTTTTTCTGGGGCTGCAGGAGGAGATTTTTTTTTTCTTTTTCTAAATGGAGACTAAGCAATTGTCTGATCGTGTTGAGCAGCTCGCTGCTGGAGTGCGGGGAATTTCTGCCTTTCTCGCTCAATCATCTGCTGTTGAACCAAAAATCCCTACTCCTGATGTGTTTTCTGGGGATCGGTCTAAATTCTTGAATTTTAAGAATAATTGTAAACTATTTTTTGCTTTGAAACCAACTCATCGGGGAGCTCTGTGCAGCAGGTTAAAATTGTCATCTCCCTGCTGCGCGGCGATCCCCAGGATTGGGCCTTTTTTTGACACCCAGAGATCCTATTCTGGCTAATGTGGATGCATTTTTTCAAGCCTTGGGGCTGTTGTATGATGAACCTAATGCTATTGATCAAGCTGAGAAAACCTTATTGGCATTGAACCAGGGTCAGGATTCTGCAGAGTTATATTGTCAAAAATTCTGAAAGTGGGCGGTCCTTACTAAATGGAATGACGATGCCCTAGCAGCTCTCTTTCGTAACGGTTTGGCAGAAACTGTAAAAGATGTTATGGTGGGATTTCCTGTTCCCTCTGGTCTAGACGACTCTATGTCATTGGCCATTCAAGTTGATCGGCATTTACGTGAACGTAAAACTACACGAGAGGCCTTGCCGCCTTTCGAACGAATGTCTGAACCCATGCAATGTGATAAAGTTTTGTCTAGGGTGCAACGTCAGGAGTTTAGAAGGCGTAATAAGCTGTGTTTTTTCTGTGGGGACGCCTCTCATACTATTTCTGTCTGCCCTAAACGAGAAAAGCGTTTTGCTCACACATTTGCTGTGGGCAGTGTACAGCCTAAGTTCCTTTTGGCAATTACTCTGATCTGCTCCTTGTCTACATTTTCCGCTAAAGCTTTTGTAGATTCAGGAGCAGCTTTGAATCTGATGGATTTAGACTTTGCTAAACATTGTGGTTTTCCTATGATACCCCTGTGGACTCCTATCCCTTTGAGGGGTATTGATGTACTCCTTTTGTAGAGAATAAACCCCAGTTTTGGACCCAGGTGATACGGGTCGCCCCGGACCACCAAGAAAATTGTAAATTTTTGGTGTTGCACAATTTGCATGATACTATTGTTCTGGGTTTTTCTTGGTTGCAGACTCATAATCCTGTTTTGGATTGGAAATCTGTGTGTGGTGAGTTGGGGTTGTCAATGTGTTCTTAGTGACACTCCTGTTTTCTCCACCTCTCCCCAGTCTCATGATATTCCTGACTATTTGGCTAATTTTTCTGATGTATTTAGTGAGAGTAAGTCTGCGTCTTTGCCTCCTCATAGGAGTTATGCCTGTGCAATTGAGTTAATGCCTGGGTGTAAATTTTCCAAGGGTTGGCTTTTCAACTTATCGGTACTCGAACATGATGCTATGCGATCTTATATCAAGGAGTCGTTGGAGAAGGGTCATATTAGACCATCCTCTTCATCTTTAGGTGCTGTTTTTTTTGTGGCCAAGAAAGATGGTTCATTAAGGCCTTGTATTGACTATTGTTCCCTTAACAAAATCACTGTTAAATATCAGTACCCGTTACCCCTGATTTCTGATTTATTTTCCAGAGTTAAAAGTGCCTGTTGGTTTACCAAGCTTGACCTCAGGGGCGTATCCCTCCGGAGTATTAAATGCTGTCTTCCATTCATCAAGCACGGGGATGAATGGAAGACAGCATTTAATACTCCGGAGGGATATTTTGAGTACCTGGTGATGCCTTTTGGGCTCACTAATGCCCCTTCTGCCTTCCAATCTTTTATGAACGATATTTTCCGGGACTTTGTGGATAAGTTTTGATCATTTATCTGGATGATATTTTGATCTTTTCCAGTGATTGGGATTCTCATGTGGAACATGTCCGGACTGTGTTCCGGATTTTGAGGGACAATTCTCTGTATGTTAAGGGAACAAAGTGCCTCTTTGGTGTACAGAGGATTTCATTTTTGCGATTCATTTTGTCCCCATCTGCTATTGAAATGGACCCAGCCATGATACGGGCCATATATGATTGGGTTCAGCCCACTTCTTTGAAGGCTCTCCAGAAGTTTTTGAGTTTTGCTAATTTCTACCGTAAATTTATAAGTAATTTTTCTGGTATTGTTAAACCACTGACGGATCTGACCAAAAAGGGTGCTGATGTGGTGAATTGGTCTCCAGAGGCAGTCTCAGCATTTCAGGAGCTTAAGCGGAGATTCTCTTCTGCTCCGGTTCTACGGCAACCTGATGTCTCACTCCCATTTCAGGTGGAGGTAGATGCTTCTGAGATTGGTGCAGGAGCCATTTTGTCCCAAAAGGATCCCGTGACTTCTAAGATGAATCCCTGTGCCTTCTTTTCTCGAAAATTCTCCCCATATGAACGTAACTATGACGTGGGGAATCAAGAATTGTTGGCCATGAAATGGGCATTTGAAGAGTGGAGACATTGGTTGGAGGGAGCTAGACATCAATTTGTGGTCCTCACCGACCACAAGAATTTGATTTATCTTGACTCTGCTAAACGTTTGAATCCTAGACAGGCTAGGTGAGCCTTGTTTTTCACGCGTTTTAATTTTGTGGTCTCTTTTCTTCCGGGCACTAAGAATGTTAAGGCGGACGCCCTTTCTAGGAGTTTCTTTGCGGATTCTCTTAATGTGACCGAGCCTACTACCATTCTAAATGAGGGTGTAGTTCTTTCCGCCATCTCACCCGATTTGAGACGTGCCCTGGAGGAATTTCAGGAGGACAAACCTGAACGTTGCCCTATGGGAAAATTGTATTTCCCTGACCAGTGGAGGAAGAGAGTAATGTCTGAAATTCATTGCTCCAGGTTGGCTGGTCATCCAGGTATTTTTGGTACCAGAGATTTGGTGAGTCGGTCTTTTTGGTGGCCTGCCTTATCTCGTGATGTCAGGAACTTTGTGCAGTCCTGTGGGACTTGTTCTCAGTCCAACACTGTTCTCATTCTAGTGGGTTGTTGATGCCCCTGCCGGTGCCCAGAAGGCCATGGACCCATATCTCAATGAATTTTATTTCCGATCTTCCTGTCTCTCAGAGAATGACTGTTATCTGGGTGATTTGTAAAAGATTTTCTAAGATGATCCATCTTGTACCAATCTCAAAGTTGCCATCTTCTTCTGAGTTGGTGCCCTTGTTTTTACAACAGGTGGTTCTGTTGCATGGGATTACTGAGAACATTGTGTCGGACAGAGGAGTTCAGTTTGTTTCCAGATTTTGGAGAGCTTTCTGTTCCAACCTGGGAATTCAGTTATCTTTCTCCTCTGCATTTCATCCTCAGACCAATTGGCATACTTCCAGACTGAGAGAACAAACTTTGGAGTCCTATTTGAGATGTTTCATACTGCTGATCAGGATGACTGGGTCTCATTTTTACCTTTGGCCAAATTTGCGCTAAACAACAGAGCTAGTTCTGCCACTTTGATGTCGCCCTTTTTCTGTAACTTTGGGTTTCATCCTTGATTTTCTTTAGGGCAGGTGGAATCTTCGACCTGCCCAAGTGTGGACACTGTGGTAGAGAGAATGCAGCAGATTTGGGACCAAGTGGTGGATAAGTTGGCCCACTCTCAGGAAAAAGCCCAACGGTTTTCCAACCGGCATAGGACCATTGGTCCCCGATTTAAAGTGGGTGATATGGCTTGGTTGTCTTCAAAGAATATTCCTATGAAGATTGCGTCTCCAAAATTAAAGCCAAAATTCATTGGACCTTATAAGATTTTGGAGATCCTTAATCCCGTTTCTTTCCGATTGGCTCTTCCAGTTACGTTTAAGATCCATAACATGTTTCATAAATCATTGTTGAAGAGGTTTGTGGAGCCAGCAGTTCCTATGGCGGCGCCTCCTAACCCTGTATTTGTTTAAGGCAATTTGGAATATGAGGTAGAGAAAATATTGGATTCTCATTTGGCTAGACAGAGACTCCAGTACTTGGTCAAATGGAAGGGTTATGGCCAGGAGGATAAATCTTGGGTCTCTGCTTCTGACATTCATGCCGAAAGATTTGTTTGTGCTTTTCACCGGGCCCATCCTGATTGGCCTGGTGGCGTGGATGAGGGTTAGGTGACCCTTCCTCAAGGGGGGGGTACTGTTGTGAATTCGCTTTCTGGCCTCCCTCTGGTAATTACTGAAGGTAATGGAGCTGGTCAGATTGACAGAGGGGTTGTGAGTTCTCTTTCTGGGCTCTCTCTGGTGGTTACTGGAGGTAACGGAGCTGATCTGATTAACAGAGGCTTGCAACCTGATAATGAGGAAGACGACTGGAGAACTGTGGTTTCAGATTGGGATTTAAGACAGCCGACTCCCTCTATCCCTGCTGGTGATTTTCTTCTTGCCTCCTGAGGTCTGATGTTTCCAGCTCAGTCCCTGCATGTTCAGCTAAGTGTTCAATTGCTATTCTGGTTGCATTTGATTTGGTTTTGTCTATCTCAGTATTGTGTGGGTCAGCCAACTCCGGCTGGGGCTGTGCTGAATCATCGTCCATATGTTACTGCTTGTGCCAGTTTTTGTCCCTTATTAGAGTGGCCTCTTTTTGCTCTGCTTTCAGAGTGCTGATATAGTGGGCGAAGTCGTGCGACTTCAGTGTTTTTTTGAATCAGACATGTTGGACCTTTTGCAGGGTTTTTTGCATGATCGCAGACAGTGTCTTTCCATTCCTGTCCTGTCTAGTCAGTGTGGGCCCCATCATTTGCTCAGTCTATTTTCCTGCCTGCGTTTGTGTTTTCATCTTGTCTCACCGACAATATATGTTTGGGGGCTATCTATTCCTTTGTGGTCTGCTCTGGGGCAGTTTATATTTCCCCTCTCTTGCTTTAGGCTTAGTTAGCTCTCCGGCTGTGCTGAGGCGTCTAGGATCATCGTAAGTACGCTCCACGGCTACTGCTAGTTGTGTGATAGGATCAGGGGTCTGCAATCTGCTTAATTACCAACCTCTCTGGTTTTCTGTGGCTTAGCTTGGGCTTGCTCTCCTCTTCGGTGACCCAATCATAACAGTTCGCATCCTTTTCTTTGGCACTTTTGTAAAACATATTTTAAAAAAAATTATTATTTTTACCTGTCGGCATTGTTGAGTGAGCATTGTCGTCTACATTCTCCATAGTCGACGCAAGGTGCTAGGTCGGCAGCCTGTATAGCTATAGCGGGGCAGGGAGCCAAAGGCATTGGTGTTGACCATCGCCCTGACTCCACAACCGTCATGATCCTGCCTGCCATCCTCTTCTTCCCTTCCTGTCGTGGCTCCGGCGCAGGCGCACTGCTCTGCCCTGTTGAGGGCAGAGCAGAATACTGCAGTGCGCAGGCGCCAGACCTCTCTAGACGCCTGCGCACTGCAGGACTCTGCTCTGCCCTCAACAGGGCAGAGCAGTACGCCTGCACCGGAGCCACTACAGGAAGGGATGAAGAGGACGGCATTGTGTGAAGATGGGAGGCGCCGGACCAGACGGCGACACCCATCGGACGGAACGCCCCCTCCGGTGAGCATAATCTAACAAGTTTTTCTTATCTTTCAGGTTACATCGGGGGCTTATCTACAGCATTACAGAATGCTGTAGCTAAACCCCTGATGTCAATGCCGGCAGCTGATAGTCCAAAAAAAGGTGACAGATTCCCTTTATCATAAAAAACTTTAAGAACTGGAAAAGTGTTGCAATGTTTCTGTAATAATCGTATGTTTTCTGATGACTCCATGTGGGATCTGATTTTTTTTGCACCCATAGACTTGAATGGGGGAGTCTCATCCGATGTTCGCAAGTGCACGCTGCCATTTTTTTTCCATGATTCGGTCCATGGAAGAAATCTTTACTCTGAACTGCCCAATTGATTAATATTGGTAAGAGGGTTATCTATGTGATGTCAGTTTTTCACGATCAACACTTGGAGCAAACATACATTTGTGTGAACTTGTTCTTGCTTTGTTTCTAAAATCAGCATTTGTCTCATTTCTGTAGTTTCTTGCTTGCCATATGTGGTTTGACCTCTGGGTTTCGACCATCTTGTCTTCTAGTCTGTGGAATCCAGCCCTAGTACCCTCTGGACCACCATATCAGTCTAATTTTTTTGTGCACAAAATCTTGTGATTTTTTTACTCTAGAAAGGTGCTTAGCCTATTTGAATTTGTGCCGTTTCATTATACATCGACGAATTTTGAGAAAAATCCACTGGAGCAAAAAAAAAGAGAAATGTAAAAAATGGCTTGAAACTTGAAGAATCGGGGCTATGCTGTATTTTAGGAGACAAAGTCGATCAGCGACTATTCTGGGGATCATGACTTACATTTCTAATTGCAAAAGTTCAACCATCCTTGTGTGTCTCGAGGTTGAAGAGCAGGGAATTCCTCGGACTAAACTTTTATCCAGTGCCAAACAAATTGCAGCTACTTTTCTGGTGAAAAGCTGCAAGGATATTCCAGCAACACTTACTTCTTCACCAGGAGATCAACCGGGTTAGAATCGTCATCTCTACTGATACGTGTACAATCGGCAGGTATTCTGCACATTTCCTATTCCTCTCTGCATGATGAATAGGGATTGTATATTTTTCTGCACCTTATAAGAAGGACCACACTTTTCATAATTTTCAGCACCTCCATAGATTCATCTCTTAGGCTGGTTCACTTCAGTTCTTTTCGGTACAATCATTAAAAAATTCACTAATAAATAAGTGATTCTACAAAAAAAAACCCAATGAATTAAAAAAGTCCCTTGACCCTATAGATTTACTTATTTTTTAGAAATGAGACCATGCGAATGCGGTGAGAATTCCACCAAACATCTCCCCATATCTCTGCTTAATTGGATGCTACTCCTGTCAACCATGAATGGCTTTAGTATTACATGGTCGGCCATTCATTGAACTGGGTGCCATATAGAACCACCGATTGTCTGTCTTGCTTCAGTTTAAAAAAGTTGCCAATAGATTTGTAAACTTACAGATCGAATTAACTTTTACAGAGAAATTTCACAAAAACTTTGCTAATTATATTTAATTGATTTCTGTATGTTTTTATTAGTACAATTAGCGCCTTCTTCATTACTGGCCATATTCACGCACCTACGCAGTCCCTTCTCTCTGTAGGCGTATATAATATATAATGACTGGATTTCCATGTAATGACTAAACCTCCTGGCGTTTGCTTTTTCTACAACATGCTGGACTGGATTCAAGGTTTACTGTCTAACAGCTTTGATAATATTTTACTCCTAAACGTATGGACGCCTAGCACTACATCGCTAGTCACAAACATGATCTCTCTCAATGGTTTCCAAGAGATGCATAAGAATGGGAAGAACACTAATTCCAGATGGATGAAGACCTGGTAACATGAAAACCCAGGAGCCCACCTAGGGCCATCACCTAGGGCCATTAGTGCTGTAGCTATAGGGAAGTGAAGAAGAAGCAGTCACACCCAAGCCATTGGTACCTCAAAGAGCCTAAAGGTCCCTCTGTCACATAAAAAGCACTCAAGAATGACGAGAAAGAAGAACTCCAGACAGATGGAGACCTGGTGACATGAAAACCCAGAAGTCCACCTAGGGCCATTAGTGAAGAAGAAGTATTGGGGGTGAAGAAGAAGTAATCACACCCAAGCCCTTGGTGCCTCAAAGAGCCTGAAGGTCCCTCTTTCTCATAAAAAGCACTCAAGAATGACGAGAAAGAAGAACTTCAGGCAGATGGAGACCTGGTGACATGAAAACCCAGGAACCCACCTAGGACCATTAGTGGTGTTGCTAAAGGGGGCTAAAGAGACTGCAGTCACACCCAAGTGTCACAACGGCGGTGACCCGGTCCGTGGCCCTGGGCGTCCAAAAAAAGGGGTATATTTACAGGGGATGAAAGATAAAGAGTTTTTGTAATAAGTGTTCATGACGCCACCTGTGGTATTTGGTCAGAGGAGACCAGCACTACAGTGCAGATCCTCTAGGACTGATGGTGTGATGCAGCAGAGTTGAAATAGCTCTCCAGAGGCAGAGCTTAGCCCCAGGGCAGATGAAAGATGTTGAGGGAGAGAATGATGTATTGTGAAGCAAGGGATGTAGCAGTGCTGATTAGGTGACGCAGGAAGAAGGCAGAAGACTAGCAGTGCTGAGTAGGTGATGCAGGAAGAAGGCAGAAGACACAGTTGAATGCAGTTCCAATGCTTTACTCACAGTTCTGGCATGCACAGGCGCCCGCTTGATGCTACGTCCTCGAGGTGAGGGGCCCAGCAAACCTACAGGCAGATAGAGAACACCATTTCCAGAACTCCCTGTCAGTATGTCCCTTCCCTGGCCATCTCCACAGTGCTGCTTTCCACTTACCTTCCCTTCCAGCACCTCACAGTCACTGTCCCAGCTGCCGCGGATCCTGTCGGATAATGGACCCAAAACTTTTCCTTGATCCTATATGGCTGCCTTTCCAGAGAAGATAACTGTGGTAGTTGGCTGTGACCTCTAAAGCTGCCACATCTGTCAGTTTGCTAGCTGAGCCCTGTTGTACACTCCACTAGGCTAATGGCTAATGGGCCGAGACCCTTCTGCGACCTGGATTTTCCCCCACCTGATGTCCGTCAGCGCGGAACAAGCCCCTTGGCCTCTGGGAAATCCCTTTCCCTTTCAGGGAGCTTCCTTCGATCCTTCTGTCCAGACCAGTACTTCTTCTAGCAGCCTCTGCTGACAGGGAGCTGCTGCACAAGTCCTCTCACCTCCTCCCCTAAGGGGAGACTGACTTACTTCCTTACTATTCTCTAGCTCTCACTCTCCAACTCCATCCACCTTCTAACACTCTTTCCTTGCCAGCAGTTAGGAGCACCTGCTGCCCTAGTGTATGGTGGATGCAGTGATGTCAGAGTCAGGTCAGGTGTCTCCATCTTACCTGAAAGGTGGGATACCACACCTCTGATTGAGGTGCAATACCTCTGTGGTGACTGAACCCTCAGGGATGCTACACTTTAAAGAGCTTAAAGGTCCCTCTGTCACCTAGGAAGCATTCAAGATTAAGATGAACACAAACTCCAGACAGATGGAAACCTGGTGACATGAAAACCCAGGAACTCACCTAGGACCATTAGTGGTGTTGCCAAAGGGCTGTGATGAGGCAGCAGTTACACCCAGCCCCTTGGTGCCTCAAAGAGCCTAAAGGTCCCTCTGTCACATAAGAAGCACTCAAGAATAAGGTGAACACAAACTCCAGAGAGATGGAGACCTGGTGACATGAAAACTCAGGAATCCACCTAGGACCATAAGTGGTGTAGCTATAGGAGGGTGAAGAATAAGCCGTCACACACAAACCCTTGGTGCCTGAAGTAGCCTAAAGGTCCCTCTATCACATAAGAAGACAGCAGTATTATAAATGACACATAGTAAATTAAGGGATCTGTTTTGAACTTTGAATTGGGGGCCCAGAGATTTAAGGCTTTTGGATGTCATCTATATGGTGATGGAAGATGTACAGTATGTCAACAATATGCCAGCATTTGAATTCACAGATGATCTCCATTGGGTTCTAAATGCAAGTGTAGGTCCAGGTCACAGATCTCTGGGTTAAGAACCAAAACCCCTACGATGCAATCTTATATCTTTTTTTTTACCCCTTTTGATATTGCATGTCAGAGGTTGGATGTGAAAGAATCTCAGCCTTGAGGGTTCAACCACTCAATTTACCATCTTCTTGACTTGTGGATTTGTTTCTGATTATTATAAGATTCTTTGTGTCCCCCCATTGTCTTCAATTCTAGAGTATTTCCCCAAAAATTCTGTTTTTGCTAAGCCTCACTGCACTCGAATGGAAATGGGTAATAGATAAGCGCTGGGGTCCTGGGTTCAAATCCCACCAAAGACAACATCTGCCAGGAGTTTATATGATTCCCTGCATTTGTGTGGGCTTCCTCTAGGTTCTTTTTCTGAAAAAAATGTTGTGGCCTCCTGCGTAATTTTCTTAACCAGCAGAGAAAAAGCAGAATGGCTGAGGGCCGATGTTTATAGCCTGGGAAGGGGGTAATACCCATGGAGCATCCCAGGCTATTAATATCAGCTCACAGCTGTATACTTAGCCTTTACTGGCTATTAAAATGGGGACCCCCCCAAAAATGACATATGATCCCTCTATAATTTATAACCAGCAAAGGCTAGGCAGACAGTCCCAGAAAAGGTGCATCTACTAGATGTGCCAATTCTGGAACTTAGCCTCACTCTTCCCACTTGCCCTTGTGCGGTGGCAAGTGAGGTGATAGTTGGGGAGGGGCTGACATCATTTTTGTATTGGTGACATCAAACCCAGAGGTTAGTAAGGCAGAGAACTCTATAAGATGCCCCCATTACTAACCCCATAGTCATATTGTATAAAAACACAGACACCCAGCATAAAGTCCTTTAATTGAAAGAATGACACAAACTCCTTTCATCAATCTTAATTAAACCATACTTACTGCATCGCCTATTCCAGTGACGTCATTGTCCCCTGCAAGAGAATTAAAATAACAAACAAAAATATTCCTCACCAGTCCGCTGAGAAGATGATAATCCATTTGTCCCATGACGGGTCTAGCTCTGCTACATCTAGATGGCTGGCTGCATGGTTGCATGATGCGATCATACAGCCTGTCATCCACCCGAGATATTGAGCTGCGTCTGCTACCGCTGCTTAGTGTCTCCCAGTGAACTCCTATAACTATCTGACGTTACCACGAGCATGAGAACGTTCTCCTGCTCGCGGTGCCGTCAGAAAGGTCCTTAGAGTTGAATCAAAGAATCATAGAATCATAGAATCGTAGAGTTGGAAGGGACCTCCTGGGCCATCTGGTCCAACCCCCTGCTCAAAGCAGGATTCGCTAAATCATCCCAGTGAACTCACTACACCTAACTGATGTCAGTGTCAGCGCCATCAATTTTGCGATTGTGCCTTGGCCACTCCGTACACTGCGTAAAGATACTGGTCTGATTTATATGACCATCTGACGGACCCTTAGATGATTTTATTGCTTAATACCACATTTATTTAAGGGAGGAGAGATGACAAAAACCCATTTCTGGCCTTTATCCTGACGGCATTTAACAACTGGGTTAATGAATTCCATATCTTAATAGATCAGACTTTTCCGAATATGGCAATTCCAAACATTTATTTTATTTCTTTACTTTCTATATTTTTAATGAAGGAAAAGTTGATTGGTTTGAAATTTTATAATTTTTTTTAAGATTTTATATCTTTTAAAACTTTTTTCTTTATTTTTTACACAATTTATTTTAGTCCCCTCAGGGGATTTTAACACTTGTACTATATACTGAACTACTACAGAATTGCATACAGTTGTGGCCAAAAGTATTGACACCCCTGCAATTCTGTCAGATAATACTCAGTTTCTTCCTGAAAATGATTGCAAACACAAATTCTTTGTTATTATTATCTTCATTTAATTTGTCTTAAATGAAAAAACACAAAAAGAATTGTCCTAAAGCCAAATTTGATATGATTCCACACCAAACATAAAAAAGAGGGTGGACAAAAGTATTGGCACTGTTCGAAAAATCATGTGATGCTTCTCTAATTTGTGTAATTAACAGCACCTGTAACTTACCTGTGGCGCCTAACAGGTGTTGGCAATAACTAAATCACACTTGCAGCCAGTTGACATGGATTAACGTTGACTCAACCTCTGTCCTGTGTCCTTGTGTGTACCACATTGAGCATGGAGAAAAGAAAGAAGACCAAAGAACTGTCTGAGGACTTGAGAAACCAAATTGTGAGGAAGCATGAGCAATCTCAAGGCTACAAGTCCATCTCCAAAGACCTGAATGTTCCTGTGTCTACCGTGCGCAGTGTCATCAAGAAGTTTAAAGCCCATGGCACTGTGGCTAACCTCCCTAGATGTGGACGGAAAAGAAAAATTGACAAGAGATTTCAACGCAAGATTGTGCGGATGTTGGATAAAGAACCTCGAAAAACATCCAAACAAGTTCAAGCTGCCCTGCAGTCCGAGGGTACAACAGTGTCAACCCGTACTATCCGTCAGCGTCTGAATGAAAAGGGACTGTATGGTAAGAGACCCAGGAAGACCCCACTTCTTACCCCGAGACATAAAAAAGCCAGGCTGGAGTTTGCCAAAACTTACCTGAAAAAGCCTAAAACGTTTTGGAAGAATGTTCTCTGGTCAGATGAGACAAAAGTAGAGTTTTTTGGGCAAAGGCATCAACATAGAGTTTACAGTAGAAACAAAGAAAAGAACACGGTCCCTACAGTCAAACATGGTGGAGGTTCCCTGATGTTTTGCGGTTGCTTTGCTGCCTCTGGCACTGGACTGCTTGACCGTGTGCATGGCATTATGAAGTCTGAAGACTACCAACAAATTTTGCAGCATAATGTAGGGCCCAGTGTGAGAAAGCTGGGTCTCCCTCAGAGGTCAAGGGTCTTCCAGCAGGACAATGATCCAAAACACACTTCAAAAATCACTAGAAAATGGTTTGAGAGAAAGCTCTGGAGACTTCTAAGGTGGCCAGCAATGAGTCCAGACCTGAATCCCATAGAACACCTGTGGAGAGATCTAAAAATGGCAGTTTGGAGAAGGTACCCTTCAAATATCAGGGACCTGGAGCACTTTGCCAAAGAAGAATGGTCTAAAATTCCAGCAGAGCATTGTAAGAAACTCATTGATGGTTACCGGAAGTAGTTATTTTGGCTAAAGGTTGTGCAACCAAGTATTAGGCTGAGGGTGCCAATACTTTTGTCTGGACCATTTTTGGAGTTTTGTGTGAAATGATCAATGTTTTGCTTTTTGCTTCATTCTCTTTTGTGTTTTTTCATTTAAGACAAATTAAATGAAGAGAATAATACCAAAGAATTTGTGTTTGCAATCATTTTCAGGAAGAAACTGAGTATTATCTGACAGAATTGCAGGGGTGTCAATACTTTTGGCCACAACTGTACATAGTGAAAATATCAGTCTCTTACAGAACACAACCTACGGCTGAGCTTCACAGGAGGAGTGAGATGACAGCAATGGAGGTCTTCAGTAGACCCCCGGCTGTCATAGTAACCTATCAGTCCCCCAAGATTCTGTCATGTTTGGATGAAGGGAGTTGATTTGGAGTTGTCAGAGATTGACAACAGCATTTAAATGGTTAACAGCCATGAACACAACTCTGCGACAATTGAGACAAATACCAGCTATGTAATATAGCCATTATCGGCTGAGTGTGGAAGAACGCCGGATAGAAAAGTGTGATCCATCACTGCACAGAACACGTTTTCTCTTACTCCATCCACTCTGTTCGACGCTCGGCATTGTGCTTGTTGATGTACGGCTGAAAGCAGCTGCTTGGCCATGAAGCTCCTGGCTGCTTCAAGTTTGACCTATGTCTTATGTGTGTGTAGCATACAATTTATATACAGGAATATCACACAGAATATAATGTCAATGTAATGTGGTAAAGACATGGTCTATCACAGACCCCTAGGAATAAGGCTCCCTCTTGACCTGTTATCTAGGGATAGCGTCACTGGTGTACCCGAAATCTGCTAAATTAATTTATGACCACTGCAGGGATGACAACTTTTCCCTTGACCATTGGTGCAGGGCTGGAAAAAGGATAGAACGGTACGGGACTTTTACATCAGAAGTAAACATTTCCGCCTTTTCTGCCATTTACCGTTATTGGGCATCTTAGTTACCTGCAATGTCCAGCAACCAACACAGTCTAATTCTTGCTTGGCTACATGTTCCCCTGTGGTGTGTGATATGCCCATGAGAAATATTCATACAGCTGTAATCCATACAGCTATGTCACATTCACATGAAAAAAACCATCAAGCAATTATTTCTCTTTCATCTGCCTCCAAGAATAGATTTCACAAACATGCTGGAGAGCGGCCATCTAACTTGCTCATTTTTAGATTGGCATTGACTGAAACCCCACTCTATGCAAGGAATGACAGATATGCTGGAATAGATATTGTAGTGTTTTATCATGAGTACGTAATTTAAAGTGATAAAAAATACATTAAAGAACATTTACGGGATCTGCTGTGGCCAAAAGCATGTCACCTACACAGAGACATGCTTGTTTTAGACATACTGTCCCCAATTCACCAGTACATATAAACACTATAATACTTCCCCTATGTACAAGAATATAACTACTATAATACTGCTCCTATGTACAAGAATATAACTACTATAATACTGCTCCTATATACAATAATATAACTACTATAATACTGCTCCTATGTACAAGTATATAACTACTAAAATACTGCTCCTATATACAAGAATATAACTACTATATTACTGCCCCTATGTACAAGAATATAACTACTATAATACTGCTCCTATGTACAATAATATAACTACTATAATACTGCTCCTATGTACAAGAATATAACTACTATAATACTGCCCCTATGTACAAGAATATAATTCTACTACAATACTGCCCCTATGTACAAGAATATAACTACTATATTACTGCCCCTATGTACAAGAATATAAGTACTATAATACTGCTCCTATGTACAAGAATATAACTACTATATTACTGCTCCTATGTACAAGAATATAACTACTATAATACTGCCCCTATGTACAAGAATATAACTACTATAATACTGCTCCTATGTACAAGAATATAACTGCTATAATACTGCTCCTATATACAAGAATATCACTACTATAATACTGTCCCTATGTACAAGAATATAACTGCTATAATACTGCTCCTATATACAAGAATATAACTACTAGAATGCTGCCCCCTATGTACAAAAAATAACTACTATAATACTGTCCCTATGTACAAGAATATAACTACTATAATACTGCCCTATGTACAAGAATATAACTACTATAATACTGCTCCTATGAACAAGAATATAACTACTATAATACTGCCCCTATGTACAAGAATATAACTGCTATAATACTGCTCCTATATACAAGAATATAACTACAATAATACTGCCCCTATGTACAAGAATATAACTGCTATAATACTGCTCCTATATACAAGAATATAACTACTATAATGCTGCCCCCTATGTACAAGAATATAACTGCTATAATACTGCTCCTATGTACAAGAATATAACTACTATAATACTGCTCCTATGAACAAGAATATAAATACTATAATACTGCCCCTATGTACAAGAATATAACTGCTATAATACTGCTCCTATATACAAGAATATAACTACTATAATGCTGCCCCTATGTACAAGAATATAACTACTATAATACTGCTCCTATGTACAATAATATAACTACTAAAATACTGCTCCTATATACAAGAATATAACTACTATATTACTGCCCCTATGTACAAGAATATAACTACTATAATACTGCTCCTATGTACGATAATATAACTACTATAATACTGCTCCTATGTACAAGAATATAACTACTATAATACTGCCCCTATGTACAAGAATATAATTCTACTACAATACTGCCCCTATGTACAAGAATATAACTACTATAATACTGCCCCTTATGTACAAGAATATAACTACTATAATACTGCCCCTATGTACTAGAATATAACTAGTATAATACTGCCCCTATGTACAATAATATAACTACTATAATACTGCTCCTATGTACAAGAATATAACTACTAAAATACTGCTCCTATATACAAGAATATAACTACTATATTACTGCCCCTATGTACAAGAATATAAGTACTATAATACTGCTCCTATGTACAAGAATATAACTACTATATTACTGCCCCTATGTACAAGAATATAACTACTATAATACTGTCCCTATGTACAAGAATATAACTACTAAAATACTGCTCCTGTGTACAAGAATATAACTGCTATAATACTGCTCCTATATACAAGAATATCACTACTATAATACTGTCCCTATGTACAAGAATATAACTGCTATAATACTGCTCCTATATACAATAATATAACTACTAGAATGCTGCCCCCTATGTACAAAAATATAACTACTATAATACTGCCCTATGTACAAGAATATAACTACTATAATACTGCTCCTATGAACAAGAATATAACTACTATAATACTGCCCCTATGTACAAGAATATAACTGCTATAATACTGCTCCTATATACAAGAATATAACTACAATAATACTGCCCCTATGTACAAGAATATAACTGCTATAATACTGCTCCTATATACAAGAATATAACTACTATAATGCTGCCCCCTATGTACAAGAATATAACTGCTATAATACTGCTCCTATGTACAAGAATATAACTACTATAATACTGCTCCTATGAACAAGAATATAACTACTATAATACTGCCCCTATATACAAGAATATAACTACTATAATACTGCTCCTATGTACAAGAATATAACTACTATAATACTGCTCCTATGAACAAGAATATAACTACTATAATACTGCTCCTATGAACAAGAATATAACTACTATAATACTGCCCCTATCTACAAGAATATCACTGCTATAATTCTGCTCCTATATACAAGAATATAACTACTATAATACTGCTCCTATGAACAAGAATATAACTACTATAATACTGCCCCTATGTACAAGAATATAACTGCTGTAATACTGCTCCTATATACAAGAATATAACTACTATAATACTGCCCCTATGTACAAGAATATAACTGCTATAATACTGCTCCTATATACAAGAATATAACTACTATAATACTGCTCCTATGAACAAGAATATAACTACTATAATACTGCCCCTATGTACAAGAATATAACTGCTATAATACTGCTCCTATATACAAGAATATAACTACTATAATACTGCCCCTATGTACAGAATATATCTGCTATAATACTGCCCCTATGTACAAGAATATAACTACTATAATACTGCCCCTATGTACAAGAATATAACTACTATAATACTGCCCCTATGTACAAGAATATAACTGCTATAATACTGCCCCTATGTACAAGAATATAACTACTATAATACTGCCCCCTATGTACAAGAATATAACTACTATAATACTGCCCCTATGTACAAGAATATAACTACTATAATACTGCCCCCTATGTACAAGAATATAACTACTATAATACTGCCCCTATGTACAAGAATATAACTACTATAATACTGCTCCTATATACAAGAATATAACTACTATAATACTGCCCCTATGTACAGAATATATCTGCTATAATACTGCGCCTATGACCAGAATATAACTACTTTAATACTGCTCCTACACTATGTTCCAAATTATTATGCAAATTGTTTTTAAGTGTCATAGCATTTTTTTGTTTTTTTTTAATGAAACCCATTGATGGTATTGTGTCTCAGGGTTCTTTGGATCACTGAAATCAATCTCAGATACCTGTGATAATTAGTTTGCCATGTGAGCCCAATAAAAGAAAACTGGATGTTCCACACTATTGAGCAGGCAACAGTTTTTAAGTAACATGGGAAAGAAAAAGGATCTCTCTGCTGCCGAAAAGCATCAAATAGTGCAATGCCTTGGTCAAGAGATGAAAACATTAGATATTTCCCAAAAACTTAAGTGTGATCACCGTACTGTTAAGAGATTTGTGGTTGATTCTGAGCACAGACATGTTTGTGCTGATAAAGGAAGAATGAGGAAGGTTTCTGCCAGGCAAGTTCATCGGATTAAGAGCGCAGCTGCTAAAAAGCCATTACAAACCAGCAAACAGATATTTGAAGCTGCTGGTGCCTTTGGAGTCCCTCAAACCTCAAGGTGTAGGATCCTTCAAAGGCATGCTGTGGTGCATAAACCTACTATTCGGCCACTCCTAAACAGTGTTCACAAGCAGAAATGGTTGCAGTGGGCCCAGACATGCATGAAGACTAATTTTCAAACAGTCTTGTTTACTGATGAGTGTCGAGCAACCCTGGATGGAGTAGTGGATGGTTGGTGGATGGCCACCATGTCCCACCAAGGCTGCGATGTCAGCAAGGAGGTGGAGGAGTCATGTTTTGGGCCAGAATCATGGGGAAACAGCTGGTAGGGCTCTTTAAGGTTCCTGAAGGTGTGAAAATGACCTCTGCAAAGTATATAGACTTTCTGACTGACAGCTGTCTTCCATGGTATAAAAAGCAGAAACGTGCCTTCAGGAGCAAAATCATCTTCATGCATGACAATGCACCATCTCATGCTATAAAAAATCCCTCCGAGTCATTGACTGCTATGGGGATAAAAGGAGATAAACTCATGGTGTGGCCACCATCTTCCCCTGACCTCAACCCTGTAGAGAACCTTTGGAGTATCATCAAGCAAAAGATCTAGGAGGGTGGGAGGCAGTTCACATCAAAACAGCAGCTCTGGGAGGCTATTCTGACTTCATGCAAAGAAATCCAAGCAGAAACTCTCCAAAAACTCACAAGTTCAATGGATGCAAGAATTGTGAAGGTGATGTCACAGAAGGGTTCCTATGTTAACATGTAACTTGGCCTGTTAGGATGTTTTGGAGTTAAATAGCTTTTTTGTTCAGTGAATGTGACCTCCTAATGCTGCAAATTCCACAAACGAGCATTTTCAGTTCTTTAAAACATATGAAATGTTTAGAAATTCTACTGTGCCTAATAATTTGGAACAGTGCAATTTGAGTTTTTATTCATTTTGGAGATTATACTGTTATCATTGGGAGGTTTCTTCAATAAAATTCGATGTATACTCTAACGGGTGATGACTTTTTTTAGACTAACTGTCATTTGCACCGGCCACTTAGGAAAATCAGAGAAAAATATCATTTCCATAATAATATGAAACATAGTGTATGTACAAGAATATAACTACTATAATACTGCTCCTATATACAGGAATATACCTACTATAACACTGCCCCTATGTACAAGAATATAACTACTATAATACTGCTCCTATGTACAAGAATATAACTACAATAATACTGCTCCCTATGTACAAGAATATAACTACTATAACACTGCCTCCTATGTACCAGAATATAACTACTTTAATACTGCCCCTATGTACAAGAATATAACTACAATAATACTGCCCTTATGCACAAGAATATAACAGCTATAATACTGCGCCTATGTACCAGAATATAACTACTTTAATACTGCCCCTATGTACAAGAATATAACTACTATAATACTGCTCCTATGTACAAGAATATACCTACAATAATACTGCCCCTATGTACCAGAATATACCTACAATAATACTGCTCCTATATACAAGAATATAACTACTATAATACTGTCTCCTATGTACAAGAACATAACTACTATAATAATGCCCCCTATGTACAAGAGTATAACTAATAAAATACTATAATATTGCCCCTATGTTTAAGAATGTAACTACTATAATACTGCTCCCTATGTACAAGAATATAATGACTATAATACTGCTCCTATATACAAGAATATAACTACAATAATACTGCTCTTATGTACAAGAATATAACTACTATAATACTGCGCCTATGTACAAGAATATAACTAATATAATACTGCCACTAGGTACAAGAATATAACTACTATAATACTGCCCCTATGTACAAGAATATAACTACTATAATACTGCCCCTATGTGCAAGAATATAACTACTATAATACTGCTCCTATGTACAAGAATATACCTACTATAAATCTGCCCCTATGTACCAGAATTTAACTACTTTAATACTGCTCCTATGTACAAGAATATAACTACTATAATACTGCCCCTATGCACAAGAATATAACTGCTATAATACTGCCCCATGTACAAGAATATAACTACTATAATACTGCCCCTATGTACAAGAATATAACTGCCATAATACTGCGCCTATGTACAAGAATATAACTGATATAATACTGCCACTAGGTACAAGAATATAACTACTATAATACTGCCCCTATGTACAAGAATATAACTAGTATAATACTGCCCCTATGTACAAGAATGTAGCTACTATAATACTTCCCCTATGTACGAGAATATGACTACTATAATACAGCTCCTATATACAAGAATATAACTACTATAATACTGCTCCTATGTACAAGAATATAACTACTATAATACTGCCCCTATGTACAAGAATATAACTACTATAATACTGCCCCTATGTGCAAGAATATAACTACTATAATACTGCTCCTATGTACAAGAATATACCTACTATAAATCTGCCCCTATGTACCAGAATTTAACTACTTTAATACTGCTCCTATGTACAAGAATATAACTACTATAATACTGCCCCTATGCACAAGAATATAACTGCTATAATACTGCCCCATGTACAAGAATATAACTACTATAATACTGCCCCTATGTACAAGAATATAACTGCTATAATACTGCGCCTATGTACAAGAATATAACTAATATAATACTGCCACTAGGTACAAGAATATAACTACTATAATACTGCCCCTATGTACAAGAATATAACTACTATAATACAGCTCCTATGTACAAGAATATAACTACTATAATACTGCTCCTATGTACATGAATATATCTACTATAATACAGCTCCTATATACAAGAATATAACTACTATAATACTGCCCCTATGTACAAGAATATAACTACTATAATACTGCTCCTATGTACAAGAATATAACTACTATAATACAGCTCCTATGTGCAAGAATATAACTATTACAATACTGCCCCTATGTACAAGAATATAACTACTATAATACAGCTCCTATGTACAAGAATATAACTACTATAATACTGCTCCTATGTACATGAATATAACTACTATAATACAGCTCCTATATACAAGAATATAACTACTATAATACTGCCCCTATGTACAAGAATATAACTACTATAATACTGCCCCTATGTACAAGAATATAACTACTATAATACTGCCACCTATGTACAAGAATATAACTACTCTAATACTGCCCCTATGTACAAAACTATAACTACTATAATTCTGCCTCCTAGCTGTGAGGTTGTGTGTCTGTGGTTCTCCTCATGTCTGGAGCAAGCCCAGGGAGGGGCCACCCTTGGCGGGGAAGCTCCCCAAGCAAGGCCCATGCTTCCAGGCCTACACTGGGCGGAAACTCCCAACCTTCTCATGTGGATGGAAATCCTAGAGTTGCCTCTAGGGATAATAAACAGGAGAAAGCTTTGTTTGTGTGCAAGGATGTTGCAGTTAAACAGTCGGCTCTGGATGCATGAGATTGCAGGTTGGTGGCAGCGGTAAAAGTGTTGCGGAGGCTGGAGCCACAAAACCAGCGATATTAAAAACCATGGTGTCATCCCCTAAAGCAAGACCCCAGAAGGAGCCGCCGCGTGCCCCGGAGTTACAGCTGGCAGAGGAGATATCAGGACTGGTCAGGAAGTGTGGTGAGTTACAGCAGCAGAGGAATCTTCTGCAAATGGAAATTGACTGCATTTACAAGGTGAAGGCTGCTAATCCTGGGGATCTCTCTGTATATGACCAGAGACTGAACACACTGGGGGTAGAGCTGGCGACTGTGGTGCGGGACATGGACTGTGTGCTGGCGAGGATGGGGCCCCTGGCAGACACATATAGGAACCAGGAGCGGTTTAGGTCCTACACGCAGGACTCTGCTGGCTCCCGCACAGACATTGTCCCAGGTCGGACCCGGCAGCAGGCACGGCTGGTGCTGCAGCCCGCTAGATTCTGTTTCAAGGAGGGTCAGATACTGCACCAGCAGCAGCAACTAGCTGCGGCAGACCCCAAGCAGGAGCAAGAGGCTCAGATCCCAGCAGTACCACAAGTCCCAGCATACCCAGCACAACAGCAAGACAGTGGACATGAGACTGCATCTACTTTTGAGTCTGCAAAAACTCTTACTGCTTCTCTTATTCATTCTCATCTCGACTATTGTAACTCTCTTCTAATCGGTCTCCCTCTTACCAAACTCTCCCCTCTCCAATCTCGATGCCTCTACCTTGTGCCAGTCATTACACTGGCTACCCATCCACTCCAGAATTCAGTATAAACTTATTACCCTCACCCACAAAGCCCTCCATGGCTCAGCACCACCCTACATCTCCTCCCTTGTTTCAGTATACCACCCTACCCGCACCCTCCGTTCTGCTGATGACCTGAGGTTAGCATCCTCAATAATCAGAACCTCCCACTCCCGTCTCCAAGACTTTACACGTGCTGCGCCAATTCTTTGGAATGCACTTCCCAGGTCAATACGATTAGTCCACAATCCCCACAATTTTAATCGAGCCCTGAAAACGTATTTATTCAGACTGGCCTATCGCCTCAACATACTAACCTAATCTATCCCTGCGTGGCACAGACAAAAGTTTTACCATAACCAGGTTCCCCGCATCATGTTCCGACATGCTTTATGCATCCGTTAGCCCTCTGTGTCTGTACTGATACACACTTAACATTACGGCTGGTCCATACAATCAGGGCAACTGTTACCACCCATCTTTCGTGACTACCTCTTTCCTCATAGACTGTAAGCTTGCGAGCAGGTCCCTCGTTCCTCTTGGTATTTGTTATAATCTATGTGATTATTGTTATGCTGTAATGTCTATTGTCTGTACAAATCCCCTCCAAAATGTAAAGTGCTGCGGAATATGTCGGCGCTATAGAAATAAAATTTATTATATCTACTGTTGGTGTCCGGGAGAGCACTAATTCTGGGGATATCGGTACTGTTCATGTGTGGTTGGGGGCTGAAGGGGGTACAGAGTCTGTGGTGGACATTGCTCATCCTGATGACGCTATTGAGATTGATGATGATGACAATAATGTGCAAAATGTCTGTGATTTCCCCCCTTTGGTTTCCAGCACACAAGGTGCAACAGGCCCCTCCGCTGCAGACCCTCGCCCTGTCAGTCAGCCCAGTGTGGCCCCACAGGTCCCTCCCAGTAATGTTTGGAGCCGTGGCGCTTGTCCTTTACCTCCTGCGCCAATTACACCGGGCAGGCATTCAAAAGGAGGAATGTGGTGCAGTTCAGGCACAGAGGTGCCAAAGAGGACCTGCCGGACAGGAGGCTGGTGGTCAGGGAGCTCTTGTGCCACCAGATGGGGTTTGCGCCAGTTAATATCTTGGCGGTCATCAATCTGCCAGACAGACAGGGCTATGATATCAGCTTTAAGCTCATGTCTGATCTGGACAGATTCTGGGCCAATTTCCCCAAGTTCAGGGATGCTGAAGGCTGGAATAAGTCCAGCTTCTTTCCAATATCTAAGCCAGATACTGCCACGGTTAATATCATCTTTTGGAATGAGGCTGTTCCCCCGCAGGACATTGTGGTGTGGCTCCAGAGGCATTGTGATCTTGTGTCCGACCTCACCAAAAACAGGGATGAGGACGGTATATGGACCAGTGGGTGGAAGGTGCTGGTGAAACTGCGCCAGCACAACAATATCACGGCTCACTTACCCAACTCCTTCTTTATCGGGAGGGAGAAGGGGGTTTGCTTCTACCCTGGGCAGCCACGAAAGTGTTTTAAGCGTGATAAAGTGGGTCATCTGGCAAACAACTTTACCGTGGTAAAGTGCAGCCTGTGCGGGGAAGTCAGCCACTTAGCGGCAGATTGCCAGAACATCAAGTGCAACCTTTGTGGGGAGATCGGCCACCCTCACAGGGACTGTCCAGATGCCTGGCACAATATATGCAAGCTCCTTCCTGATGAGGAGTTAGTGACAGAGGCTCAGGAGGAGGAGGCTTTAATGTCAGGGACAGTACTGACCAGGTCAGAGGTCCACCAGGGGTCCGCTCAGGTAACATCAGAGCAGCTTTGCACAGAGGGTACAGAGGGGAGCATGGAGGTCGTCCCTCAGGTCCAGCAGCCACATACAGCCACTGCTTCAGTATCACCATCTCTAGCTGAAGAAAGTGGCTGTAATCAGGTAAAAAGGAAAAAAAAGGACAAGACCTCCCGTAAACATGAGGAGGAGTTTGTCAATAGCCAGGGTGGCAGAAAAAAAGTCCAGAGTTTGGCAGTTGTGATGGTCGTGTCCAATAAGTTTGATGTTTTGTCTGAGTCTGATGGGGACTTGGAGGAAGAGATAAAAAGAATAGAGACTGAGTATGACAGGGACGTAGCGGACCATCCCCCTACAAAACGGAAGCCCGTACCTGCTGACACTCAGATACAGTCTGACATGGAGACCGGTGGTAGTCAGAACATCTGTGACCCAGACTTATGATGGCGGCTTTTGCATCTCTGCTCCTCTGTTGTGGTATTGTGATGGCGGATTTCTCATCAAAAATAACATCCAGTAATGTGAACAGCATTAAGGTGAGGAGGACGAGGCACGCTGTCTATGACCATCTCCGATACCTGGACGCAGATGTCATCTTTCTGCAGGAGACGCGGCTGACGACTCAGGGGCTTATGAGGGAGGCTGAGAGGGAATGGCGGTCTGGTCCCTCTTTTTGGTCACTGGCTGTGGAGCTGTACGCCGGGGTCGCCATTCTGTTTAACACCAGGGATGTGACAGTACATAGGATGACGGAGGTGGTTATGGGAAGGTGTCTGGTCCTGGAAGTCACTGTCCATGGGAGGCGACTCCGGCTTATTAACATCTATGGGCCACAGACGGTGACTGACAGGATACAGTTATTTAATGATGTCAAGCCTTATCTGTTCACCTCTCTTCCAGTGATAATGGCGGGGGACTTTAATGCCATACTGACATCAGGTGACAGCTCCTCAGGTAGAACCGTGACGAGGGATGGTAGGATCTTGAATAACATAGTCCTTCAGGCCGGATTAGGTGACGTCTTTAAACTGGGAGGTCGAAAGCCAAAATTAGCCTATTCCTGCTCCAATAGAGGCAGTAGAATAGATCTGGCTTTTGTAAGTCCCATGGAAGTCATTGGTGCCATGAGTGAGAGAGTTGTCCCATACTCAGACCATCTTACCCTATATTTCTGCCTGGGAGCCACTAAGCGAGCTGATGTTGGTAGGGGGTTATGGAGACTCAATTCTAGCCTCCTCCATGATGTCTCTCTCCAGAGTTGTGTCCACTCCCTTTTGCAGGGTCATCTACAGAGAGTGGACTTCTATGACAACATGGCCGACTGGTGGGAGGACGTCAAGGATGATATCAGATACCTCTTGAAGAGACTGTCAGTTAAGAAAGGCAGGAGTAAGTATAACCAGTACCTAAAGGGGGTTTTACACATAGCGATATCGCTATAGCGTCACCGATTTTGTGATGTTATAGCGATATCGCTATGTGTGATACTTACCTCCGACCGGCTCCCCCGCTGTCCATCGCTGATTGCGCAAGAATGTCTGTCTCCATTTCTCGTCATCAGCTTCCTGCTGGGCTTCCTGTTGTGACGACGAGCGACGCGTGGAGGCGGGCGGACGTCAGGATCGCTGTGTGTGAGAGGTGAGTATCGTGCGCTGCGTCGCTGCTGCATCGCTGTGAGATCTGCCTGTGTGACAGCTCACTAGCGATCATTTAGCAATGCACCAGCGATCCTGACCGGGTCGGATCGCTGGTGCATCGCTAAATGTAAAGGGGCCTTAAGGCTGCGCAAAGAATTGGAGTCACTCTATTCGGAGGGCGGGGGTAACAAAGAGAAGATTGACCGGTTGAAATCTGAGATAAGGCAGTATCAGTACAGCAGGTATACCTCCTTGGTTCTTGAATGGGATTATGGGGTCTTAGGGGTACCTGATCCCTTTGAGAATTGCCGGTAGCGGGTGGCCAATAAATTGGTTACAGGTAGAGTTGAGCGAAACGGGTCGAAAAATTTCAAAAGTCGCCGACTTTTGGCAAAGTCGGGTTTCATGAAACGAAACCCGACCCTAGGATGAGGTCGGCCACGAGGTCGGCGACTTACGCGCCAAAGTCGCGTTTCAAAAGTTTGTTTTGCGCTCTTTTTCAGCCAATCAGGATCCACGGACACTGTGGGCAACGTGATGACATAGGCACGGGTCACCACCATCTTTCAGAAGGGCATGCAAGTGATTGGCTTGCTTTGGTGGGCGTCACAGGGGGTATAAAAGGGTGTGCACGCCGACCGCCATCTTACTTCTGCCGATCTTAGCATAGGGAGAGGTTGCTGCTGATTCTGTAGGGAGAGCGTTAGGCAGGGAAGAAGGAAAAAAAACTGCTTCTGCTGCTAACGATTTTGCCTGTACAACACACCAGTCACTGTGTGTGCAGTGCAAGGGGAGGCTATATCATGGTGTATCAGTGGTGGTGGTTGTTGGGCTGCCTTCTAAGGCTTCCTGACATTCCTGCATTGCTGTTTACCCACTGCTCTGCAAACTGCTTTTTTAAAAGCAATCCCAATTTTTTTTTTTTTGTCCTGCTGAGGTACTGAGCGTGCATTTTTTCACACCATACAGCGGTGTACGCTCCTCACACAGTACCGTGTAACGGCTGTTATCATAGCCACAGTGAAGCTATCAGTGTCACTCTGTGAGAATAAGTCGAGGACATGTTCCGTTCTTACAGACCTGCACTCTAGGGAGATTCCTATTCTGCCCAATTCTACATACACCTTGTAGTTTGTGATACACTAGCCAATTTCTGCCTGTGACATAGCACTGTGATATTCAGTGGGCCTCACACAATCCAAAAGTGTCAAGTGTCCAGTGTCCACAAGTGTCTGCAGAAATTCAAAATCTCCCTTATCCTCTAGTCACTTTGGTCACAGCTGTGCCATCAAGCCTGTGACAGCGCTCAGATATTCAGTGGGCCTCACACAATCCAAAAGTGTCCAGTGTCCACAAGTGTCTGGAGAAATTCAAAATCTCCCTTATCCTCTAGTCACTTTGGTCACAGCTGTGCCTTCGAGCCTGTGACAGCGCTCAGATATTCAGTGGGCCTCATACAATCCAAAAGTGTCCAGTGTCCACTAGTGTGTGCAGAAATTCAAAATCTCCCTTATCCTCTAGTCACTTTGGTCACAGCTGTGCCATCGAGCCTGTGACATAGCGCTCAGATATTCAGTGGGCCTCACACAATCCAAAAGTGTCCAGTGTCCACAAGTGTCTGCAGAAATTCAAAATCTCCCTTATCCTCTAGTCACTTTGGTCACAGCTGTGCCATCGAGCCTGTGACAGCGCTCAGATATTCAGTGGGCCTCACACAATCCAAAAGTGTCCAGTGTCCACTAGTGTGTGCAGAAATTCAAAATCTCCCTTATCCTCTAGTCACTTTGGTCACAGCTGTGCAATCGAGCCTGTGACATAGCGCTCAGATATTCAGTGGGCCTCACACAATCCAAAAGTGTCCAGTGTCCACAAGTGTCTGCAGAAATTCAAAATCTCCCTTATCCTCTAGTCACTTTGGTCACAGCTGTGCCATCGAGCCTGTGACATAGCGCTCAGATATTCAGTGGGCCTCACACAATCCAAAAGTGTCCAGTGTCCACAAGTGTCTGCAGAAATTCAAAATCTCCCTTATCCTCTAGTCACTTTGGTCACAGCTGTGCCATTGAGCCTGTGACAGCGCTCAGATATTCAGTGGGCCTCACACAATCCAAAAGTGTCCAGTGTCCACTAGTGTGTGCAGAAATTCAATATCTCCCTTATCCTCTAGTCACTTTGGTCACAGCTGTGCCATCGAGCCTGTGACATAGCGCTCAGATATTCAGTGGGCCTCACACAATCCAAAAGTGTCCAGTGTCCACAAGTGTCTGCAGAAATTCAAAATCTCCCTTATCCTCTAGTCACTTTGGTCACAGCTGTGCCATCGAGCCTGTGACAGCGCTCATATATTCATTGGGCCTCACACAATCCAAAAGTGTCCAGTGTCCACAAGTGTCTGCAGAAATTCAAAATCTCCCTTATCCTCTAGTCACTTTGGTCACAGCTGTGCCATCGAGCCTGTGACAGCGCTCAGATATTCAGTGGGCCTCACACAATCCAAAAGTGTCCAGTGTCCACAAGTGTCTGCAGAAATTCAAAATCTCCCTTATCCTCTAGTCACTTTGGTCACAGCTGTGCCATCGAGCCTGTGACATAGCGCTCAGATATTCAGTGGGCCTCACACAATCCAAAAGTGTCCAGTGTCCACAAGTGTCTGCAGAAATTCAAAATCTCCCTTATCCTCTAGTCACTTTGGTCACAGCTGTGCCATCGAGCCTGTGACATAGCGCTCAGATATTCAGTGGGCCTCACACAATCCAAAAGTGTCCAGTGTCCACAAGTGTCTGCAGAAATTCAAAATCTCCCTTATCCTCTAGTCACTTTGGTCACAGCTGTGCCATCGAGCCTGTGACAGCGCTCAGATATTCAGTGGGCCTCACACAATCCAAAAGTGTCCAGTGTCCACTAGTGTGTGCAGAAATTCAAAATCTCCCTTATCCTCTAGTCACTTTGGTCACAGCTGTGCCATCGAGCCTGTGACATAGCGCTCAGATATTCAGTGGGCCTCACACAATCCAAAAGTGTCCAGTGTCCACAAGTGTCTGCAGAAATTCAAAATCTCCCTTATCCTCTAGTCACTTTGGTCACAGCTGTGCCATCGAGCCTGTGACAGCGCTCATATATTCATTGGGCCTCACACAATCCAAAAGTGTCCAGTGTCCACAAGTGTCTGCAGAAATTCAAAATCTCCCTTATCCTCTAGTCACTTTGGTCACAGCTGTGCCATCGAGCCTGTGACAGCGCTCAGATATTCAGTGGGCCTCACACAATCCAAAAGTGTCCAGTGTCCACAAGTGTCTGCAGAAATTCAAAATCTCCCTTATCCTCTAGTCACTTTGGTTACAGCTGTGCCATCGAGCCTGTGACAGCGCTCAGATATTCAGTGGGCCTCACAAAATCCAAAAGTGTCCAGTGTCCACAAGTGTCTGCAGAAATTCAAAATCTCCCTTATCCTCTAGTCACTTTGGTCACAGCTGTGCCATCGAGCCTGTGACATAGCGCTCAGATATTCAGTGGGCCTCACACAATCCAAAAGTGTCCAGTGTCCACAAGTGTCTGCAGAAATTCAAAATCTCCCTTATCCTCTAGTCACTTTGGTCACAGCTGTGCCATCGAGCCTGTGACATAGCGCTCAGATATTCAGTGGGCCTCACACAATCCAGAAGTGTCCAGTGTCCACTAGTGTCTGCAGAAATTCAAAATCTCCCTTATCCTCTAGTCACTTTGGTCACAGCTGTGCCATCGAGCCTGTGACAGCGCTCAGATATTCAGTGGGCCTCACACAATCCAAAAGTGTCCAGTGTCCACAAGTGTCTGCAGAAATTCAAAATCTCCCTTATCCTCTAGTCACTTTGGTCACAGCTGTGCCATCGAGCCTGTGACAGCGCTCAGATATTCAGTGGGCCTCACACAATCCAAAAGTGTCCAGTGTCCACAAGTGTCTGCAGAAATTCAAAATCTCCCTTATCCTCTAGTCACTTTGGTCACAGCTGTGCCATCGAGCCTGTGACAGCGCTCATATATTCAGTGGGCCTCACACAATCCAAAAGTGTCCAGTGTCCACAAGTGTCTGCAGAAATTCAAAATCTCCCTTATCCTCTAGTCACTTTGGTCACAGCTGTGCCATTGAGCCTGTGACATAGCGCTCAGATATTCAGTGGGCCTCACACAATCCAAAAGTGTCCAGTGTCCACAAGTGTCTGCAGAAATTCAAAATCTCCCTTATCCTCTGGTCACTTTGGTCACAGCTGTGCCATCGAGCCTGTGACATAGCGCTCAGATATTCAGTGGGCCTCACACAATCCAAAAGTGTCCAGTGTCCACAAGTGTCTGCAGAAATTCAAAATCTCCCTTATCCTCTAGTCACTTTGGTCACAGCTGTGCCATCGAGCCTGTGACAGCGCTCAGATATTCAGTGGGCCTCACACAATCCAAAAGTGTCCAGTGTCCACAAGTGTCTGCAGAAATTCAAAATCTCCCTTATCCTCTAGTCACTTTGGTCACAGCTGTGCCATCGAGCCTGTGACAGCGCTCAGATATTCAGTGGGCCTCACACAATCCAAAAGTGTCCAGTGTCCACTAGTGTGTGCAGAAATTCAAAATCTCCCCTGTCCTATAGACACCTTGTACCTTGTTTTACATTACTATATAGTTTGTTGGATTTTGTCTACATTTCTACCAAAAATGAGGAAGGCTGGTGGAAGAGGCCATGGAATTGGGCGGGGGTTGGCAGCTGGTAATGATGGTGTTGGTGGTGGATCTGATGGTAGTGGCAAGAGCAAAATAGGACCGAATGCAGGAGGTGTTGAGCCTGCGTCATCGTCTGGCTCCATAAGGCTTCGAAGGCTTAGTTTTCTAGGAGTTGGCAAACCGCTTTTAAAGCCAGAGCATCAGGAAAAAGTTTTGTCTTACATTGCTGACTCAGCCTCCAGCTCTATCGCCTCCTCTTCTTCAGTTGTAAAAAGTAAAAGCACTGAGTCGTCATTGGAGGCTCATGTTCATGAACCACACCTTTCCTTGTGTCCTTCACCTCAACCAAGATTGAAGGATGACGCAGGCCATACTACTGATTACTCCATGGAGCTGTTTTCACATACCATGCCTGGATTATCAAGTGAAATGGTGAATTACCCAGGCCAAGATGAATCTGACATGGAGTGCACTGATGCACAGCCGCTGATGGATGATTCTGCTGGTACATTCACTCAGAGCACTACATTGTCCTCGCAGTGTACAGAGCCAGATTCTGACCCTGATGAGACTCAGGTGCCCCTTCCCGCACACTATACCACCATACACGGTGACACAGAGGAAGGTGCACATGACATAGAAGAGGAGGTGATGGATGACCCAGTTGTTGACCCAGATTGGCATTCATTGGGGGAAGAGGGTGCTGCTTCCAATAGCTCAGATGAGGAGCATCCACAGCAGACATCGACATCGCAACAGCTGTTATCTGGCAGGCCCGGAGCACTCCAAAGACAGGTTCCAAACATCAAAAGAGTTGCTGGACAGCTTGTCCAGAGGGTCAAAAGATCACAGAGTGCTAGGCCGCAAAATGTCTTCCAAAGTAGGAAGAGTGCAGTGTGGCACTTTTTTGAACAAAATCCTCATGATCAGGCCAAGGTTATCTGTAAGAAGTGCGCAAAGACCTTTAGCCGAGGGAAAAATCTGAAAAATTTGAATACCAGTTGCATGCTTAGACATTTAACCAGCATGCACTTGCAAGCGTGGACACAACACCAAACCTCAAGTGCCACATGTGCAACTGATCACAACGAAGGTAGTCAGCAACGCTACATTGTTTCCCCCACTGTAAGCCCACCGGTTAGCACAGCAGCAAATGTTGAGGTGTCGTTGCAAGGCCACAGCAGTCAGGGAATCCCACTGTTATATCAACGAAAGACTGATTCTAGGCCATCAGAAAGAACAACAACTCCATCACCAACATCAACCCTCTCTCAGTCCGCCCTGTCCACCGCTACTTCCACCATATGCAGCTCTCAAGTCCAGCTCACCCTCCCAGACACTATGAGTAGGTCAAGAAAGTACTCAGTCTCTCATCCGCGTACACTGGGTTTGAACTCCCACATTGCCAAACTAATCTCGTTTGAGATGATGCCCTTTCGGTTGGTGGAAAGCACAGCTTTCCGCGAACTCATGGCCTATGCAGTACCACGCTATGACCTACCCAGTCGCCACTTCTTCTCTCGCAAAGCCATCCCAGCCCTCCACCATCATGTGAAAGACCGCATTGTCCATGCACTCAAGCAGTCAGTGAGCGGAAAGGTGCACCTCACAACTGATGCATGGTCCAGTCGGCATGGCCAGGGCCGTTACGTGTCCATCACAGCGCACTGGGTTAATGTGGTGGATGCAGGGTCCACAGGGGACAGCGGTGGTGGGACAGTGCTGCCTAGCCTACGGTATAGGAAACAGTTGGCTGTAGGCGTTCGACCCTCCTCCTCCTCCTCCTCCTCCAGAAGCGAAAGCTCGTCCACAGAGCGCAGTCGTACGAGCACTCCATCTGCAGCTGCCACTGTTGCACACGATGTGTCCCCCTATCGAGCAGCTAGTGGAAAGCGTCCGCAGGCTGTGTTGCAGATGATGTGTTTGGGCGACAGACACACCGCTGAGGTGCTGGCCGAGTACTTTCAGCGACAAACTGAGTCATGGCTGGGCAGTGTACATCTTGAGGCAGGCAAGGTAGTTAGTGGTAACGGCCGTAATTTTGTGGCAGCCATAGCCCTTTCAAAACTCAGCCACATACCTTGCTTGGCTCACACCTTGAACCTGGTGGTGCAGTGCTTCCTCAAAAATTATCCGGAGTTAACAGCCCTGCTCCAGAAGGTGAGAAGACTGTGCGCGCACATCCGCCGGTCGCCTGTACACTCCGTTCGTATGCAGAAGCTGCAGCGATTGCTCCACCTTCCCAACCATCGCCTCATTATCGACATTGCAACAAGGTGGAACTCCACCCTGCACATGGTGGAGCGGCTGTGCGAGCAGAGGCAGGCCATAATGCATTTGTGGGAGGATACACGGCCAGGCACTTTGAGAGCAGACATGGAGTTGACAGGTGTGCAGTAGTCGAAGCTGAAAGACCTTTGTAAAGTCCTTCAGTGTTTTGAGGAATGCACACGGCTGGTAAGCGCAGACGACGCCATCCTAAGCATGAGCATCCCACTTATGCGTCTGCTCATGCAAACTTTGGCGCACCTTAAGGAGCAGGCTTCTGCAGCCAATGTTGATGAGGAGGAAGAGGAGGAGGGAATACTTGATGACATTCAGCCATTGTCTGCTCAGGGACCTCTCCTGGACGAGGTGGAGGAAGAAGAGGAGGAGGATGATGGGGATGATTACTTAGGGGAGGAGGATGCATCTCGTGGGGCAAGTGAAAATGTTGGCGTGGCAAGTTCTGGTACAGGGTTTGTGCGTGACTGGAGGGATGTGGATTTGCCAGAAAGTGCTCCTCCACCCAGCACTCGCAGTGCATCATTGACACCGGGAACATTGGCCCACATGTCAGATTATGCCTTGCAGATCCTAAAAAGGGACCCCCGCATTGCCAAAATGATGAACGATGACGACTACTGGTTGGCCAGCATCCTGGATCCACGCTATAAAGGCAAATTACAAAACATCATGCCACAGGAGAACCTTGACCTAATATTGGCTAATAAACAAGCAACTCTGGTAAATCGGTTGCTTGAGGCATTCCCAGCACACAGCAGCGGTGATGGTTCTCACACGAGCCGTACGGGCCGGGGTCTGCTTGGCAGAGGTGTTCGTGGTGCACACAACAGAAGTGGCGTTGGAGACAGGGGTTTCATGACAATGTTGTGGACTAATTTTTCAAGTACCGCTCACACAACTGGTAATACTGCATCGATGGAAAGTGACAGGAGACAGCAGTTGTCAACTATGGTTACAAACTACTTTTCCTCCCATATCGATGTTCTCCCACACAGGTCATTCCCTTTTGACTATTGGGCCGCTAAACTGGACACCTGGCCTGAATTGGCACAATATGCCTTACAGGAGCTCGCTTGCCCAGCTGCAAGTGTGCTATCGGAAAGCGTCTTCAGTGCAGCTGGATCAATCCTGACAGAAAAAAGGACCCGTCTGTCAACCCAAAATGTGGATGATCTAACCTTCATTAAAATGAACCACGCATGGGTTTCCAAGGATTTTGTCCCACCTTCCCCTGATGACACATAGGGTGACAGAAAAATGGCTTGCTTTGGTCCACTTCTTCCTGGGACTTGACCTATTTCACCTTTTGCATCAGCTGAATGTCCAACATCAACATATGCCACTTTCTAAAACTCCCTAACTGTGCTGCCTCCCCCCCCATGGCCGGGGTCACCACCTAGCGCACGACACCGTGCGAGTGCCGTTTCCCTGGACAGGTGGGTAGGCCGACTCTTGGGCGCGGGCACTGGCACAGGGTCCCTCATAGTGCAATCAAGTGTCTCTGACGGTGGTGGTGCACACCCGCCGTCAGACACACCGCCGTACTATGAGGGGCCCAGTGCCAGTACCGACGCCTACGAGTGGGCCCCCCTTGCTTGGGCAGGGCCCCAGCATTTGCAATCTTTACCTCTCCCTGCTCCTCCGCTGTGTAGTCTGGGCCGTCAAATCCATACTGTGCCTGACACCGTTTGAGCCTGCCTCCTGATGTATAGACATATATTTTGAATGTGTACGCTATCCATACATGTTATCTGGGGATACGGTACCCTTTCTCACCTTTGTGCAATCACGTGTAATCCATACTGGGCCTAACACCGTCTGAGCCTGCCTCTTGATGTATAGACATATATTTTGAATGTGTACGCTATCCATACATGTTATCCGGGGATACGGTACCCTTTCTCACCTTTGTGCAATCACGTGCAAGCCATACTGGGCCTATACCGTCTGAGCCTGCCTCCTGATGTATAGACATATATTTTGAATGTGTACGCTATCCATACATGTTATCCGGGGATACGGTACCCTTTCTCACCTTTGTGCAATCACGTGTAATCCATACTGGGCCTGAGAACGGCTGGCGAGCTGTTAAGCAAGCTACAGCACCTGTGGTTTGCACACGTAAGTTTTTCATTTTTTCAGGAATGACGGTTAGGCCTAATTCCGGAACTGCGGTTGACCTGCACTTACTGGGAAATCATCGTTCGCGGGTAATAATTGTAATCACAGATCCCCATCACTAACGTTGTTCAGCGGGTTATCTGCACCTGTAAGCGACAAACGCTGGCCTTTTCAGTGTAGCGCACATGCAGCCACGGACATGTAAGGGCATGACCCACCAGTTATTGGCCAATCTCATGTGCCAGAGCCTCACGTGTCCCTCTAGTAAGCCGGACTCAGACCGCGGGGCATGACGGAGTCTCGTTCGTTAACGGAATTAAGCTTGCAATGTGTGCATCTTTTCTGTAGCTGGCATGGTTGTTTCCCAGGTGGAGTCGAATTAAACCGTAGGCTCCACTCCTGGTGGTGCCCTTCTGGACATTCCTTTAAGGTTCAGCTTTGCAACCATACTGCCCACGTAAAACAAACACTTTGCCTTCATGAACGCTGTTTGGAGGGTCATAACTCGTGGGAATAACGCCGCCCAATCAGTTAACCTGCTAGAGAGATCCTTCGTTGCTCCCAAGCATGACATCACACTCCCTAGGAGGAAGGTAATGCCACTGTGGCGACCGTACTCCTGGGGGCGACACAAGTGCACTGATGCCCAGCCACTGCTCGATGAATCTGCTGGTACATTGACCCAG
This sequence comes from Dendrobates tinctorius, assembly GCF_039654945.1. NCBI lineage: Eukaryota > Metazoa > Chordata > Amphibia > Anura > Dendrobatidae > Dendrobates > Dendrobates tinctorius. The sequence continues at coordinate 28,526,280 of NW_027361784.1, forward strand.
ACCACTACATTCCCCTCGCACGCTACACGGCCTGAATCTGAACCTGATGAAACTCAGGTTACCCTTCCCATATACAGTTCCATCTTACACGGTGACAAAGAGGAAGCTGCAAATGAAAGTGCAGGTTCGGCCCACCCGCGATCAGACACACCACCGTACTATCAGGGGCCCTGTGCCAGTGCCGTCGCCAACGAGTGGGCCCCCCCTGCTTGCTCAGGATCACAGCACTTGCAAGGTTGAAATACTGTGCAGTGAGATGGAAGATGGGGACGACGAGGAGTCCAGACTAGTACAGGGATTCCCTAGCGAGGAGACTTATTTAATTGTTTTCAATGTTGGGACAGCAATTTTTGGGGAGCACTATACTCTGGAGAATGATAGATGGGGCCCACCATACACTGGAACATTCCAAAGGTGGACATCAGACACTGGAGCAGCATTTACAGGGCCCATTATACACTCGAGCATAAGAAATGGGGCCCATTATGTTTGGAGCATTATTTGGGCCCATAACACAGTGGAGCTTCATCCATGGGGACCAACATATACTGTAGCATTATGTGGAGCTCATCATATACTGTTTCAAACATTATATGGGACCAATGATTCTGTATGGAGAAATAGATGGGCCTCGTCATGAGATGTAAAAAGTGAAGTATTTTTCATTGTACTATACCGCTATTTCTCTGCCGTATCGGAGCATGATCAGTTGTGGTATGTGTTAAAGGGGCGCTCTTTCGCCCAGGGCACATGAAAACCTGGAGCCAGCCCTCCCCCCCCACAACTTTAGCCAAATAACCCCCATTTTTCAGTGCATAACTTGTATTATGAAGTTAATTAAGGTTGACAAGCTTAAGTAAGAAGAATTGATGCTTTTGGCATTCAAATGGGCACTGTAGGTGTGTTTCCTGTCCTCCTCTCACTGCCGACTTTTATTCCCCATTGACTTACATTGGGTTTCGTGTTTCGGGACGACCCCGACTTTTCCCTATAATCGGACAATCTTGCTCGACCCGACTTTTGGAAAAGTCGGGTTTCACGAAACGAAACTCGACCCTAAAAAACCAAAAGTCGCTCAACTCTAGTTACAGGTCTCATTGACTCCCAGGGTGTATTGCAGGATTCACGGGAGGGTATCCTGGGGGTTGTGAAATCTTATTATACTGACTTGTTTCAGAGGAAGGCTTTGGATAAACATAAAATGACTCAATTCTTGGAGGCAACTCCAACGCCTGATATTAATGATCTGGACTTTTCTCCTTTGACAGCAGAATTAACGGTGGAGGAGGTTAAGGAGGCCATTGATAAGTTACATCTGAAGAAGGCACCAGGTCCGGATGGTATAAAAGCAGAATTTTATAAGAAATTCATAGACCTCCTGGCTCCAATTCTTGTGGATGTTTACAAAAATTGTCTAGAAAATCACCTGATGCCTCCATCTATGAGAGTGTCCTCATTAATTCTACGGTCTAGAGGTAAGGAGCCAAGCGACATCAACTGGAGGCCAATTGCCCTCTTGAATGTTGACAGGAAGATTCTGGCAAAGATCCTGTTTTCTAGATTAGTCTGTTTGTCCCCGCCACTGTTGGTAGGCTCTCAGTTTGGCACGGTAAAAGGGCGGAACATCTCTGGAGCGGTCATCTCGATACGGGAGATGTTTGAGAGATGTAAAGCTCTGCGGTGTGGGAGATATGTTGTCAGTCTGGACCAGGCTAAAGCCTTTGACAGAGTTGATCATGATTATCTGTGGGCCACATTGTTAAAGTACGGTATTCCAGGACAATTTGTGGATTGCCTGAAGACTTTGTAAAGAGAGGCGGTGATCTTTTCTCTGATTAATGGTTGGCACTTTTGGAGTTGAGGCGGGGGTGAGACAGGGCTGCCCGCTGAGTCCACTCCTGTATGTTTTTGCTATAGACCAGTTTTTGAGGTCACTGCAGGAGTGTAACTTTTGGGGGGTGCCGGTCCCCCACTGCTTGGCTTTGAAGGTGATTGCCTACGCGGATGATGTGACGCTGGTGATATCTAATCCTCATGAGGTGCAGATGTTGTCTGCGGCCATCAGAAGTTACTCAGAGGCCTCCGGGTCTCTGGTCAACCTTGAGAAGAGTCAAGCTCTGTGGACATTGCAATCTGACCCAGACTTTGATCTGCCGCAGTTTATGAAGGCCTCCACCCATATTAAGATCTTAGGGGTTAAATTTGGGAGGGAAGATAATGCCGGCCTAAATTGGGAGGAAAAATTGGAGACCGGAAATGCAAACGTTCAGCAATGGAAGAACTGGAGGCTAACTTACAGGGATAGGGTTGCTATGTTGAAGATTTACCTGGTCCCCGTCTTCTTGTATGTCTTTGTCGTTTTTCCTTTGCCAGAATCCTTCTCGGCGAGGCTCCTCAGCCTGTTCTTCTAGCTCTTGTGGGGGAACAGGATGAATCTGGTAAAGAGGGGAATAACGTACCTACAGCGGAGTGAGGGCGGGCTGGATATGTTAAATCCAAGGGTTTTCTTTGACTCCTTGTTTCTGAAAGTAAATTTTGGGAGCATGGATTCAAACAGTAGCTCCCTGTGGGCGAATAGTATCAGGTATTTGATATTGCCTTTGCAGAATCTTGGGTGCGAGGCGGCAGTCTCAAGAGGAGGAGATGGACAGGTGACCACCTCCCCCAGTATCTGGAATATGGTCTGAAGTGTGTCAGGAAGTGGGGACTGGAGAAGTCCTACATTGAGAGTAATACGAGGAAAGATCTGTGTGCTCATATATGTAGGACTTTCTTCTACTCTCCACTGGCCCTAAGAGATTGTGCCACCAGAACCCTTCAGGACAGTCTCCGATTCCTCAATGGGAGGCGACTTCCAGCAAAGTTGTTTGAAATTGCTTGGCTGTCACTACATGGGAAGCTCTTTGTGAGGGGGAACTTAAAATATTTAAGTGTTTCGGATCGGAACTGTCCCCTTGGTTGTCAGCAGGAGGAAACCATGTAGCATTTTATTTGTGATTGCTGGGGAGGTAGGGAAATATGGACGGAAGTATCGACCAAGGTGAAAATCCCCAGACTGCTGTCCCTGAATTACCCTGACATTATCTATGGTGTCCCATCCACTGACGGTTATATCGACAGGGGGACAATGTACTTGATCAGTACCACCATTAAATATTACCACTGGCACATGAGAACCCGAGTGTCCCTCCACAGCGAGCCCTTCCATCCCGTCACCGCAGCCACAAAGATACTGTCCGAGCTCAGATGGATAAGAGCGATAGAGATAAAGAAAAGTCAGAGTAATGGGAGACTATGGAGGAATGTGTCTGTGGGATAATAACATGATCGTGTTACTAAAAGTGTTTATTTCATATTCTTCCTTTCACAGGAGTGAACTCTAAGTTACCTTTATTCCTAATGTATTAATTTAGTTCTATAATTATTGTCTGATGCATTCATGAGAATTTATGTTTTGTATTAAGGAAGAATTCTGTTTATTTTAATTGTATTTGTTGGTTTTATACAATAATAATTGCCTCTATGTACAAGAATATAACTACTATAATACTGTCCCTATGTACAAGAATATATCTACTATAATACTGCTAATATGCACAAGTGTATAACTACTAGAATACTGCCTCCTATGTACAAGAATATAACTACTATAATACTGCTCCTATGAACAAGAATATAACTACTATAATACTGCTCCTATGTACAGGAATATAACTACTATAATACTGCTCCTATGTACAAGAATATAACTACTATAATACTGCCCCTATGTACAAGAATATAACTACTATAATATTGCCCCCTATGTACAAGAATATAACTACTATAATACTGCCTGCTTTGTACAAGAATATAACTACTATAATACTGCTCCTGTGTACAAGAATATAACTACTATAATACTGCCCCATGTACAAGAATATAACTACTATAATACTGCCCCTATGTACAAGAATATAACTACTATAATACTGCCCCTATGTACAAGAATATAACTACTATAATACTGCCCCTATGCACAAGAATATACCTACTATAATACTGCTCCTATGTACAAGAATATAGCTACTATAATACTGCTCCTATGTACAAGAATATAACTACTATAATACTGCCCCATGTACAAGAATATAACTACTATAATACTGCCCCTATGTACAAGAATATAACTACTATAATACTGCCCCTATGCACAAGAATATACCTACTATAATACTGCTCCTATGTACAAGAATATAACTACTATAATACTGCTCCTATGTGCAAGAATATAACTACTACGGTATAATACTGCTCCTATGTACAAGAATATAACTACTATAATACTGCTCCTATGTGCAAGAATATAACTACTACGGTATAATACTGCTCCTATGTACAAGAATATAACTACTATAATGCTACCTTAGGGCAGTTGTGTGTATTTTTTTTTAATAATACAGTTTGATATCTCTGAGATGAGTTGAAGTTCTCGTCTGTTACTAATATTTTGTTAATCTTCTTTTATCACATCTTTGCAACAGGTTCCTCAATGGCAAATGGAGCAATAATAAATGACAAAACTAAAGATAAAAATTCATATTTCTAGTCTTGGCTTGGCCAATATTCCTGTTACAACACTGTGAGTTGGTACTGACATTAAGAGATATTTTCTGTACGTTTCCTCTTACATTTGAGCTCCCTGCTATAAACCACATACAGTATGTGCTCATTTGTGTAAGTTCCTAGATCAGACATCAGAGAGTGACGTAATATTCTTTTTCGATTCTTGCATTATTATAATTGCTTATGGTTATGACTGGGAAAACAGAAATCAGAGATTACGTAAAGATTCCATGGAAGTCAAAGGCTCATTTACTGAACTCATTTCTTGTTTAAGGTATTTAGGGTTGAGTCATAGTTGATGGAGGCTTCTGGGGAATAAAATGGTATAAGTAATAATGTTATGTATTCATTGGATAGCTCAAAGTAGTTTTCAGGGATTTCAAGCAGTTGTCCCACCCGTCTGTCTATGCACCTTGTTGGGACATGTGGATGTTACAGTTTTTGTGCCAAAGTGGATAGTCGATCTGTAAATGTCTTGGTAGACCTGGCAAGCCTATGCACTCCATTGATGACTATTCATGACCTGAAAGTAATGCGAAGATTCCAGGAGGAAAACTGTGTTTCAGGAAGTCAGATCTATGGAGATCAGCTGATCACTGCGCCAATGGATTGCGTTGATTAGATAACCCCCTTGAGATAGTCAGTAGCCATTAGGGGTAAAGCATTGTCCAACCTCTGAGAAGTGGAGGCTCGTAGAAAGTTTCCTGTTTTGCGATCCTTATATTTAGGTTCTGTATTACTGAGATTAACAGTCAGATTTACTACTTGTCACTTGCAAAATTTATAAAGTGATAAGTAGGGATGAGCGAACACTAAAATGATCAAATGCTCGGTACTCGAATCGAGTAGTTCGGATGCGCGGGAGAGATTTCGATTCGAGTAATGAGTATAATGGAAGTCAATGGCAAACTTGAGCATTTTTCCGGCAGACCCTAATAGGAAGGGGAGGGATGGGCAGGAAAATCGGTGAAACGGAAGCAAGGGCTTCCAAAAATTAGGAGTAACTACATTACCCCCTGGAAGAGAGGAGGGCCTCAAAACATTTTTCTTTTTTTACTTGGAAGGAGTGGGACAATGCATTAAGTGCAAGGGCTGAAAAGCATTTACCCCTGTGGGGTATACATAAAAATGTAAGAGATTTTTAGAGGTAGGCCTCTAAAAATGACAAAGGAGGGTATCATACACACCCTGTAAAAATTAAGAGAGAGGGTCTCGTGATTACCCTGTTGATATGGTGGATGATGAGGAAGAGGAGGGCTTGAAAAAGAATAAACCATGAACCGTAAACACTTGTTTGGGTGGGAAGGGGGTGATTGGGTATACACCAGAAAAAAAGGAACATTTTAATTGACTTTATGTTCCGCTGCTCTCATCCGGTGCGGTTAACAAGTCTGAGCCAATCCTGGCCTTGTTCATTTTGGTAAGAGTCAGCAGAGCACCCCGAGATTCAGGGCCTGGGCACAGGGAGGGTGCAATAAAACTGTCCCAGATGTTTGATAATCTTCCCCTGCCTCTGTTGGACCTGGTGTGTGTCTGCCTAATCTCTGACAACATAATCAGAGTTGCAATCCCACTTCTGTGTGTACACAAACACTCGCTCTTCACAATTAAAGAGGAAGCCTTGCATGTGGACCAGTGGAGATGAAGGAAGAAAGTACATATGGTCCTACGTGCTTGCATCTCTTAATTGGTTGTCCTATAAACGTTGCCATTTAGGCGTGTGGACACGGAGGCTTTCCGCAACCTCATGGTGGTGGCCGTCCCACTGTACTCGGTCCACAGCCGCCACTATGCTTCTCGGTGTGCCATCCCGGCCTTACATCAGCATATGTGAGGGTAAACTGATTAAATTTGCTGATGACACAAAGCTAGGAGGGATAGCTAATACTAGAGAAGAGAGAGAGAGGATTCAAAAAGATTTAAATAAACTGGAGAAGTGGGCAACAACTAACAGAATGGTTTTTAACAGGGAGAAATGCAAAGTACTACATCTGGGCAATAAAAATGAAAAAAGCATATATAGAATGGGAGGAATAGGGCTAAGTGACAGCACATGTGAAAAAGACTTGGGTATACTAATAGATCACAGACTGAATATGAGTCAACAGTGTGATGCAGCAGCAAAAAAAGGCAAATGCAATTCTAGGATGTATTAACAGAAGCATACAGTCTAGATCACGTGAAGTCATTATTTCCCTCTACTCCTCTTTGGTCAGACCTCATCTGGAATATTGTGTCCAGTTTTGGGCACCACATTTTAAAAAAGACATCAACAAACTGGAGCAAGTTCAGAAAAGAGCGACCAGAATGGTGACTGGTCTGCAAACCCTGTCTTATGAGGAAAGGTTGCAGGATTTGGGAATGTTTAGTTTGCAAAAGAGAAGACTGAGAGGAGACTTAATAGCTGTCTACAAATATCTAAAGGGCTGTCACATTGTAGAAGGATCAACTTTATTCTCCTTTGCACAAGGAAAGACTAGAAGCAATGGGATGAAACTGAATGGGAGGAGACACAGATTAGATATTAGAAAAAACTTTTTGACAGTTAGAGTGATCAATGAGTGGAATAGGCTGCCACGAGAAGTGGTGAGTTCTCCTTCAATGGAAGTCTTCAAACAGAGGCTGGACAGACATCTGACTGGGATGATTTAGCGAATCCTGCTTTGAGCAGGGGGTTGGACCAGATGGCCCAGGAGGTCCCTTCCAACTCTACGATTCTATGATTCTATGTCCCTTAACATCACTAGTGCCCTGACCAACGCAGCTAGGTTGCAGCAGAAGTATACGTATAGAAGGACTGTAATGCCTTTAATCAAACACTATCCCTCCTTCTGCAACTACTCTCCCTACACAAAATGCAGCTAAGAGTAGTATTAATAGGTAATAGAAAAGAATAGATGTAACCCTGATAAGGACTATTGGTTTTAGGTTGCAGCAGCAAGGACTGTGAGGCATATACAAAGGGTTTATTGCTTTAAATGCAAAATTATTTCTCCTCAACCACCTATCCATACACTAAATACACCTAAGAGCAGTATTAATAGGGAAAAGAATAGATGTAACCCTGATAAAGACTTATGGTTTTAAGTTGCACCAGCAGCAATGACTGTAAGGCAATAACCCTGCCTAGATGCCTCAAATGCAAAACTAGCCCTTTTTCTGCAACTCTCCCTACACTAAATGCAGTTAAAAGCAGTATTAATAAGTAATAGAATGGATATAGCCCTGATAAGGACTGTTGCTTTTAGGTTTCTGTAGCAAGGACTGTAAGGATTATAGGCCTGTAATGCACTGCTATCCCTTCTCCAGTAGCCATCCCTACACTAACTACAGCCAACAGCAGTATTTATATTAAATAGAATAGATCTAGCCCTAAAAATGACTTTTGATTAGAGGTTTCAGCAGCAACGGCTGTAAGGCTACAAACTCTGCCTATATACCTGTAATGCAAATTTTCTCTTCTCCAGCAACTGTCATCACTCTGTTTCCGGGGTACACTGTAGCGAGCATCACATCATCGGGTCTTATATAGACCCGATAACGTGAAGGGGCTGACCAATCACAGTAATGTCAGTAGCCAACTTGGCTATGGCATTACCATGATTGTCAGGCAATCCCTGCTTGCTTAGTGGCTGGAAAAAAGCCATGGAACATGCGAGGCGTGGACTCGAACATGTTCTCGAGCACTACATGATACTCAGCTGATGCTCGAACAAGTATCGAGCAGTGCCAAGAATACTCGCTCATCATTAGTGATGAGATAATAATATGGCCTAAATGACATAGATAAAACCCACCATCCTGGTTACTGTAGAGTCCTTCAAGTGGGTCACCCCTTATCAGGTTGGTTCCTGTATGGAAGATGTAACACAGCCACCACTTATGATTTATTCTCACATGGCTCAGCGGTATGTCTAGAGGAGGAAGAAAGAAGCATATGCTGAGTAGAGCACCCTGTTTACAATAAAGCTTGGCAGTAACTTAGTGATGCCTAAAGTGAAGCATGGCTGTGGTTCGGTGATGCCTACAGAGAAGCTTGGCAGTGACTCAGTGATGCCTATAGTGAGGCATTGCGGAGGCTCAGTGATGTCTATAGTGAAGCATGCTGGTAGCTTGGTAATGCCTTCAGTCAAGCATGCAGGTGGCTCAGTGATGCCTATAGTGAATGGGTCGCCCTCCCGGGCTGTGGGGTACTCGGTACCGGGCCGGTCTCTCAGAGGGGAATGTCACAACAGCGGTGACCCGGTCCATGGCCCTGGGCGCCCATGTAAAAGAGGTTGAGTTGGGAATAAAGTTTATAAGTTATTCGTGACACCATCTGTGGTGTTCGGCAAGGGAAGTGTTAAGCCGACGCTGCAAGCAGATCCTCTGGGACAGATGGTGTAGTGCAGCAATGATGTTGTAGCCCTCCACAGGTAGGGCTGTTGGTCCCAGGGCAGTGTAGCGGAATGTTTAGGAAGAGGGTGCAGTGTTTGGCACAGAGATGTAGCAGTGCTGAGGATGTTGCAGGAAGGAGGTAAGGACACAACAGGGTGTAGTTTCTTTACCTTTACTTGGCAAACGCAGTCCAGGGTCCTGATTACAGATGGCACAGGAGCAGGCTACCCTGGAACCAACTCAGGGATCTCTCTATCAGATGGGTTGTGTAGTCTCCTTCCTACCCCTGGCTTGAGGTACATGCAGTACAGTGTTACACTGACGTTCCTCCTTCTTATCTTCTCTTAGAACTACCTCATATGGCAGACAGCTGTAGCCCTCTATCTCTCTTGGCTCACCGGTCGCTGTTGTGCCTCCGAGTCTTAGGTGGGAATAGAGCATTTTCAGCTTCCTATTCCTCTGGTTTCTGTTGTAGGACCTTCAGTATCCATACAACTGTGGAGACCAGGCTCCAGATCATGCGCTCTCACTGGGAGGTAGCTCTCTTTCCTCAGTTTAACCTCCAGCTTCTCTCCACACGTCTACACCCGTTGCCCTCCTCACACTAACTGACTATTTCCCCTCCTGGCCCTCAGAGCGCGCTCCTCCCCCAATCTTGGTTCAGAGATCACTCTGCTGGCCTGGAGTGGGAACGTGTTGCATGTAAATGATTAACTGTTACAGAGACTCTTCCTTGCTTCCAAGCATGACATCACCCTCACTGGAGGAAGGCAATGCCATTGTGGCGGCCATACTCCTGGGGGCGCCGCAGGTGTTGGAGTGTGGTCAGGTGTCTCCACCTTACCTGGATAGTGGGGTACCACACCTCAGGAGGAGGTGCAGTACCTCTGTGGCGACTGATTCCTCAGGGGCGCCACATAAAGAATATGAAACAATAGTGTGCCGACCCCATTAATGTTTAGTGATCGAGAAAACGCCATAGGTGAAATGTTACGATGGTAGGCGTATCCACTCATGAACGTGAACCAATTTCATCCGGTGCAAATATTTTTTCAGCACCAGAGTAGGGCGTCGGCTGTCTTAAATCCAATCTGAGATTCCTGAGGTCCAATCGTCATCCTCATTATCAGGTGGCAGATCTCTACTGATTAAATCAGCCTCACTACCTCCTGTTACCACCAGAGGGAACCTGGAAGGAGAACTCACAACTGGTAGACCAGAAAATGAACTCACAACAGATGTAGCAGTGCTGAGGATGTTGCAGGAAGGAGGCAAGGACATAATAGGGTGCAGTTTCTTTACCTTTACTTGGCAAACGCAGTCCAGGGTCCTGATTACAGATGGCACAGGAGCAGACTAGTCTGGAAGCAACTCAGGGATCTCTCTATCAGATGGGTTGTGTAGTCTCCTTCCTAGCGCTGGCTTGAGGTACATCCAGTACTGTGTTACACTGAAGTTCCTCCTTCTTATCTTGTCTTAGAACTACCTCGTATGGCAGATAGCTGTAGCCCTCAATCTCTCTTGGATCACCCGTCGCTATTGTGCCTCCGAGTCTTAGTTGGGAATCGAGCATTTACAGCTTCCAATTCCTCTGGCTTCTGTTGCAGGACCTTCAGTATCCATACAACCGTGGAGACCAGGCTCCAGATCATGCGCTATCACTGGGAGGGAGCTCTCTATCCTCAGCTCCACCTCCAGCTTCTCTCCACACGTCTACACTCGTTGCCCTCCTCACACTAACTCCTCATTTCCCTTCCTGGCCCTCAGAGAGCACTCCTCCCCCAATTCTGGTTCAGAGCTCCCTCTCCTGTCCTGGAGTGGGAACTGTGTTGCCTGACATGGTTAACTGCTAGAGAGACCCTTCATTGCCTCCAAGCCTGACATCACCCTCCCTGGAGGAAGGCAATGCCACTGTGGTGACCATACTCCTGGGATGCCACATGAACCATGCCGGTAGCTGCTGATGCCTACTATGAAGCATTGCGGTGGCTTTGTGATGCCTACATTGAAGCATAGTGGTGGCTCGGTTATGCTTGCAGAGAAGCATGGCGGTGGCTCAGTGATGCCAACAGCGAAGCATGGCTGTGGCTTTGTGATACTCACAGAGAGGCTTGGAGGTGACTTGGTGATGCATACAATGAAGCATGCTGATGGCTCAGTGATACCTACAGTGAAGCATAGCAATGGCTTTTTGATGCCTACCGTGAAGCATGGCGGTAACTTGATGCTGCTTAAGTGATGCAGGCAGTGGCTTGGTGATGCCTACAGTGAAGCATTGCAGTAGCTCAAAGAAACTCTGAAGCTGCTTTCTTTTCTCTAGCACTGGAACCCGGCAGCACGTGCAGGGCAAGATGGATCAAATATCAGGAAATCATTGGAGAAAATGGCTTGACCTCCGTTTGGAAGCTGATGATTGAGTATCATTACTCCTTCCAACAGGACAATGATCCGAAGCATATGGTAAAGTCACCAAGGTTTGGTTTCAGAAGGATCTTTTGGAAAATTGTGGAGTCACAATCACCTGACTTAAAACTCTTAAAAAAAAAAAATCATGGATGGAATGTGAAGAAGACAGCTGCAGCATGCAAACAGAAGGATATTAGTGAACTGGAGGCCATTGGCCATGAGGAGTGGGGTAAGATTTCTCAGGAACACTGCCAGAAGCTGGTGACTGGCTATGCATCATTTTTACCGCAGGTCATAACATCCAGGGGGAATCTATTGAAGACGCTGGTCATGGATCAGTGGGAATAATTCTTAAACTGCAGTATTTAGTAATAGTGGTATTTTGTGTTGAATTTCAAAGACCTCGCGTTATATTAGTCGTGTTGAGCTATTTACGTTGTTCTTGTTTTATTAGTTTATTGCAAATTTTTTATCCAACTTTTGGCATTTTCAGCAAAATGGGTGGAGATGGGGAGGAGCCTGGGCAGAACGGTGCGTGCCTACGCCCGCCTGTCAAATTCATGGAAAGAGCGGACATTTCTTTCATCACATATGCCTTTTGGAGGAGCATTTTAGCGAGGTATATGCTACATGGAAGATGCCCTGAATTCATTAAATATTGTGCGTTACTTAATAAATTCTGTGCATCGCACTCCAGTGAATCTGTCCCTATGGCTTTTGCATTTAGCGAAATTTTGGGAAAGATTGACATTTCCTGTGAGCATTTGTTTATGCTGGTTTAATCACCGGAGTTGGTCATCCTGTTAAACTGCAACTACTCATTAGGTCACATTGAAAATAGGAACAGAATCATCAGATGATAAAAATTCATCAAGCAAAAGGCACATGGTAACAATTGGCTAATGAATCTGTTCTACATTGTGCAGGAAGATACACAGATATCAGGATATGTCTTGTACTTAAGAGGCAGATAACGCGGCTTCTATGGGGCCACCAGAGAGAAGGTCCATGCCAGGTTGGTCTTGGTTTTAGTAATGGGAAACTGCACAGAGGTGGGATCTTCACAAGTGCTCAAACAAAAATGGTATTGAGGCACCATGCCTTCTTATTACAAGTGGTAATGGGCTTAGTATGTATCTTGGCTGTGGCACCCACCGTCCTCTATCTACTCTATACCATTGCTTAATGTCACATGGTTGATTGAGTAATTTTTAAATTTCTCATGATGGTGCTCCAATGAGAATGGAGGGAAGACCTTGTATATAAGAGCCGACAATATACAGGTCTACAGGCAAGATGTCCTTGCCCATAATAGCTATCAAATTATGGTTAAGAGGACCCTGCCCATAAGAGCTGACACTCTACAGAAGAGAGGTCTCTGTACATAAGAGCTGACACTCTACAGGAGAGAGGACCCTGCCCATAAAACTAACAGTCTACATAGACTGGGAGAACTGACACAATAGTTCCATTGGATGCTCTACTAGAAAGAGAACTCTGCCCATAAGAGCTGACACTTCACAGGAGAGAGGACCCTTCACATAAAACTAACAGTCTACATAGACTGGGAGAATTGACACAATAGTTCCACTGGACGCTCTACTAGAAAGAGAACTCTGCCCATAAGAGCTGACAATTTACAGGAGAGAGGACCCTGAACATAAGAGCTGACACTCTACAGGAGAGAGAGGACCCTGAACATAAGAGCTGACACTCTACAGGAGAGAGACGACCCTGAACATAAGAGCTGACACTCTACAGGAAAGAGAGGACCCTGTCCATAAGTGCTGACCCTCAACAGGAGAGAGAGGATCCTGTCCATAAGAGCATACACTCTACAGGAGAGAGGACCCTGCCCATAAGAGCTGACCCTCTACTGGAGAAAGGACCCTGCCCATAAGAGCATACACTCTACAGGAGAGAGGGCCCTGACCATTAGGCCTGACATTTTACTGGAGAGAGGACCCTGCCCATAAGAGCTGACACTCTACTGGAGAGCGGACCGTGTACGTAAGAGCTGACACTCTACCGGATAGAGGACCCTGTTCATAAGGGCTGAAACTCTACAGGAGAGCAGTCTCCGCCCATAAAATTAAGTCTACATAGACTGGGAGAATTGACACAATATGTCCATGGTGCTAATTTTGGATAGAGATCCAGCCCCTTGTGTTGTCATGAACATTTCACACCTCAGTGTCTGAGCAAACACCATAGACCATAGTTATGTGACATAGGCTTTCAGATTTTTTTAATGCATGTTTAAATCTGGGAACTTTAGAATTCTGTCTAACCATTAAAGAAAGAGTGTTCCACAGAAGGAGTGCAGCACGGAAGTAGTCTTGCAGACGACAATAGGAGGATGTAAAAAGGAAGGATAATTGAGTAATTATTGGGATTGGTAATAGTAGATGAGAGTGGCGATGTATGATGTGTTCACTTTGTGTAGGGCGATTAGCCGAGAAATAAATGACTCGCCCCCAGAGACCGTGGGGTACTCGGTGCCGGGCCCGTTGATTTCAATGGGAGATGTCACAGTGGTAGTGATCTGGTCCGTGGCCTCAGGCGGTCAATGTAAAAGGGGTCGAGTGATGGGGATAAAGTTATTGAGATAATTCGTGACGCCACCTGTGGTTTCTGGTCAGTTTGACCAGCGCTGCAGGGTTAATAATAATAATAATCTTTATTTTTATATAGCGCTAACATATTCTGCAGCGCTTTACATTTTTGCACACATTATCATCGCTGTCCCTGTTTGAGGCTCACAATCTAAATTCCCTATCAGTATGTCTTTGGAATGTGGGAGGAAACCGGAGTACCCGGAGGAAACCCATGCAAACACGGGGAGAACATACAAACTCCTTGCAGATGTTGTCCTTGGTGGGATTCGAACCCAGGACCCCAGCGCTAACCACTGAGCCACCGTGCCGCCCTGGTTGCTTCTCTGGGACAGATGGTGTGGTGCAGCAATGATGTTGAAGCTCCCCACAGGTGGAGGTGTAGTCCCAGGGCAGTAGGGATAGGTGTTGAGGTAGATGGTGTAGTGTTAGGCACAGAGACGTAGCAGTGCTGGATGAGTGGCACAGGAATAAGTGGAGGACACAAGGGCTTGTAGTTCTGTTGGTGCCGTGTCCTCCAGGTCAGGGGCTCCGCCCACTCCCAGGCAAGATAGAGTACACCTTCCCAGCACTCCTCCAACATATGCCTTTCCTGAACGTCTCCTCACTAGCGCCTAAACTGAGGTACTTGCAGTCGTGAATTAGACTCAAGTTTCTCCTTCCAGATGTTACTTGGAACTCCACTCGTATGGCAGACAGCTGTAGCCCGCTTCGGAGACTTCCTACTATCAGGTCCCGGCTCACACACATTGCTATGGTGCCCCCGAGTCTTAGGTGGGAATAAAGTGGTGACAACTTCTATTCCTCCGGTCTCTGCTGCAGGACCATCAGAATCCATACAACTTCGGATACCGGACACCGAACCATGCGCTTTAACTTAAGGAAGGGCTCTGCGCTCACCCTTGTCCTCAGTTCTCTTCTCCCCACGTTCCGTGCTAATCTATCTCCCTTCTGAAGAATCAGGCTTTCTCTTGCTCTTTCCCCTGCCAACAGCTCCGACTCACAACAGTCTGCTGCTGCACTTGCTTCCACCCCATCCCTCTCTGGGGATCTTCTCTCACTAACTGACCCCTTCCTAACCTTCTTCCGCTCTCTTGCAGTCTAAGCTCCACCCGTTTCCCCAGCACCCTTCGTGAACCAAAGCAGCTGACTTACAGGGTGCTCCGCTATTCTAAAGTGTCTGTGCTGAGTGTGGGTCACCCTCCCAGGGCTGTGGGGTACTCGGTACCGGGCCGGGGTCTCAGATGGGGATGTCACAGCAGCGGTGACCCGGTCCGTGGCCCTGGGCGCCCATGTAAAAGGGGTTGAGTTGGGAATAAAGTTTATAGATGAATGATTCGTGACGCCACCTGTGGTGTTCGGCAAGAGAGGTGTTAAGCCGACGCTGCATGCAGATCCTCTGTGTTACGGCGGCGGAACACGCTTAAAAAAATATAAATAAGCGTGTTCACCGCCCGGGGTCCACCGTGCGGCAGATGGAAAGACCGCTGCTAACAGAGGCAGAGCACTACGGCGGTAGTGTGCACTGGGTATAACTGCACCCAATATGCACTGAGGCAAGCTCTATTCACACATAGAGCTGCACACAAAGAGTATACAATAACGCTGAGTCTGTTCTATGTCACAGACTGACAGCAACAAAGATACGGTATTTAAGGTCACAGGAGTAGCCTTAAACCGCAGGACTACGCCGTCTAGACCTACCGTAACAAAAGATGCGGAACGTCGCAACTGCGAACGTCCGACAGACTGCAACCGCAGCGCGGTGTGCACGGATCACCAGAGGAGACACCGCAAACTTGCTGGCGCGATGCAGGACGCTAGCTGCTGGAAAAGTATAGCTGGAGCGTGCTGACACTAGCGCTGCTACTGGTGGCTGCCCAATCACTCACACAATCGTAATATCAGAGGAAAGGGGTTTCATAATAAGTCAGTCACCAGTCCAAGCATCCATCACCATACATACAGCAGCAGTATGAAAATACTAGCGCATGGCATAGCGGCCATGCGCACTTTTTATAGCGTACGGGATCTGCCGGAAATTTCCAGAGCCCTGAGCATAACCAATCAAATCAGGAGCAGGACCTGAGCAGCTGACTCCTGAACTCCAATGAGAGCTAGTCCCGTGAGCATGCTCAGAAGCTGGGACAAAGGACTTAGCCTCTGGAGACAAATGTGTGGATCTGGATTCCCGCATAGGTATTATAGAACCCAGATTCCTAACACTCTGGGACTGATGGTGTAGTGCAGCTATGATGTTGTAGCGCTCCACAGGCAGGGCTGTAGTCCCAGGGCAGTGTAGATAAAGGGTTAGGAAGAAGGTGCAGTGTTTGGCACAGAGATGTATGTTATGAATGGGTCACCGAGGAGGAAAAAACCTAAACATGCTAAGCCCAGAAAAACCAGAGCGGTTGGTAACTATGCAGATTGCAGATCCCTGATCCTAACCACACAACTAGCAGCAGCCGTGGAGCGTTCCTACGATGAACCTAGACGCCTCGTCACGTCCGGAGGACTAAATAAGCCTAAAGCAAGAAAAGGGGAAAACTAACTGCCCCAGAGCAGACCCCAAAGGAATAGACAGCCCCCACACATGTATTGACGGTGAAACAAGATGAAAACACAAACACAGGCAGGAAAATAGGCTGAGCAAATGATGGGGCCCAAACTAACTAGAAAGGAGAGGAAAGGAAAGACACTGTCTGCAATCTGCCCAAAATCCTACAAAATAATGTCCAACACTTCTGATAACAAAATTAACCCTGAAGTCACTAGACTTCTCCCACTATATCAGCACTCTGAAATATTCTGACACAGAGCAAAAAGAGGCCAATCTAATAAGGGACAAAAAGCAAATTGGCAAATACAAATAAGAGTGGAAATTCAGCACAGCCCCAGCCGGGGCTGGCTGACCACACAAAAAAATGAATAGAACAACAAAATCAAGTGTGAACATTAGCAGAGAAACTTAGCTTGAGCTGACTGGAACAAAGCTGAGAACCAAGACCTGACAAGCAGAAGGAATCACCAGCACCAGAGTAGGGCGTCGGCTGTCTTAAATCCAATCTGAGATTCCACCAGAGGGAGCCTGGAAGGAGAACTCACAACTGGTAGACCAGAAAATGAACTCACAACAGATGTAGCAGTGCTGAGGATGTTGCAGGAAGGAGGCAAGGACATAATAGGGTGCAGTTTCTTTACCTTTACTTGGCAAATGCAGTCCAGGCTCCTGATTACAGATGGCACAGGAGAAGGCTAGCCTGGAAGCAACTCAGGTATCAGATGGGTTGTGTAGTCTCCTTCCTAGTGCTGGCTTGGGGTTCATGCAGTACAGTGTTACACTGACGTTCCTCCTTCTTATCTTCTCTTAGAACTACCTCATATGGCAGACAGCTGTAGCCCTCTATCTCTCTTGGCTCACCGGTCGCTGTTGTGCTTCCGAGTCTTAGGTGGGAATAGAGCATTTGCAGCTTCCTATTCCTCTGGTTTCTGTTGCAGGACCTTCAGTATCCATACAACCATGGAGACCAGGCTCCAGATCATGCGCTCTCACTGGGAGGGAGCTCTCTATCCTCAGCTCAACCTCCAGCTTCTCTCCACACGTCTACACCCGTTGCCCTCCTCACACTAACTGACTATTTCCCCTCCTGGCCCTCAGAGCGTGCTCCTCCCCCAATCTTGGTTCAGAGCTCCCTCTGCTGGCCTGGAGTGGGAACGTGTTGCATGTAAATGATTAACTGTTAGAGAGACCCTTCCTTGCTTCCAAGCATGACATCACCCTCACTGGAGGAAGGCAATGCCATTGTGGCGGCCATACTCCTGGGGGCGCCGCAGGTGTTGGAATGTGGTCAGGTGTCTCCACCTTACATGGATAGTGGGGTACCACACCTCAGGAGGAGGTGCAGTACCTCTGTGGCGACTGAACCCTCAGGGGTGCCACACAAAGAATATGAAACAATTGTGTGCCGACCCCATTAATGTTTAGTGATCGAGAAAACACCATAGGTGAAATGTCACGATGGTAGGCGTATCCACTCATGAACGTGAACCAATTTCATCCGGTGCAAATATTTTTTCAACTAGATGACCCCATTGTGAATCCGGGTTGCTGGTAAGCAAACATTGCACCAATCAGCCTTTACATTACGTTGACTTTCTCCGGTGGCGTTGGCTCGGTGGAGTTGTATGGTAATCGGGGTGTGTTCATCCTGTTTTTCTAAGATCCTGTCCAGCAACACAATAACCTCTTCTTCCAGATACCCTTACAATGCGTTCATCATCATCCCTGCTCTTGCTTATGAAGTCTGACTACTTTCTATTGAAGAAATAACAATGTGCGGAGTAACTTTACATACACAAGAGGTGAGGTCATCACTTGCCTAGCCAGAATCTATAGATAACGTGTGAATTACTGCCCTACACGGCCTTAATTGTTATCATTACATACATACGCCCATTCTCCTACAGGGCTTCCAAACCACACTTGACATCATGACTCATTGGTTCCAAATATAAGATAATGCTGGAAGGTTATAGCAGATGGCAGGGAAGACGCAGTAATGTATAGCTATGTCTACACAGGGATATGTTCAGATTGCACATGGTGAAGTCTGACATTTCCAACCCGACTTACTGTATTTACTCTTTGTAATTAGTTAATTTACTCCAACAGTCCATAATACCCAATCATCTGTTTGCAGGAGCAGAGATATAGGAGGTGAAGAAGCATCAATTGTACTGACTCTTGTGTCTGACTCAACTGCTGGATAGGAATAAACCAGTTTTATAATTCATTGCCAACTTCTATAAACTATTGTCCAGTAGATGTATTTTTTGGTCTCCTTTTCCTGATCCCTAAATGTGAGTGTGGGAACCGGGGATCAGCAAGAAAAAGTTGGGAGAACATCATCTTGTCGAAGTCTTGTGCAGCGTCCAGAAAACTTGCCAACTGCTCTGGGAGTCTGGGAGTTAGAGTAACTCAACTTTTTATTTTATTATTTCATTATTCTCCAGATATTAAAAAGTTTTGAATTTTTGTAATATATTTAAGTACCTTATATTGCTTCCCTCTCTCCCAAACAAGCAGTGTTGTTTTAGTGCTCAGTTCATGCACCTTTAGAAGCTGCTTTCAACTGCTGTTCATCAAAATCTGTACACTGCATTCAAATAGTCTGTGCTGTCTGAGCATCTGTGCTCCCAACACCTGTATTCAGGAAGGAGAATTCCCATACACAGATTTTTTTAATAATGTGTGCTGCTCTTTGTTGTGCAGCAGTTGAAAGCAGCTTCTAAAGGAGCATTGAAACAGCATTGCTTGTTTGGGAGAGAGGGAAACAAACAAGGTACCGTAATAAAGTTCAGAATATTACAAAAATTCATAGCTTTGCAATTATCAGAGTTTAATAATAATAATAATAATAATAATAATAACAGTTTAGCAGACATACTGGGAGAGTTGGCAGGTACGGTATTATAATTTTCACGTGGTAGGTTGGGGACAATGTGAACACTTCCAGAAATCTAAGAATTCTCCCATTTTTTCTAGGAGCCTCTAGATAAATGGCATATCTTAGGCGGGAAGTAGACAACGAATCTAGAAGTCTGATGCATACACAGGTCTAGTGGTGATACGCTTGGGGCTTTTTCCCTACTTCTCTACCTCACCTTACAGGTCACGTGAAGCATTGCTGGGTGATATGTCCTCAGGAAGCAAAGCTACCAAGAAGTGAAAGGAAATGCGGTGACCAGCACTATCAAAGAGGTAAAAAATTTAAATACACCTGAGGAAGGTTGGATACAGTCGAAACACTTTGTGTTTTTAATAAATATTTGTTTTCATCTTCTCATCCCAAGCTGTGCCTGAACTCTCCCTGGAGGATTATTCCTCAGCAACCAGGTTGGCTGCACCATTTGTATCTTGTACAAGACTTATATTGAAATGTGCACTACCAGCACAACCTTAGCAGGTGAAAGGTTTTCCATTTGTTGGTTACACAATTGCTCTTTTTTTTTTCCATGTAGTATATCTTCTAGAGGTCTGGGAATTCTCCCCTTGGTTCTCCACATGGTAGCTGGAGGCCTAATTACCTTTGATGCTAGATGGGGAGATATCCCACGGTCTCACCACTCTATATTATCAAATGAAATTTTAATTAAATCTTCGCATATAAACATCATTTTTTTTTTCAAATAGACCCTGGAACAATGGACTAAGCTGGTGGTCTTTGGAAACTGGATTTCAAAAATAATTCCCAAAACAATAATTATAAAAACATCTCACCGCTAAAGACACCTCTCTGCTCTATGTTGTCACATGAAACGCTCCTGACATTTTTCCATGTACGGTAATCAGGATTTTTATTTTCTTCCCCTGTATAAAATGGACTTTGACACTGCTTGTAAACGTTTTACAGTTGCTATCTTCCTCTGTCTCCATGCACTTGTTTGATGGAATTCAGATTTTCTACTACTACACATCTTTTCAGGATTTTCGTGGATTTCTGTGCAAACCTTACTTTTTCTAAGACATAAAGTTCACATACTGCAAAACCGTTACAAGGTCCAGATTTTAGCAAAGATATTTCACTATATTCACGAGAATAAAATACAAGCTGAACATCAAATATTAAAACCAGTGCACACCTTGCAGAAGCTCGACACAAGGTTTCGCCTTATGGCTTCTTCTGGGGCTTCAACTTTGCTTGGTGAATAAAACTTGCTGGAGTCCATATCTTTTAATGGTTTTCCACTAATGTACTGTTTTATTTCTTAGAACAACTCACCATTGCACAGAAATCTCATAGATCTTGAATGAAACTGGAGTGGTACAAAAGAACATGTTCTCCAAGTGAATAAAGGCAAAATCCTGATTATACAGGGAAACATTAGGATAGCTTCATCTGGCAATGTAAATTGGAAAGGTGCTTTTAGTGGCAAGGTTTTGATTACTGTTTTGAGAAATACTTTTGGACACCGGTTCCCAATGCCCATTGTCTCAGTTCATTGTTTCAGTTGATATATTTTTATACCTATAGAACACTGATAGAACTAAGTGGTGAGAACCAAGATTCCAAAATGGGCCATTCTCTCCATAAAGATCAGCACTCTCATCTCCTGTTGCGGCCATTATTTCTATTCTCTGATTGGATGCAGAATGTTTAAACCCGTGCCTTTTAATTTCCATTCCTGTTCTTTTTAATTCCTCCCACATAATCAGTTTACTCCTCCTCTGCTGCTCTTTAATAGACCAGCCCAGGTTAATTCCTCCCACATAATCAGTTTACTCCTCCCCCGCTGCTGACTTGATTTTTTGTGTGACTTTAATGGCTATAACGTGCTCTATACCTTGCAGAATTAAAGTTGGGTAACCACAAACTAAAATAAGATTAAAAAATCATTAAAACAAGCTATAAATATTCCACAAAGTAAGACGTAGGATGCTGTAAATGTAATTACAATTATGTGGGCCAGCAGATCTATTGTGTCTGGAATGCAGGCCATAAAGTACAAGGAAACCTGCAAGAGGAATGTAATAGAATTGTTCGCCAGAGAGTTTATTATGTTATATCTATGTGGGAAATGAAGGAGTGAAATATGAGTCATATCAAATCAAATGTATTTGTTCTGGGTGTACTAGATGAGTCTGAGGGCCGTAACAAATGAATAGCAGAAGACTGTTGTCACGCTTGTAAATTGGGGAGGTTGTATAGTTTTTCTTCTAACTTGCTGGGAGGGGAAAAAGGTGATTGCCCAAGACACTACAACATCCAGTGACCTAAATTTTTAGGCTCATCAGCAAAACACAAGAGTTGGACTTCTTTAGTTTTTTGTTTGTAGCCTGGACGCCCACCCGCCTGCACTGAAATCTGGCAGATGTGGAAAAACTTTGGGAAAATGGGGATTAGGCCGTCTTTAGGCTGGTGTTCCAAATGCATCACTCAACTCCAATCACTAAAATTACGGTATGTTGGATGGACAATTATCTATTTTATAACCGATTGTCAATCTTCGCTTACTGACTCAATACAATACGGTCCGGGATCAGACACCAAGAGAGCTCATCGTAAACAGAGGGATGAGACAAAGGCATAGTCATGTCAATGTCCAAGGTCAGAATTCCATGAAAGTAGTGGATCAAGACAAAGGGACTAGGCAAATGGATGGTCAAAGCAAGGTCCAAAGTCGGGCAGTACAAGATCAAAAACAGAGCATTGGAAAACAAGGCACACAAATAATCAAGCTAAAATTATGAGTGGCAAAAATTAGACACTGACAGCCAGGTAAATACCCAGGTAGTCACCCAGAACAGAAGACACCTGGAAGAAGTCCAACATGCCCCTACCCTGATTGGCGGCTGTACTGTCAGTCAATTGGCGGCTATACTGTCAGCCACAATACTGACAGTTCAGCACACCCCTGCTTCAGATTGGACAGCTGAGCTGTCACTCACAATATTGAGAGCTCAGCTGACTCGGATTCTATAGGTGTTACTCATTGCATCCAGGTCACAGTGAGTGGTGGAACCATGACAGTAATCAACTTTATCCTTCACCTCTTTTCAGTCACTACCTACCACAAAATTCTCTGAGATCCATGGCTTACTTCCATCTCTCTCAAATCTTTGTTTTTTTTGAACCGTAAATTGGGATCACCACCAACTCTCTTGTTCTCTTTGTGGATGCTTATCTCACTCACGTGATGTCCCACCCCTGGTCACCTACCTTGCAGATACTACATACATTACCAGTCACTGTCACTGCTAATATAAAAGTTGGGTTTAGAAGTATTTGGAGAATGATTGACTGTTCATGATTTAAATCTCTACGATAGATTTGAAACAAAGCCATCAAGATCAGAACTGTTGACTTTGATCAAAAGGGCTTTACAAAAATATTGCATCCATACTCCATGTTCACAGGTTCAAAACCAGTTGCACAACTAAATACCGTAAGCCATTTTAGTACCTGTTCATTGGACATACTAATATTAGTCAGAAGAAGGGTGAAAAAAAAAGTTTTGCAAGGATGGCAGAAACTTTAGAAGTGGACAAATTAATACAGTATGTTACCTTTGTACAAGAAACCACTGGTGAGCTCAGCAACACCATAGGACATGGTAGACCATGGAAGACAAGTGTGGTGAAAAATCAAAGACTTCTTTCATAAATAGAGATCCCCTTCCACCTAGACAATTTTAGACAATTCCAAATGAGGTGGGCATATCATTGTCTACGATCAAGAATTTGAAGGGTTTATCTCACAATACAAACCACTTGTAACACTCAAGGAAAAAAAGGGTCAGATTAGACTTTGCTAGAAAACATATTCGAGAAAAAAATCTCCCCAGTTCTGGAGCAATTCTGTGGAAAAATAGTACTGGAAGATAAAGCTAGGAGTCTGTTTCTTCCAACTCAGAATAAACCACTGCAAACAATCAGTTGTTGATGATTGCTAAAGCCAATCATGTGGTATCTATCACAGGAACAGGAAGTCAGGAGACCAGCAAGGATTTTGGACAGTGGAGTGGAGAAACGGTCCAGTTGTCCAGAGTGTCAGTCTTTTCTTTATTGTAAGACAACCATGGGCCCATAAATACAATAAAATATTTTAGTGGAAAACCCCATCCAGCTAAAGAAAAAGAATACTCTTCAATAACCAAGTCAATAGTCTGACCTCAACATGGATTGAGCTTTTCAAGAGAAGACTGAAGGCAGAAAAACCCATAAACATCCCCAACTGAAGATGTCTCCAGGAAGGTCTTGGAAAAGTTTAGCAAAGAAGGAAACTTTTTTGGTGAGCTCCATGCTTTTCAGACTTTAGGCAGTCAGTGACTGTAAAGTACAGTGCATGCAAGCAATTCAAAAATCCTTAACACACCACTCCGGCGTTTTTTTTTCATGTCACCACCCGAGTAGTATCACTAATTCATGTTCCCTGTCCCTAGTAATGTACTCGCCAGCAGTCTTTTTCTGATCTTCCCAGCGCAGCTCCGGTCCTGTTCTGTCAGCTTCTGACTGACTGGAAGTCAGAGGTAACATTTACAAGCTCTCCATGTAAGTCTATGAGAAACTCATTCTGACCCCATTTTGGCTCTCATACTTCTACTTATACCCCATACAAGATCATTTTTTATGATTGTTTTCCTGAATTTAAAGGTATCTCATTGACGTAATCCCAAAGAGGGCAACAGGCTTTGCAACATTAAAAGTAGAACCTGCAGCAAAGACGCTTAAGAAGGCACCCGATGAAGTAACATTAAAGGGGACACCTGCAGCAAAGTCGCTATAGAAGGCTCTTGGGGTAAAAACACAAAAAAAACACAAATGAAGCAGAAACTCTAATATTGGGAAGTTGGTGCAGAGACACTGATTAGGACACCTTTCTCACAGACTCAAAATGGGGCACTTGGCTTGGAGATATTAATTGGGGATCCAGGAGTTGAAACACTGGGCACGTAAAGCAGAGACAATAAAGGGGGAAACTGGAGCAGAGACAGTAAATTGGGCCCATGCATTAATGACACTAAATGGGGTACCTGGGGCAGACACACAAATGGAAGCTCCTGAAGAGGAAATACAAAAGTGGGCACCTCAGGAAAAACTAATTAGACCATGTGGTCAAGAGGTATTAAAGGGGCAGTAATATTAAAGAGGACACATGAAGCAGAGTCACTAACAAGGGGAACCTTAGGCAGAGACACTAAAGGGACACAGTGATCACAGACCCTGAATGGGCACTTGAGGTGGAGATACTAATGGGGGCTCAAGGAGTAGAGACACTAAAGGAGTCATGCAAAGCCGAGACAGTAACGAGTGCAGCTGGATCCATGACACTAAAGTGGGTATCAGGGGCAAAAACACTAATGGGAACTCCTGAAGTGTCGACAGTGAAAGAAGGAACTGACTCGCCCCAGAGGCCGTGGGGCATGCAGGGCCCGTTGAC
This sequence comes from Dendrobates tinctorius, assembly GCF_039654945.1. NCBI lineage: Eukaryota > Metazoa > Chordata > Amphibia > Anura > Dendrobatidae > Dendrobates > Dendrobates tinctorius. The sequence goes on from NW_027361784.1 coordinate 28,551,223, forward strand.
TTCAATGGGAGATGTCACAGTAGCAGTGACCCGGAACGTGGCCTCAGGCGGTCAATGTAAAAGGGGGTAGAGTGATGGGGATAAAGTTGTTGAGATGATTCGTGACGCCACCTGTGGTTTCTGGTCAGTTTGACCAGCGCTGCAGGGTTGCTTCTCTGGGACAGATGGTGTGGTGCAGCAATGATGTTGAAGCTCCCCACAGGTGGAGCTGTAGTCCCAGGGCAGAGTAGATGAGGATGGCAAGTGGGGAGATGGTGTAAAGAAGTAGATGTAGCAGAGCCGGGTGTAAGGTGCAAGAATAAGTGGAGGACACAAGGGCATGTAGTTCCAAGGCTTTACTCACAGTCTGGTGCACACAGATGCCCGCTTCGGTGCCGTGTCCTCCAGGTCAGGGGCTCAGCCAACTCCCAGGCAAGGTAAAGTACACCACTCCTCCAACATGTGCCTTCTCTGAACATCTCCACACTAGCGCCTAATCTGAGTACTTGTAGTTGCGTATTAAACTCAAGTTCCTCCTTCTTGATGTTACTTAGAACTCTACTTGTACGGCAGACAGCTGTAGCCTGCTTCGGGGACTTCTTGCTATCATGTCCCAGCTCACCTACGTTGCTGTTGTGCACCCAAGTCTTAGATGGGAATAAAGTGGTGACAACTTCTATTCCTCCAGTTTCTGCTGCAAGAACATCAGTATCCATACAACCTCAGGGACCGGACCCCGGCCATGCCCTTCAAACTTGAGGAAGGGCTCTACTCTGACCATAGTCCTTAGTTCTCTTCTTCTCCTTATGTTCCATACTAAACTATCTTCCTTCTGAAGAATCAGGCTTTCTATGGCTCTTTCCTGTGCCAGCAGCTCCAGGTCACAGGAGCACTTCCTTCACTCCATCCCTCTCAGGGGATCTTCTCTCACAGACTGACCTTTTCCTAATATTCTCCTGCTCTCTTGTGCAGTCTAAGCTCCACCCACCCCCCAGCACTCTTCGTGTTCCAAGCAGGGAGCCACAAAGGTTGCTCTGCTACACTACTGGTGTGCGTGTGGGATGTGAGTGTTGGAGTGTGGTCCGGTGTCTCCACCTTACCTGGATAGTGGGGTACCACACCTCAGGAGGAGGTGCAGTACCTCTGTGGCGACTGAACCCTCAGGGGTGCCACATACCCCCCCGTCAAACACAGCACGTCCGCGTGCTGCAAGTGAATCAAAGATGTTAAATAAGGAACATACAAAATTTTATTTTTTTAAAAATACATTTTAACAAGTAAACAATTTTTAAACTAAACTTCCCAATATGGGAGGCACTGATTCTTAAATGTTGCAGAACAAGTTAACAGACTACCTATAATTTAACATTTTACCTAATTTAAAGTGCTATTGGCAGTGTGATGGTGTGATATGCTATGTGGATGTCATTTTTTGTATATTCCTATTTTTCTATTTCAGTTATTTTTACAGTGTTTTTCTTATTACATTGTAAGTCTACAGCCTCACTGTATCTGTCTCTTGATGACCCCCCTGTAGTGCATTAATCCCTAAGGCCCTTTGTTCTCCTCAGGGGGGCCTGGAAACCGCCCCAACTTGTTTGACTTTCCCTGGACAAGGAAGGGGGTGGAGAGAGAACAGGAGCTGGGCAAGTCAGTTCCGGTGTGGACAGGATTGTGTAAAGACTGCATTTCAGAGAGAAGGACCCATTTTATCCTCTGGTGCTAGAGTTTTGGAATCTCGTTTCCCTGGACATTTTATCCTGTTACTGGACTGCATTCTTATTCCGGACTATCTTATCCTTTGTGTGGTGGACTGAATATGGACCTTTTCGTAATTTTGCCTGAATAAAGGTCTTGGAATTGTTCACTCTTTGCTTGCTCTGTTGATTGTGTGATACCAGAGAAGGACCCCGTGACAGGCAGTAACCGTTGCTAAGAAGTTCACTGCCAGTTCAGGGCCTACTATCCGCGCTGCAACATCTTTTCCTTTATCATTCACATTTTCACATTCTGCTGTTGACCCATAGGTGACAACCGCTGGTTCGTCACCTGGATTCAAATTTTTATTCAAAACTTCACTTTTTTTTTATTAAGCATTACTACGAGGCTAAATTCTGCAAAATATTCACTCCTAATACTGAAGCTAAACATTGCTACCAACATTTTCAAAAGGCACATTATAAAATACTTCACAGTAAGACAACAGTAATTCTTGCAAGGGCTGGACACCGCTCCCAGCCGGGATTTCTTGCAGTGTCTCTGTAGCTGAAGTAGAACTCGGGTCTGAAGTAGTCCTTGTGGAAGACTGTTCATGTAAAACCAAGAGCGAGCACCTTAAGAGGCGCAAACTATTTACAGCAAAGTTTTTGGATCACTCCAAGTTCATGATCGCTCAGTTCAATAAAATGGGTGCCAACTGGGAAAAAACACAGAAAATGAGGGCACAGCGGTGCCCATACCCTCCTGGGTAACAGTTCAGTTAGAAATGTACTTAGTGGTTTTGTCTCTTGCATGATGATGTGCGAGGATAACGAATCTCTGGCAAGGGAAATCCATGATGCATGGTAACACCTATCATCTGCTCAGGCTCCTCCGCTGAGATCAGAAGACGCCGGATGGGATGCGTCTGCTCCAGCTTTGCTCTTTTCAGCAGGGACTTCTTCCTTCATTGTGATCAGTTTAGCATCTTGGAATTGAGAACACAACTCCTCCATTTGTTCCATGCGAAGTACCAGCCTGTTGCACGCGGTGGATTGGAACTCAGGGGTCAACCCGGTTGCAGGGGCGGCGGTCATACCTGACACTTCCTGACGGTGTTGTTTTGGCTTCGGTGCAGGCACTGGGTGGCGGCCGGTGGCAGGGTTACTGGAGCTGCCTGGTCAGTGGGCAGCGACTGTAGCGGAGCAGGTGCTGGTTCAGGGCCTGCTGAGGCCTCCGGTGGGACCTGCGTGGCCACGCCAGGTCCAGACGGGAACACGGTCCCTGCTTCACATTCAGCTCCCGGGTCCTCAGGTAACTCCTCCTGGCAGGCAGCACCCAGCGGCGGCAGCAGCGGGAAGGTGGTGACAGGCGCTGCCGATGGCATAGCAGCGGCCTCTGGTTTCACAGGTGCTGCCTGGGGGAGAACTGGTGCAGTGGCAGTGGGTACCGGTGGTGGAGGTACCGTTTCTGCAGGCCCCTCCTGGGTGCGCTGCCGGTCCAAGGTCCGCAGCGCTTCCTGCTTCAGCCGTAGACTGCGGTTCAGCATGCAAAGGCACCTAGTGGGGCATTCGGAATACAGGTACTTATTTGGGCACTCAGCGCAAAAGTATTAATGGTGTAAGCAAAGGTACTGACTTGAAGAAGACACACTAAATGAGAACTAATAGAGGAATATAACAGAAAGAATCAAAGGGAAATCTGGACAGAACTTGTCAAGTTCAGAAGCTAGTGCAGAGGTAGTAGGTAGGGGGAAATCTGGAGTTGAGGCACTATAGTGGACTCACATCAGGCATCTCCAGGAGGTTTTGTGAGTTAGGTGCCATGACATGCTGCACTTCTATAGGGGCACCTGAAAAAGAGGCATTAAGACAAAAGTGGGCACCTGGAGGAGAGGCCATTATTGGGTCACTATGAGCCAAAGTATTAAAGAATTATAGGCACTAAGGGTATACCTGGTGAAGATACCTGAAATGAGAACCTGGGGCAGAGGCACAAAAGAAGGAACCTAAATATAAATTCTGAAGTTGGGAATTGGGAGCAGAGGGGTAAAGGGGGTAATCTGGAGCTGAAGCGGTACATTGAGCTATCCTCATGCACCTGTAGGAGGATTTGTGACTAAGGGGCAATGGCATGCTAACATTTTTTGACTGTGACTCTTTATGATGTATTTCTATCTGGGATCCTGACGAACAGGTTCTGACACTGCTACTTCGTTAAATATTTGTGTGTGAGTCAATGTAGGCAGACACCGGTACCGTGTGCATCATACAGGATAAGCAACTCATTCAGCTTTTCTTGGTAACTTGAAAATCACTAGAAAAAGAAGATAAATGTTCAAGTAATTACTAACAGGAGGTATTGTCAGCGCGGCGGTGAGTCAGGCCACGTAATTATCCCTCACCTAAATATAGAATCCAAAGAAAGTGATGAACCATTGTCACCTGATTGTGCCATCAATAGGTGGTTGTGACAATAGATGCCTCACGAAGACCTGGCTGTAATTATGTGTGGAAAACGCTGTACACCTACCATTTAAAGCCCCATAATGTTCCTTATATTGCCATCTCTGGAAGGATGCCCACTTTTTTTTTGCTAAAGTTGCCCGTTTGTTGTAATTTATGTGTAAATTATTTAATTTATACCATAGAAGAAGGATGTCATCTACTGTATTTATACTAGTGTCGTCTACTACTTTTACTTACCCCTTTGGCGGCTACAGTGAAAATTCAAGCTTTTTGGTGGAATTTAAATGTTGTCCCTACATTATAGGTGGGAAACAAGAGTTGATGACTATTTTCAGACCTAAATCTTTAATTTACACATCAGAAACCAATTGTTGATTTTTTTTGTGTAGGTCCACCATAAAGATTGAAGAACCAAGGGTCCGAGTGACTCTATAGGATGTTCTTCTACCAAAGTTGGACAGAAGGGCACTGATATGCTCCCTCAATTGTCTTAAAATTGCCAATAGGGAGCTTTAAGAAGAGTCCCATTTTTTGAACTACTTGGAAACAGAACACTTTTCAGGTTACACATTTTAGTTGAATGGTGTAGGAACTTCACAGTTGGAAGAAAGGGAAGGGGATCAATATAGCTGAAAAAATATTTTCTAAGCCTCATTTTGGACATTGAAAAACTAGTTTCCATGGGTCTACAGGCAATAATAAAGTGGCTAAAAGTAAAGGGGCTTTGCTTAAGCTCTGGATGGTAAGATAATTGTTAAATGGATATCATAGGATTTGTCCTTCCTTAGCCGATTCAGATTCAAAAAAGCAGATCTTGCTCTGTCTGGAGGACTTGATGTAACCATGGTTGTCCTCTCATAGGAACAGGTTGAAATGCTGCACTTAAGGTTGTCACTATAGACCAGGGGTGAGGAACTTTTTTTTGCCAAGGGCCATTTGGATTTTTATACCATCACTAGTGGGCCGTACAAATTTAAACTGCTATAATTGGTCAAACATTTCATTAACTTACCCCTAATGTCATGGCTGTAGCTGCTTCTCTTTGGTACGGCAGTAATGTTAGTTTTTATGGATGATGTTGCTACTTGCACTGCTGTTCCAGATTTGCATCAGTCTGGGGCGCCATTGACTCTTTGCCATGAATTTTGTAAAGCTCTCACAGCTGTAAGTTCTGAACACAGATGTATATTACACTGCATGTCTCCTCACAGGGAGAAATCATTGATCATGTTACATATACAGTATAGAACTCAAGCAGTTTAGGGCCTGCAATATATAGATCACATAGGAGACACCGAGTCAGCTCTATATACATCACATAGGAGACACTGGTGCTGCAGCATATACATCACATTGGATACACTGGAGCACATACATCACAGGAGACGCTGAGACTAAAAGGAGCAGCTGGGGCACTTACATCACAGTAGATGGTGGGGCATGTGGGTAGCAGTGCCAGGCGGACGGACGCAGGAAGGAATGGAGGACACCAGGGCATGTAATTCCAAAGCTTTACTTACAGTCTGAGAGGCACTCATTCTTGAACGTTGCAAACAGTTATTAATTAACTATCTAAAATTCTAAGTCAAAAGTGTAATTTTTCCATATAATGCTTAATTCAAAGTGCTATTATCTGTTACTCTCTATCACTTCAGTATTCTTCATCAACACATTTCTTTTCTCTCTTTAGTGCACATTTTCTACTTTCTGTCTACTCTGAGTGATATCCGTGATGCACCATATACATTTTCAATTCTTTATTCAAATCTCTCATCTCTGTATCAAAACATTTCTAATTCTATATAAAAGCCATTTCCTAGTTACCAATACTCTTATAAGACACATCATTAAACACTTCACATTAAAACTTTTCAAAAATTCTTGTAAGTGCTGGACACCGCTCCCAGCCGGGATCTCTTGCAGTGTCCTTTGATTGGAGTCATGCTCCAAATGAGGTAGACGTAATCTTCGCAAAGTGTCTATATGTAAAACCAAGAGAGGGCACCTAAAGAGGTGTAACTATTTACAAACACAGTTTTTAGATCACTCCAAGTTCATGATCGCTCAGTTCAAATGTAAAGGCTGCCAATAAACAGGGCAAGTCTGGAAAAACAAAACCAAGCCATGATGATCAAAAATAGAAAAATAGAACAAAAGGCACAATGGTGCAAATAAACCCTCCTGGGTAACGAGAGTTAGTGTAGGTTACTAGTGCTGGTCCCCTCCTGGGGTTCTGGAAGCTGCTGATTGGGAACTGCTACCAGATGAAAAGAACGCACGGGCAGTCTTTAGGTACTCTTCTTCCAGTGGGGTGAAACCTGTGGTTTTCTGTACCTTTGGTACATCTTGGCGCATGGGGGCAGTAGGTGGTCTCTGCCTGCAGGTCTGGATGAGATCCTCTGGGATTTGCCTGATATTCATGGCATACCAGCCTCGGATACCTTCATGTCTTGTGAAGGTTACATGGTCTCCCGGGCTCAGGTTCCTGGCAGGGTGCCCTTTTCTTAAGTGAGGTTCCACGTCCCTCCGGTTAAAAAATAGGTCGGAGATTCGGTTAGGGTCATGAATAAAGCCAAACCCCCTTTCATGATTCATGTTTAGGACGTGGCCCCAACCTGCAGCATCTTTGGGACCATAATGACCGGCACGGACTCGCTCTTTCCGGTCCAGATCTGGGCCTAGTACCGCTTGCCGGCGCTGCTCCCTCTCCCGGTGTTCAGCTGCCAGTTGCTGCCGGATAGTAGCTTGACAACTAGCCCAGTTCTCATCATCCTCTCGCTCCTCCCGGGACCGATCCAGGCTGGTTTGGTACTGCGGCGCCACCTTCAGGGGTTCCGGTGTTCCCCCCGGGGACTGGTATCCCGGTCCCAGACCAAATCTAGCACGACCTGGCCAGCCGCTGCGACCGTGGTGCACCCCAGGGCCTTCCCAGGTGTCGGGGCATCAGACGTACCTGGAACCTCCTGGCTGTGGGATCTCTGCTCCGGTGCTGGAGGAAGTGGGCCGGTGGCAGCGGGTGGTGGCTCTGGGTCCGCAGGGGCCTCTGATGGGACCTGCGCGGCCGCATCAGGTCCAGGCGGGAGCTCCTTCTCCTCCGCTTCAGCTCCCGGGGCTTCATATAATTCTTCTTGTGGCGGCAGCAAAGGGACTTCAGATGCTGCCGGCGATGCGACGGCGGTGGCAGGCTCCACTGAATGCCTGGGGAAGCTCCGGTGCAGCGGCGGCGGTCACCGCAGACGTAGGCCCCTCCTGGGCGCGCTGCCAGTTCAGCCTCCACAAGGCCTCCTGTCTCAGCCGCAAACATTGGGTCAGCCGGGCGATTTCGTCCTCCAGCTGCAGACGGTTCATCTCCACTACGGAGTTGGAGCCTTCAGCCATGGCGGTGGGGAGATCCACTTCCCCACGCTCCACAGGCCTCCTTCCCTCTCTCTCCAAGATGGCGTTCTGGCGTTCTTCTCCCTCCTCTCTTGGCCCTGTTCCCGCCACTGGCTTCTGCTCCTCCTTCTTGGGGTGGCGTCTTCTTCCAGCGCCTCCATATCAAGCCAGTATACGAACCACTCGGGGGGTGGGCCATGTCACTGTCACATAGTAATTCAGGTAGGGGAGGCCCAAGACTGTTCGCGGTCTTTTCCTAGGACCTCCCATCTCGTCACGCCCTTCTTCTCCACGCCAACGGCAATGTTTGATGTTCATTTCACAGTCTATTAAATTGGGTCTTCTGCACATTCTAAAAAGTTTTAAGTCCAACAAATCTTAGGCGCACAGAACCCGATGGCATCAGGTCTCGACATCCTGTTCGTGATGCCAAGTTGGGTTGCCCTCCCAGGGCTGCGCGGTACTCGGTACCGGGCCGGTATCAGAGGGACGTGTCACGGTGGCGGTGACCCGGACCGTGGCCCTGGGCGCCCAAGTAAAAGGAAGATGTGAATGGTGGAATGTAGTTAGATGAAAAGTTCGTGACGCCACCTGTGGTGCTCGGCAAGAGAGGTGTTAAGCCGACACTGCAGACAGATCCTCTGGGACAGATGGTGTGGTGCAGCAAGGATGGTATAGCCCTCCACAGGCAGGGCTGTTGTCCCAGGGCAGTGTAGATGTGGAGACACTTAGATGTGGTAGTGTTTGGCGCAGGGGATGTAGCAGTGCCAGGCGGACGGACGCAAGAAGGAATGGAGGACACCAGGACATGTAGTTCCAAAGCTGTATTCACAGTCTGTAGTGCCCGCTTCTGTGCCGTGTCCTCCGGGTCAGGGACTCAGTCAACCTCCAGGCAAGATGGAATGCTCCCTTCCACACTCCGCCAACTTGTGCCTTTTCTGAACGTCTCCTCTATAGCGCCTTTAAGTGCGAAGATCTCCTAGTACTGTGTTACACTGGAGTTCCTCCTGACAGATGTTCCCAAGAACTCTACTTGCACGGCAGACAGCTGTAGCCTGCTTCGGGGACTCTCTACTCCTAAGTCCCGGCTCTCTATCCGTATTGCTGTTGTGCCCTCAAGTCTTAGATGGGAGTAGTGCATTTACAGCCCACTACTCCACCGGTGTCTGCTGCAGAACCATTAGTGTCCATACAACCTCGGGGACCGGGCCCCGGCCTTGCGCTTAGAACTTCTAGGCAGGGTTCTTCCTATAACCCACGTCCTCTATGTTCCCTTTTACTCCTACGTTCCTTACTTGTCTTTTCCCTTCTATGGAAGCTCAGGCTTCAGTTCAATGTCTTTCTCCTTCTTTCCTTTCCCTTGCCAGCTGGCTCAGATCACTGAGGCAGCTGCAGCACTCCTTCCTCCATCCCTCTTCCAGGGATCCCCATTCCTCCCGAGTGGCTTCCTCTCTCACTCCTGTCAGACTGACCCTGTAATCAGTGGCCTAATGGATAAGGCATCAGCCTCCGGAGCTGGGGATTGTGGGTTCGAGTCCCATCTGGGTTGCTCCAGAATCACGTTTGGGCTGCACGGTGGGTTCAAATCCCACCTAGGACAACATCTGCAAGGAGTTTGTATGTTCTCCCCGTGGGTTTCCTCCAGGCACTCCGGTTTCCTCCCACACTCCAAAGACATACTGATAGGGAATTTAGATTGTGAGCCCCATCGGGGACAGTGATGAAAATGTGTGCAAACTGTAAAGCGCTGCAGAATATGGTTAGCGCTATATAAAAATAAAGATTATTATTATTATTAAACCATCCCGCTCATATATATATTCTGAACTCCACCCACCTCCCAGCACGTCTAGTGTTCCAAGCAGGGAACCAGCAAAGGTGCTCTGCTTCTCTCTAAGCAAGGAGCCGCAATGTGGTTTTGCTGAACTACTCTATTGTGTGGGGTGCGAGTGTTGGAGCGTGGACAGGAGCCTCCAACTTACCTGGATGGTGGCGCACCACACCTTAGGAGAAGGTGCAGTACCTCTGTGGCGACTGAGCCTCGGGGGCGTCACACATGCACATCACAGGAGGAGTTTGGCCATATACATCTCAGGAGACACAAACATCACAGGAGGGGCTGAGGCACATACATCACAGGAGCAGCTGGAGCACATCACAGGAGATGATGGGTGTGCTGTTCCATCTAAGGTTATGATTGCATGCTTATATAATTGTGTTATGTTACCTTTCTTCGTATTCAGTTTTGCATTTGGTCTGCTGCCACCTGCTGTCCTTTTTCTGTATAGCAGACTGCAGCTAATTATTTCTAGTACATGCCTTCCACTTCCTGGTCAGGGTCACTGCTTCTCTTCCTGCTGGTGGCCGTTATTAGTTTCATTTTCTCTTGGGAGAGACTTGCCTGTACGGGCTGTGAAAGGCATCAGTTTTTTGACCACACACTTCGTTGCTCACACAACTTGCTGAGTCATCTTGCTGTACTACTTGGGTTGTTACACCTGCATTTCTGGAGAAGTACTGCATTACCAATCATACGCTGTATGTCCAGATTTCCAATAAACAAGTCTGGACTTCACAATACCTGGTGTGTATCATCTCTCCGGACGCATGAACAGCAAAACAGCAACAATGGTCCTGTCTGCTCTGCATTGAGGAAACGGAAGGTAGGAATCTCTCCCAGCCCAATCAACTACACCTCCATTCGCCTCGTGTGGGGACAGAAAAGTGGGGTCATGTACATCAAAGGAGGAGCTTGGCCATATACATCAAAGAAGGAACTGGGACATATACATCACAAGAGATGCTGGGGGCATATACTGTACCGTATAGGAGACACTGGAGCATATATATCACAGGAGCTGAGACATATACATCACATGAGATGCTGTGGGCACATACACCGATGAGTTTTGAACTTTTCACTTTCAGGGTCCATATCTCACCATCTACTACTGCTTTGATTGTCTGTCTATAAATTGATGGCAGCCTATCATCTTGTCTTGGTTATCTCATACATAAATTTGTACTTGCAGCTATTTAGCATATGATTAGTTATGCAGATTCTTGTCATGTCACTGCATTGTTACTGTTTTGCTCCTGGTGGTGGAAATGTTTTTCTTCTCGCGGGCTACCAATTACAATCTGTTCTCACATTCCCTAATAGCTCAGTGTGTTATTAGAATGATTTCCTAGTGAAAGGTCAATTTGTTTGAATCGCGGAGCAGCCATGAAGACGATTTCCCAAGAAAAGAGAAACAGCATCATCCACCTCATCGATTGGCAATTTTCTTGGCTAAAAGATGGCTAACGATTGCCAAATGTGAGCACCATGACAGTTGGAAGATTTTTAAATGAAGTCCGTTTATCCATTCAGAAGCCAAAAGGTGGACTTCCAGGCAAAATATCGGACTCAACAATTCGGCTCATCTCAAGGTCTATTAGTTATGGCGCAAGAAACATGGCAGTGGAGGAGGCTTCCGTCCTTCATAATAGTGAGATCAGACGTTCATGCAAGTACCGTGTGACGCACGTTGCGCAAGTCTGGAATGGTGGCCGGAAAAAAGGAGAAGAAGCCTCAACTTCGATATCGTCAGTTCGAGTTTGCAAAAAAGTACAGAAACTGCACAGTAGAAGATTGGAAATGGGTGATTTGGAGTGAAGAAAGTCAGTAGATGAGGCTCTGATGGGTGAAAATGGGTCTGGAAGAAACAAGGGAAAAAGGGGCTAACGGTTCGAGAAATTGGAGGAAGCTTGATGATATGGGGTTGTTTCACAGCATACAGTATATAAATCACAAGAGGAGCCACTTCTGCCACTGCTGTTGTTGTCGTTGGGACTAGCGGACAGGGTGCACTGACCCCACCCACAAAATACGTTCTGATGCTGGCACACGTCAGTACGTGATCCTTCATTCCGCATGTTGCAATGTTTCGTAGCAATCACTGTATGCGCGTTCAGTGTCAGGAGTCATTGAAGTACTGGAAGCTGGCGTTTTACATTGCGATCCTCGTCCTGACCACTGCAATATGCCTGGGGGGCAGAGAAAAGGACGTTGCGGTTACGACTCACGGGCCGGAGGTTCCCCATCCCTGCTATAATCATTAACAACCCTTGCATTCGCAACCAATTTTTGTTTTTGCGCTTTGGTTTTCCCTCCTCCATTTTTAAGTGCCGTAATGTTTTTAGTTTTCCTTTGTCATAGTCATATAAGGGCTTCCTTTCTACAGGACAAGTTTCAGGTTTGAACCACACCATTGATCTTATCATGTAATGTATTGGAAAATGAGAAAAAAAATTGCAAAGAATTTCTGAAAAAAAATTAAATTCAGCAATGTATCAGGTTTTTTTAAAATTACTTTTAGGGAGGAGTGGTGACTGTTGTTTTTTTTTTCGTTATGGTATTTACCGATAGAGTTAATTAATTTTATATTTTGATCAGACTTTAGTTTTTTTTTTAATAAATGCGACGATACCAAACATATTTTTAGTTTTATTTTAATTTCATTATTTTTAAAGTCTGGAATGAGGTGGTGATTCGATCTTTTATAAAAAAAAAATGTTTTTAATCGTTTCATTTTTTACTTGATCTTTTAGTCCTCTTAGGCAGGGGACTTGAACCTTCGGTCATCCAATTGCTTATATTAAATACTGCAACATCATAGTATTTCAGTATACAGTGTAAATCAGAGTTTCTTTTGAAGCTCAGCCTATAGCATGGCAGCAACGGAGACCTTTATCCACCATTAATAACCTCATTGATGGCAGCTGAAGCTGTAAGGGTCGGGATTTCTGTGCCCAGCACTCATTATCTATAATAGAGTTATTTTGACGATTTTGCTTCCATTTTTTCATCATTTGCAGATCAGAAACTTTTCTCTCCATCCTGTGATTTCCATCATTCCACGACTTTTTCTTATTCATGTTGCAATTTTAATGTTGAGCAGTGTAGTCTCACCATATTTCGGTAATACTGTAAGTTGCACGCTGTGGTGCGGATCTAATCTTTTCACACTGACTTTACTTGTGCCAGGCTGTGGGCAGACTTTCAAAGGATGCTTTAATAGTTTGGAATCTGAGCTTTAAGTCCTTCAAGGCCTCCACAACCAGGATTATCATTGGCACACGTAATAGAGCAACATGTGTGATGAATAAAATGACAATAAATGAAGTTACAAAATAATCTTCTGGTAAAATGTGTATGCGAAGTAGTCACTGAACACCTAATACAAAACCATGTAAAAGAACAGATTCCACATAGAAGGACAATTGTGCCTCTATTTGTCAGAAAAGAAAAAAAAACAAACGTGCCCCCTTTATTTCCCATAATCTAGTGTCCAAGTCCCTGGTCTGCAAGCTCTGTCTCTAGTTTTCAGTTGTGTCTGAGCTACTGGGTAGAAATTAGCTGCCATGATGTTTTCAATACACAGCACACATAGACAAGAGAGATTCCTGCTCTTCTTTCTCTCTAGCAGACAGACACAAGAAGGAGTGGAACACATTGCACAGAGGTACTGAGCAGTGTGACTGTGAATCCAGCACTGGAGTCAGATACTTATTTCCTTGACACTGCAGCATGATCAACCTGTTTTTTTTTGTGTGTTGTGTAGGTTTTTTCACTTTATGTCCACACTACCAAATATACAAAAAGGTTAATTGGTTTTGTATGCACTTATCTCTAGTGTGTATGTGTGAGCTTAGAAATGACAGAGACTAATGTAAATAGTGACAATCTCTGTACAGAGCGGCGCAGGATATCAGCATTATAAAAGTAACAAGACATACTTTACTGGTAAAAACGAAATACAATGACAAAGAAATATTCCCCAGTATCTGGAGGTTTAATAGTTCAATATATTCAGATCAGTAGATTCTTATTGTAAGCCTAGTGTCTAATAGTTTGGATTACCCATTTGTTGAGTCTAGTAGGGAAATGGACGCAGTAGTTTTTAATAAACTTATTGTTACGCACGCAGGTGGTGCATTTTGTTCGTGGACCCACTGTGCCACGGACCGGACATACCCTGGAGGGGCATCACTAAGCAGCTACCTTGGTGTTCACTGGAGCCCCTGGTGGTGAGGTCACGCTGGTGTGGCAGTGCCACTTGCTTGTGCTTGTACGGCCAGATGCCACTCCAGGACAGTGTCCTGCAGTAGTAGCTGACCTCAAGGGTCAGTGACATTAATTCGGATAAAGAGTCCTACACAGAGTAGGACGACCACTTGGAACATGAATAGACTTTGCGCCTCTGTATAGCACACAGGATGGCCACTTGGTATAGGAACAGATACACAGGTCTCGGGAGATGGTTCAGGTACCGTCAATGCGAACACGAGGTTCAAATACCACTGATGCGGCTCCAGAGTAACGTATAAACTACACCAGACTACATGGACAGTGCAGGATAGGGTATAACTATAATGTACTAAAGACAGGGATACCTGGCAACATGCAATAACAATCTAACTATAGGAGTTGCTCAGGCACCTCCCTATTGGGGAGGGTGCCTTTTATACAAGGTGCCTCCAAGCTATTGATTATTGCCTCCCTTGTGAGCTGCAAAGTGTCAAACAGTCATTTATTGTGATTTACAAATCACAGAAGTACAAGTAGTCAACATAGGCGACAACCATTCAATGATGTTTCGAACTCTGCCAGGGTCTTTCTTAGTATTTCATTGAATTAGAGGGAAACTATGTCAGTAAGTCGGGTGTCGGACTCCAATTTTTCACCATGTCTCACTAATTCAGCTATAATATTGAAAAAAGTCAAAAGGAAGTCAAAACGTGATGGATTGTTGTCGATGGCATCTACTATTTGTTGACTCCTAGCACTTCTTTCTAGTATAATTAGTACACAACAGAGCTGCATTCCCATCTACACTTCTCAGAACTACTGTTTAATGACCTCAATGATGTTGCTGTTTCTGAACATGTACTACAGAGGGGATCAGGATCTCCTATTCTCCATGTATTGTGTTTGGGATCACTTAGCAGCTCAAGGAACATGGAAAATTCAGAAATAGAGACTGTAGAGAGGAAAAATGGAGAAAAACACAGCATACAAATCTAAAAAGTTACCTCAACCAACAGGTACTCTTCAGATGTCTATGGGATTATTCTCCCATTTTGTGGCACCCAGTATTTAACGACACGTGATCTTTGCAACAATTAAAATACACGTTGATTTTGGTAATGATGACATTTAAGAGCCCAGAAATGAGTAATATTGCTAAGAAAGATGTACAGATATCTCTTGTAAATTTATTGACTTACCGCTAGAGTTGAGCGATACCGTCCGATACTTCAAAGTATCGTATCGGATGGTATCGGCCGATCTTTAAAAAAAGTATCGGTATCGCCGATTCCGATACCGGAAGTCCCATTCAAGTCTATGGGACTTCCGGTATCGGAATAAGAAAAACCCTTTCCTGCCCTTGTACAGCCTCTCTGGGGTCTGTACGGGTCTTTCGGGGGGCTGTGCCGGCCTGCCAGGGGGTCTGTGCAGGCTCCGGTGGTCTGTGCCGGCCTGCCGGTGGTCTGTGCAGGCTCCGGGGGGCTGTGCCGGCCTGCCGGGGGGCTGTGCCGGCCTGCCGGGGGGCTGTGCCGGCCTGCCGGGGGGCTGTGCCGGCTCCGGGGGGCTGTGCCGGCCTGCCGGGGGGCTGTGCAGGCTCCGGGGGGCTGTGCAGGCATCGTCCGATGGGACTACAAGTCCCATCGGGCGATGCCTGCTACCATGACAGTGATTGACACATTAGCCAATGATGGGACAGTAGTAGTCCCATCATCCGGCTAATGTGTTAAATGTAAAAAAAAAAAAAAAAAAAAAAAAAAAAAAATTACATGCTACATACATACAACATGCATACTACATACATGCTACATTCATACTACATACTACATACATGCTACATACATACTACATATATACTACATGCATGCTACATACATACTGCATGCTACATACATACCACATACATACTACATACATACTACATATATACTACATGCATGCTACATACATACTACATGCTACATACATACCACATACATACTACATATATACTACATGCATGCTACATACATACTACATACATGCTACATACATACCACATATATACAATACATTCATACAATACATACATAGACATACAGTACATATAACATAGAGTAACATACTTACCAATACTTGTCACATTGTTCCCCGAAGCCATTGTCGTCTACGGAATAAATATTAACATAACAAACCACAAAAATACTCACCCACGATCCGAAGCAGTCCACGAGTGTGTCCCACGACGATCTTGGGTAGAGAACTGCAGCATCAGATGATGCTGCCGTTCTCTACGGGCTGCAGGAATCCAATGACGGAAGGTAGGTATCCTTCCGCACTGTATTCCTCCGCCACTTAAAAAAAAAAAGTCCCTAGTCTCACTTTATGCCATTGCTGTGTGGGAATTTCCCACACAGCAATGGCATAAAGTGAGACTAGGGACTTTTTTTTTTTAAGTGGCGGAGGAATACAGTGCGGAAGGATACCTACCTTCCGTCATTGGATTCCTGCAGCCCGTAGAGAACGGCAGCATCATCTGATGCTGCAGTTCTCTACCCAAGATCGTCGTGGGACACACTCGTGGACTGCTTCGGATCGTGGGTGAGTATTTTTGTGGTTTGTTATGTTAATATTTATTCCGTAGACGACAATGGCTTCGGGGAACAATGTGACAAGTATTGGTAAGTATGTTACTCTATGTTATATGTACTGTATGTCTATGTATGTATTGTATGAATGTATTGTATGTATGTAGTATATATGTGGTATGTATGTAGCATGTAGCATGCATGTAGCATGTAGTATGTATGTAGCATGCATGTAGTATATATGTAGTATGTATGTAGCATGCATGTAGTATATATGTAGTATGTATGTAGCATGTAGTATGTATGTAGCATGTAGTATGTATGTAGTATGTATGTGGTATGTATGTAGCATGTAGTATGTATGTAGCATGCATGTAGTATATATGTAGTATGTATGTAGCATGCAGTATATATGTAGTATGTATGTAGTATATATGTGGTATGTATGTAGCATGTAGTATGTATGTAGCATGCATGTAGTATATATGTAGTATGTATGTGGTATGTATGTAGCATGTAGTATGTATGTAGCATGCATGTAGTATATATGTAGTATGTAGTATGTATGTGGTATGTATGTAGCATGCAGTATGTATGTAGCATGCATGTAGTATATATGTAGCATGTAGTATGTATGTAGTATGTATGTAGTATGTATGTGGTATGTATGTAGCATGTAGTATGTATGTAGCATGCATGTAGTATATATGTAGTATGTATGTAGCATGCAGTATATATGTAGTATGTATGTAGTATATATGTGGTATGTATGTAGCATGTAGTATGTATGTAGCATGCATGTAGTATATATGTAGTATGTATGTGGTATGTATGTAGCATGTAGTATGTATGTAGCATGCATGTAGTATATATGTAGTATGTATGTAGTATGTATGTAGTATGTATGTAGCATGCAGTATGTATGTAGTATGTATGTAGTATATATGTAGTATGTATGTAGCATGCATGTAGTATGTATGTAGCATGTATGTAGTATGTATGTAGTATATATGTAGTATGTATGTAGCATGTAGTATGTATGTAGCATGCATGTAGTATGTATGTAGTATTTTTTTTTTTTTTTTTTAACATTTAACACATTAGCCGGATGATGGGACTACTACTGTCCCATCATTGGCTAATGTGTCAATCACTGTCATGGTAGCAGGCATCGCCCGATGGGACTTGTAGTCCCATCGGACGATGCTTGCACAGACCCCCGGACATCAGCACAGCCCCCCGGCAGGCCGGCACAGCCCCCCGGCAGGCCGGTACAGACCCCCACAGGGTGCACAGACCACCGGCAGGCCGGCACAGCCCCCCGGCAGGCCGGTACAGACCCCGGGCAGTCCACACAGCCCCCCGGCAGGCCGGCACAGCCCCCCGGCAGGCCGGCAGAGACCCCCGGAAGGCCCGAAATGACGGCGCATCATGATGCGCACACACCGCGCATCATGATGACGTCAGGCCGTCAATCGACTGAACTTCCGATTCCGATGCCGAATTCCGATATTGAAAAAATATCGGAAGTCGGTATCGGAATTCCGATACAGCAAGTATCGGCCGATACCCGATACTTGCGGTATCGGAATGCTCAACACTACTTACCGCATATTTTTCTCCAAAAATTTGATATTCAATGGTTGGAGATATTTTCAACACATATTTTATCACTCAATGTTGTGCAAGGTAATGGTATAGTGCACGCTGTATAGCGAATCAAATATCCTAAGGCAAAAAGTCTAATGTGTAATGAAAACCATATCAACTCCTAAACAATCAGGGCTCCTAAAAAACTATAATTGTATAATAAATTTGGTAATATGTTTGTATTATTGGACTCAGTCCCTAGTAGATTATAGAATACAGGCCAATATACCTCCTGTAAATTTTTGGGCTCTGCAAGCCAACTTCTGGCACTGTCGGTCTGGTGGAGTAAGTGAGCATAAATCTGACCCAACCTATCTGGAAGACGTATTCAGTGTAAACCAGTCTATGGTTGTCTGGAGGATTTGGTGAACATAAACTTGTGTCTAGTAGTGGTAGTGCAGATGTGTTCATACAGTGCGACAAATAGGCAGAGACCCAAGAACATTCAACATAAAACGTCTTTATTCCAAAAACTCACAAAACATAACGAAACATATACCTCTTGGGTGCATCAGCAGTTTTATTGTCCCATACTCTGTGTTAACCTCACACAGGTCCGTATTGGATAGAGCCTCCTGCTCTGCTGCTTGCAAACAAAATACTGACACACCCAAAGCTCAACACAAAGTTTAAATTTGAATTGTGGACATGGGCTACTCCCAAAACCTGGAGTGGAGGGAGAGATTCGCCCCATTACCAAACCTGCAAATCCCCCCAAAAATAAATGCCCATGTCGGGTGTTCCTAAATATCGGACTTGGTCAAATATCAAATCCATTCTCTCTTTTATTCTGCCTTATAACCACAGGTGTAGATGTGATTACAGTGCACTCCAGCGGGTTCAATATACCTCTATGCCCATCTTAGGGGATACATAAGGTCCTTGCATATGACTCCCCTCACTGCCTAAATTAGGTAGAGAGTACACACCTGTCCATGCTTTTCGGAGGCCTTAGCAAGTGTACACTTGTCTCAGACTGTCTGATGGAGTTAGTGAGCATATACATGATGCAGGCTGTCAGGAGAAGTTACTGTAGCAAGCATATACCTTGCTCAGGCTGTCTGAATGAGTTAGTTAGTGAGTGTACACCTGTTGCACACTTTCTGGAAGACTTAGTGAGCATACACCGGACCCAGACGGTCTGGAGAAGTAACTGAGCATACACTTGGCCCAGGTGGTCTGGAGAAGTAACTGAGCATACACCTCACCCAGGGGGTCTGGAGAAGTAACTGAGCATACACATGACCCAGGGGGTCTGGAGAAGTAACTGAGCATACACCTGACCCAGGGGGTCTGGAGAAGTAACTGAGCATACACCTGACCCAGGGGGTCTGGAGAAGTAACTGAGCATACACCTGACCCAGGGGGTCTGGAGAAGTAACTGAGCATACACCTGACCCAGGCAGTCTGGAGAAGTAACTGAGCATACACCTGACCCAGGCGGTCTGGAGAAGTAACTGAGCATACACATGACCCAGGCAGTCTGGAGAAGTAACTGAGCATACACATGACCCAGGCAGTCTGGAGAAGTAACTGAGCATACACCTGACCCAGGGGGTCTGGAGAAGTAACTGAGCATACACCTGAGCCAGGGGGTCTGGAGAAGTAACTGAGCATACACCTGACCCAGGGGGTCTGGAGAAGTAACTGAGCATACACCTGACCCAGGCAGTCTGGAGAAGTAACTGAGCATACACCTGACCCAGGCGGTCTGGAGAAGTAACTGAGCATACACATGACCCAGGCAGTCTGGAGAAGTAACTGAGCATACACATGACCCAGGCAGTCTGGAGAAGTAACTGAGCATACACATGACCCAGGCAGTCTGGAGAAGTTAGTGAGCATACACCTGACCCAGGCGGTCTGGTAACAAGAGAGCGATCTCAGGCTGTTTAGAAGTGTTAGGTAGTGCCTGAACACTTGTTTCAGGCTGTCTTAGTGAGCATAAAAAACTCCCAGGCTCTCTGGAGGCGTTAGTGAGCATACACCTTAGGCCGGAGTCACACTAATGTCTAACATGGCCGAGTGCTATGCGATAAAATGTCACCTAGCGCTCTGCCCAGTGTTGTACTATCGGGCAGCTCAGATCTGTGATTATTTTCTCCTGCCGATTCGGCAGCATGCAGCTGGCAGCGAGACTCGGCTCACTTGCATCCATACAAGTCTATGGGTCAGAGTGACACAACACACAGCACTCGGATATCACCCAAGCGCAGTGCGATATACGCCAACGCCGGCAGCAGAGGAGATGGAGAAATTACTTTCTCTGTCTCCTCCGCAGCTGTGCTCTGATTCTGTCATGTGAGAGGATCAGAGCACAGTAGAATGACACTCGGCTTACACTCGCAGCAGAGCAGGAGCCGAGGCTCATTAGCATATCGCATCCAATGCTATACGTTAGTGTGACTCCAGCCTTACCCTGACTATCTGGAAGAGTCAGCTAGTGCACACCTGACCCTGGTTGTCTGGGGGATATAGATAGCGCACACCTGGTCATGGCTGTCTGGAGGATATAACTAGCGTACACCTGGTCATGGCTGTCTGGAGGATATAACTAGCGTACACCTGGCCCTGGCTGTCTGGAGGATATAACTAGCGCACACCTGGTCATAGCTGTCTGGAGGATATAACTAGCGCACACCGGTTCATGGCTGTCTGGAGGATATAACTAGCGCACACCTGGCCATGACTGTCTGGAGGGTATAGCTAGTGCACACCTGGTCATAGCTGTCTGGAGGATATAACAAGCGCACACCTGGTCATGGCTGTCTGGAGGATATAACTAGCGCACACCTGGCCATGATTGTCTGGAGGATATAGCTAGCACGCTCCTGACCCTGGATATCTGGAATCTGGAGGATATAACTAGCGCGCAGCTGCCCCTGGCTGTCTGGAAGATATAGCTAGCACACTTCTGACCATGGCCATGGTGGCTAGAGGATATGACTAGCACACACCTGGTCATGGCTGTCTGGAGGACATAGCTAGCACACTCCTGGCCCTGGCTCTCTGGAGTCTAGAGGATATGACTAGCACACACCTGACCCTGGTTGTCTGGAGGATGTAACGAGCGCACTCCTGGCTCTGGCTGACTATGACTTTACATGTATATGGGGAAGCGCACCAGGCGCAGCCTCCCATGTGAACGAGCCCCTGTGCCTGCGCGCACAATGCAGGAGACACCATGATACCATCTGTAGCAGTATTTGAACATTGTTTCTAATGTGCCATATTTCTAATTAGTACAAAATAATAGAAATTTCTAGATAAGTGAAAGATGTTAATCATAATACTTAACCTTTACTACGTCCCTCCCTTCCTATATCTATAGATTTACACATCAGCGGTGCAGACTGCATTCACACTGGAGCAGCCAGCAGGCCTGGAGAAGTGGAGAGGTTATGACATGTCATGCTGATTGCACAATGATCTAATCATCTGGTGCAGATTTATCTCATTCTAAAGATGACACTTCCTTTTTACAGCGTAGATACACTGTACAATTTCATCCCAATACAGTCTGCACTGGAGGGATACAAGTCACTGTCAGATGGGGCTTATTTCTGAGTGAGTGGACTAGAAAGACCATCCCTAACATCACACATGGTACAACTGCATATGAGTGAATATCCTAAGGTTAAAGGGAATCGTTCTGCAGATTTTGCTCTGTAATCTGAGAGCAGCATGATGTATGGGCAGAGACCCTGATTCCAGTGATGTGTCACACCTGCTGCTGTTTTGATAAATCACTGATTTCATCAGGAGGAAATTATCACTAGAGGACTAAAGGTACTGACACACCTAGCGATGCACCAGCGATCTCGACTAGCGATATGACGCGGTCAGGATCGCTGGTGCATCGCTAAGTGGTCGCTAGTGAGCTGCCATACAGGCAGAACTCACCAGCGACATCGCAGGGGTCGGGGGTCGTTACTTACCTGTCAGACGCGGCGATCCTGACGTCCTCCCGCCCGCGTCCACGCGTCGCTCGTCGGCGCCACAGGAAGCCCAGCAGGAAGCTGACGACGAGAAACGGTCCAGGACGTTCTCGTGCGATCAGCGATAACTAGCGGGGGAGCCGGTCGGAGGTAAAGTATCAGATATAGCGATATCGCTAGCAATATCGCTGCTACGTCACATAAACCAGTGATGTTATAGCGATATCGCTTAGTGTGACAGGGCCTTTAGTGACTCGTGCCTCCTGGTCCAACCATCCGCCCAGCAATGATTGGCAGCTTTCTGTTAATATATAGTGTACACAGAAAGCAGCCAATCAGTGGTGTGAGCGGAGATATACACAGACACTGCCAATCAGTGGAGTGGGTGTAGTTATAGACAGCTCAGCATTCTGATCTCTGCTAGATCTGCAGCAAAGAAAACTGTGATTTTATCACAACTGCTGCACCCAGTAAACAAAGTAACACAACGCTGGAATCAGGGTCTCAGCCCCTACATCATGCTGCTCTCTGATTACAAAGCAAAAAATCAATTTACAGATTCCCTTTAAGTCTACATATAGTAGGATTTCTCTGCAAATTTGCAGTAAATATTAGGTATTTTTACGGCAGAAGGGGAATGCTGCAGATTTTTTGCTTGGATTTCCCGGGATGAAAATCCTTAGGAGAATCTGCCCCTGGTAAAAAAGAGAAACCATCGAGATAGCCACTACCGAATATGACGCCTTCTTCTGACTTGAGGTGACGGTACCAGTGTGCCACCAAAGTAGAAAGTTCTCTTACAAGTGGCTAAAGTCCTCACAAACTTTAACTGAAGGTTGACCAACTTGACGGACAACAACCTTTCTCAAGACAGATGATGAGAGGGAAGAGAAGGTTCGGATTGTTGGAAGTTTTTGCCGTCTGGCAGCGGCTTTCTCCCCATTGAAAACTCATGAATGCTAAGCCAAGCCAAGCTCCTATTGTAGGGAGGAGGACCCCCACAGAGTGTCCGGGCCGGAACCAAGGGGACCGCCATCTGAGTTCCTAAGGAAACAGTACCCGGGGGACAGAGGAGGAGAGTGGACTGTTGAGAGTGACAGGACAGCAAGGGGAGGGGCGAGTATAAAAGGGACAGGGAGCGCACAGAGGAGGCAGTTGGTAATACGTCAGACACGGAGCAGGAGACGGAGGAGGTGTGAGAGAGCGGGAAGGACACTGACAGTTCAGAGAAGAGACCAGCAGCAGAGGGTAGATACACAGTGGCCCTCAGGAAAGAGGCGCCGAGCTTACCGGCAGGGGACTGTCTCTTCACCTCAATCCCGGGTTACGAGCTGCCCCCGGTCATCCTCGGCCGTTACCGCTGAGCCTGAGCCCTCCGCGGCCTGTCCGCTCCCTCTCTCGGCTGCTGCCATCCCCCTTCAGCCCGCGGTTGCGGCCTGCCCGCTGCCACCCGTGGACGCTGCTGGTTCACGTCAGCCCGTGGTCGCGGCCTGTCTATCACCGCGCACAGCCACCTTCACCCCGCTGCAGTCGGCAGTTGGGGCCTGTTCCTCGTCAACAGAGACACTCTGCACACAGCCCCAGGCTGTGCGCGCAGCCAGTAAACTGCCACTCTTGAGCACTGCGACACAACCCTGCTTGAGGACAGGAGTCCCATTGAACGCGCTAAAAAGTGCAACCCCGCTGTTACAACAGGGGGTTACTTCATCTCAGGACTCCATCAGGGCCTGTTGTGCCCCAACTCCTCCTGGGCACTGGAACGCCCAAAGACTACTCCTAATCTTCAGCAGCTGGGCCTAGCGGCTGCTACACCAAGGCAGCCTCCTCAAAGACGCCAACGCAGCTTCACCAGCAAAGCAGCTTCCACAGAGGTGCTGAGGGACGTCAGGATGGATAAGTGACATTATAGAGTATAAGGACCAGTAGACGGCCATACCGTGGCCCGTAGTAACCGGCCTCGGCCGGGTTAGTCGTGTTCTTTTCAAATAGTGTTTGGTTGTACTGAGGACAACTGTTGTTATCCCGTTTTGGTTGCTTAGTATAGCCCTAGAGGCTTTAAATTATAAAAAGTTTGCTTTTCAAAGTTCAACCAGTCTCGCGTCTCGTCACTGCATCCTGCGAACCTGCTGTTACCTACACTATGAGTATAGGACAGCTGGAAATTAATAGTTGGCCAACCGTGATCTCATGTCTATGGCGACCTTAGGTTAGTAATTGTGACTGGCATGGGAAACATGCTCAAAATGTTTTGGAGAGAACATCGGATAATGTGGCCGGAGCAGCTCATTACCGGTGGCACTTCTGGCCTGGTCCTTGCTTGCCGTCCAAGACTCCCTCTAGGATTTTTATGTCCCGGCTTGGAAAAGCTGGCCCCCAAAATGGGGAGCAGATTTTAATATGGGGCCCCTCTCTTTTTTTTTTGTATACTGATGCACATGACCGAATAGATAAGTAGGTGTCAAAGTAAATCAGTTCAGGAGACTGAAGCGTGAAATGTGATCATGCATCAGCTTCTCCTGAGTCACCTTTCACATATTTCTTCACTTTCAAGTCATTTCACAATCACAGGTTTAATAATACTCTATGCATATTTCTCAAAGTATTTCCAAAAAGCAATTAAGAGTTCCTGGAAGAGTCTCAGCTCTATGTGAACAGTTACATAAAATTGGCGTGGATGACGGAGGAGCACATATTGTTCTTGGATCCTCCTCGGTGCCTACTGTAGGCACCGAGATGTCAGGGCTCCCTGGTGAGTAGACATAGCCTAAAGACACTCCAAACCCCATCTCCTCGAATACCCTCCAGCCAATGACTGAAGAAGGTATGGAAGATGTACAACATTGCAAAGCACCCCCTATGCTTAAAAAGGGACGGGGACAATGGGTGAGTGGTTGCAATCCTAAAATGTGAGCCCAATATAAGAGCGGGATTTGTAAGTTAGAGATTGACCATCGATGGATAATTAATTATGGCTAAGTATAAAGATATTGGACCAGGACCTGATACAAAAGGAGAAATCAACACTATTTAGGACCTCTTCACATCTCACTATAGCCAACATTTGGGATATACAGTATATCATGAGACAATGCAACAATGCCAGTGTTCCTTCTAATTTCGCAATTATTTAAAAAATCCAACCATTAATCACTAAAGAGCCAATATTCTTCTATACACAATACTTACAGTGGGTACGGAAAGTATTCAGACCCCTTTACATTTTTCACTCTTTGTTTCATTGTAGCCATTTGGTAAATTCAAAAAAGTTTTTTTCTCATTAATGTACACTCTGCACCCCATCTTGACTGTTAAAAATGGAAATGTAGAAACTTTTGCAAATGTATTAAAAAAGAAAAACTGAAATATCACATGGTCATAAGTATTCAGACCCTTTGCTCAGTATTGAGTAGAAGGACCTTTTGAGCTAATACAGCCATGAGTCCTCTTGGGAATGATGCAACATGTTTTTCACCCCTGGATTTGGGGATCCTCTGCCATTCTTTCTTGCAGATCCTCTCCAGTTCTGTTAGGTTGGATGGTGAACGTTGGTGGACAGCCATTTTCAGGTCTCTAAAGAGATGCTCAATTGGGTTTAGGTCAGGGTTCTGGCTGGGACAGTCAAGAATGGTCACAGAGTTGTTCTGAAGCCACTCCTTTGTTATTTTAGCTGTGTGGTTAGGGTCATTGTCTTGTTGGAAGGTGAAGCTTCCGCCAAGTCTGAGGTCCAGAGCACTCTGGAAGAGGTTTTCATCCAGGATATCTCTGTACTTGGCCGCATTCATGTTTCCTTCAATGGCAACCAGTTGTCCTGTCCCTGCAGCTGAAAAATATCCCCATAGCATGATGCTGCCACCACCATGTTTCACTGTTGGGATTGTATTGGACTGGTGATGAGCAGTGCCTGGTTTTTCCCCCACATAGCGCTTAGAATTATCACCAAAAAGTTCTGTCTTCATCTCATCAGACCAGAGAATCTTGTTTCTCATAGTTTGGCAGTCCTTCATGTGTTTTTTAGCAAACTCTGTGGGGGCTTTCATATATCTGGCACTGAGGAGAGGTTTCCGTTGGGCCACTCTGCCATAAAGGCCCGACTGGTGGTGGGTGCAGTGATAGTTGACTTTGTGGAACTTTCTCCCATCTCCCTACTGCATCTGTGGAGCTCAGCCACAGTGATCTTGAGGTTCTTCTTTACCTCTCTCACCAGGGTTCTTCTCCCATGATTGCTCAGTTTGGCTGGGTGGCCAGGTCTAGGAAGACTTCTGGTGGTCCCAAACTTCTTCCATTTTTTATTATTTTTATTATTATTTATTGATATAGCGCCATTAATTCCATAGTGCTGTACATACAAAGGATTATGGAAGCCACTGTGCTCTTAGGAATCTTGAGTACAGCAGAAATTCTTTTGTATCCTTGGCCAGATCTGTCCCTTGCCACAATTCTGTCTCTGAGCTCCTTGGCCAGTTCCTTTGACCTCATGATTCTCATTTGGTCTGACATGCACTGTGAGCTGTGAGGTCTTATATAGACAGGTGTGCACCTTTACAAATCAAGTGCTATCAGTTTAATTAAACACAGCTGGATTCCAATAAAGGAGTAGAACCATCTCAAGGAGGATCACAAGGAAATGGGCAGCATATGACAAATATGAGTGTCTGAGCAAAGGGTCTGAATACTTATGACCATGTGATATTTCAGTTTTTCTTTTTTAATAAATTTGCAAAAAATTTCTACATTTGTTATTTTTTCAGTCAGGATGGGGAGCAGAGCGTACATTAATGAGAAAAAAATGAACTTTTTTGAATTTACCAAATGGCTGCAATGAAACAAAGAGTGAAAAATTTAAAGGGGTCTGAATACTTTCCGTATCTGCTGTATATGGATGCGCTAGATCTTTCAGTGCAAGAAACAGAAAAATCTAAACTGGAGATTACATATAAATGTATGTTATATGTATAAACATGAGGAAAGAAGGCAGACGAGACATATTTACATTAAACGAGGGGCTCCCAGTGCTGGACTTGACCCCCATGTACAAATATGCACTGGTTACATACAAGGGGCTGTCAGAAACGCAGTCAACTGCAGGAATGTAGAGCAGACGGGAGATTATTACCGGATCCAACAAGAGCAATAATTCTGTCATACAAATCATTTCATGACAATGAGTCACTGAAAAAGACACTATGGACAGATGGGAAAAGTACAAGTTATACATTCTGAAACCCACAAGATTGCCATAGTATAATTTACATAAACAATTAATCTACATAAAAAGACAACTTAATTAGTAAATCTATTAAATTATTTATCCTATACTGATCCTGAGTTACATCCTGTATTATACTCCAGAGCTGCACTCACTATTCTGCTGGTGCAGTCACTGTGTACATACATTACATTACTGATCCTGAGTTACATCCTGTATTATACCCCAGAGCTGCACTCACTATTCTGCTGGTGCAGTCACTGTGTACATACATTACATTACTGATCCTGAGTTACATCCTGTATTATACTCCAGAGCTGTACTCACTATTCTGCTGGTGCAGTCAATGTGTACATACATTACATTACTGATCCTGAGTTACATCCTATATTATAATCCAGGGCTGCACTCACTATTCTGCTGGTACAGTCACTGTGTACATACGTTACATTACTGATCCTGTACTGATCCTGAGTTACATCCTGTGTTATACTCCAGAGCTGCACTCACTATTCTGTTGGTGCAGTCACTGTGTACATACATTACATTACTGATCCTGAGTTACATCCTGTATTATACTCCAGAGCTGCACTCACTATTCTGCTGGTGCAGTCACTGTGTGCATACATTACATTTCTGATCCTGTACTGATCCTGAGTTACATCCTGTATTATACTCCAGAGCTGCACTCACTATTCTGCTGGTGCAGTCACTGTGCACATACATTATATTACTGATCCTGAGTTATATTCTGTATTGTACTCCAGAGCTGCACTCACTATTCTGCTGTATCGATTCTAAGTATTATAACAAACTTTTCCAGTTTCATCTTGTAGAATTGTGAATGTAAATCTGATGTACAATTGTCTATTGGCTATATTCAGGTTTTTAATTTTACTCCCACTAGCACAGGTATAAAACATTCAGCCCATTTCTTCCCCAATTTTTTAAGTAAATCTATATCTAAAGTTGCTATTGACATGATATTCTCACCAGATGTCGGTAAAAACCCATCCAATCCACACAGGAAAAGAAATCAAACAATAGATGTCCATTAGGTGTTATGTGTAATAATGAGAAATGACGAAGGGAAAATGTATTGAACACGCTTACTGAATTTCAATTAATACTTCATACAAAAGCCTTTGTTGATGATAAAACTTCAAGACATCTCCAGTATGGAGAAACTAGTAGCAGGCATTGCTCAGGTGTGATTTTGCACCATTCTTCCACACAAACACTCTTCACATCCTGAAGCTTCCGTGGGCTCCTTCTATGAACTCTGAGCTTTAGTTCCTTCCATACATCTTCTATTGGATTCAGGTCTGGTGATCAGCTCAGGCATTCTAGCAACTTTATTTTCTTTCCCTGAAACCAATTGAGCATTCCCTTGGCTGTGTGTTTGGGATCATTGTTTTGCTATAATGTCCACCCTCGTTTTATCTTCATCATTCTTGTAGATTGCAGCAGATTTTTATCAAAGAATATCTCTGTACTTTTGTCCATTCATCCTTCCTTCAATTACATGAAGTTTGTCATTGCTGAATGCCGAAAAGCAGCCCCACACCATAACGCTCCCACCTCCACACTTCACTGTTGGTATGGTGTTTTGGGGGTGATGTGCAGTGTCTTTTGGCCTTCAAATATGGTGTGTATTATGGCATCCAAAGATTTCAATTTTGGTCTCATCTGACCAGACTATATTCTCTGAGTATTTCACGGGCTTGTCTAAATGTTGTTGAGCAAACTATAAATTTGTATGAACATGCATTTCTTATAGTTTCCTTTGAAACAATTGTACCTGCTGATTCCAGGTCTTTCTGTAGCTCTTCACAGGTGGTCCTTGGCTTTTGGAAAACTCTTCGAATTATTTTCACTCCTATGTCGGAAATCTTGCCAGGAGCACCTGGTTGTGGCCGGTTTAGAGAGTAATGATGTTCTTTCCACTTCCGGATTATGGCCCCAACATTACTCACTGTAGCCTTCAGTAGTTTAGAAATTTTTCTGTAACCAATGATCTCAGTATGCTTTGCAACAATAAGGTTGTGAAGGTCTTGAGACAGCTCACTGGTTTTACCCATCGTGAGACGTTCCTTGTGTGACACCTTGGTAATGAGACACCTTTTTATAAGACATCAGTTGAACCAGCTGATATTAATTTTTACTAAGTGGCAGGATTGCTTTCTAATTACTGATAGATTTCAGCTGCAGTTATGACTTTCCATGGCTTTTTGCTTCACTTTTTTTGCCTGTGTGAATTGGATAGGTTGTTACTGACATCTGGTGAGGATTTCATCTCAATAGCACCTTTAGAAATGTATTTCAGTGGAGACGTGTTCAATACTTATTTCACCTTCTGTATAACCTCCGGCCCCCGCTATGCTGTCAGCTGTAACTAACATGTGACAGAACGGCTGGTGGTGCAGAGCTCACTGATATCAGTGATGTCCTGAGTAAAACTAGGAAGGAAAAAAGCGCAATAGGGTCTTATCTGGGTTAAAGATGGAATAAATTCGGTCAGAATCTACTCACCTTTTCCAGGTCGGATAAAAGCATTTGAATCAATGTCAGCCTGCTGCACGCCCGAGGTTCACAATTGTGACCGCCAATATAGCTCCTTTTGGATAAGAGATTTAAACCAGGCTTACTGTGCGCTGCTGAAACCAGGATAAAGTCACCACTTGAAAGGTTTAACCATTTATTCCCAACGCGTTTCAAAGTGAAAAAACACTTCTTCTTCAGGGGATGTCATCCCCTGAAGAAGTGTTTTTTCACTTTGAAACGCGTTGGGAATAAATGGTTAAACCTTTCAATCAGTGATGTCCTGTAATAGGTGCCACCTGGGTAACAAGTCTGTTCCTAACATGTCTCCAACCGGAATCTTCCCCCATCACCTGTGAGTGATGTAATTGAGCAGTGCATGGAACCGCAGCAACTCAACCACAAAGTGGAGACCCCATAATGTTACAGAGTGGGGAGCTGAGTGCAGAAGTCAGAAAAGTCACCACCGCTCTGCTGACCCCATAACTGCAGAGTCCAGATCTCCCCTGGTTTTCTCATGAGAGCAAACACTGCACCCCTGCCAGGAGCTTCTTGGTGAGCAGCTGCATGCAGCCGTACATCACCAAGCACAATGCTGAGCGTCGGATGGAGTGGTGTAAAGTCGCCACCACTGGACTCGGGAGGAAACGTGTTCTGTGCAATGACAGATCACATTTCTCTACCGTACCTGGTGACTGATGGAGGAGTTTGGGATTGGTGACTCCAGGAGAACGTTACCCGCCTGACTGCCCTGTGCCTGCTGCACAGTTTGGTGGAGGAGGATAATGCTAAGAAGGATATTGATAATGGTAAGATAATAGTTTTTCAGGGGTCGGCCTCAGATCCTTAATTCCAGTGAAGGGAAATCGCAGTTATTCAGCAGAACACATTGTGGATAATTGTAGCTTCCAGTTTGGTGGGAACAGTTTGGAGAAGACCCTTTTCTGTTCCCCGTGACTGTGCCCAGCGCACCAGCTCCACACAGACACAGAGAGGGGAGTTTGGTTGAAGAACGTGACTGGACATATGTAGTCCAGATCTCAACCCCATCCAACACCTGGACGAAGGGGCAAAAATTCCTACAGATGACTCCAAAATCTTGTAGAAATCCTTCCCTTAAGAATGGAAGCTGCTATATCTGCAGAGGTGCCTGACTCCATATTAATGCTATGATGCTATGGATGTAGAATGGGGGGTCACAAAAGCTCCTATAGGTGGGATATCCATCTAGTGTGTATAGGGCAGTACAAGCCATGGCACAGATGTGAACGCAACCTTACAGAAACTATTGTTGCCTCACCCACTGATGCATCATTATGACATTATGCACTTCACAAACAAAAAGGCAATAACCACATAATACAAGTATAATATATTGCAATACCTATGAAACAATGGAGTCACGCAGGCCGAATCGTAGGGAGACAGGGATGTGGCAATCAACTCTGCATCAACATTAGTCATTTTTGGTCTTAATCTGATATTGGGTATGATTGTATCTGTGTATGTGGGACTGTGGGAATGTTAGGGACAGAAAGGCTGGTGGCAATGTCATTTACGGTTACAATGTCATTTAGTTTGGTTCATTGAATCCTAATCAGAGGAAGCAGCAGACGGAAGATTCTCATCCTTTCCTGATAGGAAACTTCACCTTTCCTGCCTCCTACAGATGACCGACGAGTCGACTATGGATTAAGGAATGAGGTGAATGAGGACTTTCCATGAAGAAATGGACCAGTGACCTCATCGAGCTATGACCTCATCACCAGGAGCTGCTCTCTGCATCGTGATGACTGGGAAAATGTTCTTCTCCGTTTCTCAAAACAACCAATATAGTCATTATCACAACCTGTTATATCAAGAGGACACATTATTTCCATATGGCACAGAAGCCAAAGGGTTAAAAAATGGCATCTCTTTTAATTGCACCTTGTGAATGGGATCCCACACCAAGAAATGTACCAAAAATGTATGACTGCACCTTATTCAGACATACAGGATGTAGCAGGATATCGTTACCTAACTAGGAGTTTCACAGTCCCTTCCAGAATCGGAAAATTATATAGGCACAGATAGTACTTCCTTCCTGTCTCTCACTCTAACTGATACAGAAACAGGTAGTACTGTTTCTTGTCTTTCTGTGTAATTTTGAATGTTATGCCTCTCTATGTTCTCCCAGTAAAAATTCTAAGCACAGAAAGATATGTTTCCTACTGAAAATGATGCATCTAAGGATAGATTGTGTTTCACCCTTGGTTCTTCTTGTAAATGATGCAGGAACAGATCTTACTGCCTTCTGGTCTCTTTCTGTAAATCAGTTATGTACAAATACGGTCGTTCTGTTTTTAAATCTTTCCCAGTAATTGACATAGTTACCTGCTTGTCCTTATAAATAATGTAAAAAGAGGTAGTAATCCCTCACCGTCTTTCTCTGTTTATTGAATAAGTAGAAATAGTACCGTCTCCCAGTCTCATCTCATAAATGGTATGCATCAGATTGTTTGGCTCCCTATTTCTTCTTGTAAGTGAGATAAGGACAGATACTACTGCCTTTATGTCTTTTTCTGTTTATAGTATCAATGCAGATAGCATTGCAGCCCCCCTACCCTCTTTAAATGGTATAATTGATATAGGCACAGATAGTACTGTCTTCCTGTTTCTTTCTGAAATTATATAGGAACAGATGGCTTTACTTCCCTATCCAACCCTGTAAATTATGTAGACATATGTAGTGCTGCTTTCACGTCTCTTCTTTTAAACATTATAAATTCAGATAGTACTGCCTCTCTGTCTCTTCTGAGCTGTACACCCAGAGTCAGTGTGCGTGCCCTGGGAGCAGATGGGCACTCGTGGGATTTGCTATCACGGCAATCAATCACAATGTGGTGGGTCTGAATAATTACAATAAGACCCTGACTGACTGTGACTGAAGCATTACAAACCGCCACCCCTATGACCGAAGCAGAAGGATAAAACCTGTTTCTATATTTCTATAAGATATACACTGGGACCTTTTCTATGGGAAAAACATGTTAGTGATGCACATTGTATTGCTAACAACACATTGGGGGGGAGTTTAATACACAAAAATGGCGTGACAGGTCCCTTTAACTCTTTTTGTATTGTATGAAGTGATACTATTTGTCATCAGAGCAATTTAATACAATTTTTATCTTTAGACTTTAGAGATCATAAAGGGAAGACACATCTGTAGTACTGCCTACCTGTCTCTACCTGCAAATAAAGTGGGCACAGATAGTATTGCCTCTCTGTTTCTTTCTGTAAATGTAGTAGGCACAAATAGTAATGCCTCACTGTACTGTAAATATAGTAGCACAGATAGTATTGCCTCTCTGTTTCTTTCTGTGAATGTAGTAGGCACAGATAGTATTGCCTCTCTGTACTGTAAATGTAGTAGCACAGATAGTATTGCCTCTCTGTTTCTTTCTGTAAATGTAGTAGGCACAGATAGTAATGCCTCTCTGCTTCTTTCTGTAAATATAGTAGCACAGATAGTATTGCCTCTCTGTTTCTTTCTGTAAATGTAGTAGGCACAGATAGTAATGCCTCTCTGCTTCTTTCTGTAAATATAGTAGCACAGATAGTATTGCCTCTCTGTTTCTTTCTGTAAAATGTAGTAGACACAAATAGTAATGCCTCACTGTAATGTAAATGTAGTAGGCACAGATAGTACTGCCTCTCTGCTTCTTTCTGTAAATATAGTGGCAAGGATAGTAGTGCCTCTCTGTTTCTTTCTGTAAATGTAGTAGACACAAATAGTAATGCCTCACTGTACTGTAAATGTAGTAGGCACAGATAGTACTGCCTCTCTGCTTCTTTCTGTAAATATAGTAGCAAGGATAGTAGTGCCTCTCTGTTTCTTTCTGTAAATGTAGTAGACACAAATAGTAATGCCTCACTGTACTGTAAATGTAGTAGGCACAGATAGTACTGCCTCTCTGCTTCTTTCTGTAAATATAGTAGCACAGATAGTAGTGCCTCTCTGTTTCTTTCTGTAAATGTAGTAGGCACAGATAGTATTGCCTCTCTGTTTCTTTCTGTAAAATGTAGTAGACACAAATAGTAATGCCTCACTGTACTGTAAATGTAGTAGCACAGATAATATTGCCTCTGTTTATTTCTGTAAATGTAGTAGGCACAGATAGTAATGCCTCACTGTACTGTGTAGTAGCACAGATAGTACTGCCTCTCTGTTTCTTTCTGTAGATGAAGTAGGCACAGATAATACTACCTCTCTGTCTGTTCCTGTGTGGTTTATCTAGGGGGACATATTGCCTATAGATCCGATGTTTCTTCTGACATGACAATTTGAGTAAATACTTGTATTACTCATAATTTACCAATTATGAAACATATTTTCTTACATCTATAATATGTTTTTCCTGGGCTTCATCCTGGAAATAAATGAATTAATTGCCAAATGAGTGTTACCAGTTTGGGGTATGTCCCTACACAGGTTGATGTTGTCTAATTCCCCTTGACAAGAGGAAGAGTGACACCTGGTTTTCCCATTTTTATATTATGGGGAATATAAGTATTTACTAAAGCAGACATGTCAGAAGTAGCGACGAGTCCTCCGTAATGGAAGAAGTCTGGAGTTTACTCATCTCTCAGATATAACCAATTACCTGTTTGTGACCACGGGCCTTTAACGATTATCTGCGCGGCTGCAACGATAGACATAATATACACAGACGAGACTCCGTCAATCATTTCTTGTCTTTCAAATCGACTGTTTCAATGAAAAAGAGAGTTCAGAAGAAGTGCATAAGGTATCGAAACGACTGAAAGTGTCCGAAGACTCGACACTAAATCATGACTGGAGCCGTCCGCATCCGCCATCCTCTCCTAATCAACGTAATGCTTCAAGATAACGGCTCCATTTCGGCGAGGTATGTGACCGTATGACATCATGGTGCTAGACATCTAAATGTCTCTGTCACTGTAACAGGCTGACGCCAAAGAAAAGTTCACTCAGAGGCCAAGGTGCCTCAATGCTACCAGCCGTGCTCCGAATTCCTAAGAATTCCATCCATCTGTCAACGGGAATTCCTATCCACCCGAAAAAACAAAACAAAAGTCATCCTCTCTACCACATATTCAGCCATTACTCCGTTCTGTCTATACATTAGTTACATCTATGTAGGGTTCTGAAGGCTACATATCCTCAAAGCCCATCTGGGATCTTTGTCATCAGCACCACTCATCGCTTAACAGTCAATGACCTCGGTCAATGTGCCTGTGTAAGTCAAGGTCAGAGTAAGATTGGTGGTGGACCCTAAGTCCACCCTTGATCCCAGCCACTGTTCAGGTGGCTTTCTATGTGTTTTACCATCTCATCTATTGTCTGTGAAAATTATGAAGACAGCCGACGGCTGTCCATGTATATGGACTCTAGAAGAACCCCTGCTTTCCTGAGACGTGGGAGTTCCCGTGGTTAGCAGTTTATGCACTACCAAGATTTAGGGTTTCTTCCTTTTCTAAATCAAAAATAGCACACAAATTTCTTGGTAAAATAGGGGTTTGTTTTGGGAATGTGGCTTAATGCGGCTTGTTATTTGCTTCCAATAGTTTGATCACTTTACCATTTTTTATTTCATTAGTCTGTATAGAAGCAGAACAACTATATCAAGTTGAGAGCCAGAGATTAGGGATGAACTGACCCATGGATGTTCGTCGGGTTCGACAAAATTTTAGTCCAAAGATTGATTCGGGTTTGGGTACCAGAGTTCTACCCAAATCCCATAGAAGACCCTCTCTGTCTCCATCTTCCTCTCTTTCATCTCTACCAAAGACCTCTCACATGCTGAGCATCAGCGACTCCTGAGGAGCCCATTGTCTAAAATAGTGGCTTCTGTTATGGGGCCTGCCATTTATCTGGACAAAATAACCCAGCACACTGCATTACTTTATCTGCCATTTTTGGACAGATCAACATTGTATTTTTTTTTAAAAGCGCAAATAAACTTTTTCTTTTTTTCATCATTTTTGTCCACCATGGAATGTTTGGGAAATTTTCAAATAAATTTATTAGGGGATTTATCATCATTTTTTTAAAAAAACATGGCAAATAAATGTCTTCAACATCCTGACTTTTCCCCGGTCTTTTTGACTATAGATGTATTGATATCAGAGCGTAATCATTTGGAGTACAGATGATCATAGAATCGTAGAGTTGGAAGGGACCTCCTGGGCCATCTGGTCCAACCCCCTGCTCAAAGCAGGATTCGCTAAATCATTCCAGACAGATATCTGTCCAGCCTCTGTTTGAAGATTTCCATTGAAGGAGAACTCACCACCTCCCGTGGCAGCCTGTTCCCACTCATTGATCACTCTCACTGTCAAAAAGTTTTTTCTAATATCTTATCTGTGTCTCCTCCCATTCAGTTTCATCCCATTGCTTCTAGTCTTTCCTTGTGCAAATGAGAATAGAGTTGATCCTTCTACAATGTGACAGCCCTTTAGATATTTGTAGACAGCTATTAAGTCTCCGCTCAGTGTTCTCTTTTGCAAACTAAACAATCCCAAATCCTGCAACCTTTCCTCATAAGACAGGGTTTGCAGACCGGTCACCATTCTGGTCGCTCTTTTCTGAACTTGCTCCATGATGGCAGTGATGGGTCAGCACCTGTTCTTACCAATGGTTCATTCAGACATCAGGCTTTTTTTTTACATACGAGAAATATGGACCGAGTTTCATCACTTATCATCAGAGTTTCCTATATGTCTGCCTTTTCGGCGAATGAGTGTGGGGTCGGCTGCAGCACTTGAAGATACTGTCACCTTCGGTTATCTAGCTGAGTCCTTAGTTTCTCCACTAGTTTTGGGGCCGGTCCCCTAACTTCGACCTGGTCCCTTCACCGACCACGCCGGTGGGTGCGGACCCCACGGATGGATTGCTCATTATCCGTACCCCTAAGACCTCTTCTTCCTCTCCTCCTGGAGCTTTCCTTCCTTTCTTCTCTATCTTCACTCAGTCTCTCTCACTCTCTTTAGTCTGGAGACAAGCTGCACTCAGCTTCAATCTCCACTAGTGACTCCTTCTCTCTCCCTCCTGACTGGCTGACTCCGTCCATAACAATCTCTTTTTGCACTAACGCCTCCCACCAACTGTCACTCCCTTAATCTCCACCCCTTCTCTACTTTCTCCACCCACACCCTCTAATTAACTCCCCCCTGGCCAGATGGGGACTAGTGTTGGGTGCTGGTGTGTGAGTCCTAATATAATAAAACTAGGAAACAGAAAAGCGCAATAGGGTCTTATCTGGTGGACAATTGAATAGATATAGTAAAGGTCTACTCACCCTTTCCAGGAAAGGTATAAGCATATAAACCCGCTGTCAGCCTGCTGCACGCCCGAAGGTCCACTGCGTGACCTCCAATACGAATCCTTATGGATAAAATGTTATTCTCGGGCTTACTGTGCGCTGCTTGACCAGGATAAAATCACCACAATGTGAGAAATTTAACCATTTAATTCCCAACGCGTTTCAAAGTGTGAACCACTTCTTCCTCAGGGGATGACATGAAGCCTTCATGTCATCCCCTGAGGAAGAAGTGGTTCACACTTTGAAACGCGTTGGGAATTAAATGGTTAAATTTCTCACATTGTGGTGATTTTATCTTGGTCAAGCAGCGCACAGTAAGCCCGAGAATAACATTTTATCCATAAGGATTCGTGGTGTGTGAGTCCTGGCAGTGCCCCTTCCTTACCTGAGAGCAGAGTACCACACCTCTGGATGAAGTGCAGTACCCTGTGGCAACAGAGACCACAGGGGCGCCACATTATTGCATGTGATGCACAGCAGTGCTGCGTTTGCAACATATAGACATATAGTTAGGGAATTTAGATTGTGAGCCCCATTGGGGACAGTGATGATAATGTGTGCAAACTGTAAAGCGCTGCGGAATATGTTAGCGCTATATAAAAATAAATATTATTATTATATAGCAGCAGATCTACAGTATGAGCATGTGCAGGTGCACACTGCAGACACAGTTCTGCCAGCTGACTGCTCATCCACGACACTTGTTTGATGCAACATTCCCATATCCTGCTTTGAATGAGGCGCTGCAGCAGTCACGTGCTCTACTGATCAGTGAGGCGTCAGTATAACCCCACGTGGATTGGGTGGATACAGCTCATTAAGAGTTTTAACAGAAAAAAAACCTCTGGTAACTCTGCCTGTTCCTATCTTTCCATGGCTTAGCAGTGTTGTTGGCTGCAGTAATAGGAGGCAGAATGCTACGTATCAGTATGGAGAACACGTAAAATTACAGACAAAAAAAGATCTGTGATAAGTTAACGTCTAACATCCTGGTAATGAAAGGGTCTCTTCAGCTAATAGTGTAACTTACAGTTAGGATAAAGGGGGTTATCCCATGTGGGATACTAATGGAACAGGCCTGTGGAGTCAGGAGGTCCGCGGACGCCACCCCATTTTCAGCGGAGGACACTATTAAGGGTATGCGCACACTTTGCGGTTTCTGCTGCGTTTCCGCAGCGTTTTTGGCTCTGCAGTATGTACAGTACCTTTATTTCCTATGGAAATAAAAAAAAGCTGTGCACATGCTGCGTTTTTTTCCGCGCGGTTTTGCTGCGGTTTACAATCCGCAGCATGTCAATTGTTTGGTGCAGAAACGCTGCGGTTTTACACCTCATCCATTATGAGGTGTAAAACCGCAGGGCAAAACCGCAGAAAAAACGCAGATAATCCGCAGATAAACCGCAGAAAAACCGCAGCACTTTGTCCTGCGGATTTCCTGCGGTTTTCTCTACAAAATCCGCAGAGACTAAAAACTACGTGTGC
Source organism: Dendrobates tinctorius (assembly GCF_039654945.1). Classification (NCBI taxonomy): domain Eukaryota; kingdom Metazoa; phylum Chordata; class Amphibia; order Anura; family Dendrobatidae; genus Dendrobates; species Dendrobates tinctorius. The sequence goes on from NW_027361784.1 coordinate 28,589,546, forward strand.
ACATACCCTTACAGGTAGGGGGCATGACAGGGGACAATCATTACAAGATGAGGGTCATTATTAAGAGATGGGGGCCAGGACAAAGCCTTTTTACAGGAAGGGGCCAGGATGAGGGGCATTATTACAGTATTGAGAACATTATTATAGGATGGGGGCCATTATTACATAATGGGCCATTATTACAGGATGGGGTCCAGGATGGATGACGTTTTTATAGGATGATGGCATTATTACAAGATAGGGGACATTTTTACAGGATGGGGGCATTATTACATGATGGGGCCCAGGATGGAGGACATTGTTACAAGTCGGGGGACATGATTACAGGATAGGGAACATTTTTACAGGATGGGAACATTATTACTGGATGGGGACATTATTACAGTATCGAGGCATTATTACAGGATGGGGGACATGATTACAGGATGGGGCCTAGGATGGGGGACATTATTACAGGATGGGGAACATTATTATAGCATTGGGCCCAGGATAGGGGGTGTTTTTACAGGTTGCAGACATAATTACAGGATGCAGGGACTTATTACAGGATGGGGGACATGATTACAGGATGGGGGACATGATTACAGGATGGGGGACATTATTATAGCATTGGGCCCAGGATTGGGGACGTTTTTACAGGATGAGGGACATTATTACAGAAAAGAGGGCTTATAACAGGATGGAGGACATGATTACAGGATGGGGCACAAGATGAGGGGCAGTATTACAGGATGGAGGACAATTTTCAGGATGAGGGACATTATTACTGAATGGAGGGCTGATTACAGGATGGGGGACTGGATTACAGGATGGCGGACATGATTACAGGATAGGGGACATGATCACAGGATAGGGGACATTTTTCAGGATGGGGACATAGTTACGACATTATTACAGGATGGGGGACTTATTACAGAATAGGGGACAGGATTACAGGATGGGGGACATGATCACAGGCTGTGGTACATTTTTCAGAATGGGGACATTATTACAGGATATGGGACTTATTACAGAATGGGGGACAGGATAACAGGATGGGGGACATTTTTCAGGATGGGGACATCATTACAGGGTGGGGATATGATTACAGGAAGGAGAACATTATTTCAGGATGGGGGACGCTACTATAGGTTAGTTGCCTGTATGGAGGACATTATTACAGGGGTCCATAAATTTGACTAACGAGCTGGTGGGGGCACTGGTTTAAATTTTGCACTCTAGTTACCCCACTGGACATCAATCAATCTTCTATCTCTCTGGTTGCATCCTTCTATCTTTGGTAAATAGATGTAATGGTACCGGGCTGGTGATAAGTTGGTGTGCACCAGTGAGTTAGAACATCGGGATCCAACATCTCTGGGACCGTGTGACAGGAAAGCTAACGAGCCATGCAAACAATTAAATTTAATTTGGAAAGTAAACAGCAGCCATCCTCCCAGCTGTATTGATTCATGTAGGAAGCCGCACTTCATTAGACTGGCATGTTGCACAAAGCTCACCCCGTTTCACCTTGCCAATGTATTGCAACACTCTGGCGTTTGGTAACAAAAACCTTATTGTTCCAAACCGTCTATTATAAACTTGTTTCCTAGTCCGAGAATTAAGAATGATTTATTATACTTCAAAACTTTTTTTGTGAGCTTATAAACTGGCAGGGCCACATATATAAGACCGTAGCACAGTATTCACTGCGGCTACGCAGGACACCGACAATATTGAAATTATTGGCGCCTTATAGTACATAGTGCGGTAGAAATTCCTTGTCTCTTTACAATATTCTTAACATTTATGACGGAAGGGTTGTGAAAATGATTATTTTTGCAATGTTTTAGATGGACATATTGATAAGGTCCTATTCTTAATTTATTTTTTTTAGAAACAGGAGATTACAAGATAATATCGCCATATTGCTACCAAAGTAATAGGGCTATACACAGTCACAAGAACCTTGGTCATACATTGCTCACATACTCACATTCCTGCCAACTAGTTCATAGAATCATAGAATCGCAGAGTTGGAAGGGACCTCCTGGGCCATCTGGTCCAACCCCCTGCTCAAAGCAGGATTCGCTAAATCATCCCATACAGATGTCTGTCCAGCCTCTGTTTGAAGACTTCCATTGAAGGAGAGCTCACCACTTCTCGTGGCAGCCTGTTCCCACTCATTGATCACTCTCACTGTCAAAAAGTTTTTTCTAATATCTAATCTGTGTCTCCTCCCATTCAGTTTCATCCCATTGCTTCTAGTCTTTCCTTGTGCAAATGAGAATAAAGTTGATCCTTCTACAATGTGACAGCCCTTGAGATATTTGTAGACAGCTATTAAGTCTCCTCTCAGTCTTCTCTTTTGCAAACTAAGCATTTCCAAATCCTGCAACCTTTCCTCATAAGACAGGGTTTGCAGACCGGTCACCATTCTGGTCGCTCTTTTCTGAACTTGCTCCAGTTTGTTGATGTCTTTTTTAAAATGTGGTGCCCAAAACGGACGCAATATTCCAGATGAGGTCTGACCAAAGAGAAGTAGAGGGAAATAATGACTTCACGTGATCTAGACTGTATGCTTCTGTTAATACATCCTAGAATTGCATTTGCCTTTTTTTCTGCTGCATCACACTGTTGACTCATATTCAGTCTGTGATCTATTAGTATACCCAAGTCTTTTTCACATGTGCTGTTGCTTAGCCCTATTCCTCCCATTCTGTATATGCTTTTTTCATTTTTATTGCCCAGATGTAGTACTTTGCATTTTTCCCTCTCTCTCTCTTCTCTAGTATTAGCTATCCCTCCTAGCTTTGTGTCATCAGCAAATTTAATCAGTTTACCCTCAATTCCTTCATCTAAATAATTGATAAAGATGTTGAACAATACAGGGCCCAGGACAGAGCCCTGTGGTACCCCACTTGAGACATTCTTCCAACTGGATGTGCAGCCATTTACGACCACTCTTTGGGTCCGATCACTAAGCCAGTTATGAATCCACCTAACAGTTGCCTTGTCCATTCCATACTTAATCATTTTTTCAATAAGGATTGTATGAGATACTTTGTCAAATGCTTTGCTGAAGTCAAGATATACTATATCTACAGCATTTCCTTGATCCACCCAATCAGTGATTCTGTCATAGAAGGAAATTAAGTTAGTCTGACATGACTTATTAGTTACAAACCCATGCTGACTCTGTTTAATCACTTCATTCTTATCCAGGTACTGACATACATGTTGTTGAATAATTTGTTCAAACATCTTTCCTGGTATAGAAGTCAGACTCACCGACCTATAGTTGCCTGGGTCCACCTTCTTCCCCTTTTTGAAGATAGGAACAACATTTGCTCTTCTCCAGTCTTCTGGGACTTCTCCTGTTCTCCAAGAATTTTCAAAGATTATGGAGAGGGGTTCAAAAATTTCTTCTGCTATCTCCTTCAGTACTCTGGGGTGTAATTCATCTGGACCAGGAGACTTGAATTCATTTAGGTTAGCCAAGTGTTTCCTCACTATCTTTCTGTTTATAGATATCCTGGATTCTTCTATTCCCTTAATAGGACAGTGAAGAACAGTTGATGTTACATTTCCTTTCTGAGAGAAAAGAGATGCAAAATAGGAATTTAAAAGTTCGGCCTTCTCAACATCCTGTCTTACCATTTCATCATTTTCATCCTGTAAAAATCTTATAGCATCTTTGACTTTTCTTTTACTTTTGACATATCCCCAAAATCCTTTATTATTGCGTTTGGCGTCTCTTGCAAGCCTCAATTCATTGTCAGCTTTAGATAATCTGATTTGTGCCCTGCAGGTTCTGCAGACAGCATTATATTCTTCTTTAGATATGCCTCCCTCTTTCCATTTTATAAACATTTTTTCTTCCTTTTTAGCATGTGCTTAAGTTCTGTGTTCATCCATCCTGGTTTCCTTAAATGCTTCCTATTCTTCCCTCTTTTCAGAATTGTTAACAATTTTGCTTTGAGAATTTCATTTTTCAAGATTTCCCATCCTTCCTGGACATTTTTGTCTTTAAGGATATCCAGCCATTGGATCCCTCCAATTCTCTTTCTGAATCCCTTAAAATCTGCCTTTCTGAAATCTAACCTTGACGTCTGAGTCTTCACAGGTCTTCCTCCTCTAGTTATCCAAAATTCTAAAATTCTAAAATAGCATAAGTGCATCATATAGTGACCAAAATTAGTACAATGTGGTGCCTAATCACAAATGTAATGCATAAATACTACCACCATACAGTGCAAAAATAATACCAACATGCAACATCCAAAGAATGTCATCGTACAGCATTTAAAGCAACTATTGGGGCGGTCACTGCCTCTATAAAGTATCAGACACTGGCAGCCTTTCTTACAGAATTGATCAGAACACTGGAAATAAGAGGAACTTTGCCAGAAAGGTTAAAAAGGAAGGAAACGTGTGTTTTACCTCTACATTATATATTTATTTTAACATTTTTATTGCCCTCTTATGGGTCTCATTAAATTCTTGTATTATTTCTTGTATAAATAGTACCACCATACAGTACTTTTTACTGCCAAAAGATTTGTCACAATCTAATATATAAAGCTCAATGTGTGTGTGTATGTATGTATGTTCGGGATTGGCATCCACACCGTCGCAGCTACAGTCACAAAATTTTGCACAGTCACACATCTGGACCCCGAGAGTGTCATAGGCTATGTTGTGAGTAGTGTTGAGCATTCCGATACCGCAAGTATCGGGTATCGGCCGATACTTGCTGTATCGGAATTCCGATACCGACTTCCGATATTTTTTCAATATCGGAATTCGGCATCGGAATCGGAAGTTCAGTTGATTGACAGCCTGACGTCATCATGATGCGCGGTGTGTGCGCATCATGATGCGCCGTCATTTCGGGCCTTCCGGGGGTCTCTGCCGGCCTGCCGGGGGGCTGTGCCGGCCTGCCGGGGGGCTGTGCCGGCCTGCCGGTGGTCTGTGCACCCTGTGGGGGTCTGTACCGGCCTGCCGGGGGGCTGTGCCGGCCTGCCGGGGGGCTGTGTGGACTGCCCGGGGTCTGTACCCGCCTGCCGGGGGGCTGTGCCGGCCTGCCGGTGGTCTGTGCACCCTGTGGGGGTCTGTACCGGCCTGCCGGGGGGCTGTGCTGATGTCCGGGGGTCTGTGCAAGCATCGTCCGATGGGACTACAAGTCCCATCGGGCGATGCCTGCTACCATGACAGTGATTGACACATTAGCCAATGATGGGACAGTAGTAGTCCCATCATCCGGCTAATGTGTTAAATGTTAAAAAAAAAAAAAAAAAAAAAAATACTACATACATACTACATGCATGCTACATACATACTACATGCTACATACATACTACATATATACTACATACATACTACATACATACTACATACATACTACATGCATGCTACATGCTACATACATACTACATGCATGCTACATACATACTACATATATACTACATACATGCTACATACATACTGCATGCTACATACATACTACATACATACTACATACATACTACATGCATGCTACATACATACTACATATATACTACATGCATGCTACATACATACTACATGCTACATACATACTACATACATGCTACATACATGCTACATACATACTACATATATACTACATACATACTACATGCATGCTACATACATACTACATGCATGCTACATGCATGCTACATACATACTACATGCTACATACATACCACATACATACTACATACATACTACATACTACATATATACTACATGCATGCTACATACATACTACATGCTACATACATACCACATATATACTACATACATACAATACATACTACATACATACTACATACATACTACATGCATGCTACATACATACTACATATATACTACATGCATGCTACATACATACTACATGCTACATACATACTACATACATGCTACATACATACTACATATATACTACATACATACTACATGCATGCTACATACATACTACATGCATGCTACATGCATGCTACATACATACTACATGCTACATACATACCACATACATACTACATACATACTACATACTACATATATACTACATGCATGCTACATACATACTACATGCTACATACATACCACATACATACTACATACATGCTACATATATACTACATGCATGCTACATACATACTACATATATACTACATGCATGCTACATACATACTACATGCTACATGCATGCTACATACATACTACATACATACTACATGCTACATACATACCACATATATACTACATACATACAATACATCCATACAATACATACATAGACATACAGTACATATAACATAGAGTAACATACTTACCAATACTTGTCACATTGTTCCCCGAAGCCATTGTCTTTTCCGGAATAAATATTAACATAACAAACCACAAAAATACTCACCCACGATCCGAAGCAGTCCACGAGTGTGTCCCACGACGATCTTGAGTAGAGAACGGCAGCATCAGATGATGCTGCCGTTCTCTACGGGCTGCAGGAATCCAATGACGGAAGGTAGGTATCCTTCCGCACTGTATTCCTCCGCCACTTAAAAAAAAAAAAGTCCCTAGTCTCACTTTATGCCATTGCTGTGTGGGAATTTCCCACACAGCAATGGCATAAAGTGAGACTAGGGACTTTTTTTTTTTAAGTGGCGGAGGAATACAGTGCGGAAGGATACCTACCTTCCGTCATTGGATTCCTGCAGCCCGTAGAGAACGGCAGCAACAGCTGATGCTGCAGTTCTCTACCCAAGATCGTCGTGGGACACACTCGTGGACTGCTTCGGATCGTGGGTGAGTATTTTTGTGGTTTGTTATGTTAATATTTATTCCGGAAAAGACAATGGCTTCGGGGAACAATGTGACAAGTATTGGTAAGTATGTTACTCTATGTTATATGTACTGTATGTCTATGTATGTATTGTATGAATGTATTGTATGTAGTATGTATGTAGTATATATGTGGTATGTATGTAGCATGTAGTATGTATGTAGTATGTATGTAGCATGCATGTAGCATGCAGTATGTATGTAGCATGCATGTAGTATATATGTAGTATGTATGTAGCATGTATGTAGCATGTAGTATGTATGTAGCATGCATGTAGCATGCAGTATGTATGTAGCATGCATGTAGTATATATGTAGTATATATGTAGCATGTATGTGGTATGTATGTAGCATGTAGTATGTATGTAGCATGCATGTAGTATGTATGTAGCATGCATGTAGTATATATGTAGTATGTATGTAGCATGCATGTAGTATATATGTAGTATGTATGTGGTATGTATGTAGCATGTAGTATGTATGTAGCATGCATGTAGTATGTATGTAGCATGCATGTAGTATATATGTAGTATGTATGTAGCATGTAGTATGTAGCATGCATGTAGTATATATGTAGTATGTATGTAGCATGTAGTATGTATGTAGCATGCATGTAGTATATATGTAGTATGTATGTAGCATGTAGTATGTATGTAGTATGTATGTAGCATGCATGTAGTATGTATATGGTATGTATGTAGCATGTAGTATGTATGTAGCATGCATGTAGTATATATGTGTTATGTATGTGGTATGTATGTAGCATGCATGTAGCATGCATGTAGTATATATGTAGTATGTATGTAGCATGTAGTATGTATGTAGTATGTATGTAGCATGCATGTAGCATGCAGTATGTATGTAGCATGCATGTAGTATATATGTAGTATGTATGTAGCATGTAGTATGTAGCATGCATGTAGTATGTATGTATGTAGCATGCATGTAGTATATATGTGTTATGTATGTAGCATGTAGCATGCATGTAGTATGTATGTAGTATGTATGTGGTATGTATGTAGCATGCAGTATGTATGTAGCATGCATGTAGTATATATGTAGTATGTATGTTGCATGTAGTATTTATGTAGTATGAATGTAGCATGTATGTAGTATGCATGTTGTATGTATGTAGCATGTAATTTTTTTTTTTTTTTTACATTTAACACATTAGCCGGATGATGGGACTACTACTGTCCCATCATTGGCTAATGTGTCAATCACTGTCATGGTAGCAGGCATCGCCCGATGGGACTTGTAGTCCCATCGGACGATGCCTGCACAGACCACCGGCAGGCCGGCACAGCCCCCCGGCAGGCCGGCACAGCCCCCCGGAGCCTGCACAGCTCCCCGGCAGGCCGGCACAGCCCCCCGGCAGGCCGGCACAGCCCCCCGGCAGGCCGGCACAGCCCCCCGGAGCCTGCACAGACCACCGGCAGGCCGGCACAGACCACCGGAGCCTGCACAGACCCCCTGGCAGGCCGGCACAGCCCCCCGAAAGGCCCGTACAGACCCCAGAGAGGCTGTACAAGGGCAGGAAAGGGTTTTTCTTATTCCGATACCGGAAGTCCCATAGACTTGAATGGGACTTCCGGTATCGGAATCGGCGATACCGATACTTTTTTTAAAGATCGGCCGATACCATCCGATACGATACTTTGAAGTATCGGACGGTATCGCTCAACTCTAGTTGTGAGGCGACATTTTAACCCCGCGCGTTCCAGTTCACCAAACAATTTTGCCTATTATTCTTATCATTTCTATGGTGTTATCGTCCTTCTGTAAAGCTGGAAAAAACACAATTTATTACCGTGCCAACACAGACCACCCTCTGACACAGACTGCAGGGGGAGCCCAGTATCACACAGGATAGGATTAGATACACAGCTCAGCAGTCAGTATCACACAGGAGAGGATTAGACACATGGCTCAGTAGTCAGTATAACACAGGATATGATTAGATACACAGCTCAGCAGTCAGTATCACACAGGATTGGATTAGACACATGGCTCAGCAGTCAGTATTACACAGGATAGGATTAGATACACGGCTCAGCAGTCAGTATTACACAGGAGAGGATTAGATACACGGCTCAGCAGTCAGTATCACACAGGATAGGGTTAGATACACGACTCAGCAGTCAGTATCACATAGGATAGGATTAGATACACAGCTCAGCAGTCAGTATCACACAGGAGAGGATTAGATACACGGCTCAGCAGACAGTATCACACATGATATGATTAGATACAGGGCTCAGCAGTCAGGAACACACAGGATAGGGTTAGATACACAGCTCAGCAGACAGTATCACACAGGATAGGATTAGATACAGGGCTCAGCAGTCAGTATCACACAGGATAGGGTTAAATACACGGCTCAGCAGTCAGTATCACACAGGATAGGATTATATACACTGCTCAGCAGTCAGTATCACACAGGATAGGAATAGATACACGGCTCAGCAGTCAGTATCACACAGGATAGGATTATATACACAGCTCAGCAGTCAGTATCACACAGGATAGGATTATATACACAGCTCAGCAGTCAGTATCACACAGGATAGGATTATATACACTGCTCAGCAGTCAGTATCACACAGGATAGGAATAGATACACGGCTCAGCAGTCAGTATCACACAGGATAGGATTAGATACACGGCTCAGCAGTCAGTATCACACAGGATAGGATTATATACACAGCTCAGCAGTCAGTATCACACAGGATAGGATTAGATACACAGCTCAGCTGTCAGTATCACACAGGAGAGGATTAGATACACGGCTCAGCAGTCAGTATCACACAGGATAGGAATAGATACACAGCTGAGCGGTCAGTATCACACAGGATAGGATTAGGTACACAGCTCAGCAGACATTATCACACATGATAGGATTAGATACACGGCTCAGCAGTCAGTATCACACAGGATAGGGTTAGATACACGGCTCAGCAGACAGTATCACACATGATAGGATTAGATACATGGCTCAGCAGACAGTATCACACATGATATGATTAGGTACAGGGCTCAGCAGTCAGTATCACACAGGATAGGGTTAGATACACAGCTCAGCAGACAGTATCACACATGATAGGATTAGATACATGGCTCAGCAGTCAGTATCACACAGGATAGGGTTAGATACACAGCTCAGCAGACAGTATCACACATGATAGGATTAGATACACGGCTCAGCAGTCAGTATCACACAGGATAGGGTTAGATACACAGCTCAGCAGACAGTATCACACATGATAGGATTAGATACAGGGCTCAGCAGTCAGTATCACACAGGATAGGGTTAGATACACAGCTCAGCAGACAGTATCACACATGATAGGATTAGATACAGGGCTCAGCAGTCAGTTTCACACAGGATAGGATTATATACACTGCTCACCAGTCAGTATCACACAGGATAGGAATAGATACACGGCTGAGCAGTCAGTGTCACACAGGATAGGATTAGATACACGGCTCAGCAGTCAGTATCACACAGGAGAGGATTAGATACACGGCTCAGCAGTCAGTATCACACAGTATAGGAATAGATACACCGCTGATCAGTCAGTATCACACAGGATAGGATTAGGTACACAGCTCAGCACAGTATCACACAGGAGAGGATTAGATACACAGCTCAGCAGACATTATCACACAGGATAGGATTAGATACACGGCTCAGCAGTCAGTATCACACAGGAGAGGATTAGGTACACAGCTCAGAAGACATTATCACACAGGATAGGATTAGATACACAGCTCAGCAGACATTATCACACAGGATAGGATTAGATACACGGCTCAGCACTCAGTATCACACAGGAGAGGATTAGATACACGGCTCAGCAGTCAGTATCACACAGGATAGGGTTAGATACACGACTCAGCAGTCAGTATCACATAGGATAGGATTAGATACACAGCTCAGCAGTCAGTATCACACAGGATAGGATTAGATACACGGCTCAGCAGACAGTATCACACATGATATGATTAGATACACGGCTCAGCAGTCAGTATCACACAGGAGAGGATTAGATACACGGCTCAGCAGTCAGTATCACACAGGATAGGAATAGATACACCGCTGATCAGTCAGTATCACACAGGATAGGATTAGGTACACAGCTCAGCACAGTATCACACAGGAGAGGATTAGATACACAGCTCAGCAGACATTATCACACAGGATAGGATTAGATACACGGCTCAGCAGTCAGTATCACACAGGAGAGGATTAGGTACACAGCTCAGAAGACATTATCACACAGGATAGGATTAAATACACGGCTCATCAGTCAGTATCACACAGGAGAGGTTTAGGTACACAGCTCAGCAGACATCACACAGGATAGGATTAGATACACAGCTCAGCAGACATTATCACACAGGATAGGATTAGATACACGGCTCAGCAGTCAGTATCACACAGGAGAGGATTAGATACACGGCTCAGCAGTCAGTATCACACAGGATAGGGTTAGATACACGACTCAGCAGTCAGTATCACATAGGATAGGATTAGATACACAGCTCAGCAGTCAGTATCACACAGGATAGGATTAGATACACGGCTCAGCAGACAGTATCACACATGATATGATTAGATACACGGCTCAGCAGTCAGTATCACACAGGAGAGGATTAGATACACGGCTCAGCAGTCAGTATCACACAGGATAGGAATAGATACACCGCTGATCAGTCAGTATCACACAGGATAGGATTAGGTACACAGCTCAGCACAGTATCACACAGGAGAGGATTAGATACACAGCTCAGCAGACATTATCACACAGGATAGGATTAGATACACGGCTCAGCAGTCAGTATCACACAGGAGAGGATTAGGTACACAGCTCAGAAGACATTATCACACAGGATAGGATTAAATACACGGCTCATCAGTCAGTATCACACAGGAGAGGTTTAGGTACACAGCTCAGCAGACATTATCACACAGGATAGGATTAGATACACGGCTCAGCACTCAGTATCACACAGGAGAGGATTAGATACACGGCTCAGCAGTCAGTATCACACAGGATAGGGTTAGATACACGACTCAGCAGTCAGTATCACATAGGATAGGATTAGATACACAGCTCAGCAGACAGTATCACACATGATAGGATTAGATACACGGCTCAGCAGTCAGTATCACACAGGATAGGGTTAGATACACAGCTCAGCAGACAGTATCACACATGATAGGATTAGATACAGGGCTCAGCAGTCAGTATCACACAGGATAGGGTTAGATACACAGCTCAGCAGACAGTATCACACATGATAGGATTAGATACAGGGCTCAGCAGTCAGTTTCACACAGGATAGGATTATATACACTGCTCACCAGTCAGTATCACACAGGATAGGAATAGATACACGGCTGAGCAGTCAGTGTCACACAGGATAGGATTAGATACACGGCTCAGCACTCAGTATCACACAGGAGAGGATTAGATACACGGCTCAGCAGTCAGTATCACACAGTATAGGAATAGATACACCGCTGATCAGTCAGTATCACACAGGATAGGATTAGGTACACAGCTCAGCACAGTATCACACAGGAGAGGATTAGATACACAGCTCAGCAGACATTATCACACAGGATAGGATTAGATACACGGCTCAGCAGTCAGTATCACACAGGAGAGGATTAGGTACACAGCTCAGAAGACATTATCACACAGGATAGGATTAGATACACAGCTCAGCAGACATTATCACACAGGATAGGATTAGATACACGGCTCAGCACTCAGTATCACACAGGAGAGGATTAGATACACGGCTCAGCAGTCAGTATCACACAGGATAGGGTTAGATACACGACTCAGCAGTCAGTATCACATAGGATAGGATTAGATACACAGCTCAGCAGTCAGTATCACACAGGATAGGATTAGATACACGGCTCAGCAGACAGTATCACACATGATATGATTAGATACACGGCTCAGCAGTCAGTATCACACAGGAGAGGATTAGATACACGGCTCAGCAGTCAGTATCACACAGGATAGGAATAGATACACCGCTGATCAGTCAGTATCACACAGGATAGGATTAGGTACACAGCTCAGCACAGTATCACACAGGAGAGGATTAGATACACAGCTCAGCAGACATTATCACACAGGATAGGATTAGATACACGGCTCAGCAGTCAGTATCACACAGGAGAGGATTAGGTACACAGCTCAGAAGACATTATCACACAGGATAGGATTAAATACACGGCTCATCAGTCAGTATCACACAGGAGAGGTTTAGGTACACAGCTCAGCAGACATCACACAGGATAGGATTAGATACACAGCTCAGCAGACATTATCACACAGGATAGGATTAGATACACGGCTCAGCAGTCAGTATCACACAGGAGAGGATTAGATACACGGCTCAGCAGTCAGTATCACACAGGATAGGGTTAGATACACGACTCAGCAGTCAGTATCACATAGGATAGGATTAGATACACAGCTCAGCAGTCAGTATCACACAGGATAGGATTAGATACACGGCTCAGCAGACAGTATCACACATGATATGATTAGATACACGGCTCAGCAGTCAGTATCACACAGGAGAGGATTAGATACACGGCTCAGCAGTCAGTATCACACAGGATAGGAATAGATACACCGCTGATCAGTCAGTATCACACAGGATAGGATTAGGTACACAGCTCAGCACAGTATCACACAGGAGAGGATTAGATACACAGCTCAGCAGACATTATCACACAGGATAGGATTAGATACACGGCTCAGCAGTCAGTATCACACAGGAGAGGATTAGGTACACAGCTCAGAAGACATTATCACACAGGATAGGATTAAATACACGGCTCATCAGTCAGTATCACACAGGAGAGGTTTAGGTACACAGCTCAGCAGACATTATCACACAGGATAGGATTAGATACACGGCTCAGCACTCAGTATCACACAGGAGAGGATTAGATACACGGCTCAGCAGTCAGTATCACACAGGATAGGGTTAGATACACGACTCAGCAGTCAGTATCACATAGGATAGGATTAGATACACAGCTCAGCAGTCAGTATCAAACAGGATAGGATTAGATACACGGCTCAGCAGACAGTATCACACATGATATGATTAGATACACGGCTCAGCAGTCAGTATCACACAGGAGAGGATTAGATACACGGCTCAGCAGTCAGTATCACACAGGATAGGAATAGATACACGGCTCAGCAGTCAGTATCACACAGGAGAGGATTAGGTACACAGCTCAGAAGACATTATCACACAGGATAGGATTAAATACACGGCTCAGCAGTCAGTATCACACAGGAGAGGTTTAGGTACACAGCTCAGCAGACATTATCACACAGGATAGGATTAGATACACAGCTCAGCAGACATTATCACACAGGATAGGATTAGATACACGGCTCAGCAGTCAGTATCACACAGGAGAGGATTAGATACACGGCTCAGCAGTCAGTATCACACAGGATAGGGTTAGGTACACGACTCAGCAGTCAGTATCACACAGGATAGTATTAGATACATGGCTCAGCAGACAGTATCACACATGATATGATTAGGTACAGGGCTCAGCAGTCAGTATCACACAGGATAGGGTTAGATACACAGCTCAGCAGACAGTATCACACATGATAGGATTAAATACATGGCTCAGCAGTCAGTATCACACAGGATAGGGTTAGATACACAGCTCAGCAGACAGTATCACACATGATAGGATTAGATACACGGCTCAGCAGTCAGTATCACACAGGATAGGGTTAGATACACAGCTCAGCAGACAGTATCACACATGATAGGATTAGATACAGGGCTCAGCAGTCAGTTTCATACAGGATAGGATTATATACACTGCTCAACAGTCAGTATCACACAGGATAGGAATAGATACACGGCTGAGCAGTCAGTGTCACACAGGATAGGATTAGACACACGGCTCAGCAGTTAGTATCACACAGGAGAGGATTAGATACACGGCTCAGCAGTCAGTATCACACAGGATAGGAATAGATACACCGCTGATCAGTCATTATCACACTGGATAGGATTAGGTACACAGCTCAGCACAGTATCACACAGGAGAGGATTAGATACACAGCTCAGCAGACATTATCACACAGGATAGGACACGGCTCAGCAGTCAGTATCACACAGGAGAGGATTAGGTACACAGCTCAGAAGACATTATCACACAGGATAGGATTAAATACACGGCTCAGCAGTCAGTATCACACAGGATAGGGTTAGATACACGACTCAGCAGTCAGTATCACATAGGATAGGATTAGATACACAGCTCAGCAGTCAGTATCACACAGGATAGGATTAGATACACGGCTCAGCAGACACTATCACACATGATATGATTAGATACACGGCTCAGCAGTCAGTATCACACAGGAGAGGATTAGATACACGGCTCAGCAGTCAGTATCACACAGGATAGGAATAGATACACCGCTGATCAGTCAGTATCACACAGGATAGGATTAGGTACACAGCTCAGCACAGTATCACACAGGAGAGGATTAGATACACAGCTCAGCAGACATTATCACACAGGATAGGATTAGATACACGGCTCAGCAGTCAGTATCACACAGGAGAGGATTAGGTACACAGCTCAGAAGACATTATCACACAGGATAGGATTAAATACACGGCTCATCAGTCAGTATCACACAGGAGAGGTTTAGGTACACAGCTCAGCAGACATTATCACACAGGATAGGATTAGATACACAGCTCAGCAGACATTATCACACAGGATAGGATTAGATACACGGCTCAGCAGTCAGTATCACACAGGATAGGGTTAGATACACGACTCAGCAGTCAGTATCACATTGGATAGGATTAGATACACAGCTCAGCAGTCAGTATCACACAGGATAGGATTAGATACACGGCTCAGCAGACAGTATCACACATGATATGATTAGATACACGGCTCAGCAGTCAGTATCACACAGGATAGGGTTAGATACACAGCTCAGCAGACAGTATCACACATGATAGGATTAGATGCAGGGCTCAGCAGTCAGTATCACACAGGATAGGGTTAAATACACGGCTCAGCAGTCAGTATCACACAGGATAGGAATAGATACACGGCTGAGCAGTCAGTATCACACAGGATAGGATTAGATACATGGCTCAGCAGTCAGTATCACACAGGAGAGGATTAGATACACGGCTCAGCAGTCAGTATCACACAGGATAGGAATAGATACACAGCTGAGCAGTCAGTATCACACAGGAGAGGATTAGATACACGGCTCAGCAGACATTATCACACAGGATAGGATTAGATACATGGCTTATCAGTCAGTATCACACAGGAGAGGATTAGGTACACAGCTCAGCAGTCAATAGCACACAGGAGAGGATTAGATACACGGCTCAGCAGTCAGTATCACACAGGATAGGTTTAGATACACAGCTCAGCAGACAGTATCACACATGATAGGATTAGATACAGGGCTCAGAAGTCAGTATCACACAGGATAGGGTTAAATACACGGCTCTGCAGTCAGTATCACACAGGATAGGAATAGATACACGGCTGAGCAGTCAGTATCACACAGGATAGGATTAGATACACTGCTCAGCAGTCAGTATCATACAGGAGAGGATTAGATACACAGCTCAGCAGTCAGTATCACACAGGATAGGAATAGATACACAGCTGAGCAGTCAGTATCACACAGGATAGGATTAGATACATGGCTCATCAGTCAGTATCACACAGGAGAGGATTAGGTACACAGCTCAGCAGTCAGTATCACACAGGAGAGGAATAGATACACGGCTCAGCAGACAGTATCACACATGATATGATTAGGTAAAGGGCTCAGCAGTCAGTATCACACAGGATAGGGTTAGATACACAGCTCAGCAGACAGTATCACACATGATAGGATTAGATACAGGGCTCAGCAGTCAGTATCACACAGGATAGGGTTAAATACACGGCTCAGCAGTCAGTATCACACAGGATAGGAATAGATAGACGGCTGAGCAGTCAGTGTCACACAGGATAGGATTAGATACACGGCTCAGCAGTCAGTATCACACAGGAGAGGATTAGATACACGGCTCAGCAGTCAGTATCACACAGGATAGGATTAGATACACGGCTCAGCAGTCAGTATCACACAGGATAGGAATAGATACACAGCTCAGCAGGCAGTATCACACAGGAGAGGATTAGATACACAGCTCAGCAGACATTATCACACAGGATAGGATTAGATACACGGCTCAGCAGTCAGTATCACACAGGAGAGGATTAGGTACACAGCTCAGAAGACATTGTCACACAGGATAGGGTTAGATACACGGCTCAGCAGACATTATCACACAGGATAGGATTAGATACATGGCTCATCAGTCAGTATCACACAGGAGAGGATTAGGTACACAGCTCAGCAGACATTATCACACAGGATAGGATTAGATACACGGCTCAGCAGTCAGTATCACACAGGAGAGGATTAGGTACACAGCTCAGAAGACATTATCACACAGGATAGGGTTAGATACACGGCTCATCAGTCAGTATCACACAGGAGAGGATTAGGTACACAGCTCAGCAGACAGTATCACACAGGATAGGGGTAGATACACAGATACACATGTTGTTTATCAAAAGGCTCTTGATTGAGTTGAAAATAAAATACTATCAATACTTGGGTAATGGTTTAGTTAATTTGTGTTGCAAATCTGTAGTGTTGAATAGATGATGTGAAATGTTTTTATGTGCAATATAATCATTATAATTTGTTATAACGAACCACAGTTGGTTACTATGCCCAGGTAACGCCGGGCTCTTCAGCTAGTATATAATAATGCTGCACAGTGTATAAAAAGTACTGTCCTACGGTACTTAAATGATACCAATACAGTGTATAAAAAAGTGCCACACTATAGTGCCATATAATACCAATATACAGTGTATAAATAGTACCATCATACAGTGCTTAATTAATAGCTGAATGCATTGTATAAATAATGCCACCACACAGTGGTCAAGTAATACCGGCATACAATTTAAAATAGTACTACAAAACTTATTTTGCCATTCAACTCACTTTATATAATACTGATTTATATGTAAAATTAAACAATACCAATATACAACTTATAAATAATTACACACTATACTACTTGAGTGATATGTACCTTTATAAAAAGTCTAAATAGTACTACCACACAGTGCTGAAATAATGCCAACATACTGTGCTAAATAATACTAATGAACTACGGTAATTTAAGATCAGTATGAATATTGACAACCAGTGGGTTCCTTTACACTAATGAACAAAAGGGTAGCAAATCAATAAACTGAACTTATGACTTTCAGGCTCCATATCTCACCATCCACTGCTGCTTTGATCGTGAGACCGCCATCATTTTATAGACAACTATCCTGGATATCTCATACGTACATTTGACTTATTTACTATTTAGCGTATGATTAGTTATGCAGATTCTTGTCATGTCACTGCATTGTTACCGTTTTGCTCCTAAAATTCTAAATATTAACTTTTATTATTATATCATTGTATTTTGTAAATCCACCTTTGGCTTTCACCACTGCCTGAGTCCTTCTGGGTTGCTCTCGATCAGATTCAAGCATGTCTCTACCGAAATCTGATCTCAGGTCTCTACTACACGTTCCCATAGTTGCTGCATACTGGTCAACTCACTTGGGTATGTATACAACTTTTTCTTCAATTCTACCCACAAGTGTTTGATTGGGTTGAGGTCTGGGGACTGTGAGGGCCAATAAAGAACCTCTACTTCATTGTCATTGAACCATTTCTTGAGCAATCTTGGCGTATTCTTCGGGTCATTGTCCTGTTGGAACACTATGGCGTCCTTTTCATACTCAGTACTTGTGTGTATGAAGTCACTCATCTTGTCCGATACTCACATATAACTCAGCATTGATCCTGGTCAAGATCCAATGCCTTTGGCTGTGAAACAACCCCATATCATTGGGCTTCCTCCACCGAACTTGACATTTCCTTCCATTTCTTGATCCGCTATCCCCTTTTTCACTTGTTTCTTCCAGACCCATTTGCTTGGTCTATTGACTTTCGTCTTTTACGATCCAAATCACACGTTTCCAATCTTCTGTTGTCCACCTTTCTTACTTTTCTGCAAACTCGAGACAACTCTTCTTATGACATTGAGGCTTCTTCACCATTTTTCAGGCCACCATTCCAGACTTGTGTAACGTTCTTGCACGAACTTGTGATCTCACTATTATGAAGCATATGAGCCACCTCCACTGCCATGTTTGTCACACCACAACTGATAGACCTTGTGATGACCCGACCGGTTGACTCGATATTTTGCCTGGACGTCCACCTGTCATGGCGCTCACTGTTATGATGAGTCACCGAAGGAGGAAAAAACAAAATACCAGCTAAGTCCAGAAAAACCAGAGAGGTTGGCAGCTATCGGATTGCAGACCCCTGAACCTATCCACAACAACTAGCAGTAGCCGTGGGGGGTTCCTACGGTGCCCTAGACCCCTCGATCACAGCCGGAGAACTATATAGCCTAAAGACAGAAAGGGGAAAAACTAAACTGCCCCAGAGCAGACCCCAAAGCAATAGGCAGCCCCCAACATATAATGACGGTGAAGCAAGATGAAAACACTAACACAGATAGAAAGATAGGTTGAGCAAATGATGGGGCCCAAGCTAACTACATAGGACAGGATAGGAAAGCTGCTGTCTGCCATCCGCAAAAAACCCTATCAGAATGAGCCAACCGACTGATAGGAAAAACAGGCCCTGAAGTCGCTAGGCTTCAAAAGACTCTATCAGCACTCAGGTATATTCTGAAGACAGAGCAAAAGAACAACAGATCAGAGACAAAAATGGAGTTCAGCTCACCCCCGGCCGGGGATGGCAGAACTCCCAAAAAAAACAAGGCAAAACAAAAACAAAACTGAAGAGTACAAAGAAGAGCAGAAAACTTAGCTTTGAGATGCAGGAATCAGACTGGTCTCCTAGAATCCAGCAGGAAAATCACCAGCCAGGAAGAAGGGTGTCGGAAGCCTTATATCCAGTCCTCAATTCCAGCCACCCAGTCATCATCAAGCTGCCCATGTGTTTGGTAATCAGCCTCACTACCTTCCTTCACCAGGGGAGGGAGTTCATCAGACCTCAATGGTGAAGGGAAAAATGAACTCACAACAGCTCACACAATGCATTTTGACAATTTTCTTGGCCGAGAGACCACTATCAAGGAGCTGGATGAGGCTGTTGCTCTTTTCTTGGGAAATCTTCTTCATGGCTTTTTCCTTGATTTGAGCCAGTGATCTTTCATTTGGGAATCAACCTAATAACACACTGAGCTATCAGGGAATGTGAGAACAGGTTGTAGTTTGTGGTATACGAGTACAAGAAGAAAAATATTTTTCCACCACCAGGAGCAAAACAGTAACAATGCAGTGACATGACAAGAAACTGCATAACTAATCATATGCTAAATAGATAAGTCAAATTTATAAATGAGATAGCCAAGATGGTTGCCTATAAAATGATGTAGTCTCATAATCAAAGCAGAAGTGGATAATGAGATATGGAGCCTGAAAGTCAAAACATTGTTACCCTTTTGTTCGTCAGTGTCTATCCCACTGTCATACAGTGTATAAATAGTATAACTATACAGTGCACTATGTACCTGTATATACTGTAGAAGGCCGACTTCACATTTAAAATATGATAAATTAGTCTGAGTCTCCCTGCCGAGACTCACAGGAGTGTCATGTGAATACAATCCAATTTCTAACACCTAGCATCTGATTTGCATCTGAATGCAGTGCAATTGCTATCCAACTGCAATGCGATTTTAACATGAGCTTCCACATACAGCAGTTTCTCATTAATGTACACTCTGCACTCCATCTTGATTGAAAAAAAAAAGAACTGTAGAAATTTTTGCAAATTTAATTAAAAAAGGAAAACTGATATATCACATGGTCCTATGTATTCAGACCCTTTGCTCAGTATTGAGTAGAAGCACCTTTTGAGCTAGTACAGCCATGAGTCTTCTTGGGAATGATGCAGCAAGTTTTTCACACCTGGATTTGGGGATCCTCTGCCATTCTTCCTTGCAGATCTTCTCCAGTTCCATCAGGTTGGATGGTGAACGTTGGTGGACAGCCATTTTCAGGTCTCTCCAGAGATGCTCAATTGGGTTTAGGTCAGGGCTCTGGCTGGGCCAGTCAAGAATGGTCACAGAGTTGTTCTGAAGCCACTCCTTTGTTATTTTGGCTTTGTGCTTAGCGTCATTGTCTTGTTGGAAGGTGAACCTTCGGCCAAGTCTGAGGTCCAGAGCACTCTGGAAGAGGTTTTCATCCAGGATATCTCTGTACTTGGCCGCATTCATGTTTCCTTCAGTGGCAACCAGTCGTCCTGTCCCTACAGCTGAAAAAAACCCCAGAGCATGATGCTGCCACCACCATGTTTCACTGTTGGGATTGTATTGGGCAGGTGATGAGCAGTGCCTGCTTTTCTCCACACACACCGCTTAGAATTATCACCAAAAAGTTCTATCTTCCTCTCATCAGACCCGAGAATCTTATTTCTCATAGTCTGGGAGTCCTTCATGTGTTTTTTAGCAAACTCTATGCGGCTTTCATTTGTCTGAGGAGAGGCTTCTCTCAGGCCACTGCCACAGTGATCTTGGGGTTCTTTACCTCTCTCACCAAGGCTCTTCTGCCACGATTACTCAGTTTGGCTGGACGGCCGGGTCTAGGAAGACTTCTGGTGTGTTAGGCATCGGGTTTCTTCCTCTGCACAGGAGGAATCCCGAGCTTTGCCTTCTGCGGTCTCCCATTCAGTTCCGACGGCAGAGGAGGCTGCTCAGCAGAAACGTCGATCCCGGCGTCTTGCTCAGGCTAGTGCTGTCGGTTTGGTTACTGCTGCCACCCCTGGTTCATCTATAGTAACCTGCACTAGCCAGGTAACCTGCACTACTGAGCATGCCGTGGGACGACCTCTCATTGGAGGCCAGAGGTCACATGCTCAGGTCCTGTTGCTGCTCCGATTGGACCGGCCATGCGCTAGTATAAAATGATATTTGTGTATATGTGGATGTATGTTTGATATCTGGTGAATGACTCATTAAGATCCCCTCCCTAGCATTGTTGCATGTGATGGGTGATTGAGTAACTAGTGCCAGACTGTGCCATCCAGCACTAGGCACGATAGTACTGCATCTACAACAGTGTCCGTCAGAGCGGCGCCATGCGCAAATAGTGTGCTTTCCTGGCCCGAGCTTAGGGTGGTTAGTCTACCAGAGCGTCGTTGTTCGCACATAGTGCGGTATTCCATAGTTTGTTTTCCCTGGCACCGCAGTTGCGGCGCCGACGCTAGTGGGTCTAGAGAGACTCTAACCCCTTGTCCTTGTGGCACGGTCTTGTGACCAAAATATTAGCGTTCTCTCTGCGGTACTGCGGCCCTGTGACACAACAGTGTTCGCCTCATACATACCGGGTGAAGTTAACCCGTGTGTGTTTATGTTATACCACCGTATACTGTCTGTCATTACTCAGCAGCAGGTTCCATCTCTGCACGGTTGAACCCTGGGCTGCGAACGCACCTCATATCTCCTTTTATATTATTTGGTGCGTTCTGCTAGCCCTAACATGGTGGTCCCAAACTTCTTCCATTTAAGGACTATGGAGGCCACTGCGCTCTTAGGAACCGTGAGTACTACAGAAATTCTTTTGTAACCTTGGCCAGATCTGTGCCTTGCCACAATTCTGTCTCTGAGCTCCTTGGCCAGCTCCTTTGACCTCATGATTCTCATTTGGTCTGACATGCACTGTGAGCTCTTATATAGACAGTTGTGCGCCTTTAAAAATCAAGTCCTATCAGTTTAATTAAACACAGCTGGACTCCAATGAAGGAATAGAACCATCTCAAGGAGGATCACAAGGAAATGGACAGCATGTGACTTAAATCTGAGTGTCTGAGCAAAGGGTTTGAATACTTATGACCATGTGATATTTCAGTTTTTCTTTATTAATAAATTTGCAAAAATTTCTATATTACTGGTTTTCTTCAGTCAAAATGGGGTGCAGAGTGTACATTAATGAGAAAAAAATGAACTATTTTGAATTTACCATATGGCTGCAATGAAACAAAGAGTGAACATTTTTAAGGGGTCTGAATACTTTCTGTACACACTGGATATATAGATGATAAGGGGGCTTTACACATAGCGATATCGCTAGTGATATTGCTAAAGCGTCACCGATTTTGTGACACTCACCTCCGACCGGCTCCCCCGCTGGCTATCGCTGATCGCACGAGATCGTCCTGGTCCATTTCTCGTCGTCGGCTTCCTGCTGGCACCGACGAGCGAGCCATGGACGCGGGCGGAAGACGGTCATCATCGCCGCGTCTGACAGGTGAGTACGACCGCCGCTGCATCGCTGGTGAGATCTGCCTGTTTGGCAGCTCACTAGCGACCATTTAGCAATGCACCAGCGATCCTGACCGGGTCATATTGTGGTCGGGATTGCTGGTGCATCGCTAAATGTAACGGGGCCTATAGATAGATAGATAGCAAAAGGTGTTAATGACGTCATTCATATGTCAGAACCAGAACGCACCATTGAGTATAAAGTAATAGAATATTGAGAGACTAATAGTGTTTAAATATATAGATATGTCCACGGTTTCTAACATGAGCAGGACCAAAATACGACCTATCGCCAAAAATATAAATCAGAAAGAGAGGGATGATGGGGTTGATCACCAAAAGGAAGATCACAAGGTCATAAAAATGTAATATTTATTAAGTGCTTATTTTAAATACACACTGACAAGTCAGGACAGACAAGGGATAAAACGACATTCATTTACAGAAAAACACATCAGGCCATGATGCACCACATGGGCAATTAGTTTCATGAGGATAATGGGTACACAAAATCATTAGCCCTTAATACAGGGAAGATGTATATCTTTGTACCGTGTTAGCCAGTAGATAGAAAAATATTCAGGATTGAGAGTCCTCAGTAGTTGATACCTTTTAATGGCTAACTGAAAAGATGGTAACACATTGCAAGCTTTCGAGACTACTCAGGTCTCTTCATCAGGCTAGACTAATACAAAATCTGAAGTCACATATTTATGCACAATACAGCCTAGAAAAAATGCAAAAGATAAGCCAAGTGACGTGAAGCAGAACTATCAATATGGGAGAGGGAGAAACATAAATATAAACATTGGACCAGTTCATAGATAAGGAGTCCGGATGTTTTATGGTCCTCTGATTGGGGTCTAGTTCTGTGTTGTGATGCCCCCACACGGTTTTAAAAGGAAATTCCTTAATTGATGTAAAAAGACATAAATCCATGCGACACATTCATTCCAGCACTGAGAGTGTCAAAGTTCGTCATAAATTTGTACTCCCAAACTCGTCTGTCTCTCTGAGAATTGAAGTTACCTTTCAATACCAGTAATTTCATATCCACGCTGCTGTGATCAGGGATACAGAAATGTTTTGAAAGGTAACTTCAATTCTCAGAGAGAGAGACGAGTTTGGGAGTACAAATTTATGACGAACTTTGACACTCTCAGTGCTGGAATGAATGTGTCGCATGGATTTATGTCTTTTTACATCAATTAAGGACTTTCCTTTTAAAACCGTGTGGGGGCATCACAACACAGAACTAGACCCCAATCAGAGGACCATAAAACATCCGGACTCCTTATCTATGAACTGGTCCAATGTTTATATTTATGTTTCTCCCTCTCCCATATTGATAGTTCTGCTTCACGTCACTTGGCTTATCTATTGCATTTTTTCTAGGCTGTATTGTGCATAAATATGTGACTCTTCAGATTTTGTATTAGTCTAGCCTAATGAAGAGACCTGAGTAGTCTCGAAAGCTTGCAATGTGTTACCATCTTTTCAGTTAGCCATTAAAAGGTATCAACTACTGAGGACTCTCAATCCTGAATATTTTTCTAGCCCTTAATAGGAAGATAATATGGTGAAATAATGCATGATGCTGATCATCAATGAACAAAGACACCATGTCACATAAACGGTCATTACCTGGTAGATTTCACCCAGAGAGTCCAGTAGTGCATCTGTCCTCCCCAACAAACGTTTTGGAATGATTCTTTCCTCAGGGAACATGCAGTAAATACAAATAGAATAGGTAGATATATAGATGTCAGTGACAAATACAACTAATACAGTGTGTGTGCAAATTGCTGTACACATTTATTTAATAAATACAACATTATTTTTTAGGAAAAAATGACGAGGGCTCCTTCGCAATTTTTGTAACCAGCAGAGGGAAAGCTGACGGCTGGGGGCAGATGTTTATAGCCTGGGAAGGGGGTAATACCCATGGAGCTTCAAAGGCTATTAATATCAGCCCACAACTATATACTTAGACTTTACTGGCTATTAAAATGGGGGACCCCGGCAAAAAAATGACATGGGGTCCCTCTATAATTAATAACCAGCATTGGCTATGCAGACAGCTGCAGGCTGATATTAATAGCCTAGGAAGGGGCCATGGATGCTGGCCCCTCCCAGCTATAAACATTAACTCTCAGCCACCCCAGAAAAGGCACATCTCTAAAATGCACCAATTCTGGCACTTAGCCTCGCTCTTCCCACTTGCCTTGTAGCGGTGGCAAGTGGGGTAATAGTTGGGGGGTTAATGTCACCTTTGCATTGAATTGCAGATCACAGCAACCCTGCCTCTGTGGCTAGACAGAGTTTGCACTGCCTAGAGTTTCTGGTACTGACGTTTCCTCAATCATCACCCACAGCACTACACACAGAATGAATATGGCAGTACCTGGTGACAGAAGCAGACATCGCAGACTGTATCGGCATGCACATTGCACCGATAGTTACATTCTGTGGCAGAGCAGGGAGAATTGATCTCCCTGCACTGCCTCCCGGCCGTTATGGGCCCCCTGAGCAAGCAGGAGGACCTGTGCCAGCAGTGGGCACCCCGCCCGTCATCGCAGATTCAGCTGTATTGGCATCTAGCCGATACAGCAGACCGCAGTGATGAGAGAGAGAGCTTTACGCTCCCTCTCCCATTATCCCCGTCAGCGTCTGACGTCACCGATGCCGTCAGCGGGCGCGATGACGTCAGTACTCGGCACTTGCAGTCAGAGATGAGTGGGAGCAGGAAGCAGCGCAGAAACCAGGAGTAATAGAGGTGAGTATTTAGTTTATGGGGCTACATTACAACTACAGAGGGTGGTTATGAGGGTGCATTATACTACAGAGGGTGGCTATGGGGGTGCATTACACTACAGAGGGTGGCTATGGGGGTGCATTATACTACAGAGGGTGGCTATGGGGGTGCATTATACTACAGAGGGTGACTATGGGGGTGCATTATACTACAGAGGGTGGCTATGGGCGTGCATTATACTACAGTGGGTGGGTATGGGGGTGCATTATGCTACAGAGGGTGGCTATGGGGGTGCATTATACTACAGATGGTGGTTATGGGGGTGCACTACATTAGAGAGGATGCCTATGGGGGTGCATTACACTACAAAGGGTGCCTATGGGGGGGTGCATTACATTATAGAGGATGCCTATGGGAGTGTATCACACTACAGAGACTGCCTATAGGGGTGCATTAAACTATAGAGGCTGCCTATGGGGAGTGCATTACACTACAGAGGCTGCCTATAGGGGTGCATTACACTACAGAGGTTGCCTATAGGGGTGCATTACGCTATAGAGTCTGCCTATATGGAGTTCATTATGCTATAGAGTCTGTCTATTGGGAGTGCATTATACAATATAGAGTCTGCCTATGGGAAGTGCATTATACTAGAGTCTGCCTATGGGGAGTGCATTATACAATATAGAGTCTGCCTATGGGAAGTGCATTATACTATATGGAGCCCTATGGGGAGTGCATTATACTATATGGAGACGGTGGACCTATGGGGAGTGCATTATACTATATGGAGACAGTGGACCTACGGGGAGTGCATTATTCAATATGGAGACCTATGGGGAGTGCATTATACTATATGGAGACCTATGGGGCGTGCATTATACCATATTGAGAACTATCTGGTGTATTATGCTTTACGGAGGCTATCTAAAGGCCCATCATACATTGTGGAGATTATAGTGACGGGGCCATCATACAGTGTTGGAGCCATTAGTTTGGGGAATATTAAGGGGTCAGTATATATACAGTGAGGGGGCATTTTACTGTGTATAAGAGAGCATCCTACTGTGTATAGGGGAGCTGTACAGGGGGGAGACTTGGGACATTATTAAATATAAAGTGGGCACTTATTATTATAAGGGAATTCAGGTTACTGTGACTGTCAAATGCGCTCACACAGGGCATTATTACTTTCTAGGGGACAAAATGTGGGCACTGTTTTCTAGGGCACTTGCACCCAGCATTACTATATTCTAGGGGGTTGCTTTAAAACTTAGAGGTCACACAGAACCACACAGCAGGTGCAGTAATAGGGACACATACGGCAGCAGCGGCTCAGCATTGGGGTATCAGCAGGATGAGGAGTTTGTGCAGGTTGGGGATAGTCCCGTTTTTGACAGTGCTGAAAATCTGAGATGTGAAATGTGTCTTTGTTGTATTATCTGTAGCCGAGTCCTGGCTGGAGGAGTCGTCATGTCGGTCTGGGCCAGATGGAAAAGATGGGAAAAGTGAAAGATTCCATCAGAAAGAACATCAGCGGTAAGTCACTGTCTGTAACTGTGCTGTGATCTCTTATATGTTCTGTAGAACTGGTATCTACCACTGACCATATGGCGATAATATCAACATTGGTCTTTATATAGAGATTATTTTCAGCAACTGCGCGGTCATCTGCTGAGGTTCTCCACTATTAGGGTGCGTCACCCAGTTATAATCAAGGTTACCTGGTTAGGGGCCCACTCAGAAGTTTTGCCCCCCCCAAGCCCTAGCTACGCCTCTGCTCCAAGCCATAGGGAAAGCAATGCAAGCTCTTCATAGATAAAGGTATCGCAGATGGGCATGGGTCTTGTGTCATTTTAGCTTAGTGGTGACAACCTTCACAAGAACATAGTCTTCACAGGTGTGATAATGTTCGCTCCACAGGTTTGTAGAGTAAGTGGTGTCAAAAACTCCTGAGAGAGGGATAATTTTTAATTTTTGCTCTCAGAAGTCATAAGAAAGATAATGCTATTTTGGTATTTTATGCAATTTTTACCCAATTTAAGTGAAATTATTATTTTAATAATATTTTCTAAATTGTATCCTCAAACTACCTTCTGTAATTCCACAATATTTATTCTAGTTTATAAAGTTTCGGAATTACGTGGCTCTATCATCTCCTACAATCTAAGGCATCAACATAATACGATATGGACGCTCAGGAGTGGGGGGTCCTGTCACTCGGAATATTTTCCTTAGTAAGTAAAAATATAAAATGAGAGCATCATATGAATATCACATCATAAATTTTTGAGGCTTGGGCTGCACTGACTCATCTCGGGGCGGATTAGATGGGTCATGTCAGGATAGCCGGCTGATTTAAATAGAATATACAGTATACAGTACACAATGACCGCTGCCTAGATCAAAGAACGATGACCAATGATTCATCAGCCCGGAGCTGCTTTATGTTCTCATGGACACTTTTTGAGGTCAGCAGAAGTAATGACTAAGAGACAACAATGGAAGAGATATACTAATCATATCCAACGCTAAGTCAGGGACATGTTCATCCTACAGAACATAGAATTCAGTTATTTATAGTGCATTTTATATGGTAGGACTATGATAATTATTTAGATGTATTTGGTCCGTGGGCTTTCAAATAACTTGATCCCATACATTGTCTATTTATCACATTAGTGATCTGTAACTCATTTTATTTTTTAAAAATTACAAATTATGTTGTTTTACACTTACCTTCAGTGTCAATCACCAAGTGTCTCCCTTCACTGTAAATTGCTCTCCACTGCCTGTTGTCAAGTGTAATCAGTCTCAAGCAGCAGAGACACAGAGGACAGAATGTGAATGCAGTTGGGGATTTGTCTCTCTACAGGAAGTGGAGGTAGGTATTTGTCTCTCCACAGGAAGTGGAGGTAGGTATTTGTCTCTCCACAGGAAGTGGGGGTGGGGTTTTACATCTCTACAGGAAGTGGAGGTAGGTATTTGTCTCTCCACAGGAAGTGGAGGTAGGCATTTGTCTCTCCACAGGAAGTGGGGATGTGGTTTTATATCTCTACAGGAAGTGGTGGTAGGTATTTGTCTCTCCACAGGAAGTGGGGATGGGGCTTTGTATCTCTACAGGAAGTGGGGGCATGACTTTGTTTATGTACAGGAGAGTCCAGTGGTGGTGGCTTTACACCACTCTATCGACGCTCGGCATTGTGCTTGGTGATATATGGCTGCTTGCAGCTGCTTGGCCATGAAGCTCTTGGCAGAGGCGCAGTGTTTGTGTTGATGTTAATAGCAGAGGAAGTCTGGACTGTGCAGTTATGGAGACGGCAGAGCGCTGGTGATTTTTTTGCCCTCTGCTCCTCAGCACTCTGTGACCCCACTCTGTAACGTTAAGAGGTCTCCTCTTTGTGGTTGAGTTGCTGCGTTTCTTTCCACCACGCTCTCTGGCTTCTGATGGAGGAGTCTGGGTTTGGTGACTCCAGGAGAACGTTACTCCCTGACTGACTGCATTGTTCCCATTTTACAGATAGTGGAGGAGGATAATGCTATGGGCTTACAAGGGTCGGCCCTGGCCCCTTAGTTCCAGTGAGGGGAAATCTTAATGCTTCAGCACAACATTGTGAAAACTTTGTGGGAACAGTTTGGAGAAGACCCTTTTATGTTCCTCATGACTATGACCAGTGCACAAGGTCCATACAGACATGGAGGGAGAGTTTGCTGGAAGAAAATGACCAGCCAAGATCCCAACCTATGTCAAGACATGTGAATGCCTAGGTCGGTGCAGGCAGTATCTTTACAGAAGGATTACCCAAGGTCAGAGTAGGCAACTTACAAAAGTGAGGTCAAGATAAAAAGACAGACCAAAATGTGGATGGCACAGCGTTTCTCCTGTAGGCTGTAGCACTGCGGAGCGCTAGCGTCCCCACAAGCTGCCTTATGCATGGAGATATTCTTCCTCGGGAACAACGACCTATGTAAATACTGCATGTGACGGAGCGTGCCGCCATCTTTAATATGCTATGGACACATCAGCTCTAAATAAAAATGACTGTGCACGTTTCCACTAGGTAGAAAGGGGGCCAGTTATTTCCAATCTTTGGAAAGCGGTGGTTGGTGCAGTTGGTTCCCCGCTGATCAGTAATATATAACTAATTGAGTCCAGTGAGACTTTTATTATTAGCTTTGCAGATCATTGACTTGCGGTTCTTGGTTACTCTCCACAATATTTTCTCTCCGACCTTTCACATTACGGTTCAATGCAGTGAAAGACAAGTGGTTTCTGTGAAACAGCTGCAACTGATGAGTCCCGGAATTTCACCGAGCGGCCGCCCTGTGGCGGAGACTATGAATAATCTGTAAATGGAGAAGTCTGACCTGGACGCTTCTCCTGGGTTTTTACAAGCTAAAGGGAAGAGAAAAATTCTCCTACAGCCAGACAATGGGTCCGGTTCATCATCTGGGGCTTTTTTTAAGTCACTTTTTTTTTTGGCTTGTGATAGTCACTAACGTTTTTAGCACAAAAATCTTCAAAACGACGCCTATGGGTCCCGTTTTTTGTGCAAAAGCGATTTTGATTTTTGTCTTTAACCTTTTTTGGTGGATTTTTAAAGCCAAAAGTTGCGCGTTCTGTTAAAATGTGACGCGTAACTCTAACGGGAGCACATCTGCGCAAAAAAAAAATAAATAACAATTTTTTTTTTAAAATATACAAATGATGAATCGGATGCAAACATCTGGAAAACAAAAACCCTGCCCACAATGAGAAACTTAAAAATCTCCCATACAAACAGATTTAAAATGGACATAAAAAGCAAATAAAAATAATTTAGCACAAAGCAAAAACAGAGGACAAACACCAAAAACTAGCGAAAAAAAACAGGGACAATGCAATAATAAATAGGGACCTATAGGTTCTGTATTAAACAGTTATAGGTCACTGTTAGGGTTGAATGAATGTATTTGAGCAGGAACTGAATTCTACTCGAATTTTACAAATATCCACTTCTGCCAAAATGCAAATTTTTGGTAATTCACTGTTGCGTAGATTCTGCAAATTTTCTCATCAAAATGTTAAAAACAAATAAATTCTTATACTCTCGTTTCCGCTCTCGTCTCCAGACCTCCACATCATCCGTTCATTCCTCGACACAGCTTCACATCACCTCCACTCGCTGGAATGCCCCGGCCTCTCATGCTGGTCTGGTACTTCCGGCTTTGATGATGCCCGGGAGGATTCTGCGCAATTATGTGAAAAGTTATAGCACCATGATGTAACAGATCTAATAAAATCAGATAGTTGTCAACCTCCATTGGTGCGTTGCAATGACGGCATTGGGACTGCTGCAGCCAATCAGCTTATCGTCTCTGCTCGAATTGACGGCACAAGCTGCTCAGCGCTGCTGTGATCAGTGATTGGCTGCAGCGCTATTGACGTGACTTTTTTTTAAATAAACTGTAGCTGAAGGACAGAGGATTTCTGAAAATGAAAACCATCTTAACACAGCTCCGTCTGCTGTCTGCTCAAGATAGTTCCTTAAGAATAAATCTGTAGCTCTTCCCTCCTCCTACATAATTATGTACCCGTACACTGTATGTGTTATTTTATTTCCCTTTGGTTTGTATTCCCTACTTATGGATTTTACCAAAAAACAAGACCGTGGAAGATTTTTTTTTAGAATTTTTTTTTTTTTGTGTTGACTACAAACTTGTTCTCAACTAAATAGTATATGCAGTATGGAAAAAACCTTTTGATTGGCTGAATGATATAAAGTGCATGCCTGAATGTCTGGCATAACTACAAGCGTAAACGAGGGCCAATGTGAAGCAAGTGGAGGCATTATTAGAACTATTTTTGTCTGCTATATGCAATTATGAAATTTCCAAATAATATCAACTCCAGGGCCTATACTTGTGGAGAACTGGGTCCTTCATCCCATCTGGTGAGCTGGTCACCATCATGTACTCGTCAGCACATCACCTGAGCCTGTCTGACATACCACTGAAATGCCAGGGATTGCAGTTAATTGTGTCCCATCTTTTTAGCTCCTTAAATGCCATTTCTCTCCTCCTAACACATCCCCACACTCACCATTCTTTTCCACACTCATCCCCCGATTCCCCATACTGAGTCTGCACTCATCCCCCTCACTCCTCCTACCATGTCCACATATATTCCCCTCTCACTCCCCATACTGTGAATCTTGATCATTATACTGTGTCATCAAATTTACCCCTTTGCTCTCCATAATGTATCCACACCTGTCCTCCCTTCGCTCCCCATACTGTGTCCGCATCCTTCCCCCCTCACTGACAAACTCCTGACAAAATTCAGCCGCCAGAAAGACACATTGGACTGCTGTATCAGGCGGCTCTAAGGCACCCCCCTGCAGGCTGTGCCAGGGGCAATTGCCCCTGCCTCCATCCCCCAATATTCCCCTGAATGATGGCTGAACAACACAGCCATCATCTACAAACAAACATGAAGGCTCAGCACCTGAGTCTGCATCAAAGAAGGGGCCCAATTTTAATATCACACGTAGCTCAAAATAGGTCCATTAAAAAAACACAACTACAGACAAATCATATCTAAGAGTTGAAATATCAGAATCATGGTAATAGTTTTAAAAATTACCGATTTGGCAAAAATGAATAGTGAAAGACAACTCAGAGCGTGATATGCCGACCCCCAAATGAACTCAGAAGTTTGATTTATTTACTTTCATCTTTCCTGCTGGGGATTCCCAATAAATTTCCCTAATGTAACTTTGCTCTATGAATTGAAAAGAAAGCAAATACTCTCATCCAGCAGGCTGCGTCTTTAAAAAAATAGGAATAAAGTGAAAGTGATATTAATGATGTGGATGCTGTTCTGTCCTTGCAAGCACCGACAACTAGATTAACTATTCCGGTAATTCCTGTGGATAAACTTTGGCTGCAGTTTTTTTATTACAACATACGGATTTCCTATAAATCACAGGTGCACGTTTTTCAGCATAAGGGTCAAACTAAAGGGTATTTACATCTGATACATTTATAGTTAATAATCATTATGGGGGGGGTCAAGTTACCAAGACTTTTTCAACAGTTTTCTGACATCAAAAAGTTGCAAATTTTTGTTTTATGAAAATATTTGTGAGGTTTTGCCAATTTGCCTCTTGGTTGCCACTTTTGATAAGTTTGTGTAAAAGCGCGGGGTGGCTAGCTTTGCAAATGAGCAGTTAGATTTATGAAATGCATCTGTTATTTTTAAAAGTTGCAAAAATAGTCACAAAAAGTCATAAAAATTGGGGTAACCGCTCTAGACAAAAGTCTAAAGATGTGCCAAACTCATCAAACGTGATGTGACACTTTTATAGATTTGGCGCAAATAATGGCAATGCAGCCAACAAAAAATGAAGCTTAAAATGTCCCTCTCATAATAACTTTTCTCTAATATATAATAAATGTTTCTGAGGTAGGCTTCACCTCTTGGATAAAAATGAGGATTCCCTGGTTTCCTGCCCAAAGAGAAAAAAAATCTCGATAAAATACAAATGGAAAGTTGCACACCTCCACAGCCCCTGCCTACATCTTCTTCATCTCTCTGTGGTCCCAAACCATGGCCCACTGAACCCTTACTCTTAAATATATGGGGGTCTTAGAAAAGTAAACACTATCTATGTGAAACTGATAAACTTCTCTTCTCCCTAGTAAAACCCCTGAGGGTGTAACGCATGGCCCTAGTAATCAGAAAGTATACAAATATCCATTTCTGAGCCATGCTGTGGTCTCTTGGGTCTGTACTAGGCAAACATAACAAGCATGTCTGATGGCTGGTGACAGCATCAAACTCCTCATGTAGCCAAATTGTCACTCTAGGTGTGGGAGCAGCTAGGTGCACAATAACGGGAAGAGGGTGGGGGAGCCCAAACACTAGGAAAGGGGGGAGTGGAGAGCCCTAGGCAGCTCTGACAACACCCTGTCTGCCCTAAACATCCCTAAATAGGTTCTGCACCTATCGTCGAGCAGGAACCTAATTTCTGACTGCCACTAGTGATGGGCATTGGATGGTGAGGGGATGAGGTAAGCGCTAGTCAGCTTCCACTACCACTAAAGACAAAACAGGAAGACAAGTGAGGGAATACACTTAGCTTGAGATGATACAAGAAAACTCACGCCAGCAATCCTCCAAGAGATTCCAAGAAGAAACTAGTTGACTTCTAGCACTTCCAACAGACAGAGGTAAATAAAGCTAACACCAGCACCTTGCTGAAGGGACTCAGGGTATTTAATCATCCAGCAAGGGTGTGTCAAAAAGCAGCAGAAGGTGGAGATCACCGCTAGGTCCTAGATGGAGAAGGATATCACTACATACAGAGATGAAAATCAAGAAGGTGCTTGCAAAGCAAAGCGCAGTGACCCTCTACAGCAGGATCTAGAATGACTGTCTGTCATACCTGACAAACCCGTCACACAAAAGAACAGAAAAGAATGTAACTTAATATATTCCAATTGACTATATATTCCACTTCTGTATTTCAGCTTAGATAATTTCCTTAAACATATCTCAAGAGTTTGTTTAGGTAAAAAAAAAACTTTAATCTAGAGACGTAGATCTGAGCAGGGGAGGAACTATCAGAGTAGATAGTGTAAGTGCACCTAGGGGGCTGTCCTTACATGTGAATCTAAAGGGGAACCAGAGAAAAATATAATTCTATAGAATAGGAATAAGCAGAATATTTTTCTTTCTCTCTTTTTCTGTATTTCTGTGACTGATATAGGAGTCAAAACAGAACAGAAATTGTCAACATTCACATCAATACCTGTTCCAAGGGGTGCTAGCAAGCTGATATCCCTACCTCAAACACAATGGTGTCTGCATGGAAGGATCCAAGAGGAAAACTATGCAAACACAAAGAGAACAGACAAACTCCATGCTGATGTTGTCATTGCAAGTGTTAACCACTGAGCCACTATTTTAGCACGAGAATGTTTGCTCAAAATATGGCATCCATTGAGCTACAAAATCTGCAAATTTAGCACTCGGAATGACCTTCGAACGTGAAAAATTGAGCCAATTGAGAACTAATTGGCACCATGTGTAGCTTCGTGATTCAGCCACATCATGGATGTGTAGAAGAGCTGCCTTCTATTGCATGCAGTAGTCACAGACCAGAAAAGTGCATGCTGACATTTGTTCCAAGCACATCATTATTCCATGCAGGAAGTTGCCCGGCACATTGTCTATAATTGGTCCCTATGCTTTATGTGCTCATTAAGCTGTGCACATGGACAAAAAAACACAGGCTCAAGTAAAGGATCACAAAAATCTAAAAAATTCTGTGGACAGATAATGCGGCTGGGCTAGGTTCACCTTATGTAAATTCTCTGCAGATTCTGATGCACATTCTCCAACAAAATCCACTTCATATCCCAGTATATTCTGCCTCCGAGGAACTTCAATATTCTGGGTCTTAAATTAATGCATTTTTCCATTAATGTTTCAAATCCACATTGGGGTTGAAAATTCTGCATCAGCACAAACTTTCTGTTAGGCGTCGGGTTCCTACAACTGCACAGCAGGGACCCAGAGCCTCGCATTCAGCGGTCTCCCATTCTCCTTCGACCGCAGAGGAGCTTGCTCAGCAACCCCGTTGTTCCC
Source organism: Dendrobates tinctorius (assembly GCF_039654945.1). NCBI lineage: Eukaryota > Metazoa > Chordata > Amphibia > Anura > Dendrobatidae > Dendrobates > Dendrobates tinctorius. The sequence goes on from NW_027361784.1 coordinate 28,625,281, forward strand.
GACGCTCTGCTCAGACCAGCTCTGTGGGTCTGGTTGCTGCTGCCACCTCTGGGCCCTCAATAGCAATGCAGGCTGCTCAGCAGCGAGCCGTTCCAAAGGCTAAGTCCTTCCGTCGCTCCACTGAGCATGCACACGAGACGATCTCCCATTGGAGATCGGGAGTCACATGCACAGGTCCTTCTCCAGATCTGATTGGTCCATCTCAGGGTTCTAGGAGCTTCCGGAAGGTCCCGACTACAAAAGGTTCGCATGGCCGCTCAGCCATGCGCTAGTATAGACTCTAGTTGCTAACTGTGTGAATGATGACTCATTAAGATTCCCCTCCCTCTGATATTACAAGTGTGTATAGGGAACTAGTGATAGAGTCAGCGCCAGTCACTGGCAAGCCACAGGCCACAGTGCACATCCTCCACAGTGTTAGCGTCCGACAGTGCGCCTGCTACCGGGCATTGTCGTATAGCGGCAGTGTCTGTCGCCGCACTGCAGTCAACAGCTCTTCTTGGCGTCCGCGGTTGCGGTGCCGCATGCACAGCAGGTCTAGACAGACGTGGACTCTGTCTCTTGGGCAAAGTCCTGTGACCAAATACCGTGCGTGCATTCCTCTGAACCCTGTGATGTTAACAGGCTCAGCCTTTGTGTTTAACACTTCGGCGTCTCTGTGAAGGAACAGAGATCGCCCAGCGCACTCCAGGTGATATTCAACCCGCGTGCGTTATACTGCCATATAGCGCGTCTGCCATTACCTAGCAGCAGTGTAACACCTACTGCACGGTGGACCCTGGGTGGTGAACGCATTTATTATTATTTATTATTTAGTGCATTCCGCAGTCCCTAACATTATACTAGCGCCAGGGTCTGGCTAGTAATGGCGGACCTGCAGCAGCTACGGCAGTACATTCGGCAGCTGGAGGGCAGGTTGGCTGCTCTCGAGAGTTCCACCTCAGCTGCGAATGCTACAGTGGCCGCTGCCCAGGCAGCCGCAGAGGCTGTCTCGCGTGTGTCCACATCCACGCCTGCGCCGACAATATCCCGCCTCCTGTTGCCCTATAAATTTTCTGGTGACAGCGCCACCTGCAGGGGTTTCATGAGCCAGTGCTCTATCCAGCTCGAGTTACTGGCCGTGCGATTCCCTACAGAGAGGGCTAAGGTGTGGTTTACCATCTCCCTCCTGTCAGGCAGGGCATTAGAATGGGCCACGCCACTGTGGCAGCGTGGTGACCCCATGGTTCTGAGCACTGCTCAGTTTCTAAAGTCACTAAAGCAGGTCTTTTTGGGACCGCGGGTCACTCACAACACCTCTCTCCAGCTATTCACTTTAACACAGGGGTCCCTCTTGGTCAGCCATTATGCCGTCCGTTTTCGAACACTGGCTTCCGATCTGGAGTGGCCTGATAAGACACTCGTCCCTGTGTTCTGGAGGGGTTTGACAGAGCATGTCAAAGATGCTTTAGCTACCAGGGAGGTTCCCGTAACCCTGGAGGAGCTGATTGCTACCTCCACCCGCATTGATCTCCATTATACTGAGCGCGGGCTGGAGTGAGCTCAATCCAGACAGAAGGTTAGGTTGGCTCCAACCTTCTCTGAACCTCTTGAACCCATGGATGTTACTCGCACCGGTCCCAAGTCGAGCCCGGCGCGAAGCTCCGCACGCTGTTACCAGTGTCGACAGTTTGATCACCCGGCTAACAGGTGCCCTCAGCGCCCGAAAAAACAATCACGCACCATGGTTGTAGGTGGGGGTCTACCTGATATGAAACCTTTTTCCCCCAAACCGGTATTCCGAGGGACGTTAGATAGCGGTGCTTCCACCTGGGAAGTAGAGGTCACGGTGGACTCCGGGGCAGAAGGAAACTTCATGTCCTCGTCCTTCGCCCAAAAGCACGCTATTCCGCTGGTGCTACTGCCCCATCCCATGACCATCAGAGTGGCTAATGGTGCGGCTTTACCATCCCAGGTTACCCACCAGACAGCACCCCTTGGGCTCTCAATCTCACCATCTCACCACAAGACGTTGTCCCTGTTCATTTTGCCAGATGGCATCGACCAGGTGCTTCTCGGAGTTCCGTGGCTCTGTTGCCATTCCCCTCATATAGATTGGTCTTCGGGGAGTAAATTGGGTTGGAGCAAGGACTGTGAGGGAAGGTGCATGAGGGGCAGTGTTCAAGTAGCCTCCACGGAGGTGCCCGCGGATCTTTCCGCGCTTCCCAGACACTACTGTTATGATTGAGTCACCGTAGGAGGCAGACACAAAAATAGAAGCTACGTCCAGAAAACCAGAGAAGTTGACAACTATCAGATTGCAGACCCCTGAACCTATCAACACAACTAGCAGTAGCTGTGGGGGGTTCCTACGATGCCCTAGACCCCTCAATCACAGCCGGAGCGCTAAATAGCCTAAAGACAGAAAAGGAAATCTAAACTGCCCCAGAGCAGACCCCAAAGTAAAAGGCAGCCCCCAACATATAATGACGGTGAAGCAAGATGAAAAAACACTCACACAGATAGAAAGATAGGCTGAGCAAACGATGGGGCCCAAGCTAGCTAAACAGAACAGGAAAGGAAGGTTGCTGTCTGCAATCTTCCAAAACCCTATCAAAGACATAAGCCAACAAGCTGATATGAAAAAGACCCTGAAGCAGCTAGGCTTCAAAAACTAAATCAGCACTCAGGTATTTTCAGAAGACAGAGCTAAAGGAATTCAGCACACCCCAGCAGGGAATGGCAAAAATCCAGAAAAACAAAGCAAAACAAAGTCTAAGCACAAATGCAAAAGGCCGAGCAGAAAACTTCGCTTTAGAGGAGCAGGAATTCAGACTGGTCTCCAAGGATCCCACAGAGAAATCACCCGCAGGGCAGAAGGGCGTCGGCAGCCTTATATCCAGTCAGTAACTCCACTCAGCCAGTCATCATCATCAGACTCAGGTGTTTGATAATCAGGCTCACTACCTTTCTTTACCAGAAGAGGGAGTTCCTCAGGCCTCAGTAATGAAGGGGAAAATGAACTCACAACACACTACCGGCAGTACGTGGATGTCTTCTCCAAAAAATCAGCGGAGACGCTACCGCCGCACCGTCCTTACAACTGTCCAATAGACGTTTTGCCAAGCGCGGAACCTCCTAGAGGTCGCGTGTATCCTCCATCTCTCCCGGAGACGGAGGCCATGTCACAATATATCCGGGAAAACCTGGCAAGAGGGTTTATCAGAAAATCAGTGTCGCCAACTGGTGCAGGGTTCTTCTTCGTGCAGAAGAGTGGAGAGTTGTGCCCCTGCATTGACTACAGAGGTCTCAACGTCATTACAGTAAAAAAAAAATACCCTCTTCCTTTGATCTCTGAGTTGTTTGACAGGTTGCTAGGGGCCCGGATCTTTACGAAATTGGATCTACAGGGGGCGTACAACCTTATCCGTATACATGAAGGAGACGAGTGGAAAACGGCCTTTAATACCAGGGATGGCCACTATGAGTATCTGGTCATGCCCTTTGGTCTCTGTAATGTGCCTGCTGTCTTCCAAGACTTCGTAAATGACGTCTTTCATGATATGCTCTCCACCTCGGTGGTGGTCTATCTGGATGACATTCTCATCTTTTCTCCAGATTTGGACACTCACCGGAGAGATGTCTGCAAGGTCTTTGACCGTTTGCGGGCGAATTCTCTCTTCGCCAAGTTGGAGAAGTGCCAATTTGAGCAGGAGTCCTTGCCGTTCCTGGGCTATATCATCTCGGCCCAGGGGTTGGCTATGGATCCTGCCAAACTGCAGGCGGTAATGGACTGGCAGGAACCCCATTCTCTTAAGGTGGTGCAGCACATTTTGGGGTTCATTAATTACTACCATCAGTTCATTCCCTACTTCTCCACACTGGTAGATCCTTTGGTGGCTCTCACCAAAAATGAGCTAATCCCAAGGTTTGGTCAGAACAGGTCTCCATGGCCTTCTCGTCTCTGAAAACCCATTTTGCTGGCGCTCCTATCCTACTCCGTCCCGATGTGGATGAACCTATTATACTAGAGGTGGATGCCTCATCCGCCGGTGCAGGAGCAGTCCTTTTCCAGAAGGATGCTCAAGGTCAGAAGCATCCCTGCTTCTTCTCTAAGACCTTCTCACCGGCGGAGAAAAACTACTCCATCGGTGACAGGGAGTTGCTGGCAATGAAATTGGCCTTTTCCATGTGTAGACATCTCCTGGAGGGAGCCCGGTTCCCCTTTCAGGTGTACACTGACCATAAAAACTTGGTTTATTTACAAACGGCTCAGCGCTTGAACTCTCGTCAAGCTAGGTGGTTGCTCTTCTTCTCCCATTTCCGCTTCACCTTGCACTATCTGTCCGGTGAGAAGAACGTCCGTGCGGATGCTCTCTCTCGCTCAGTGGTCTCGGCGGAGGAGTAGGAGGCTGAGCCTCGGCTAATCGTCCCCACTGAGAGTCTAAGGACCATGCCCCCGGTTGGTCTCGAGTCAGTGCCGCCGGGCAAGACCTTTGTCCCTCCTCGCCTGCGGCCGGAGGTTCTAGCGTGGGCACACGCGTCCAGGGTAGGTGGTCACTTTGGTAATAAGCGGACCACAGAACTCCTGGCAAGGTCTTATTGGTGGCCGTACATGGCTCGGGACACGAAAGAATACATTCAGGCATGCATATCTTGTGCTCGGAACAGGTCCTCTAGGCAGAGGCCGGCTGGGTTACTGTATCCCCTGCCAGTGGCTGACAGACCCTGAAAGATGTTCGGTATGGACTTTGTGGTTGGCCTGCCCAAGTCCGGAGGCAGCACGGTCATCTGGGTGGTTACCGATCATTTTTTTAAAATTTCGTTTGCACGGTATGTCGGACAAAATAGTCAGTGACCGAGGTCCCCAATTTGCATCTTGGTTTTGGAGGGAGTTCTGCAATCTACAGTGCCGGCAAAAAAAATCTTTACAAGTTCAATGAAACCACAAAATCTTAATATTCAAGTGGATTCAAGTGTTTTATTGTGGATATTTTATTACAATTAGTATTTTGTCATGTCACCCTTACATTTTATCACCATCTGCAGTCGTTTAGGCATGGATTCAGCAAGGCTGGCTAAGTATGTGGAGACCATGTTTACCCACAGTGTCTTCAGCACCTCCTTTAGATTGTTGATGTTGCTGGGTCGTGTCTCTTGAACCTTGTTTTTCATTAAATTCCAGGCATTTTCTATGGGGTTAAAGTCAGGGGAATTACCTGGCCACTCTAAAATGTTAATGTTATGGTCACTGAGAAACTTTCTCACGGCCTTGGCTTTGTGGACGGGGCTTTATCATGCTTAAAGTAATCATGCTGATGTATGACCCAAAAAGTAAGCTTGTGTTCTTCCAAAACAGTAATATAATTGCTTGCTTTCATAATTACATTCTTGGGAAGGAAGTACAAACCTGCCCTGCCCATGCTTCCACTGAATGCACCCCACACCATCACACTGTCAGGGTGTTTAACAGTCTTAACTGTATATTTTGGGTCATACCGTGACACAGTACTCGGACGACGCACAACCTTTGAGCCTCCCCTGACCAGCCTGAAAGTGCTCTCATCACTAAACATCACTTTCTTCCACTCTTCAGATGTCCAATCTTGATATTTCTTACAAAAGGCAAGCCTTTTCTTCTTCATTGCTGTTGTGAGCAGGGGCTTCTTTGTGGCACGGTAACTTGGTAGACCCAAGTCCTTCTGCAGGCGGTGACGAATTGTCCTAGTTGCGATGTTCTGGAGGAGCATAGGGTACTTGTTTTTTAGTTCAACAGCAGTTATAGAAGGATGTGACATCACTTCACGCCTCAGAAGCTTATCAGTCCTTGGTGAAGTCTTCTTAGGTGTGCCAGAGCCTGACTTCCTCTGCGGTGCCATCCCAGGAGGCAATGATGCCGCTGACCGCTTAAGTTGATAAATTGCTTCTCTTGACACTCCCAGATCTCTAGGTACAGCAATCACCGAATCCCCCTTCTCGAGCAGTCAAGGCACGAGATTTCTCTTCCATTTTAAGCTTCTTTTGACCCATTGTGGGAGATAATAAAAACTGAGGGAGATAATAAAAGACTGCCTAATAGCAAAACTGGCTGAGCTGCACATAACAACCAATCAGAGTGCAGCTTTCGCTTTACCAGAGAAGTGAAAACTGAGCGTTGATTGGTTGATATTTGCAACAAAGCCAGCTTTAATATTAGACAGTTTTTTATTATCTCCCCCATTGTGTACACTTTTAAAAAGTGAAATTATGATGTGGATTTTATATGTAAAGTTTTTTTTGCTGCGCAAGTGTAAAGATTTTTTTTGCCGGCACTGTACTCAGTATCGAGCTAAACTTGTCCTCCGCCTATCACCCCGAGACGAACTGGTTGGTTGAGAGAGCCAACCAAACTCTGGTCATGCACCTGAGACATTTTGTCTCTGCCAGGCAGGATGACTGGGCATCCTTACTACCATGGGCTGAATATGCCCTGAATAATGGAATGGCTGATTCCACTGGTCAGACGCCGTTCCTTCTTAATTATGGCCAGCATCCGCGCGTCCCCGTCCTGATGCCAGTGTCTTCCACTGATTCCAGGGTGGCCGACTGGGCAGTGGAGGCCTGCGACATTTGGGATCACACCCAGGATGCTATTCGAGCTTGTAAGGAGAGAATGAGGGCATCCGCTGACACACATCGGCGCCCCGCTCCAACTTTTGCCCCTGGCGACTTGGTGTGGCTTTCTCCCCGAAATATCAGGCTGCGGGCCGAGTCCACCAAGTTCGTGCCACGATACTTTGGTCCCTTCAAAATCCTCAAGCGGATCAGCTCTGTGGTCTACCGTCTGGCTCTTCCACCACACTTGGCCATCTCTGACGTCTTCCACATGTCCCTTCTCAAACCTGTTCACATGTCCCGGTTTTCCGAGTCATCTGCCGGGACATCAGACTTGTCTTCGGACGAGTTTGAGGTCAATGCCATTGTGGGACGCAGGATGGTGCGTGGCAGAAAATTTTATTTGGTGGATTGGAAGGGTCATGGTACAGAGACCCGGACCTGGGAACCAGTAGAGAACATCCATGCCCAACTCCTTATCGTGGCATTTGAGCATAGCGAGGCTCAGAGGGGAGGGGGCCCTAGGTGGGGTGTCAGGTTCCTGCAACTGCATAGCAGGGATCCAGAGCCTCACATTCAGCAGTCTCCCATTCTCCATCGACCGCAGAGGAGCTTGCTCAGCAGCCCCGTCGTTCCCGACGCTCTGCTCAGACCAGCTCTGTGGGTCTGGTTACTGCTGCCACCTCTGGGCCAGCAATAGCAATGCAGGCTGCTCAGCAGCAAGCCTTCCAGAGGAGATCGGGAGTCACATGCGCAGGTCCTTCTCCAGATCTGATTGGTCCATCTCAGGGATCTGGGAGCTTCCGGAAGGTCCCGGCTACAAAAGGTTCGCATGGCCGCTCGGCCATGCGCTAGTATAGACTCTAGTTGCTAACTGTGTGAATGATGATGGATGTATGGACTTGCAAATGACTCATTAAGATTCCCCTCCCTCTGATATTACGAGTGTGTATAGGGTACTAGTGATAGAGTCAGCGCCAGTCACTGGCAAGCCACGGGCCACAATGCACATCCTCCACAGTGCTAGCGCCCGACAGTGTGCCTGCTACCGGACATTGTCGTATAGCGGCAGTGTCTGTCGCCGTGCTGCAGTCAGCAGCTCTTCTTGGCGTCCGCGGTTGCGGCGCTGCACGCATGGTAGGTCTAGACGGACTAGACGGACGTGGACTCTGTCTGTTGGGCCAAGTCCTGTGACCACATACCGTGCGTGCATTCCTCTGAACCCTGTGACGTTAGCAGGCTAAGCCTTTGTGTTTAACACTTCGGCGTCTCTGTGAAGGAGATCACCCAACGCACTCCGGGTGACATTCAACCCACGTGCGTTATACAGCCATATAGCGCATCTGCCATTACCTAGCAGCAGTGTAACACCCTAGAGGTTCTCTATCCGATGCTACTTGATAATCAATCATCTTTCAGGAATCATTAATAACAACTTTTTGTTCTTTATCTTTCTTCCCCCCTTTTTCCTGGAGCCATAACTCTTTTACTGTAAGTTTTTTCTGTAGACGTGGCCATATCAGGGCTTGTTTTTGTGGGATAAGTTGTAGTTTTGAATGACAACATTGATTTTATTATGTTCAGAACACAATATGAAATAGGGATGAAATGGTGAAAAAAGTGCAAGTCTGCCATTGTTTTTTAGATTTTATTTTTATGGTCACTCCAATTACAATGATACCAAATTTTATAAGTTTTTAAAAAAAATATTTTAGTGGCTATAAAAAAAATGCTAAATCTTGTAAAAGAAAACAGTAACTTGATTGATGGGGCTTGCTTTTTGCTTGTTGATTTTATTAATAACATTTTAGGGTGTATTGTGTGACTTGCTACCCTCTACCCACATAACTGTTTCCACAATTAGCCCCTTCACTTCTGTGTTGGGAAAACAAATAACTTAGACAGTTATGTCCGCCATGTCTATATCTGCGTGTTGCATCCTAGTAACCTGTTCCATGGACTGGTACTGCAGCCCATCTCCCTTTCAAGTTTCAATGAGTGTTGGAGCTCCCAAAATCTGAGACATATTATTGATGACTGTGATGACACAGTATTTATTCTTAACTATGCCATACATATTATTCAGCAGGTCAAGAGACATGTTATTGTTCATATAAACCTGCACATTGACTCAAGTATATTGACTTGTTGTTGATTTGTTGAAGGCCTGCTGACAGCCCATACAATTTATTCTTCTAAATAACCTTGGAGGACAAAGAAGCAGATTAATTGAACAATCAATGTTTGTTAATATGTTGAATGCCTGTTGACTACTTATTGTAGCAGTCCCTGCAGCTTATTGCTCTGCTATCCTTGAGGAACAAAGGTGCAGGTTAATTGAACAAACCATGTTTGTCAATTTTTGAATGCCTGCTGACTACCTTTTGTATCAGTCCAGGAAGCTTATTGTTCTGCTATCATTGAAGAACAAAGATGCAGGTTAATGAACACTCGAACAATGACATATGGCCTCCTCCCACCTTCCTCCAAACTTTTGGATAATATCTTGAAGGACAGCTGTGGGTATAAAAGGGACCTCTCTCCTTCTACAGATAGACACTAGATGATAGCAGCTAAGGCATCATGGATCCAACCTGGATCCAACCAGGGGAATACAGATTTGATCCACTGACCCTTATGTCTCCACAATAACCTATCACGTGAATTGGAAATTAATATATTTGTACTGAACAACCACTTTGAATGGTCAAAATAACTTACTGTTTGCTGGATGTCTGACCTCTGGGTACTTCACTGATCCCTAGCAATGTTTCACTCACCTATCTTCAGCAGTCCCGTACAGAATAAATGTGATGACGCTCATGCTCGATCTCCCCTAAATTTAGATGGCATTATCAGGATCAGTGAGTGCCCCAAGTTTAGAGGATAACTTATAGACTTGGCGGAACCTAGGGGTATTCCTATAGAAGTAGTGGTATATCGCATCACTTAATGATCACCTATTGGCTGTCCACCTTTTGGGAACTCCATGACTCTATGAAAAAAGGGCATCAGGGAACTGTTGTGTCCTTTTTACAGTTATCTTGCACAGCGCCACCCTTGCCAGCAGGCTGAGCAGGGAATTTCAGCCAGCACAAATTCACTTGAATGGAGTGATGCTGAGGAAAAAAATGAAAAGGGTACACATTGCTGAAGAGGCATCGTGGCCTCATCATTCGCAAGATCAGTGGGAGTCCCCGAGGTTGAGACCCCCTAGAGATCACAAAAAGATGGCATATTGTATATTTTGCACTTTTTTGCTTTTGCAAACAATGAAAAAAGAAGAAGATAACTAAAAATAAAAAGAGTCTAGGAAAAAACTGAAGTTTCCCAGGGATGCTGCTATTTGCTGACAAGTCAGACATTCTGGTTAATCAGGAGGATTGTGTGTCATCAGACAGATTTTAGGGTAGAGCTCAGCATTCCTAGCGCTTGCATCACAGCCCTTGTGTCAGGATTTCCTCAGAATAATACCGCAGTATAGCGAACGTACAGTCAGCCTCTCTAGTCTGAGACTTTCGATTTACGGGAAGACATGAGGCAGCAATATTCCAGTAGAGCCCCATGGACAACAATGTATCAAAGTAATTAGTCTAGTTAGCATGTTTCACTTCTATAGCGCAACACATCTGCAATCTTTCCTCATCTCATTCCATGACCCTGAAGATGACTCCATGACCATATTGCTTAAGTCTTCCAGTTCCGCTTTCATGTTTATGCAAAAATTCAGTCTTCCTTAATATCTTTCTCTTTATATGGAAACCAAAGGCTTGTGAATAAGGGGAAGACCCATCAATGTATGAAGGAAGTCATCTACATATTACATAAGAGGTGATTTCATGTCATTTGGAGGAATTGCTACAAAACACCTACGCAGCCTGCATGCAAACGTCAGCATAAGTGAAAACTAAAAAACGGACATAAGTTTTTTGGTACTAGATTATAGGGGCAGTAATATGTAAAGTGTTGTGCAATATGTTGGCACTATAGAAATATAAAGTATTATTTATTACAGCTAGAGCTATATTCTTGTATATAACAGCAGTATTATAGTAGTTATATTCTTGTATATAGGGGCAGTATTATAGTAGTTATATTCTTGTATATAGGGGCAGTATTATAGTAGTTATATTCTTGTACATAGGGGCAGTATTATAGTAGTTATATTCTTGTTCATAGGAGCAGTATTATAGTAGTTATATTCTTGTATATAGGGGCAGTATTATAGCAGTTATATTCCTATACATAGAGGCAGTATTATAGTAGTTATATTCTTGTACATAGGGGGCAGTATTATAGTAGTTATATTCTTGTACATAGGAGCAGTATTATAGAAGTTATATTCTTGTACATAGGGGCAGTATTATAGCAGTTATATTCCTATACATAGAGGCAGTATTATAGTAGTTATATTCTTGTACATAGGGGCAGTATTATAGTAGTTATATTCTTGTACATAGGAGCAGTACTATAGTAGCTATATTCTTGTATATAGGGGCAGTATTATAGTAGCTATATTCTTGTATATTATAGAAGTATTATAGTAGTTATATTCTTGTACATAGAGGCAGTATTATAGTAGTTATATTCTTGTACATAGGGGGCAATATTATAGTAGTTATATTCTTGTACATAGGGGCAGTATTATAGTAGTTATATTCTTGTATATAGGGGCAGTATTATAGTAGTTATATTCTTGTACATAGGGGCAGTATTATAGTAGTTATATTCTTGTACATAGGAGCAGTATTATAGTAGTTATATTCTTGTACATAGGAGGCAGTATTATAGTAGCTATATTCTTGTACATAGGGGCAATTTTTATTATAAAAACCCAAACATAAATACAATTATAATAAAACAAAAATCATCCAGTATTACAAAACACAAACCACTTAGGTAATATATACGCAGCACTAATGATCAGATCATATTCATAAATAAATTAAAGTGTCCACACCTGGGGATGGAAAAAGAAAGTTAGAGGGAAAAAAAAACAAAAAAAAAACATTATCATATTTTCTAACTGAACTTTACGTTTCTCCATAACGTTATGTTTCTCGGACTCCTTCCAACTTCTAGTGATTTTATCCACCGGAGTTCTGACATAACCTGATTGGCTGCAGCGGTGTGATCGAACGGCTCATTATGCAGTGACACCCGGGTTCTCATGTGCCAGTGGTAGTATTTGATGACACTGATTATAATGTACATCGTCTCTCTGTTGATGTTACTAACAGTGGAGGGGATACCATAGATTATGTCAGGATACTTTAGAGTCCGCAGTCTGGGGATTTTTAGATTATCTGACACTTCCTCCCAGATCTTCCTCCCTCCCCAGCAATCACATATAAAGTGCTCCAAAGTCTCCTCCTGCTGACAACCAAGGGGACAATTCCGATCAGAGACACACAGATGTTTCAGGTTCCCTTTGACAAAGAGCCGACTATGCAGTGAAAGCCAAGTGACATCAAACAGTTTAGGAGGAAGCCGTTTCCCGTTTAGGAACCTAAGGCTTTCCTGCAGGGTGGTGGTGACACAATCTCTCAGGGCCAGTGGAGAGTAGAAGAAAGTCCTACATACACGAGCATACAGGTCTCTTCTCGTACTGCTCTCAATGTAAGACCTCTCCAGTCCCCACCTCCTAACACACTTCAGACCATAGTCCAGATACTGGGGAGGTGGTCACCTGTCCATCTCCTCCTCTTGAGACTGCCGCCCCGCACCCAAGATTCTGCAAAAGGCAATATCCAGTACCTGATACTATTTACCCACAGGGAGCTACTGTTTGAGTCCATGTTCCCAAAATTCACCTTTAGAAACAAGGAGTCAAAGAAAACCCTTGGATTCAACATATCCAGCCCACCCTCTCTCCGCCGTAGGTACGTTATTCCCCTCTTTATTAGGTTCAACCTATTCCCCCACAAGAGCTGGAAGAACAGGCTGAGGAGCCTCGCTGAGAAAGATTCTGGCAAAGGGAAAATGACAGAGACATACAAGAAAACGGGGACCAGGTAAGTCTTCAACATTGTGACCCTTTCTCTGTAGGTCAGCCTCCAGTTCTTCCATCGCTGAACCTTTGCATTTCCGGTTTCCAATTTCTCCTCCCAATTTAGCGTGGCATTATCATCCCTCCCAAATTTAACCCCTAGGATCTTAATATGGGTGGAGGCTTTGGAAAACTGCGGCAGATCAAAGCTGGGCTCAGTATCTAATGTCCACAGAGCTTGACTCTTTTCAAGGTTGACAAGAGACCCGGAGGCCTCTGAGTAGCTTCTGATGGAGGCAGATAACATCTGCACCTCACAAGGATTGGAGATCACCAGTGTCACATCGTCCGCATAGGCAACAACATTCAGAGGCGGGCAGTGGGGGACCGGCACCCCCTGAAAATCGCACTCCTGCAGTGACCTCAGAAATGGGTCTAGGGCAAAAACATACAGGAGCGGACTCATTGGGCAGCCCTGTCTCACCCCCGCCCCAACTCCAAAAGTGTCACCCTGCCAACCATTATTCAGAGGAAAGCTCACCGCCTCTCTGTACAACGTCTTCAACCAATCCACAAATTGTCCCGGAATACCGTACTTTGACAAAGTGGCCCACAGATAGTCATGATCAACCCTGTCAAAGGATTTAGCCTGGTCCAGACTAACAACATATCTCCCACACCGCAGAGCTTTACATTTCTCAAACATCTCTCGTATCGAGATGACTGCTCCAGAGATGTTCCGCCCTTTTACTGTGCCAAACTGAGAGCCTGCCAACAGTGCCGGGGACAAACAGACTAATCTAGAAAATAGGATATTTGCTAGAATCTTCCTGTCCACATTCAAGAGGGCAATCGGCCTCCAGTTCTTGATGTCACTCGGCTCTTTACCTTTAGACAGCAGAATTAACGAGGACACCCTCATGGATGGAGGCATCAGGTGATTTTCTAGACAATTTCTATACACATCCACGAGAATTGGAGCCAGGAGGTCTCTGAATTTCTTATAAAATTCTGCCGTTATACCATCTGGACCTGGTGCCTTCTTCAGATATAACTTATCAATAGCCTCCTTAACTTCTTCCACCGTTAATTCTGCTGTCAAAGGAGAAAAGTCCAGATCATTAGTATCATGCGCTGGAGTTGCCTCCAAGAATTGAGCCATCTTATCTTTATCCAAAACTTTCCTCTGAAACAAGTCAGCATAGTAAGATCTCACCACCTCCAGGATACCCTCCCGTGAATCCTGCAATACACCCTGGGAGTCAATGAGACCCGTGACCATTTTTTTGGCCACCCTCTCTCTGCAATTCTCAAAGGGATCAGGGGCCCCTAAGGACCCATAATCCCGTTCAAGAACCAGGGAGGTATACCTGCTATACTGATACTGCTTTATCTCAGATTTCAGCCGGTCGATCTTCACTTTGTCATCCCCGCCCGCCGAATACAGTGACTCCAATTCTTTGCGCAGCTTTAGGTACTGGCTGTACTTATTCCTCCCTTTATTAACTGACAGTCTCTTTAAGAGGGATCTGATATCCTCCTTGACGTCCTCCCACCAGTCGGTCATGTCATAGAAGTCAACCCTGTCTAGATGAAGCTGGATAAGGGAGTGAACACGGCTCTGAACATAGGCATCATCCAGGAGACTGGAATTGAGCTTCCACAACCCTCTACCAATGTCCGGACGGTTAGAGGAACCCAAAGAGAAGCACAAGGCAAGGTGATCAGAGTAAGGGACGACCTTCTCACTCAGGGCGCCGACAGCATCAGTAGGACTGACAAAAGCAAAATCTATCCTACTGCTCCTGTTGGAACATGAATACGTGAATTTTGGCTGTCGCCCACCCTGTGTGAAAACGTCGGTCAATCCTGCCTGCATTATGACGTTATGTAGGACCTTACCGTCCCTGGTCACTGCCCTGCCCGAGGAGCTGTCACCTGATGTCATTATGGCATTAAAGTCCCCCGCCATCACCACTGGAAGAGAAGTGAAGAGGTAAGGCTTGATGTCATTAAACAGCTGGATCCTGTCCGTCACTGTCTGTGGCCCATAGATGTTAATAAGCCGGAGTCGCCTCCCATGGACAGTGACTTCCAGGACCAGACATCTTCCCATGACCACCTCCGTCATCCTATGCACAGTCACATCATTGGTGTTAAACAGGACAGCGACCCCGGCGTAAGGCTCCACAGCCAGTGACCAGAAAGAAGGACCGGACCGCCATTCCCTCTCAGCCTCTCTCATAAGCCCCAGAGATGTCAGTCGTGTCTCCTGCAGGAAGATGACATCTGTGTCCAGATATTTGAGATGTTCATACACCGTGTGTCTAGTTCTCCTCAGCTTAATGCTATTCACATTGCTTGAGGTCACTGTCAATGAGAATCCCGCCATCACAGCACAATATAGAAGGAGTAGAGTAACAGCCATCATCATGAGTCAGAGATGTTCTGTCCACCACTGGCGTCCATGTCAGACTCTACCTGAGGGTCCACAGATAAGGGCTTCCGCTTTGGCGGGGGATGGTCCTCTTTGTCCCTGTCACACTCAGCATCAACTTTCCTCAACTCTTCCTCATAATTGTCACCATTGGACTGAGATAAAACTCCATACTTGTTGGACACGACCATCACTCCTGCAGAATTCTGAACCTTCTTACTAGCACTCTGACCAGTGTCATATTCTGCCTCAGGTTTACGGGAGGATGTGTTCTTTTTCTTCCTTTTATTATTATTAAGGTTCCAGTCATCAGATACAGACAGCGATGCTGAAGGGGGGGCTATCTGAGGCTGCTGGACCTGATGGACGACCTCCATGTTCCCCTCTGCACCCTGCTTCTCTGGTGCTGCCTGAGTGGACTCCTGGTGGGCATCTGAGCTGGTCAACATCTCTCCTGACTTTAAACACTCCTCCTCATGTGTCCCTACCACCACATCCTCATCCTCCTGAGCCTCTGCCCCTGCCATCACTAACTCATCAGGGAAGACTCTGCAGATGTTGTGCCAGGCGTCTGGACAGTCCCTGTGAGGGTGGCCCATCCTACCACAGAGGTTGCACCTGACGTCCCGGCAGTCTGCAGCGACATGGCCAATTGCCCCACACAGACTGCACTTCACCACAGTACAGGCGTTAGCCAGATGACCTTTCCCACCACATTTGAAGCACTTTCTGGGTTGCCCTGGATAATAACACCTTCCCTTCTCCCTCCCAATGAAGGAGTTGGGTAAGTGGGCAGTGATGTTATCACATTGCCGCAATTTTACCAAGACCCGCCACCCCATTGTCCAGATACCATCCTCATCTCTGACCTTGGTGAGTCCAGAGACGAGGTCACAGTGTCTCCGGAGCCACACCTCGATGTCCTGTGGAGGAACGGCCTCATTCCAGAACGTGATATTCACTGTGACAGTGTCCGGCCTGGAGACAGGAACCAACACAAACTTATTCCAGCCCTCAGCATCTCTGAACTTGGGGTAATTGGCCCAGAGTCTATCCAGGTCAGACATGAGCTTGAAGCTGACCTCGTAGCCCTGCCTGTCCTGAAGATTAGACACTGCCAGTATTTCCTTTGCTACAAACCCCATCTGGCCGCAGAGCAGCTCTCTCACCACATACCTGCGTTGTGGCAGATCCTCCTTGGCACCTATGTATTTAAACCGCACCACATTAATGCGTTTGAATGTCTGGCCGGTATACCTGGCGCTGGAAGTGAAGGATGGGGCGCCGCGGCTCCAGGCATTCCTGGGGGGCACCTGCCGGGTCACACTGGGCTGACTGACAGGGAGAGGGCCTGCAGCAGGGGGGGCTGTCACACCTTGTGGACTGGATGGCAAAGGGGGATAATCACACATATGCACATTATCATGAGCAGCATCATTATCAGACAGTGCGACGTCCAATACAGAGTGTGAAACCCGTCCAACCCCCGACCCCATGGGCACAGCATCCCCAGCCACAGTCTGTGCTTCAGCCTCAGCCTCATCAGCACAGTCTCAGAAATACTGTCCTGCTCCTGTGTGGGGCATTCTGGGACCTGTGGTGCCTCTGCTGGAGTCTGCAGTGTGTGCTCCTGTTCACACTCGGCTGCCTCATCAACACAAACAGTCTCACATATACTGTCCTGCTCCTGTGTAGGGCATTCTGGGACCTGTGGTGCCTCTGCTGCAGTCTGAAGTGTATGCTCCTGTTCACACTGAGCTGCCTGCTGCTGCAGCTGTTTTCCCTCCTGGAACCAGAAGCGGGCAGCCTGTAACACTGGCCGTGTCCGCTGCTGTGGGGTCCCGTCCTGAACATCAGGGGTCCTGGCCTCTACAGCACAGTCCTGCTTAAAGGAGGCGAACCGCTCGCGGTTCCTGTAGGTCTCTGCCAGGGGCCCCATGCTCTCCAGCACAGATTCAGTGTCCTGCATAACACTTGCCAGCTGTACACCCAGTGTGTTCAGTCTCAGGTCATAGGCGTCATTACTGGCAGGATTAGTGATCTTTAGACTATAGATGAAGTCTACCTCCATTTGCAGCGCTTTTTTTTGCTGCTGTAACTCACCCAGTTTTCGGACAAGTCCCGGTATCTCATCCGCTAGCTGCAGCTCGTGTGCACGCGCCGGCTCCACAGGCTTAGTCTTGACCACGGGTACAGGGGTTTTGAACACAGTCTTGTGCGGGTCCACCACGGATGGTTTTGTGGCCCCTTGGCTGGATGCAGGCTCCGCAGCAGGTTTATCGCTGCCACCTGACTGTGACCGTGTGCGTCCTGACCGCGCCATACTGCCATGCTGCTGTAGGTTCTCCTGCATTGTCTGCCTTTCCAAAGACGTCCGTCTCTGCCTGGAAGCAGCAGAGGTGATCTGCACAGCTGGGGCCGATCTCACCTGTGCACCTGGCAGGAGCTGCTTACTGACTGGGGAGCTACAAGACTTCACATTCTGCTGGTTTCCATCACTCACTGACACATTGCCTTCTTGTTTCTTTGCTGGAACTGGAGAAGGTTTTCCTCCCAAAACTTTACTCACAGCTTTTTCCTTCTTCATAGAACTGCTGCAGCTTTGACTCGCTGCATTCACTGGTCTCACAGCGGCTTTGGGATTAACATTCCCATTAGAAGCCTGGGAGGCTAGTCCCAGTGTAGGCCGGGAAGCCTGGGCCTTGCCAGGGGAGCTTCCCCGCCCAGGGTGGCCCCTCCCTGGGCTTGCTCCAGACTTCAGGAGAACCACTGACACACAACCTCACAGCTAGGAGGCAGTATTATAGTAGTTATATTCTTGTACATAGGAGCAGTATTATAGTAGTTATATTCTTGTACATAGGGGCAGTATTATAGTAGTTATATTCTTGTATATAGGGGCAGTATTATAGTAGTTATATTCTTGTACATAGGGGCAGTATTATAGTAGTTATATTCTTGTACATAGGGGCAGTATTATAGTAGTTATATTCTTGCATATAGGGGCAGTATTATATTAGTTATATTCCTGTACATAGGGGGCAGTATTATAGTAGTTATATTCTTGTACATAGGGGCAGTATTATAGTAGTTATATTCTTGTACATAGGGGCAGTATTATAGTAGTTATTTTCTTGTACATAGGAGGCAGTATTATAATAGTTATATTATTGTACATAGGAGCAGTATTATAGTAGTTATATTCTTGTACATAGGAGGCAGTATTATAGTAGCTAGATTCTTGTACATAGGGGCAGTATTATAGTAGTTATATTCTTGTACATAGAAGGCAGTATTATAGTAGTTATATTCTTGTACATAGGGGCAGTATTATAGTAGTTATATTCTTGTACATAGGGGCAGTATTATAGTAGTTATATTCTTGCATATAGGGGCAGTATTATAGTAGTTATATTCTTGCATATAGGGGCAGTATTATATTAGTTATATTCCTGTACATAGGGGGCAGTATTATAGTAGTTATATTCTTGTACATAGGGGCAGTATTATAGTAGTTATATTCTTGTACATAGGGGCAGTATTATAGTAGTTATTTTCTTGTACATAGGAGGCAGTATTATAGTAGTTATATTCTTGTACATAGGAGCAGTATTATAGTAGTTATATTCTTGTACATAGGAGGCAGTATTATAGTAGCTATATTCTTGTACATAGGGGCAGTAATATAGTAGTTATATTCTTGTACATAGAAGGCAGTATTATAGTAGTTATATTCTTGTACATAGGAGCAGTATTATAGTAGTTATATTCTTGTACATAGGAGCAGTATTATAGTAGTTATATTCTTGTACATAGGGGCAGTATTATAGTAGTTATATTCTTGTACATAGGGGCAGTATTATAGTAGTTATATTCTTGTACATAGGGGCAGTATTATAGTAGTTATATTCTTGTACATAGGAGCAGTATTATAGCAGTTATATTCTTGTACATAGAGGCAGTATTATAGTAGTTATTTTCTTGTACATAGGGGCAGTATTATAGTAGTTATATTCTTGTAAATAGGAGGCAGTATTATAGTAGTTATATTCTTGTACATAGGAGCAGTATTATAATAGTTATATTCTTGTACAAAGGAGCAGTACTATAGTAGCTATATTCTTGTATATAGGGGCAGTATTATAGTAGTTATATTCTTTTACATAGGGGCAGTATTATAGTAGTTATATTCTTGTATACAATAGCAGTATTATAGTAGTTGTATTCTTGTACATAGGAGGCAGTATTATAGTAGTTATATTCTTGTACATAGGAGCAGTATTATAGTAGTTATATTCTTGTACATAGGAGGCAGTATTATAGTAGTTATATTCTTGTACATAGGGGCAGTATTATATTAGTTATATTCTTGTATACAATAGCAGTATTATAGTAGTTATATTCTTGTACATAGGAGGCAGTATTATAGTAGCTATATTCTTGTACATAGGGGCAGTATTATAGTAGTTATATTCTTGTACATAGAAGGCAGTATTATAGTAGTTATATTCTTGTACATAGGGGCAGTATTATAGTAGTTATATTCTTGTACATAGGGGCAGTATTATAGTAGTTATATTCTTGTACATAGGGGCAGTATTATAGTAGTTATATTCTTGCATATAGGGGCAGTATTATATTAGTTATATTCCTGTACATAGGGGGCAGTATTATAGTAGTTATATTCTTGTACATAGGGGCAGTATTATAGTAGTTATTTTCTTGTACATAGGAGGCAGTATTATAGTAGTTATATTCTTGTACATAGGAGCAGTATTATAGTAGTTATATTCTTGTACATAGGAGGCAGTATTATAGTAGCTATATTCTTGTACATAGGGGCAGTATTATAGTAGTTATATTCTTGTACATAGAAGGCAGTATTATAGTAGTTATATTCTTGTACATAGGAGCAGTATTATAGTAGTTATATTCTTGTACATAGGAGCAGTATTATAGTAGTTATATTCTTGTACATAGGGGCAGTATTATAGTAGTTATATTCTTGTACATAGGAGCAGTATTATAGCAGTTATATTCTTGTACATAGAGGCAGTATTATAGTAGTTATTTTCTTGTACATAGGGGCAGTATTATAGTAGTTATATTCTTGTAAATAGGAGGCAGTATTATAGTAGTTATATTCTTGTACATAGGAGCAGTATTATAATAGTTATATTCTTGTACAAAGGAGCAGTACTATAGTAGCTATATTCTTGTATATAGGGGCAGTATTATAGTAGTTATATTCTTTTACATAGGGGCAGTATTATAGTAGTTATATTCTTGTATATAATAGCAGTATTATAGTAGTTATATTCTTGTATATAGGGGCAGTATTATAGTAGTTATATTCTTGTACATAGGGGGCAATATTATAGTAGTTATATTCTTGTACATAGGGGCAGTATTATAGTAGTTATATTCTTGTATACAATAGCAGTATTATAGTAGTTGTATTCTTGTACATAGGGGGCAGTATTATAGTAGTTATATTCTTGTACATAGGGGCAGTATTATAGTAGTTATATTCTTGTACATAGGAGCAGTATTATAGTAGTTATATTCTTGTATATAGGGGCAGTATTATAGTAGTTATATTCTTGTACATAGGGGGCAGTATTATAGCAGTTATATTCTTTACATAGGGGCAGTATTATAGTAGTTATATTCTTGTATATAGGGGCAATTTTTATTATAAAACCCAAACATAAATACAATTATAATAAAACAAAAATCATCCAGTATTACAAAACACAAACCACTTAGGTAATATATACACAGCACTAATAATCAGATCATATTCATCAATAAATTAAAGTGTCCACACCTGGGGATGGAAAAAAAAAAGTTAGAGGGAAAAAAAAACAAAAAAAAACAAAAAAAAAAAAAAACATTATCATATTTTCTAACTGAATTTTACGTTTCTCCATAACGTTATGTTTCTTGGACTCCTTCCAACTTCTAGTGATTTTATCCACCGGAGTTCTGACATAACCTGATTGGCGGCAGCGGTGTGATCGAACGGCTCATTGTGCAGTGACACCCGGGTTCTCATGTGCCAGTGATAGTATTTGATGACACTGATTATAATGTACATTGTCTCTCTGTTGATGTTACTAACAGTGGAGGGGACACCATAGATTATGTCAGGATACTTTAGAGTCCGCAGTCTGGGGATTTTTAGATTATCTGACACTTCCTCCCAGATCTTCCTCCCTCCCCAGCAATCACATATAAAGTGCTCCATAGTTTCCTCCTGCTGACAACCAAGGGGACAATTCCGATCAGAGACACACAGATGTTTCAGGTTCCCTCTGACAAAGAGCCGACTATGCAGTGAAAGCCAAGTGACATCAAACAGTTTAGGAGGAAGCCGTTTCCCGTTTAGGAACCTAAGGCTTTCCTGCAGGGTGGTGGTGACACAATCTCTCAGGGCCAGTGGAGAGTAGAAGAAAGTCCTACATACACGAGCATACAGGTCTCTTCTCGTACTGCTCTCAATGTAAGACCTCTCCAGTCCCCACCTCCTAACACACTTCAGACCATAGTCCAGATACTGGGGGAGGTGGTCACCTGTCCATCTCCTCCTCTTGAGACTGCCGCCTCGCACCCAAGATTCTGCAAAAGGCAATATCCAGTACCTGATACTATTTACCCACAGGGAGCTACTGTTTGAGTCCATGTTCCCAAAATTCACCTTTAGAAACAAGGAGTCAAAGAAAACCCTTGGATTCAACATATCCAGCCCACCCTCTCTCCGCCGTAGGTATGTTATTCCCCTCTTTATCAGGTTCATCCTATTCCCCCACAAGAGCTGGAAGAACAGGCTGAAGAGCCTCGCTGAGAAAGATTCTGGTAAAGGGAAAATGACAGAGACATACAAGAAAACGGGGACCAGGTAAGTCTTCAACATTGTGACCCTTTCTCTGTAAGTCAGCCTCCAGTTCTTCCATTGCTGAACCTTTGCATTTTCAGTTTCCAATTTCTCCTCCCAATTTAGCGTGGCATTATCATCCCTCCCAAATTTAACCCCTAGGATCTTAATATGGGTGGAGGCTTTGGAAAACTGCGGCAGATCAAAGCTGGGCTCAGTATCTAATGTCCACAGAGCTTGACTCTTTTCAAGGTTGACCAGAGACCCGGAGGCCTCTGAGTAGCTTCTGATGGACGCAGATAACATCTGCACCTCACGAGGATTGGAGATCACCAGTGTCACATCGTCCGCATAGGCAACAACATTCAGAGGCGGGCAGTGGGGGACCGGCACCCCCTGAAAATCGCACTCCTGCAGTGACCTCAGAAACGGGTCTAGGGCAAAAACATACAGGAGCGGACTCATTGGGCAACCCTGTCTCACCCCCGCCCCAACTCCAAAAGTGTCACCCTGCCAACCATTAATCAGAGGAAAGCTCACCGCCTCTCTGTACAACGTCTTCACCCAATCCACAAATTGTCCCGGAATACCGTACTTTGACAAAGTGGCCCACAGATAGTCATGATCAGCCCTGTCAAAGGCTTTAGCCTGGTCCAGACTAACAACATATCTCCCACACCGCAGAGCTTTACATCTCTCAAACATCTCTCGTATCGAGATGACTGCTCCAGAGATGTTCCGCCCTTTTACTGTGCCAAACTGAGAGCCTGCCAACAGTGTCGGGGACAAACAGACTAATCTAGAAAATAGGATCTTTGCTAGAATCTTCCTGTCCACATTCAAGAGGGCAATCGGCCTCCAGTTCTTGATGTCACTCGGCTCTTTACCTTTAGACAGCAGAATTAACGAGGACACTCTCATGGATGGAGGCATCAGGTGATTTTCTAGACAATTTCTATACACATCCACGAGAATTGGAGCCAGGAGGTCTCTGAATTTCTTATAAAATTCTGCTGTTATACCATCTGGACCTGGTGCCTTCTTCAGATATAACTTATCAATAGCCTCCTTAACTTCTTCCACCGTTAATTCTGCTGTCAAAGGAGAAAAGTCCAGATCATTAGTATCAGGCGCTGGAGTTGCCTCCAAGAATTGAGCCATCTTATCTTTATCCAAAACTTTCCTCTGAAACAAGTCAGCATAGTAAGATCTCACCACCTCCAGGATACCCTCCCGTGAATCCTGCAATACACCCTGGGAGTCAATGAGACCCGTGACCATTTTTTTGGCCACCCTCTCCCTGCAATTCTCAAAGGGATCAGGGGCCCCTAAGGACCCATAATCCCGTTCAAGAACCAGGGAGGTATACCTGCTATACTGATACTGCTTTATCTCAGATTTCAGCCGGTCGATCTTCACTTTGTCATCCCCACCCGCCGAATACAGTGACTCCAATTCTTTGCGCAGCTTTAGGTACTGGCTGTACTTATTCCTCCCTTTATTAACTGACAGTCTCTTTAAGAGGGATCTGATATCCTCCTTGACGTCCTCCCACCAGTCGGTCATGTTGTCATAGAAGTCAACCCTGTCTAGATGAAGCTGGATAAGGGAGTGAACACGGCTCTGAACATAGGCATCATCCAGGAGACTGGAATTAAGCTTCCACAACCCTCTACCAATGTCCGGATGGTTAGAGGAACCCAAAGAGAAGCACAAGGCGAGGTGATCAGAGTAAGGGACGACCTTCTCACTCAGGGCGCCGACAGCCTCAGTAGGACTGACAAAAGCAAAATCTATCCTACTGCTCCTGTTGGAACATGAATGCGTGAATTTTGGCTGTCGCCCACCCTGTGTGAAAACGTCGGTCAGTCCTGCCTGCATTATAACGTTATGTAGGACCTTACCGTCCCTGGTCACTGCCCTGCCCGAGGAGCTGTCACCTGATGTCATTATGGCATTAAAGTCCCCCGCCATCACCACTGGAAGAGAAGTGAAGAGGTAAGGCTTGACGTCATTAAACAGCTGGATCCTGTCCGTCACTGTCTGTGGCCCATAGATGTTAATAAGCCGGAGTCGCCTCCCATGGACAGTGACTTCCAGGACCAGACATCTTCCCATGACCACCTCCGTCATCCTATGCACAGTCACATCATTGGTGTTAAACAGGACAGCGACCCCGGCGTAAGGCTCCACAGCCAGTGACCAGAAAGAAGGACCGGACCGCCATTCCCTCTCAGCCTCTCTCATAAGCCCCAGAGATGTCAGTCGTGTCTCCTGCAGGAAGATGACATCTGTGTCCAGATATTTGAGATGTTCATACACCGTGTGTCTAGTTCTCCTCAGCTTAATGCTATTCACATTGCTCGAGGTCACTGTCAATGAGAACCCCGCCATCACAACACAATATAGAAAGAGCAGAGTAACAGCCATCATCATGAGTCAGAGATGTTCTGTCCACCACTGGTGTCCATGTCAGACTCTACCTGAGGGTCTACAGATAAGGGCTTCCGCTTTGGTGGGGGATGGTCCTCTATGTCCCTGTCACACTCAGCATCAACTTTCCTCAACTCTTCCTCATAATCGTCACCATTGGAGTCAGATAAAACTCCATACTTGTTGGACACGACCATCACTCCTGCAGAATTCTGAACCTTCTTACTAGCACTCTGACCAGTGTCATATTCTGCCTCAGGTTTACGGGAGGATGTGTTCTTTTTCTTCCTTTTATTATTATTAATGTTCCAGTCATCAGATACAGACAGCGATGCTGAAGGGGGGGCTATCTGAGGCTGCTGGACCTGATGGACGACCTCCATGTTCCCCTCTGCACCCTGCTTCTCTGGTGCTGCCTGAGTGGACTCCTGGTGGGCATCTGAGCTGGTCAACATCTCTCCTGACATTAAACACTCCTCCTCATGTGTCCCTGCCACCACATCCTCATCCTCCTGAGCCTCTGCCCCTGCCATCACTAACTCATCAGGGAAGACTCTGCAGATGTTGTGCCAGGCGTCTGGACAGTCCCTGTGAGGGTGGCCCATCCTACCACAGAGGTTGCACCTGACGTCCCGGCAGTCTGCAGCGACATGGCCAATTGCCCCACACAGACTGCACTTCACCACAGTACAGGCGTTAGCCAGATGACCTTTCCCACCACATTTGAAGCACTTTCTGGGTTGCCCGGGATAATAACACCTTCCCTTCTCCCTCCCAATGAAGAAGGAGTTGGGTAAGTGGGCAGTGATGTTATTACATTGCCGCAATTTTACCAAGACCCGCCACCCCATTGTCCAGATACCATCCTCATCTCTGACCTTGGTGAGTCCAGAGACGAGGTCACAGTGTCTCCGGAGCCACACCTCGATGTCCTGTGGAGGAACGGCCTCATTCCAGAAGGTGATATTCACTGTGACAGTGTCTGGCCTGGAGATAGGAACCAACACAAACTTATTCCAGCCCTCAGCATCTCTGAACTTGGGGTAATTGGCCCAGAGTCTATCCAGGTCAGACATGAGCTTGAAGCTGACCTCGTAGCCCTGCCTGTCCTGAAGATTAGACACTGCCAGTATCTCATTTGCCACAAACCCCATCTGGCCGCAGAGCCGCTCTCTCACCACATACCTGCGTTGTGGCAGTTCCTCCTTGGCACCTATGTATTTAAACCGCACCACATTAATACGTTTGAATGTCTGGCCGGTGTACCTGGCGCTGGAAGTGAAGGATGGGGCGCCGCGGCTCCAGGCATTCCTGGGGGGCACCTGCCGGGTCACACTGGGCTGACTGACAGGGAGAGGGCCTGCAGCAGGGGGGGCTGTCACACCCTGTGGACTGGACGGCAAAGGGGGATAGTCACACATATCATGCACATTATCATGAGCAGCATCATTATCAGACAGTGCGACGTCCAATACAGAATGTGAAACCCCTCCAACCCCCGACCCCATGGGCACAGCATCCCCAGCCACAGTCTGTGCCTCAGCCTCATCAGCACAAACAGTCTCAGAAATACTGTCCTGCTCCTGTGTGGGGCATTCTGGGACCTGTGGTGCCTCTGCTGGAGTCTGCAGTGTGTGCTCCTGTTCACACTCGGCTGTCTCATCAGCACAAACAGTCTCACATATACTGTCCTGCTCCTGTGTGGGGCACTCTGGGACCTGTGGTGCCTCTGCTGCAGTCTGAAGTGTGTGCTCCTGTTCACACTGAGCTGCCTGCTGCTGCAGCTGTTTCCCCTCCTGGAAGCAGAAGCGGGCAGCCTGTAACACTGGCCGTGTCCGCTGCTGGGGGGTCCCGTCCTGAACATCAGGGGTCCTGGCCTCTACAGCACAGTCCTGCTTATAGGAGGCGAACCGCTCGCGGTTCCTGTAGGTCTCTGCCAGGGGCCCCATGCTCTCCAGCACAGATTCAGTGTCCTGCACAACACTCGCCAGCTGTACTCCCAGTGTGTTCAGTCTCAGGTCATAGGCGTCATTACTGGCAGGATTAGTGGTCTTTAGACTATAGATGAAGTCTACCTCCATTTGCAGCGCTTTTTTTTGCTGCTGTAACTCACCCAGTTTTCGGACAAGTCCCGGTATCTCATCCGCTAGCTGCAGCTCGGGTGCACGCGCCGGCTCCACAGGTTTAGTCTTGACCACGGGTACAGGGGTTTTGAATCCTGTCTTGTGCGGGTCCACCATAGATGGTTTTGTGGCCCCTTGGCTGGATGCAGGCTCCGCAGCAGGTTTATCGCTGCCACCTGACTGTGACCGTGTGCGTCCTGACCGCGCCATACTGCCATGCTGCTGTAGGTTCTCCTGCATTGTCTGCCTTTCCAAAGACGTCCGTCTCTGCCTGGAAGCAGCAGAGGTGATCTGCACAGCTGGGGCCGATCTCACCTGTGCACCTGGCAGGAGCTGCTTACTGACTGGGGAGCTACAAGACTTCACATTCAGCTGGTTTCCATCACTCACCAACACTTTTCCTTCTGGCTTCTTTGCTGGAACTGGAGAAGGTTTTCCTCCCAAAACTTTACTCACAACTGTTTCTTTCTTCATAGAACTGCTGCAGCTTTGACTCGCTGCATTCACTGGACTCACAGCGGCTTTGGGATTAACATTCCCATTAGTAGAAGCCTGAGAGGCTAGTCCCAGTGTAGGCCGGGAAGCCTGGGCCTTGCCAGGGGAGCTTCCCCGCCCAGGGTGGCCACTCCCTGGGCTTGCTCCAGACATCAGGAGAACCACTGACACACAACCTCACAGCTAGGAGGCAGTATTATAGTAGTTATATTCTTGTACATAGGGGCAGTATTATAGTAGTTATATTCTTGTACATAGGAGGCAGTATTATAGTAGTTATATTCTTGTACATAGGGGCAGTATTATAGTAGTTATATTCTTGTACATAGGAGCAGTATTATAGTAGTTATATTCTTGTACATAGGGGGTAGAATTATAGTAGTTATATTCTTGTATATAGGGGCAGTATTATAGTAGTTATATTCTTGTACATAGGGGCAGTATTATAGTAGTTATATTCTTGTACATAGGGGCAGTATTATAGTAGTTATATTCTTGCATATAGGGGCAGTATTATAGTAGTTATATTCCTGTACATAGGGGGCAGTATTATAGTAGTTATATTCTTGTACATAGGGGCAGTATTATAGTAGTTATATTCTTGTACATAGGGGCAGTATTATAGTAGTTATATTCTTGTACATAGGAGCAGTATTATAGTAGTTATATTCTTGTATATAGGGGCAGTATTATAGTAGTTATATTCTTGTACATAGGGGGCAGTATTATAGTAGTTATATTCTTTACATAGTGGCAGTATTATAGTAGTTATATTCTTGTATATAGGGGCAGTATTATAGTAGTTATATTCTTGTACATAGGGGCAGTATTATAGTAGTTATATTCTTGTACATAGGGGCAGTATTATAGTAGTTATATTCTTTCATATAGGGGCAGTATTATAGCAGTTATATTCCTGTACATAGGGGGCAGTATTATAGTAGTTATATTCTTGTACATAGGGGCAGTATTATAGTAGTTATATTCTTGTACATAGGGGCAGTATTATAGTAGTTATTTTCTTGTACATAGGAGGCAGTATTATAGTAGTTATATTCTTGTACATAGGAGCAGTATTATAGTAGTTATATTCTTGTACATAGGAGGCAGTATTATAGTAGCTATATTCTTGTACATAGGGGCAGTATTATAGTAGTTATATTCTTGTACATAGAAGGCAGTATTATAGTAGTTATATTCTTGTACATAGGAGCAGTATTATAGTAGTTATATTCTTGTACATAGGAGCAGTATTATAGTAGCTATATTCTTGTACATAGGAGCAGTATTATAGTAGTTATATTCTTGTACATAGAGGCAGTATTATAGTAGTTATATTCTTGTACATAGGAGGCAGTATTATAGTAGTTATATTCTTGTACATAGGGGGCAGTATTATAGCAGTTATATTCTTGTACATAGGAGCAGTATTATAATAGTTATATTCTTGTACATAGGAGCAGTACTATAGTAGCTATATTCTTGTATATAGGGGCAGTATTATAGTAGCTATATTCTTTTACATAAGGGCAGTATTATAGTAGTTATATTCTTGTATATAATAGCAGTATTATAGTAGTTATATTCTTGTATATAGGGGCAGTATTATAGTAGTTATATTCTTGTACATAGGGGGCAATATTATAGTAGTTATATTCTTGTACATAGGGGCAGTATTATAGTAGTTATATTCTTGTATACAATAGCAGTATTATAGTAGTTGTATTCTTGTACATAGGGGGCAGTATTATAGTAGTTATATTCTTGTACATAGGGGCAGTATTATAGTAGTTATATTCTTGTACATAGGAGCAGTATTATAGTAGTTATATTCTTGTATATAGGGACAATATTATAGTAGTTATATTCTTGTACATAGGGGGCAGTATTATAGTAGTTATATTCTTTACATAGGGGCAGTATTATAGTAGTTATATTCTTGTATATAGGGGCAGTATTATAGTAGTTATATTCTTGTACATAGGGGCAGTATTATAGTAGTTATATTCTTGTACATAGGGGCAGTATTATAGTAGTTATATTCTTGCATATAGGGGCAGTATTATAGTAGTTATATTCCTGTACATAAGGTGCAGTATTATAGTAGTTATATTCTTGTACATAGGGGCAGTATTATAGTAGTTATATTCTTGTACATAGGGGCAGTATTATAGTAGTTATATTCTTGTACATAGGAGCAGTATTATAGTAGTTATATTCTTGTATATAGGGGCAGTATTATAGTAGTTATATTCTTGTACATAGGGGGCAGTATTATAGTAGTTATATTCTTGTTCATAGGGGGCAGTATTATAGTAGTTATATTCTTTACATAGTGGCAGTATTATAGTAGTTATATTCTTGTATATAGGGGCAGTATTATAGTAGTTATATTCTTGTACATAGGGGCAGTATTATAGTAGTTTTATTCTTGTACATAGGGGCAGTATTATAGTAGTTATATTCTTGCATATAGGGGCAGTATTATAGTAGTTATATTCCTGTACATAGGGGGCAGTATTATAGTAGTTATATTCTTGTACATAGGGGCAGTATTATAGTAGTTATATTCTTGTACATAGGGGCAGTATTATAGTAGTTATTTTCTTGTACATAGGAGGCAGTATTATAGTAGTTATATTCTTGTACATAGGAGCAGTATTATAGTAGTTATATTCTTGTACATAGGAGGCAGTATTATAGTAGCTATATTCTTGTACATAGGGGCAGTATTATAGTAGTTATATTCTTGTACATAGGGGGCAGTATTATAGTAGTTATATTCTTGTACATAGGGGCAGTATTATAGTAGTTATATTCTTGTACATAGGAGCAGTATTATAGTAGTTATATTCTTGCATATAGGGGCAGTATTATAGTAGTTATATTCTTGTACATAGGGGCAGTATTATAGTAGTTATATTCTTGTACATAGGAGCAGTATTATAGTAGTTATATTCTTGTATATAGGGGCAGTATTATAGTAATATTCTTGTACATAGGGGGCAGTATTATAGTAGTTATATTCTTGTTCATAGGGGGCAGTATTATAGTAGTTATATTCTTTACATAGTGGCAGTATTATAGTAGTTATATTCTTGTATATAGGGGCAGTATTATAGTAGTTATATTCTTGTACATAGGGGCAGTATTATAGTAGTTATATTCTTGTACATAGGGGCAGTATTATAGTAGTTATATTCTTGCATATAGGGGCAGTATTATAGTAGTTATATTCCTGTACATAGGGGGCAGTATTATAGTAGTTATATTCTTGTACATAGGGGCAGTATTATAGTAGTTATATTCTTGTACATAGGGGCAGTATTATAGTAGTTATTTTCTTGTACATAGGAGGCAGTATTATAGTAGTTATATTCTTGTACATAGGAGCAGTATTATAGTAGTTATATTCTTGTACATAGGAGGCAGTATTATAGTAGCTATATTCTTGTACATAGGGGCAGTATTATAGTAGTTATATTCTTGTACATAGAAGGCAGTATTATAGTAGTTATATTCTTGTACATAGGAGCAGTATTATAGTAGTTATATTCTTGTACATAGGAGCAGTATTATAGTAGTTATATTCTTGTACATAGGGGCAGTATTATAGTAGTTATATTCTTGTACATAGGAGCAGTATTATAGTAGTTATATTCTTGTACATAGGAGCAGTATTATAGTAGTTATATTCTTGTACATAGGAGGCAGTATTATAGTAGTTATATTCTTGTACATAGGGGGCAGAATTATAGTAGTTATATTCTTGTACACATGGGCAGTATTATAGTACTTATATTCTTGTATATAGGGGCAGTATTATAGTAGTTATATTCTTGTACATAGGGGGCAGTATTATAGTAGTTATATTCTCGTATATAGGGGCAGTATTATAGTAGTTATATTCTTGTACATAGGGGCAGTATTATAGTAGTTATATTCTTGTACATAGGAGCAGTATTATAGTAGTTATATTCTTGTATATAGGGGCAGTATTATAGTAGTTATATTCTTGTACATAGGGGGCAGTATTATAGTAGTTATATTCTTGTATATAGGGGCAGTATTATAGTAGTTATATTCCTTTACATAGGGGGCAGTATTATAGTAGCTATATTCTTGTACATAGGGGCAATTTTTATTATAAACCAAACAAATACAATCATAATAAAACAAAAATCATCCAGTATTACAAAACACAAACAACTTAGGTAATATATACACAGCACTACATAATCAGATCATATTCATAAATAAATTAAAGTGTCCACACCTGGGGAAAAAAAAAAAAAAATTATCATATTTTCTAACTGAATTTTACGTTTCTCCATAACGTTGTGTTTCTTGGACTCCTTCCAACTTCCAGTGATTTTATCCACCGGAGTTCTGACATAACCTGATTGGCGGCAGCGATGTGATCGAACAGCTCATTGTGCAGTGACACCCGGGTTTTCATGTGCCAGTGATAGTATTTAATGACACTGATTATAATGTACATCGTCTCTCTGTTGATGTCACTAACAGTGGAGGAGACACCATAGATTATGTCGGGATACTTTAGGGTCCGCAGTCTGGGGATTTTTAGATTATCTGACACTTCCTCCCAGATCTTCCTCCCTCCCCAGCAATCACATATAGAGTGCTCCATAGTCTCCTCCTGCTGACAACCAAGGGGACAATTCCGATCAGAGACAAACAGATGTTTCAGGTTCCCTCTGACAAAGAGCCGACTATGCAGTGAAAGCCAAGTGACATCAAACAGTTTAGGAGGTAGCCGTTTCCCGTTTAGGAACCTAAGGCTTTCCTGCAGGGTGGTGGTGACACAATCTCTCAGGGCCAGTGGAGAGTAGAAGAAAGTCCTACATACATGAGAATACAGGTCTCTTCTGGTATTGCTCTCAATGTAAGACCTCTCCAGTCCCCACCTCCTAACACACTTCAGTCCATAGTCCAGATACTGGGGGAGGTGGTCACCTGTCCATCTCCTCCTCTTGAGACTGCCGCCTCGCACCCAAGATTCTGCAAAAGGCAATATCCAGTACCTGATACTATTTACCCACAGGGAGCTACTGTTTGAGTCCATGTTCCCAAAATTCACCTTTAGAAACAAGGAGTCAAAGAAAACCCTTGGATTCAACATATCCAGCCCACCCTCTCTCCGCCGTAGGTACGTTATTCCCCTCTTTATTAGGTTCAACCTATTCCCCCACAAGAGCTGGAAGAACAGGCTGAAGAGCCTCGCTGAGAAAGATTCTGGCAAAGGGAAAGCGACAGAGACATACAAGAAAACGGGGACCAGGTACGTCTTCAACATTGTGACCCTTTCTCTGTAGGTCAGCCTCCAGTTCTTCCATCGCTGAACCTTTGCATTTCCGGTTTCCAATTTCTCCTCCCAATTTAGCGTAGCATTATCATCCCTCCCAAATTTAACCCCTAGGGTCTTAATATGGGTGGAGGCTTTGGAAAACTGCGGCAGATCAAAGCTGGGCTCAGTATCTAATGTCCACAGAGCTTGACTCTTTTCAAGGTTGACAAGAGACCCGGAGGCCTCCGTGTAGCTTCTGATGGACGCAGATAACATCTGCACCTCACAAGGATTGGAGATCACCAGCGTCACATCGTCCGCATAGGCAACAACATTCAGAGGCGGGCAGTGGGGGACCGGCACCCCCTGAAAATCGCACTCCTGCAGTGACCTCAGGAACGGGTCTAGGGCAAAAACATACAGGAGCGGACTCATTGGGCAGCCCTGTCTCACCCCCGCCCCAACTCCAAAAGTGTCACCCTGCCAACCATTAATCAGAGGAAAGCTCACCGCCTCTCTGTACAACGTCTTCAGCCAATCCACAAATTGTCCCGGAATACCGTACTTTGACAAAGTGGCCTACAGATAGTCATGATCAACCCTGTCAAAGGCTTAACCCTGTGATCCAGACTAACAACATATCTCCCACACCGCGGAGCTTTACATCTCTCAAACATCTCTCGTATCGAGATGACTGCTCCAGAGATGTTCCGCCCTTTTACTGTGCCAAACTGAGAGCCTGCCAACAGTGCCAGGGACAAACAGACTAATCTAGAAAATAGGATCTTTGCTAGAATCTTCCTGTCCACATTCAAGAGGGCAATCGGCCTTCAGTTCTTGATGTCGCTCGGCTCTTTACCTTTAGACAGCAGAATTAACGAGGACACTCTCATGGATGGAGGTATCAGGTGATTTTCTAGACAATTTCTATACACATCCACGAGAATTGGAGCCAGGAGGTCTCTGAATTTCTTATAAAATTCTGCCGTTATACCATCTGGACCTGGTGCCTTCTTCAGATATAACTTATCAATAGCCTCCATAACTTCCTCCACCGTTAATTCTGCTGTCAAAGGAGAAAAGTCCAGATCATTAGTATCAGGCACTGGAGTTGCCTCCAAGAATTGAGTCATCTTATCTTTATCCAAAACTTTCCTCTGAAACAAGTCAGCATAGTAAGATCTCACCACCTCCAGGATACCCTCCCGTGAATCCTGCAATAAACCCTGGGAGTCAATGAAACCTGTGACCATTTTTTTGGCCACCCTCTCCCTGCAATTCTCAAAGGGATCAGGGGCCCCTAAGGACCCATAATCCCGTTCAAGAACCAGGGAGGTATACCTGCTATACTGATACTGCTTTATCTCAGATTTCAGCCGGTCGATCTTCACTTTGTCATCCCCGCCCGCCGAATACAGTGACTCCAATTCTTTGCGCAGCTTTAGGTACTGGCTGTACTTATTCCTCCCTTTATTAACTGACAGTCTCTTTAAGAGGGATCTGAAATCCTACTTGACGTCCTCCCACCAGTCGGTCATGTTGTCATAGAAGTCAACCCTGTCTAGATGAAGCTGGATAAGGGAGTGAACACGGCTCTGAACATAGGCATCATCCAGGAGACTGGAATTGAGCTTCCACAACCCTCTACCAATGTCCGGACGGTTAGAGGAACCCAAAGAGAAGCACAAGGCAAGGTGATCAGAGTAAGGGACGACCTTCTCATTCAGGGCGCCGACAGCCTCAGTAGGACTGACAAAAGTAAAATCTATTCTACTGCTCCTGTTGGAACATAAAATTTGTGAATTTTGGCTGTCGCCCACCCTGTGTGAAAACGTCGGTCAGTCCTGCCTGCATTATAACGTTATGTAGGACCTTACCGTCCCTGGTCACTGCCCTGCCCGAGGAGCTGTCACCTGATGTCATTATGGCATTAAAGTCCCCCGCCATCACCACTGGAAGAGAAGTGAAGAGGTAAGGCTTGACGTCATTAAACAGCTGGATCCTGTCCGTCACTGTCTGTGGCCCATAGATGTTAATAAGCCGGAGTCGCCTCCCATGGATAGTGACTTCTAGGACCAGACATCTTCCCATGACCACCTCCGTCATCCTATGCACAGTCACATCATTGGTGTTAAACAGGACAGCGACGCCGGCGTAAGGCTCCACAGCCAGTGACCAGAAAGAAGGACCGAACCGCCATTCCCTCTCAGCCTCTCTCATAAGCCCCAGAGATGTCAGTCGTGTCTCCTGCAGGAAGATGACATCTGTGTCCAGATATTTGAGATGTTCATACACCGCGTGTCTAGTTCTCCTCAGCTTAATGCTATTCACATTGCTCGAGGTCACTGTCAATGAGAACCCCGCCATCACAACACAATATAGAAGGAGCAGAGTAACAGCCATCATCATGAGTTAGAGATGTTCTGTCCACCACTGGTGTCCATGTCAGACTCTACCTGAGGGTCCACAGATAAGGGCTTCCGCTTTGGCGGGGGATGCTCCTCTATGTCCCTGTCACAGTCTGCATCAACTTTCCTCAACTCTTCCTCATAATCGTCACCATTGGAGTCAGATAAAACTCCATACTTGTTGGACACGACCATCACTCCTGCAGAATTCTGAACCTTCTTAATAGCAATCTGACCAGTGTCATATTCTGCCTCAGGTTTACGGGAGGATGTGTTCTTTTTCTTCCTTTTATTATTATTAATGCTCCAGTCATCAGATACAGACAGCGATGCTGAAGGGGGGGGGTATCTGAGGCTGCTGGACCTGATGGACGACCTCCATGTTCCCCTCTGCACCCTACTTCTCTGGTGCTGCCTGAGTGGACTCCTGGTGGGCATCTGAGCTGGTCAGCATCTCTCCTGACATTAACTCCTCCTCCTGATGTGTCCCTGCCACCACATCCTCATCCTCCTGAGCCTCTGCCCCTGCCATCACTAACTCATGAGGGAAGACTCTGCAGATGTTGTGCCAGGCGTCTGGACAGTCCCTGTGAGGGTGGCCCATCCTACCACAGAGGTTGCACCTCACGTCCCGGCAGTCTGCAGCGACATGACCGATTGCCCCACACAGACTGCACTTCACCACAGTACAGGCGTTAGCCAGATGACCTTTCCCACCACATTTGAAGCACTTTCTGGGTTGCCCGGGATAATAACACCTTCCCTTCTCCCTCCCAATGAAGAAGGAGTTGGGTAAGTGGGCAGTGATGTTATCACATTGCCGTAATTTTACCAAGACCCGCCACCCCATTGTCCAGATACCATCCTCATCTCTGACCTTGGTGAGTCCAGAGACGAGGTCACAGTGTCTCCGGAGCCACACCTCGATGTCCTGTGGAGGAACGGCCTCATTCCAGAAGGTGATATTCACTGTGACAGTGTCTGGCCTGGAGATAGGAACCGACACAAACTTTTTCCAGCCCTCAGCATCTCTGAACTTGGGGTAATTGGCCCAGAATGTATCCAAGTCAGACATGAGCTTGAAGCTGACCTCGTAGCCCTGCCTGTCCTGAAGATTAGACACCGCCAGTATTTCATTTGCCACAAACCCCATCTGGCCGCAGAGCAGCTCTCTCACCACATACCTGCGTTGTGGCAGTTCCTCCTTGGCACCTATGTATTTAAACCGCACCACATTAATACGTTTGAATGTCTGGCCTGTATACCTGGCGCTGGAAGTGAAGGATGGGGCGCCGCGGCACATTATCATAAGCAGCATCATTATCAGACAGTGTGACGTCCATTACAGAATGTGAAACCCCTCCAACCCCCGCCCCCATGGGCACAGCATTCCCAGCCACAGTCTGTGCTTCAGCCTCAGCCTCGGCCTCATCAGCACAAACAGTTTCACATATACTGTCCTGCTCCTGTGTGGGGCATTCTGGGACCTGTGGTGCCTCTGCTGCAGTCTGAAGTGTGTGCTCCTGTTCACACTGAGCTGCCTGCTGCTGCAGCTGTTTTCCCTCCTGGAAGCAGAAGCGGGCAGCCTGTAACACTGGCCGTGTACGCTGCTGGGGGGTCCCGTCCTGAACATCAGGGGTCCTGGCCTCTACAGCACAGCCCTGCTTATAGGAGGCGAACCGCTCGCGGTTTCTGTAGGTCTCTGCCAGGGGCCCCATGCTCTCCAGCACAGATTCAGTGTCCTACACAACACTCGCCAGCTGTACACCCAGTGTGTTCAGTCTCAGGTCATACGCGTCATTACTGGCAGGATTAGTGGTCTTTAGGTTATAGATGCAGTCTACCTCCATTTGCAGCGCTTTTTTTTGCTGCTGTAACTCACCCAGTTTTCGGACAAGTCCCGGTATCTCATCCGCTAGCTGCAGCTCGGGTGCACGCGCCGGCCCCACAGGTTT
Source organism: Dendrobates tinctorius (assembly GCF_039654945.1). NCBI lineage: Eukaryota > Metazoa > Chordata > Amphibia > Anura > Dendrobatidae > Dendrobates > Dendrobates tinctorius. Next base: position 28,661,879 of record NW_027361784.1, read on the forward strand.
AGTCTTAACCACGGGTACAGGGGTTCTGAACACAGTCTTGTGCGGGTCCACCACGGATGGTTTTGTGGCCCCTTGGCTGGATGCAGGCTCCGCAGCAGGTTTATCGCTGCCACCTGACTGTGACCGTGTGCGTCCTGACCGCGCCATACTGCCATGTTGCTGTAGGTTTTCCTGCATTGTCTGTCTTTCCAAAGACGTCCGTCTCTGCCTGGAAGCAGGAGAGGTGATCTGCACAGCTGGGGACGATCTCACCTGTGCACCTGGCAGGAGCTGCTTACTGACTGGTGAGCTACAAGACTTCAGCTGGTTTCCATCACTCACCAACACTTTTCCTTCTTGCTTCTTTGCTGGAACTGGAGAAGGCTTTCCTCCCAAAACTTTAGTCACAGCCTTTTCCTCCTTCACCGAACTGCTGCAGCTTTGACTCGCTGCATTCACTGGACTCACAGTGGCTTTGGGATTAACATTCCCATTAGTTGAAGCCTGGGAGGCTAGTCCCAGTGTAGGCCGGGAAGCCTGGGCCTTGCCAGGGGAGCTTCCCCGCCCAGGGTGGCCCCTCCCTGGGCTTGCTCCAGACATCAGGAGAACCACTGACACACAACCTCACAGCTAGGAGGCAGTATTATAGTAGTTATATTCTTGTACATAGGGGCAGTATTATAGTAGTTATATTCTTGTACATAGGAGCAGTATTATAGTAGTTATATTCTTGTACATAGGGGGTAGAATTATAGTAGTTATATTCTTGCACATAGGAGCAGTATTATAGTAGTTATATTCTTGCACATAGGAGGCAGTATTATAGTAGTTATATTCTTGTACATAGGAGCAGTATTATAGTAGTTATATTCTTGTACATAGGGGCAGTATTATAGTAGTTATATTCTTGTACATAGGAGCAGTATTATAGTAGTTATATTCTTGTACATAGGGGGCAGTATTATAGTAGTTATATTCTTGTACATAGGGGCAGTATTATAGTAGTTATATTCTTGTACATAGGAGCAGTATTATAGTAGTTATATTCTTGTACATAGGGGGCAGTATTATAGTAGTTATATTCTTGTACATAGGGGCAGTATTATAGTAGTTATATTCATGTACATAGGAGCAGTATTATAGTAGTTATATTCTTGTACATAGGGGCAGTATTATAGTAGTTATATTCTTGTACATAGGGGGCAGTATTATAGTAGTTATATTCTTGTACATAGGGGCAGTATTATAGTAGTTATATTCTTGTACATAGGGGCAGTATTATAGTAGTTATTTTCTTGCACATAGGAGCAGTATTATAGTAGTTATATTCTTGTACATATGAGGCAGTATTATAGTAGCTATATTCTTGTAGATAGGGGCAGTATTATAGTAGTTATATTCTTGTACATAGGGGCAGTATTATAGTAGTTATATTCTTGTACATAGAAGGCAGTATTACAGTAGTTATATTCTTGTACATAGGAGCAGTATTATAGTAGTTATATTCTTGTTCATAGGGCAGTATTATAGTAGTTATATTCTTGTAGATAGAAGGCAGTATTATAGTAGTTATATTCTTGTACATAGGAGCAGTATTAAAGTAGTTATATTCTTGTACATAGGGGCAGTATTATAGTAGTTATATTCTTGTACATAGGGGCAGTATTATAGTAGTTATATTCTTGTACATAGGGGGCAGTATTATAGTAGTTATATTCTTGTACATAGGGGCAGTATTATAGTAGTTATATTCTTGTACATAGGGGCAGTATTATAGTAGTTATATTCTTGTACATAGGGGCAGTATTATAGTAGTTATATTCTTGTACATAGGAGCAGTATTATAGTAGTTATATTCTTGAAATAGGAGGCAGTATTATAGTAGTTATATTCTTGCACATAAGAGCAGTATTATAGTAGTTATATTCTTGTACATAGGGGCAGTTGTTATGAATGAGTCACCGTAGGAGGCAAAAACAGAAATACTAGCTAAGTCCAGAAAACCAGAGAAGTTGGCAGCTATCGGATTGCAGACCCCTGAACCTCTCAACAACAACTAGCAGTAGCCGTGGGGGGTTCCTATGGTGCCCTAGACCCCTCGATCACAGCCGGAGAACTACATAGCCTAAAGACAGAAAGGGAAATCTAAACTGCCCCAGAGCAGACCCCAAAGCAATAGGCAGCCCCCAACATATAATGACGGTGAAGCAAGATGAAAAAACACTTACACAGATAGAAAGATAGGCTGAGCAAATGATGGGGCCCAAGCTAACTAAATAGGACAGGAAAGAAAAGCTGCTGTCTGCAATCCGCCAAAAACCCTATCAAAACAAGGGCCAACAGGCTGATAGGGAAAAAGGCCCTGAAGACGCTAGGCTTCAAAAAGACTATATCAGTACTCAGGTATTATCTGAAGACAGAGCAAAAAGGAATTCAACTCACCCCAGCAGGGAATGGCAGAAATTCAGAAAAACAAGGCAAAACAAAACAAAACACAAATGCAAAAAGCAGTGCAGAAAACTTAGCTTTTGAGGAGCAGGAATCAGACTGGTCTCCTAGAATCCCTCAGAGAGATCACCAGCAAGGCAGAAGGGCGTCGGCTGCCTTATATCCAGTCAGCAATTCCCGTCACCCAGTCATCAACATCATACCCAGGTGCTTGGTAATCAGCCTCACTACCTTCCTTCACCAGAAGAGGGAGTTCATCAGACCTCAGTGGTGAAGGGGAAAATGAACTCACAACAGGCAGTATTATAGTAGTTATATTCTTGTATATAAAGCAGTATTATAGTAGTTATATTCTTGCATATAATAGCAGTGCTATAGTAGTTATATTCTTGTACATAGGGGCAGTATTATAGTAGTTATATTCTTCTACATAGGGGCAGTATTATATTAGCTATATTCTTGTACATAGGAGCAGTATTACAGTAGTTATATTCTTGTACATAGGGGCAGTATTATTGTAGTTATATTCTTGTACATAGGGGCAGTATTATAGTAGTTATATTTTTGTACATAGGAGAAGTATTATAGTAGTTATATTCTTGTACATAGGGGGCAGTATTATAGTAGTTATATTCTTGTACATAGGGGCAGTATTATAGTAGTTATATTCTTGCATATAATAGCAGTGCTATAGTAGTTATATTCTTGTCCATAGGGGCAGTATTATAGTCATTATATTCTTGTACATAGGAGCAGTATTATAGTAGTTATATTCATGTACATAGGAGGCAGTATTATAGTAGTTATATTCTTGTACATAGGGGCAGTATTATAGTAGTTATATTCTTGTACATAGGAGCAGTATTATAGTAGTTATATTCTTGTACATAGGGGGCAGTATTATAGTAGTTATATTCTTGTACATAGGGGGCAGTATTATAGTAGTTATATTCTTGTACATAGGGGCAGTATTATAGTAGTTATATTCTTGTATATAAAGCAGTATTATAGTAGTTATATTCTTGCAAATAATAGCAGTGCTATAGTAGTTATATTCTTGTACATAGGAGCAGTATTATAGTAGTTATATTCTTGTGCATAGGGGCAGTATTATAGTAGTTATATTCTTGTACATAGGGGCAGTATTATTGAAGTTATATTCTTCTACATAGGGGCAGTATTATATTAGTTACATTCTTGTACATAGGAGCAGTATTATAGTAATTATATTCTTGTACATAGGGGCAGTATTATTGTAGTTATATTCTTGTACATAGAGACAGTATTATAGTAGTTATATTTTTGTACATAGGAGCAGTATTATAGTAGTTATATTCTTGTACATAGGGGCAGTATTATAGTAGTTATATTTTTCTACATAGGAGCAGTATTATAGTAGTTATATTCTTGTACATAGGGGCAGTATTATAGTAGTTATATTTTTGTACATAGGGGCAGTATTATAGTAGTTATATTCTTGTACATAGGGGCAGTTTTATAGTAGTTATATTCTTGTACATAGGGGCAGTATTATAGTAATTATATTCTTGTACATAGGGGCAGTATTATAGTGGTTATATTCTTGTACATAGGGGCAGTATTATAGTAGTTATATTCTTGTACATAGGATCAGTATTATAGTAGTTATATTCTTGTACATAGGGGCAGTATTGTAGTAGTTATATTCTTGTACATAGGGGCAGTATTATAGTAGTTATATTCTTGTACATTGGGGCAGTATTATAGTAGTTATATTCTTATATATAGGGGCAGTTTTATAGTAGTTATATTCTTTTACATAGGAGCCGTATTATAGTAGTTATGTTCTCATACATAGAGGGCAGTATTATCATAGTTATATTCTTGTACATAGGGGTAGTATTATAGTAATTATATTCTTGTATATAGGAGCAGTATTATAGTAGTTATATTCTTGTACATATGAGCAATATTTTATTTGTTATTTTCTTGTACATAAGAGCCTTATTATAGTAGTTTTATTGTTGTACATAAGGGGCAGTATTATAATAGTTGTAATCTTTTACATAGGGGCTGTATTATAGTAGTTATATAGTATATAGAAACAGTATTGTAATAGTGTAATGGGCTGAGTGGTGGAACCACTGTGCCAAGGCCCAAGGAAGACCTGGAAGAGTGTGACTAGTAGCCTGACCATGAACAACCAGCTAACAACACTGAGGTCTGTGGAGAGACAAGGGATGTGATCCAGGTGCTACTCCAGGACTGACTTTGCATGGATGGCAGCTGACCCCTAGGAACGGGTAGCTGGCATGGCCCGGGGGAATGTCCAACAGATGCAGGCAGAGAAGATGACAGGAACTGCAGGTGCAGACAGGACAGTCTGAGGAGAGATGAGCACTGGCGGATGCAGCTGGCTCAGTTGTAAGGGGGTGGAATAACACTATTTCCTTGCTCTGCCTCCTTTAGTAGTTCTTAATGTTTTTATAATAATCCAGTGGTACTGCTACATGTCGTCATATATTACCATCCAGAATTAATGGTATTGCCACACTTTGATATGTGTTACCATTTTCTGTAAATATGTTTTGTTCCATTGTATAATGTTATGTTTTAGATAGGGAAAGTGTATTGCACCCTTTGGACACTAGAGGGGGGCACTTTAGTATATAGAGCTCTTAGTAGGATAGGGTTAAGTGTAGGAGGGGTTGCTGGGAGATAAGTCTAGGTTAGAAGGAAGTTAGTTCAGACGTGGTAAGGGTGCCCGAAGTGTCCACATGGGCTATAGGCCCAGGACGGCTCAGCAGCCACACAATGTTAAGTAGCGAAAGTCCAAGTTATCCACGGCTATTGGACATCAGTACAGTGAGCCAGAACAGTAGAGAAGATGTGGTGACTCATAGCATGGGTGACGCTCTTAGGGCTGGAGTCGGGTGGAGTGAGGAACAGAAGGATGCTGTAGCTTCACAGGGAGCAGTACAGATGGATCCGATGCTTTTCCAGAGAGGACTAAACCAAGTGGCGGATGATTTCAAGTCTGGGGCAAAACAGGCAGAAGGAATTGTCATAATGGCAAGGTTAGGCCAGTAAGAAGCTGGGAAGCAATCTAAGTCGGTCCGGTCCGGGTACATGCCATATAGAAGTGTCAGCAAAGTAGGGAAAGCTGACAAAACAAGTAAAGACGGATGTGTTGTCAATGATGTCCCAACTGTGGATATTTTGTGTGAAGTTTCAGTAAAGAAACCATTCAAGTTACTATGGACTGTGTCTCGGTTAATGGGAGTCACCTCGGAGAGGGGCCACCGCCGCTTGGGAAGTGCGCAGGGGGACTCAAATCTGGAGACACAGGTACGCCAAACAATGGATTGTACTTTTCTGTGAGGGAAGGCCTGGAAACTGATACTTTAGTGCATCTGGCCATGACTATAGTCCTGGCTGAGCTTTACATTGCTGCCGTTGAAGTGAGCACTGGAGAGTGCAGCTGGCTCGGCTGCCATTGAGTTGAGCACTGGCAGGTGCAATTGGCTTGACTGCCATTGAGGTGAGCTGTTAGGAACTGGTCACCGAGGAGGATGGCAGGAATAGGCTAGGCCACCAAGAAACCAGAAAGGTTGGTAACTGAGTGGATTGCAGACCCCTTTTCCTAACGACACAACTAGCAGTAGCCGTTGAGCATACCTACAATGCCCTAGATGCCTCAGCACTGCTGGAGAGCTAGCTAAGCCTAAAGCAAGATAGGTGAAATCTAAACTGCCCCGGAGAAGAACCCCAAAGGAATAGAAAGCCCCCAAATATATATTGTCGTTGAGACAAGATGAAGCACAAACACAGGCAGAAAATAGACTGAGCAAATGATGGGGCCCAAACTGTCAAGACAGGATAGGATAGGAAGGACACTGTCTGCAATCTCGCAAAAACCCTAAAAAATCCAACACGTCTGATGTACAAAAAATTCAGAGGTCTCACGACCTCTCCCCCACTATATAAGCATTCTGGTGGGAACTGGCAGCAAAGCAAAAGAGACTAATATAACAGGGGACTGAACAAACTGACACAAGCTGTAACATATGGAGCGGGGTCCAACGCTGCCCCAGCAGGGAGCATGCTGAATCCTCAAAGAAATGCAGAAAGCAGAAAAATGCAAAACCAGATCAGATGCAAAGGATTAGCAAAAGAATCACTTAACTGAAAAATGCAGGATCTGGCAGGAGACAGCAGACCTCAAAATGCACAGAGAGAAACAAATCACCTGCAGCAATTGAGGGAAGCCTGCTCACCTATATACTCCCAATCAGTAACCCCTGACCACCAATCATCGTTGTCAGGTGGCAGACTTTCATCAACCCGGCCAGCTCCACTACTCACAGTAACCACTAGAGGGAGCCTTGACTCAGAAGTCAGATTAAGAGAATTCACAACAGTGAGCACTGACGGGTACAGCTGGCTCGGCTGCCGTTGAGGTGAGCACTGGCGGGTGTAGTTGGCTCAGCTGCTGTTGAGGTGAGCACTGGCAGGTGCAGTTGGTGGATGCCGTTGAAGAAAGCACTGGCGGATGCAGAAGGCAAGATACAAGTACTGGGACCTGAAAACTCACAAGTTAGGACCAATCTCACATTGCACAGGCACCTCCATATTGGAGGAGGCGGTTTAAATAGAAAGTGACCTCCAGCTATTGGCTGGGGACACTTTAGTGGAATGCACACGGCCCCATTAGGAAAGAGGAAGGGTGCATGCAGCTGTTACACCGCTCCGCCATACTCACCCGGCCTCCGCTCCCACGCCGCAGTCGGCCTCCGCACCCACGCCGCAGCCTCTCTCCACCCGACGGCCGCAGCGGTCACCTGAGACGGGCTCGTGACCGATGCCTTCCCTGCATGCTATGCGCATGCGCATTAGGCTGCGGCCGCGCCTCCTTCCTGCTTCTTATGCTCCGGCTGTGCCCTGACCCCGAAGCACCTTTGGACCAATGGCTGACCAGACGGGGCCATATCAGGCCGCTTCCTCCTGAGGGAGGAGCCTGATCGTTGTATTTCCTAACACTCTGGCCTCGCTTCATCGTGTGCACTCTGCTCCTGCAGTTCCAGTGTCGGCTGCTCCTCGCAGCAGCTTCTCAGTCCTGCTGCCCGTGTTCCTTGTTCTCTTCCGCAGTTCTGTCTCCAGTGTTCCTGCCGTCCTGCTACGGTCCTGTCTCCAGTGTTCCTGCCGTCCTGCTACAGTCCTGCCTTCAGTGTTCCTGCCATCCTACTCCAGTCCTACCTTCAGTGTTCCTGCCATCCTACTCCAGTCCTGCCTTCAGTGTTCCTGCCGTCCTACTCCAGTCCTGCCTTCAATGTTCCTGATGTCCTACTCCAGTCCAGCCTCCAGCGTTCCTGCCATCCTACTCCAGTCCTGCCTTCAGTGTTCCTGCTGTCCTACTCCAGTCCTGCCTTCAGTGTTCCTGCCGTCCTACTCCAGTTTCAGTCTTACTCCGGTCCATCCTGAGCCGCCCCTCTCGGTACCGGCTACCGTGGTACTCGAACCCCTGGGCCTGCTCCTAACGGTCCCTGTATAGGGGTCGGTTCCACCTGACAGCTCGCCCGGGGACCCTCGGTGCCACGGTCCAGAGGGTCCACTCCCGGAGTTTCCTGCTCCAGACCACCCACGCTAACAGCAGCCCCTTAGCACCGTGCCTGGAGATCTGCTAGGAGAGCAGAGTACTGCAGTGCGCAGGCGCCGAGAAAGATCAAAGAGGTCCGGCGCCAGCGCACTGCAGGACTCTGTTCTACCCTCAACAAGGCAGAGTAGTGCACCTGTGCAGGTGCCGCGACGGGAAGCAAAAAAGAGGACGTCATCGTTAGAAGATGGGAGGCACAGGACCGGACCGTGACACCCATCGGACCAAAACCAGACCCGGACCGCCCCTGGGTGAGTATGATATAACTCATTTTTCTTCTCTTTTAGGTTACATTGGGGGCTTATCTACAGCATTACAGAATGCTGTAGATAAGCCCCTGATGGCGGTGCTGGCAGCTGATAGTCGAAAAAATAGGTCACAGATTCCCTTTAAAGAATTAAATGAGGACAACAGGTTTGAGAAGAGACACATAAAAGGAAATGGGGATTCTCAAGGAGGTCGGGAGTTTGAGTTTGTAGGCTACTGGATTAATCTGTGTCAATACCTCGAAGCGACCAATGAAGTGAGGACCCAATTTATAGGATGGTATCTTGAGGTGGATATTAGTGATGAGCGAGTATACTCGTTGCTCAGGTTTTCACAAGCATGCTCAGGTGTCCTCCGAGTATTTTGGCGTGCTCAGAGATTTAGTTTTCCTCGTCTTATCTGCATGATTTGCGACTGCTAGACAGCTTGAATACATGTGTGGAATGCCTGTTTGTTAGGGAATTCCCACATGTATTCATAGAATCATAGAATCATAGCATCGTAGAGTTGGAAGGGACCTCCTGGGCCATCTGGCCCAGCCCCCTGCTCAAAGCAGGATTCGCTAAATCATCCCAGACAGATATCTGTCCAGCCTCTGTTTGAAGACTTCTATTGAAGGAGAACTCACCACTTCTCGTGGCAGCCTGTTCCACTCATTGATCACTCTAACTGATCACCGAGGAGGATGGCAGGAATAGGCTAGGCCACCAGGAAATTCAGCCTGTCTACAAGTCGCAAATCATGCAGATAAGATGACGAAAGCTAAATCTCCGAGCATGCCAAAATACTCGGAGGACACCCGAGCATGGTTGGGAAAAACCCGAGCAGCGAGTATACTCGCTCATCACTAGTGGATATACATAGATGATAGCTAGACCTTATCTCCAGGATGAAACAGAGTTGAATCCAGACGTCTCTTATCTGCATGTCTTTTCATCCATTTGTGGGATTTCATCAAGAACACTTTGGTGTCCTTCCAGATCTCAGAAAAGTTCCTGATGAGGGAATCGGCGACAGGAATATCGGAGTAGACAGCCAGAGGGAACGACACTTTGGGGTGTTGACTGATGACCACAAAAAATTGAGATTTGGCCAAAGACTTGCTCACTTGGTTATTGTAGGAGAATTCGACCCAAGGCGGGAGCTCAGCCCAGTCACTGTGGTGAGCATTGCTAAAATTCTGGTGAAAATTAGGATCTGGTTGAAACGTTCCACTTGGCCATTGCACTGAGGGTGGTAAGAAGATGAGAAGTCCAAAGTAAAATCCAGTAGCTTACAGGTGGCCCTCTAGAAACAAGAGGTAAACTGGACACCTGTATCGGAGACTATGTGAAACGGTAGGCCACCATGGAGACGAAAAACCTGAAGAATTAATTATTTTGCCAGTATTAGCACAGTTATAAGACCAGATAGCGGGAGGAAATAAGCCTGGAGCTTGGAGAATCCACTACCACCCAGATGAGGGCACATCCAGCTGTCACTGGCAGATCCGTGATGAAATCCATGGAGATATGCTGCCAGGGAGCAGACGGCACAGGCAAGGGAAGCATTCGACTGGTCGGCAGCTGTTTGTGAGTCTTATTTCGGGCATGCGAGGGACAAGCGGAGACGAAACTTGCAATATCTTTGCACAGGGTCGACCATTAATAATGTCAGGAGTTATTGAGAGTTGTCTACTTCTGTCCAGCATGGTCTGCCAACTTAGAAGAATTCCCCAGAGAAGAACCCGCTTCCTGTCAGATTCAGCAACATAAGTCTTGCTGGAGTGTAGACGAGAGAAGTCTAACGGAGCGACTGTGATTATTTTGGAGGGCTCGATGATGTGCTTAAGCTCCCCTCCTGGTCGGAGGCCTGGAAGGATCTAGAGAGTGCATCTGCCTTAACGTTTTTATCAGCCGGCCGAAAGTGAAGTGTGAAGTTGAAGCTAGTGAAGAACAAAGACCACTTGGCTTGACGGTGGTTCTGCCGCTGAACAGACTGCAGATAAGTCAGATTCTTGTGATCATTGTAAATGACCACAGAGTGCAACACTCCTTCCAGCAGGTACTGCCACTCCTCCAGAGCCAGATTGATCGCGAAGAGTTTAGAGAAAAAGCCGCAGGGCACCATGCGACCAGATGAAGACTTCTAAGGTGTTACACTTCGGATGCCGGAAGCGAGAGTGGACCCACTGGACCATGACGCCGAACCCTCCCCGAGCGAGCGCACCAAGTGGACCGACCCCTATACAGGGACCGTTAGGGAACAGACTCGAGGAGTTCAAGCGCCACGGCAGCCAGGACCAGGGGCCGGCTCAAGAGGGTGAGCGATGAAGAGGAGTGGTGGAAGATCCGAGGAGGAGACGGTGGGACGGCGGAACCAGCAGGAGGCAGGAGCGGGAGCAAAACTGAAAAGGAGAGAGGACACCGAGGGTTAAACAGAGGGCAGGAGCAGGAGACAAGGCGATAACACTATGGCACAGCAGGAAGCACAGAGACTGGGAGCACAGGGACAGGGAGCACAGAGACAGAGGGCACAAAGGCAGGCAGCACAGAGGGTTAAACGGAGAGCAGCTGCAACAGCAGCGAGCACGGCCTAGACACAAGAGACAATAACTCAATAGTCAGGCGCCTCCACTAGGGGAGGGCGGCCTGAAATACCTGGTGGAGGGCTCTGATAGGTCGGGAGGAGGTGCGAGCAGGTCACGCCGACAGGCGGCTATAGGCGCCCGATCTAACCCTCCGGCGCGTGCGCAGAGGTACCATGCGCATGGCCGAGGGAAGTGGAGGAGGGCGTCGGGAGGCCAGCTGCCGGAAAGCGCGCAGAGCGGGGGCGCGCGTCAAGGCAGAGACTGAGGAGGAAGCCGGACCAGGAGCGGGGGCGGTGAGTACAGCCAGGGAGCGGGGAGCAGTGGGAGCGGAGCTAACAGTACCCCCTCTCTTACCCTCCCCTCCACTGCGTCTGGCTAAAAACTTCTTAAGAATGCGCGGAGCATTGATGTTCTCTTGCGGCTCCCAAGATCTCTCCTCGGGACCGAAACCCTTCCAATCGATTAGGAAAAAAGTTTTACCCCTAACTTTTTTCGAGGCCAAAATGTCTCTTACCTCAAAGATATCAACAGAAGAGACAGGTAGAGGAGAAGGGTTAGGAGCTGGGTGGAACCGATTCAAGACAACCGGCTTAAGGAGAGAGACGTGGAAGGAGTTGGGGATCCGAAGCGAGACGGGTAACTCCAGTTTGTAAGATACGTTGTTGATGCGTTTGAGAATCTTGAAGGGTCCAATGTAGCGAGGTCCCAGTTTGTAAGAAGGGAGCTTTAGCCTAATGTACTTGGCCGAAAGCCAAACTTGTAGACCCGGGAGGTAGATCGGAGAGTCCAAGCGTCTCTTGTCAGCGTGTCTCTTCATGCGCTCCCCAGACTTCCTGAGAGCCTCCTTAGTCTCGGACCAGATCTTAGAGAACTCCAGGGTCAAAGAATCTGCTGCAGGCACACCAGAGGTGGTGGAAATAGGTAGAGGGATACCAGGATGCATCCCAAACACCACGAAGAATGGAGACTTGGCCGAAGACTCGCTGGGGTGATTATTGTAGGAGAACTCTGCCCAGGGAAGGAGTTGGACCCAGTTATCCTGATGAGCGTTGGTGAACTGCCGTAAATATGTCGCTAGTACCTGATTAATGCGTTCCACTTGGCCATTGGACTGGGGATGGTACGCGGAGGAAAAGTCCAACCTTACTTCCAAAAGCTCACATAAGGCTCTACACAATATGCTTTGGAAATCCATGGAGGCGAAAGATGTGCTGGATAAAAATCTTCGCCAACTCTGGGGCGGAGGGCAAGGCTGGAAGAGGAGTGAAATGGGCCATCTTGGAGAAGTGGTCGACAGTTACCAGGATGGTTGTATATCCGGAAGCGTCAGGCAGGTCCGTAATGAAATCCAAAGCGATATGTTGCCATGGGACCGAGGGAATCGGCAGGGGAAGCAGAAGACCGGAGGGTGGTCGCCTGGGAACCTTGACTTTGGCACAAGAGGAACAGGACGCCGTGAAGTCAGACACATCTTTGTGGAGAGAGGGCCACCAATAAAAACGAGCGATGAGCTCCATCGTCTTTTTGACTCCGACATGTCCAGAAACTTTAGAGGAATGTCCCCACTGCAGTACCTTTTTTCTGTCTGCCTCGGGCACGTAGGTCTTGCCTGGGGGAGGAGTAATCAGTCTCACCGGGGCCACCGTGATGATCTTGGCTGGATTGATGATGTGAGTCGGATCCTCCACCAAATCAGGAGACTGCAGAGACCGGGACAATGCATCCGCCTTGAAGTTCTTTGGCCCGGGGCGGAAATGCAGCTTGAAATCGAACCGAGCGAAGAAGAGAGACCATCTGGCTGGTCGAGGATTAAGTCTCTGGGCCGACTGGAGATATGCCAGGTTCTTGTGATCGGTAAAGATGGTAAACGGGTGGAACGACCCCTCAAGAAGGTAGCGCCATTGCTCCAATGCCAATTTTATGGCAAGCAGTTCGCGATCCCCGATGGAGTAGTTACACTCTGCTGGAGAGAAGGCTTTCGAAAAGAACCCGCAGGTAACCAGTTGGCCGGACGGGGATCTCTGAGAAAGCACTGCACCTGCTCCGATGGAAGAGGCATCCACCTCCAGAATGAATGGCTTGGTAGCCTCGGGTCGGTGTAAAACAGGTGCCGTTGCAAAGGCTTGTTTCAAACAGGAGAAGGCCTCTTCAGCCTCCGGAGACCAGGACGAGGAGTTGACGTCCTTGCGAGTGAGACTGGAGATGGGTTTGATGACGGATGAAAAATGTGGCACAAATTGGCGATAATAATTGGCGAAGCCGAGGAACCTTTGAATCGCCTTGACTCCCACCGGCCGGGGCCATTGAAGAATTGCCGACAACTTTCCAGGATCCATCTCCAGACCAGAATCAGAAACAATGTAGCCCAAAAAGGGTAAGGAAGACTGCTCAAAGAGACACTTCTCCAGCTTTGCGTAGAGGTGATTCTCCCGTAGGCGTTGTAGAACCAGACGAACGCTCCTCCTGTGAGATGCCAGATCCGGGGAGAAAATAAGGATGTCGGCAAGATACACCACCACGCAGGAGTACAATAGGTCTCGGAAGATATCGTTGACGAATTCCTGGAACACCGCGGGAGCGTTGCAGAGACCAAAGGGCATAACCAGATATTCGTAATGCCCGTCCCGGGTGTTGAAGGCGGTCTTCCATTCGTCCCCCGGACGGATGCGGACGAGATTGTAGGCTCCGCGTAAATCCAACTTCGAGAAGATGCGGGCTCCACGCAGCCGATCAAAAAGTTCCGGGATGAGAGGCAAGGGATACTTGTTTTTTACAGTAATGTCGTTCAATCCCCGGAAATCAATGCAAGGACGGAGAGAACCGTCCTTCTTTTTCACAAAGAAAAACCCGGCTCCGGCAGGCGAAGAAGACTTCCGTATGAAACCTCTGGCTAAATTCTCACGAATGTACTCAGACATGGCCGCAGTCTCAGCTGGGGACAAGGGATAAATTCGCCCACGGGGTGGAGTGGTCCCGGGTCGGAGATCGATAGGGCAGTCATACGGGCGATGCGGAGCAAGGATCTCCGCCTCCTTCTTATCAAACATGTCTGAGAACGACCAGTATGCGGGTGGTAAGCCTCCTGGGCCCGAGGAGACTGGAGGAGTAGAACAACACAGGCCTTGACCACCTCATCCACTGTTTCCAGTCTCAGATTAATAGCTGTGCCTAGAATGCGCCATCTAGATACAAGTATACCAAATGCACACTCTACTGTTCTCCTGGCCCTGGTGAGCCTGTAATTACAAATTCTTTTGTGGAGGTCCAAGTCCCGGCTGGAGTAGGTTTTGGCACATCTGGAACGCTTCATCACTAACCATTACAAATGGCTGTGGCGGACCTTCGGTGTTGGGAAGAGGCCGTGGCGTGGGGAAATTGAAGTTGTTGCCATACAACCTCCTGCCCATGTCAGAGGTCTTAAAAGCCTGGGAGTCATTCCCACGGCCAAATGCTCCAATGTCCACTGCAATAAAAATACAGTCTGCATCCGCAATGGCCATCAGTACAGTAGAAAAGTACTTTTTGTAGTTATAGAACTCAGAGCCTGTTCTTTTGGGCTTGATAACCCTGATTTGTTTCCCATCCACCGCTCCCAAACAGTTAGGGAAATTGCATACAGTCCAGAATCTGTCGGTGATTTCCAACCACTTTTCTGCGGTTGGCATGGGCATGAATTCGGGACAAAGAACGTTCCACAAAGCCCGGCAGGTGTCCGCTACAATTCCAGACAAGGTGGATAGTCCAATCCGGTACTGGAAGTGCAATGAAGAGAGGGTATCTCCAGTAGCCAGGAAGCTGTGACACAAAGAAAAAAAAAATTAATTATTTGTGTATAGGGATTTTTGTACACACCTAAAATTCACTAAAAAACTTTTGTTCAATACATGACATAAAAAAATTACCACAGCCTTTTGTTATCTACATGACAGAACTATAATTCTGCCAGATTTAGAGTACACGTCACAACAAAGAAAATTCTGCAGGCATTGGTTTTGCAAAACTACATACCGTAATGTGACCAGGAGCCGTTCCTCAGGAGTAATCGCACGCCGGAGCTGCGTGTCCTGTCTCCGGATGACTTCTTTTACCTGACCAAGCAAATAGGGAAAGGTTTCTTTGATCATCCTGGTATAATCCGTAAATTTCTCGGTTTGCCTTTAGCTCGCTGTAGAGGGTGTGGTACGCTCCACGGCTCTCCCGGAGTTCAATAATGGGATGTATCCACATACGCCGCTGCTGCCGTCTTCGCTGGCTGTATCTCTCCCTCTGTTCATGGCAAGCAACGGCATAAGCCGGAGCCGTCCTCATGTCCAGATCCAAGTCAAAGTCAAAGCTCTTCCAGGTCAGATCCATGTTCTCAAGTCAAATGCAAGCAAATATGAAGAATTCAGCTGTAAACAGGGGCTATATAAATAATCTCAATACGCCCACTGCTGTCCCATTGGTGGAGTTTGTTGCAAGAATTTTTCAAGGATTTTTTCTCCAGTTTATTGCGCATAAAAAATGCAAACGCATAAAAACGCTGCGATTTTTGTAGTTATGCGCACAATAATGCTACAAAAAAATGCAGCGTTTACCAGCGTTTGCATGCGCTTTTGACATGCGTTTCATGTGCGCTCCAAATGCAGCGCAAAAAAATGCTAGTGTGAAACTAGCCTTAATCTTAGTAAAACCTGGCGAACGTCCTTCCTGTGTGTTGGCAGATCAGGAGAGAATATCAAGATGTTGCTCAGGTATACTGTAGGTTAATGCAGGAACGCGGGATGCAGTGACAAGCAGGAGGCAGATCAAGAGTTAACAGGGGTTTATTACAGGGTATACTCCTCGCAGGGAGCGGATCAGGGTGAAATGGGGATTGAGGCTCAGTAAGGGAATAAATGTTCAACAGAAGGGTAAACTTATCAGTCTGATGTTCCTGAAAGATGGAGGCTTGGAGATCCCGCGGTGGCGTCACAGGTGACGCGTGAGGTCTCTGGCCTGATCCTGGAGGAACGTGAGGCACTGTCTCCTGACAGCCACGATGTATCCTGGCTTTCCTAGTCGTAGCGGTGAAGTCCCGGAATGAGGTCTGTGAAGCGGAGGCACCTGCGGTACTGCTGTGGGAGGCACGAGCACAGTGGCGAGCACTGGGGAAGTACTGGACAGCTTGGAGTGATTTGCCTGGTGAGGCATGCAGCGGGCTCCGCCTGGAGTCAGTGGAGTGATACAGGGTGTCTCCTTTGTGTCAAAGGTGAGTGGTTCAACAGCCCCGAGAAGCTCACCGTACGTCTGTACACGGGTAAACGTAGGCCATGCGGTCTGGTCTGATGTCATAGTACTGCAGAGAGTGAGTCAACCTTCTCCTCATGCGCACTCTGTCTTCCCGACAAAGACCCTGGTTTCCCGCACGCCATCCCTCTAATTCCTGCCCCGCCCCCTTCAGTCAGGTGCACAGGTCTGTCCAGGTTATAAAGTGTTCCCCTGGTAACAACGATGACAGTCCCAATACTTCCGGCCCTGACACGAGAGAGGTATCCATAGCCCTGTCCATCTTTCTACAATACTACCACACATGTATACAGCATATCCTGGAATATGTCGTTCACCAGTTCTTGGAAGACGGCTGGGGCATTACAGAGTCCAAACGGCATAACGCGATACTCGTAATGGTCATCGCGAGTGTTGAAAGCCATCTTCCACTCATCTCCCTGGAGATTCCAAACCAGGTTGTATGCTCATCATTGGTCAAGCTTTGTTAAGACTCTGGAACCCTTCAGGGGATCAAACGTCTCAGAGGTCAGGGGTAGGGGGTACTTATTTTTTATGGTGATTTGGTTAAGACCCCTGTTATCAATGCAGGGTCACAGAGAGCAGTCCTTCTTCTTCACAAAGAAAAACCCAGCTCCGGCCGGAGATGAAGATTTCCGGATAACTCCCCTTGCGAGGTTCTCTTCTATATACTCGGACATAGCAAGAATCTTGGTGTGGTGTAATGGGGTGAAACACAGGAAGAGTTGGGGAAGGGTCTCCTCCTTTGCTCCGTGCCCGGAACCATTGAGCTGCACAGCAGGTTCCTGGGGGGACACACAGAAAGACAAGGACAGGAAGAAAGCCGGGCAGAGAGCGGGAATAACGCGCGCGCAACCCTCAGAGCAGCTTGGGCAGCGGTCAGGGCAGGACGCAGCTGCGCTCGGGAGAGGAAAGAGAACTCCTGTTCAGAGGACTGATACGGGTGGACTATACTGGGAGACAGCATTGTGTGAGTACGTGGAACCGGAGTCTGCATGACAGGAGAGGTGCGTCCTGACCCCCGGGTGAAGCCCCGTTACCCGCGGTGTTAGTGCAGAGCCCTGATTCCAGTGGAGGGACTCAGTTGTAGACGGAGCTTCACTTTTCCAGGAGAGACTGTAGTGATGGAGCGAAGGACTCAGAGCAGAGGGGACCCCGGTTGCCTTGTATCCCCTCTGACTCCCACAGTAACCCCTGAGACCCCGGCAGAGGATTGTTAAAGACCACAGAGTTCACAGAGACTATACACAACAAGTGCCGCTGTTGTTCGGAGAAAGAAAAAAATGTCACAAGTATAGATCTAATCATGCAGGTAATAAAAATGATGGAGTGGTTTTTCAGCTATGTACAGCCCAGACTTCAAAAATATTACTAACATCATTAAAAAACGATTACCTATATTATATCAGGACAAAAAAATGGAGAAAATCCTGACAAATCCTGTGAAATTTATTGCCAAAAAAGCCTCCACTCTGGGAGATCTTCTGTCCCCCGGCCTCTATCTCAGCGATAATAATAAAAAGGACAATTGGCTCAGCACCAGAGGGTCAGACAAATGCGGCCACAGTGTCTGCACCTGCTGCAAGTATATGAAAAATACTAAAACTTTTGCCTCTTGTGCAAATAAAAAAGAGTATATGATTAATTCATATATAAACTGCAACCCCAGTAATGTGGTGTCCACTGTGCGCTGCGCTGTGTGTGACCTCCAGTATGTCGGCTGCACAGGAGGACCACTGAAAATCAGGATAAGTCGTCACCTCTCAGATACCACCAGCAAAATGATTAATAAAAGCTCAGCAATTTCAAAACATTTTATTAATAGTCATGGAGGGGATGTGTCCGCTTTTGAAGTGCCAGGTAGAGAAAGGGTTAAAATTCCAGTCAGAGGTGGCGATATTAAAAGAAAACCGATAAGCCGGATTTATCAGCTAAACACCAGGGTCCCGCATGGCATCAATATTAGACAGGATCTGATTTATCATTATGATCCCAGCCTGTAAGGGGTTAATTGTCTATTAGGTTTCTCTACACAGCTGTCCCTATCAGGTAGTTGGATCTGGTGGGTGGGATTGAACTGTGAACTAGTCTAAAATGATCAGTCTGCCACTAGATCTTTGTCAATGATTAAGACGCACGGTTTTGCGTTGAAACGCGTTTGATTTTAATGTTCTGTTTAACTTTTCTAAAAGAAAAATGGATTTTATGGACTTATTTTTTCTAAGTTCTGAAAACTTGCTGCACAACAGGATCCGTGCGCTCCAGGAGGAGGTGAGCAGATACTGAACTTTTTTTGTATATTTTCAGTATTATGGTAGTTATATTCTTGTTTATAGGGAGCAGTATTATAGTAGTTATATTCTTGTACATAAGGGCAGTATTATAGTAGTTATATTCTTGTACATAAGGGCAGTATTATAGTAGTTATATTCCTGTACATAGGGGCAGTATTATAGTAGTTATATTCTTGTACATAGGAGCAGTATTATAGTAGTTATATTCTTGTACATCAGGGCAGTATTATAGTAGTTATATTCTTGTACATAAGGGCAGTATTATAGTAGTTATATTCTTGTACATAGGGGACAGTATTATAGTAGTTATATTCTTGTATATAGGAGCAGTATTATAGTAGTTATATTCTTGTACATAGGAGCAGTATTATAGTAGTTATATTCTTGTACATAGGAGCAGTATTATAGTAGTTATATTCTTGTACATAAGGGCAGTATTATAGTAGTTATATTCTTGTACATAGGAGCAGTATTATAGTAGTTATATTCCTGTACATAGGGGCAGTATTATAGTAGTTATATTCTTGTACATAGGAGCAGTATTATAGTAGCTATATTCTTGTACATAGGGGCAGTATTATAGTAGTTATATTCTTGTACATAGGGGGCAGTATTATAGTAGTTATATTCTTGTACATAAGGGCAGTATTATAGTAGTTATATTCCTGTACACAGGGGCATTATTATAGTAGTTATATTCTTGTACATAGGAGCAGTATTATAGTAGCTATATTCTTGTACATAGGGGCAGTATTATAGTAGTTATATTCTTGTACATAGGGGGCAGTATTATAGTAGTTATATTCTTGTACATAAGGGCAGTATTATAGTAGTTATATTCCTGTACACAGGGGCAGTATTATAGTAGTTATATTCTTGTTTATAGGGAGCAGTATTATAGTAGTTATATTCTTGTACATAGGGGCAGTATTATAGTAGTTATATTCTTGTACATAGGAGCAGTATTGTAGTAATATTCTTGTACATAGGAGCTGTATTATAGTAATTATATTCTTGTACATAAGGGCAGTATTATAGTAGCTATATTCTTGTACATAGGGGCAGTATTATAGTGGTTATATTCTTGTTTATAGGGAGCAGTATTATAGCAGTTATATTCTTGTACATAGGGGCAGTATTATAGTAGTTGTATTCTTGTACATAGGAGCAGTATTATAGTAGTTATATTCTTGTTTATAGGGAGCAGTATTATAGTAGTTATATTCTTGTTTATAGGGAGCAGTATTATAGTAGTTATATTCTTGTACATAGGGGCAGTATTATAGTAGTTATATTCTTGTACATAGGAGCAGTATTATAGTAGTTATATTCTTGTACATAGGAGCTGTATTATAGTAATTATGTTCTTGTACATAAGGGCAGTATTATAGTAGCTATATTCTTGTACATAGGGGCAGTATTATAGTGGTTATATTCTTGTTTATAGGGAGCAGTATTATAGCAGTTATATTCTTGTACATAGGGGCAGTATTATAGTAGTTGTATTCTTGTACATAGGAGCAGTATTATAGTAGTTATATTCTTGTACATAGGAGCTGTATTATAGTAATTATATTCTTGTACATAAGGGCAGTATTATAGTAGCTATATTTTTGTACATAGGGGCAGTATTATAGTAGTTATATTCTTGTTTATAGGGAGCAGTATTATAGTAGTTATATTCTTGTACATAGGGGCAGTATTAAAGTAGTTATATTCTTGTACATAGGAGCAGTATTATAGTAGTTATATTCTTGTACATAGGAGCTGTATTATAGTAATTATATTCTTGTACATAAGGGCAGTATTATAGTAGCTATATTCTTGTACACAGGGGCATTATTATAGTAGTTATATTCTTGTTTATAGGGAGCAGTATTATAGTAGTTATATTCTTGTACATAGGGGCAGTATTATAGTAGTTATATTCTTGTACATAGGAGCAGTATTATAGTAGTTATATTCTTGTACATAGGAGCTGTATTATAGTAATTATATTCTTGTACATAAGGGCAGTATTATAGTAGCTATATTCTTGTACATAGGGGCAGTATTATAGTAGTTATATTCTTGTTTATAGGGAGCAGTATTATAGCAGTTATATTCTTGTACATAGGGGCAGTATTATAGTAGTTATATTCTTGTATATAGGGGCAGTATTATAGTAGTTATATTCTTGTACATAGGAGCAGTATTCTGGTAGTTATATTCTTGCACATAGGGAGCAGTATTATAGTAGTTATATTCTTGTACATAGGAATAGTATTATAGTAGTTATATTCTTATATATAGGGGCAGTATTATAGTAGTTATATTCTTGTACATAGGGGCAGTATTATAGTAGTTATATTCTTGTACATAGGAGCAGTATTATAGTAGTTATATTCTTGTACATAGAGGCAGTATTATAGTAGTTATATTCTTGTAATAGGAGCAGTATTCTGGTAGTTATATTCTTGCACATAGGGAGCAGTATTATAGTAGTTATATTCTTGTACATAGGAATAGTATTATAGTAGTTATATTCTTATATATAGGGGCAGTATTATAGTAGTTATATTCTTGTACATAGGAGCAGTATTATAGTAGTTATATTCTTGTACATAGGAGCAGTATTATAGTAGTTATATTCTTGTATATAGGGGCAGTATTATAGTGGTTATATTCTTGTACATAGGAGCAGTATTATAGTAGTTATATTCTTGTACATAGGGGCAGTATTATAGTAGTTATATTCTTGTACATAGGAGCAGTATTATAGTAGTTATATTCTTGTACATAGGAGCAGTATTATAGTAGTTATATTCTTGTATATAGGAGCAGTATTATAGTAGTTATATTCTTGTACATAGGAGCAGTATTATAGTAGTTATATTCTTGTACATAGGGGCAGTATTATAGTAGTTATATTCTTGTACATAGGAGCAGAATTATTGTAGGTTTACTTATGTGAAGGAGATTTTAGCAGGTTTTTCTAAGAGATCTTTTTCCTTCTAGTAAGAGAGTGAACATTCTCGGTTTCTTTTTTACATCTCCAGTGTTGCAGATTACTGGAGAGTGGCTGGGCATGTGTTTCAATAGACAGTACACAGTTCTACATGCTTATTCTGCTATCCTGTGCACACATACTGCACCACATGATGCGGAGCCGTGTCCGCATGCAGCAGATTAATGGAGCATACACAGATAGATGACTTCCATGAGGGACCACTGGATGCCATCCAATGGTTGTATGTGGTCACCAGTTGTCCACTATTATATTTTTTAGAATTGATACCATAAAATAAGATCACGGTAGTTGATTAAACACTTCTCATAATGTCTGGATACATGTTGTTACCCTCGTTGAATTTCTGGTCAGTTCAAAGGAAATCTTCCCATGACCATGCCGTGATCTGACTTTATTTTACATCCTGCAGTCATTTACTGAAATCCTATGTGAATATGGAGATTTAGTCTGCTGGCAGCTGGCAGCCAGGTGTCCTCTTAGTATATATCGCCTCAGGCCTCCCAAATATCCAACCACAAATGGTAAATTGTATTGAGGATGATTCAGAAATCGGAACTCTTTGATTGAGTCATCTCCTGCCGGGTGTCCGGTGCACTCAACACTTCCCTAGGTATCCATTAATTGATGCAGTACATGCAAATCTGGATAAATAAATGGCATTAATAGAGGGAAGATGAGGCTTTCACTGTCAAAGAAGATGTCTTATTACATTAGGGCAATTTCTGTTTATTAAGGCAATACTGTGGACCTACCGGTACTATGGCGGGTCGTTGGACGCTAGGTCTTTAATCTATATGTTTACTGTGAATATATTCACAATAAGTAGAGACCTCTTTCTATAATAATCTGCCAGAGTGAAGAACTGCTACATAGATCATAGATCTGCTCCCTCTCTGCAGAATTCAGACCGACTATTCATTTTATGGCTGCATATTCATTTGGACGGGAAACATGCAATACCCCATGTCTCCTGTAGTGGCCACTGCAGCTTCTCAGTACAGTTTTAACACTTTTTGGTGATCACTGATCCTTTTCTTGATCCTGTTCTTAAAACGTATCTCGGTTGTTTTTAATATAGTTTTTTTTTATTAGTACACTACTAATAAAATACAAGTACTTGTATATAGCAATGGCTTTAGTAATATTATTTATCTCGCACAGTGTACGAATCAAAGAATTATATTTTCTCTTCATTGTAGGATTTTGAACCTTTGTAAGCGAAATTGTAAACCATCATCAGAAGGAGAAGAAGAAGTGTCTTATCTGCAGGATCAATCAGCGAGCTCTTGCTTTTGTTCCCTGTGGTTAGGGATCTTCTTCCATCCTCGGTAGCACATAGTAATTATTACAGACTCATTAGCCAAATGAAAAACAACAAGTAAACAAATCAGTTTTTTTCAATGAGACGGAGATAAAAGGATTCCTGTAATCAGCGATCACAAGACCGGATGCGCTGCCAGCACCAGACATGAAAACATTCCCATTCTCTTGTTCTTTTTTTCAGGAGAATGTTAGGAAAATGGTGCAATGCAGAAAAAATGGGTGATAAGAAAACCCACAACACATGGTACATGAAGGAAGCTAAGGAACAAAATATGAATGGAAGATAGATGATAGATGGATAATAGATAGATAATAGATAGATGATAGATATATAGATAGATAGATAGATAGATAGATAGATATGAGTCAAATATATATACTGTCATGCTTGAAGGTTTAAGAATCATTCAGAGTTTCAGATTTTCACACAAGTCCGAAAAGTAGATAACAAAACCTCCAAATCAAACAAGTAAATTAAAAATATTAGTCTTTTTTTAAATGAGGAAAAGGATCCAATATCACTTGTCTGCGAGAGTCAAAAGTATGTGAATCTATAGGATAAGAAACCTTTAGATGATTTGAAAGTGAAATAAGAGTCTGGTGTTGTCAATCAATGGGATGACAATCGGGTGTGAGGGGACGACCTCTTTTATTTAAAGAACAGATATCTTTTAAAGTCAGATCTTCACAACACATGTTTATGAAAGTGTACCATCATGACATAAATTAAGAGAATTTCTGAAGATCTGAAAAGTGAAGTTATTGATTCTTATCAGGCTAAAAAAGGTTACAAAGCTATCTGTAAAGAGTTTGGACTCCAGAAAGTCACAGTCAATTTATTTGATAGAAATGGATGAAATTTAAAACCATTATTACTCTCCAAAGGAGAGGTTGACCAACAAAGATCAGTCCTAGAGCGAGGCGTATAATAGTCTGCACATTCACAAAGGAACTCAAGGAAACCTCTAAGCAACTAAAGGACAATCTCACATTCGCTAATGTTAATGTTCACAAGTCCACTAACATCAGCACACTAAACAATAATGGTGTGTATGGCAGCTCCCGACAGCTTGACATCATTAATGGAACAATGTATTCTGAATTATACCAGAAAAGATATAAGTTATTGTACCGTGTTAGCCAGTAGATAGAAAAATATTACGATTTGAGAGTCCTCAGTGGTTGATACCTTTTAATGGCTAACTGAAAAGATGGTAACAAATTGCAAGCTTTCGAAACTGCTCAGGTCTCTTCATCAATTATACCAACAAATTTTTGAATCGGAGTGCTGCCCGTTTTTAAAATTTTTTTAATTTACTATATATGTTTTTTTTACATCCCACGTTTTCCATGGTGTTGCTATTTTTCTATATTTGCTAAATTATTGGATATGAGATATATAAATACATTTTCTGAACATTTCAATAGTCTTTACATCAAATAGGTGTTACGTCTCTGTTGTTGGGTGTCCCATGACCAGGGGTTCCTTCCCTGTCCCTAACACTAGGTGTGCCCTACCTTGCCCTACTCCCTGGATTACTTCTGATGGTGAAGACGCTGGGGCCATGTACTTTTCCTTAGCTCCTGAATCTTACCTCAGTCTACACCCTTCCCCCACCCAGGGAAGAGGGGAGTATGTTGTGAGTTCATTTTCCCCTTCACTACTGAGGCCCGAGGAACTCCCTCTTCTGATAAGGAAAGGTAGTGAGCCTGATTATCAAACACCTGAGCCTGATGATGACTAGCTGAGTGGAGTTACTGACTGGATATAGGGCTGCCGACGCCCTTCTGCCCTGCGGGTGATTTCTCTGTGGGATCCTTGGAGACCAGTCTGAATTCCTGCTCTTCTAAAGCTAAGTTTTGTGCTCGGCTTTTTGCATTTGTGCTTTGACTTTGTTTTGCTTTGTTTTTCTGGATTTCTGCCATTCCCTGCTGGGGTGTGCTGAATTCCTTTAGCTCTGTCTTCTGAAAATACCTGAGTGCTGATTTAGTTTTTGAAGCCTAGCTGCTTCAGGGTCTTTTTCCATATCAGCTTGTTGGCTTATGTCTTTGATAGGGTTTTGGCAGATTGCAGACAGCAACCTTCCTTTCCTGTTCTGTTTAATTAGCTTGGGCCCCATCGTTTGCTCAGCCTATCTTTCTATCTGTGTGAGTGTTTTTTCATCTTGCTTCACCGTCATTATATGTTGGGGGCTGCCTTTTACTTTGGGGTCTGCTCTGGGGCAGTTTAGATTTCCTTTTCTGTCTTTAGGCTATTTATCTCTCCAGCTGTGATCGAGGGGTCTAGGGCATCGTAGGAACCCCCCACGGCTACTGCTAGTTGTGTTGATAGGTTCAGGGGTCTGCAATCTGATAGTGGCCAACTTCTCTGGTGTTCTGGACGTAGCTTCTATTTTTGTGTCTGCCTCCTACGGTGACTCAATCATAACAGGAGTAGTAGTGTACCGTAATATACCAACCAGACTAACAAGGTAATACGAACAGGGATAACCAAAAATTACCAAACATACAAATATACTCACACGTATATCAGAGGAATGCACTTGGGAGTGGAGGGTGGGGAAAACCAAAGTAGGAGAAGAAAGGGAATTATCACACAGTCAAAACCTAGCAATAGTCACAGATAAATCCACCAAACACCTTCTCCAGTAACAACCACCAACCAACAACAACCTCCAGCCATGCAGCATAAGCTACTCTGACAATGAGAACTAGCCAGGGCCCAGATTATATAGGAGATGGGAGTGGCTAACAGTGCACAGCTGAGAGCCATAACACAGGAAAGCTTCCAGGAGCTCTCAACATAGCAGATTAACCCCTACACTGCTAAAAGAAATTTACACCATTTAACAAGAAGATGAAGTGCTTCAAATCAGTGCAGGAATAGGAGAAATCAGATGCTGAGGTCTTCTGGTAGGCTTTTGGAAAAACACCAGAAAAAATACTCCTTTATCCAAACCCTTCAAGACTTCTAAAAAAGTAGTTAGAAACACCAATGAAAATATTGTTGAAATGCTGCAAAACGCTTTGTGTGATCTAACCTCAGATGAATAGAAAAAGGAAGTTTTCTCCATGACTAAGACCTAGCTGTCGAAGTGCCTTGGTTTTGCCTCCCAGGGTATTCGTGGTATACCATTGTCTTTCCTTTTATAATGACAATACAATAAACATTAAGTTTTATTCATAAGTTCATCACTGGAGAAAACTTCCTTTTTGTATTTGTGACCCAAGGCAGCTATGCGCGAGGATCCATTTTCAGACAACATGATTTTGCACATGGTGAGCTGACAACCCCTCTTTTCCTTTTACATTACCTGCTGAACTTCAGACGAGTGCCCTTTTGCTCCAACCTCTCCAATATGGGGTGGAACCAAGCAGTACCCTTCACCCTTTATTAAATAGATACATCATGTGATCAAAAGATTAAGAAAAAAAATAAAAATATCTTAAAGTAATCTGGCAAGTTCCTTCTAGCTTCATGATTCAGAAGAGTAAAAACTGTGATGCGTTGGGTTACAGTGAAACTTTTTGCAAAGAAAATGGAAGCAAACCGAAAGAAAAAGGAAATGAGAGTCAATGCTATACCCAGGGCCGGACTGGGACTAAAATTCAGCCCTGGCATTTGAAGTTACACAGGCCCACTAGTCACATGGTGACTATATAATATCTTTGTACACTTGTAGTTTACAAGAAGTGAGAGGAGATTAACACGACTATATAACATGTAGTCACAGCTGTGCCCAGTATTTCAGCTCAGTCCTATTTATTGCTTTTAGGTACAGTACTCCTCCCAAAGCTCTGTCCCCTTTTGTATGCACGGTGACAGAATTCCTGGCAGAACTGCTCTCTATTGGGCAACCAGACCCCCTGGTCATAGCCGCCCCTATCATACCTCCCAACTTCTGAAGAAGCGCAAATTTTGGCCACGCCCAGCCACACCCACTTCACAACTAGTCACACCCATGTCCACACCTAATCGCACCCATTTAGCACTGCTGATCACACTGACTGGTACTGAGGGCACAGTGGCTGGCATTATGGGCACACTGACTGGCACTAAGGAAGAGAGAAAACAGAGAGAGAGAAAAAAGAAAACAGAGAGAGCGAGAAAGAAAGGGGAAAGAAAGAAAGAACAGTGAGAGATAAAGAAAGAACAGTGAGAGACAGAGAAAGAACAGAGAGAGAAAGAAAGAGGCGAAGAAAGAAAGAACAGAGAGAGAAAGAAAGAAGTAAAGAAAAGAAAGAAAGAACAGAGAGAAAGAGAGGAAAGAAAAAGAGAAAGAGGGGAAGAAAGAACAGAGAGAGAAAGAAAGAACACAGAGAGAAAGAAAAAGAGAGAAAGAAATAAAGAAAGATTCTACAAAGATACTATAGCAGCCCGGCTCCCATTGTAGTGCCCACCTGAGCCTCCCGGTGCAGGACCTATCATGATCCGCTCACATGGCCAGCATCCCCGATTCCAAAGCGATCCTGCTGTCTGCGCTGTCGGAGGAGGACATGGTGATGCATCTGAAGCATTCCTGGTTCCGTCACAATCTCCTCAAGAAATTATCTCATTTCCGGTCAGCTTCCAGCACATCACTTCTGGTGGAACGTCATGTGTGTGTTTTAAAATGCTCCTCGGGGCTCCTCCGTGTACTCCTGTGTCCGTGGGAAAAGCCCGCTTTGTATGCTTTGTACACACTTGGCTCCGCTCCGTACATCCCGTACACATATGGCTCCACTCCGTACACACACGGCTCCATTCTGTCCACCTCGTACACGTGCGGCTCCACCTCGTACACACACACGGCTCCGCTCCGTACACCTCGTACATGTGCGGCTCCACCTCGTACACACACACGGCTCCTCTCCGTACACCTCGTACACACGGCTCCGCTCCGTACACCTCGTACACACGGCTCCTCTCCGTACACCTCGTACACACACACGGCTCCGCTCCGTACACCTCGTACATGTGCGGCTCCACCTCGTACACACACGGCTCCGCTCCGTACACCTCGTACACATGGCTCCTCTCCGTACACCTCGTACACACGGCTCCGCTCCGTACACCTCGTACATGCGCGGCTCCACCTCGTACACACACACGGCTCCGCTCCGTACACCTCGTACACACGGCTCCTCTCCGTACACCTCGTACACACGGCTCCGCTCCGTACACCTCGTACACACGGCTCCGCTCCGTACACCTCGTACACACGCGGCTCCACCTCGTACACCTCGTACACACACACGGCTCCGCTCCGTACACCTCGTACACACGGCTCCTCTCCGTACACCTCGTACACACGGCTCCGCTCCGTA
Source organism: Dendrobates tinctorius (assembly GCF_039654945.1). Taxonomy (NCBI): domain Eukaryota; kingdom Metazoa; phylum Chordata; class Amphibia; order Anura; family Dendrobatidae; genus Dendrobates; species Dendrobates tinctorius. Next base: position 28,689,976 of record NW_027361784.1, read on the forward strand.
CACCTCGTACACACGGCTCCTCTCCGTACACCTCGTACACACGGCTCCTCTCCGTACACCTCGTACACACGGCTCCTCTCCGTACACCTCGTACACACACGGCTCCGCTCCGTACACCTCGTACACACGGCTCCTCTCCGTACACCTCGTACACACGGCTCCTCTCCGTACACCTCGTACACACACACGGCTCCTCTCCGTACACCTCGTACACACACGGCTCCTCTCCATACACCTCGTACACACGGCTCCTCTCCGTACACCTCGTACACACACGGCTCCGCTCCGTACACCTCGTACACACGGCTCCTCTCCGTACACCTCGTACACACGGCTCCTCTCCGTACACCTCGTACACACACGGCTCCTCTCCATACACCTCGTACACACGGCTCCTCTCCGTACACCTCGTACACACGGCTCCGCTCCGTACACCTCGTACACACGGCTCCGCTCCGTACACCTCGTACACACGGCTCCGCTCCGTACACCTCGTACACACGGCTCCGCTCCGTACACCTCGTACACACACGGCTCCGCTCCGTACACCTCGTACACACACGGCTCCGCTCCGTACACCTCGTACACACACGGCTCCACTCCGTACACCTCGTACACACACGGCTCCGCTCCGTACACCTCGTACACACACGGCTCCGCTCCGTACACCTCATACACACACGGCTCCGCTCTGTACACCTCAAACACACACAGCTCTGCTACATCCACACTGTAAATCCTGACCCCACACATACTTACCTCAACCAGCACCATGACAACAGCAAAGCAGAGTGTTGCAGACGGTAGAGGCAAGGCTGAGCGCACAGGACCTGTGATGAGGTCACAGGAGGGGCGGAGTCAGGGGTGACATGATCGGGGGTCTGGACAAAGGCTCCTGATCATGTGACCCCCTGACTCCTCCCCTCCTGTGACCTCATCACAGGTCCTGCGAACAGAGCGAGCAGGCAAGCGAGTGCGACACTGTGAGTGGCTGCGGGGGGGGAGGGGGCGTGGCGGCTTATCTCCCTGCAGTGCGGGAGGAACTTGGAAACTATCACCGCCGTGCCCGCAGAGGGCCGGCGGCAGGAGCAACAGTGGCCGCAGCAGCTGGCAAGCGGCCAGATGATCGGGCGCTGCCGCCCGCGGCCCACGTGACAGCGGCCCAGCGGGAAAATGCCCGGTTGGTTATATTGCCAATCCGGGCCTGGCTATATCTCAATGCAAAGAAAAAGGTAATATTACTAATTTACAGCAACACTGCAAAAAATATCAGAGCAGTGCAATAAAAAAACAAAAGGACTGTAACGGTGGACAAAAAGAAGACACTGAAAAGTCAAGATTGATGGTGGACCAAAAAGAGAACTGAATCAACTAAAAATTGGTTTTATAAAGGTGCATTGGGTCCATACTCAGCAGCAATGATGAGATACAGTGTTATTTTCTGGTAATTGTATACAAATTTATATATGATTATTGATTAGTATTGTATTCAAGTGTCAATATTCTGTAAGCAGTGGCATTACTTTAAACTCATGGGCCCCAATTTAAGAGCTCCAATGGGTCCCCTAATTATTGCAAATCCTTAATAGTATGGGCACTTTTTGGGACCCTTAGGCTCCAGGTTTCAGAATTGCAACTCCTGCACCCATTATAGTAATGCCTCTGCATAAAGGGATATTCCTTTTAAAAAAAGCAATTGGGTAGGGGATAACGTACTGATCGCTGGAGGTCTGTTTCCAAGTTTGGGGCTTTAGAATGCCAAGAAAGGGCATAGCCCATCATTAATGGAGTGGAGGGTCACACTCACGGCATCCGCTCCATTCATTGTCTATAGGTCTAGCCAAACGATTCACTTGGTGGTCCCATAGTCAATAATTGACTGGTGGCCAAAACATGCTCACCTCCACCCCATTCACATCAGGATTGCAGAGCCCCTTTCCCGGATTTCTAAAGCACAGCGGGTCCCAGCGATCGGACTACCAGCTATCACTAATGGATAGAGAATAGCTTTCAAATTGTGGAAATACTCCTTTAATAAAGCTTTGCGCCTGGTGAAAAAAAAAGCAAGAAAATTTTGTCAAAAGCAGTATTTCTTTTTCCTTTCTGACATTAAGTGCTACATAAGCAGGTGAAATGAGTAGGTTTAAGAATTTCTTTCAGTGTAAACAGAAATTTGCCCAGACGGCGTAAAAACATAGATTTCATATCAAAATAATGTGGGAGGTGTAAAGTAAAACATCTCTGAGGAGTTTATTTTACCAGGGAAATTTGCAAAATACTAAAGAATGAGCTAACTTACGAAAGGCGGAATTTCTCTCTGTGCAAATTGCTGTGGCTTGGCACCTCTGCTCCATGGTCCTGCTACGGATCATACAAGCTCCAGTGTCAGAAAGTGCCCTTATAAAATAAAAGTGTGCCGAAAAAGGGATATAAGTGACTGATATCTGGGCACAAAAGATTGCACCGTAGGGCCTCTTTAAATTTCATGTGCTACAAAGTTCAATGGTGGCACGTAATGTTTACATATTGCAATATTGTGTTCCATTGCGAGGATGCTAAAGCCCCTTCAATTGGACAATAATTACTGAAAGATCTCTTACTTTCACAAAAACATCTCCTATGTTTCCCATATATGCTAGTTTTCAAAATGAGAGGCAATTCAGATTGACACGAAAAGACAGGAACGCAGCACTATCTGTGCCTACATCACTTACAAGGAAATAAGCAGCTAATACAATCTGTATCCGCATCATTTACAAGGCAGGAGGCAGTACTATCTGTGCCTGTATAACATGCAAGGAAATAACCAGCTAATAAAATCTGTATCCACAACATTTACCAGGCAGGAGGGAGCACTATCTGTGCCTACATCACATACAAGGAAATAAGCAGTTAATACTATCTGTATCCACAACATTTACCAGGCAGGAGGCGAGACTATCTGTGCCTACATCACATACAAGGAAATAAGCAGTTAATACAATCTGTATCCACAACATTTACCAGGCAGGAGGCGGGACTATCTGTGCCTACATCACATACAAGGAAATAAGCAGCTAATACAATCTGTATCCACAACATTTACCAGGCAGGAGGCAGCACTATCTGTGCCTACATCACATACAAGGAAATAAGCAGCTAATACAATCTGTATCCACAACATTTACCAGGCAGGAGGCAGTACTATCTGTGCCTACATCACATACAAGGAAATAAGCAGCTAATACAATTTGTAACAGCATCTTTTACAAGGCAGGAGGCAGTACTATCTGTGCCTACCTCACATGCAAGGAAATAAGTAGCTAATACAGTCTGTGTCCATATAATTTACAAGGCAGGAGGCAGCACTATCTGTGCCTACATCACATGCAAGGAAATAAGCAGCTAATACAATCTGCATCCACATCATTTACAAGGCAGGAAGCAGTACTATCTGTGCCTATATAATTTGAAAAGAAAGTTGAATCTAGTGTTATCTGTGCCTCTATCATATACAGAGAAACAAGGAGGCAGCCTTATCTTTGCCTGCATAGAAGATGGAACCAGTACTATCTGTGCCTACATAATTTACAAGACAAAAAATTAAATCAATTCTATTTATGCCTAAGCCATTTACAGAGTCAAGGAGGCAGTACTACCTTTGCCTATATCATTTGCAGAATGAGACAATCAGGCGGTACAATCAATGCCTACATAATTTACAGAGTGAGAGACAGAGACAGTAATATCTATGAATACATTATTGGCAAAGTGAGAGAGGGAGTCAGTACTATCTGTGCATACATTATTTGCAGAGGGAGGAAGTACTATCTGTGCCTAAACTATTTACAGAGACAATATTTCCTGTACCTGCATAGTCAGCAAGTCAACACTATCTATATCTACACCAATTATAAGTACTATCTGTGTGTACATTATTCACAAGAAAAGATGAAGCAAGCATGACTTGCACCTGCTGAACTATCGGTACCAATGTAGTAATCGCAGGTACGCGGGATGCAGTGAAGAGACGGGAGACGGGATAAACTTATGTTGTAACTTTTATATATATGTATGCCTATAGGGGCTATCTTGAGCAACCAACAAGCTAACAATAGTTACCCTCGCAGAGGATTAAAACAGAAATACACTGGTAACACGAACTCGACTACCCGGTCAAGACCGGTCACTATAAGGCCGCAGTATGGCCGACTACGGGTCTCGAGTATTAACGACAACGTGTCACTTATCCTCTCTGACGTTCGGCCGAGTGGTGGTCGGTGATGCTTCGGCATTTTAGCCGCTGGGCCCAGCCGACGAGGATCTGGTGGAGACTTCGGGTGTTCCTACGCCCAGGCGAAGCGGGGGCACAGCAGTCCCCTGGAGAGTTCCTCTGCGTGGCACCTCCCGGCAGAGGCGGGTCGGCGTTGCCCGGGGACCGGAAGGTGTAGGCCGCAGCCACAAGCTGGGGACGGGTAGCGGCGGCCACAGGTGGCGGCGATCAGGCCACAGCTGCGGGCCAGAGCCGAGCTGCAAGGGCCACGGGCAGCAGCAGACAGGCCGCAGCCGCGGGCTGGAGTGAAGCGGCGGCGGCTGCGGGCGGCAGCGGACAGGCCACAGCCATGGGCTGGAGTTGGGCGGTGGCGACCACGGGTAGCAGCGGATAGGCCGCAACCGCGGGCTAGAGTGGAGCGGCGGCGACCACGGGCAGCAGCGAACAGGACCCCGCTAGGAGCGCGGTTGGACGGTCGGTGTCTCTCTGCTGGATGGCTTGGTGCTGGCTCCCTTTTGTCTGCGGTGAGTCTCCCATCAGTCTCTCCAGTCACTGCTGTCCTCTTCTTGCTTTGGCTCTGGCTCTCTGGCGCCCTCAAGCTTTCTTGCTCCTTTTCTCCTGCTCCGTCGACTGACCTCTGCTGGCGTCCTCAGCCCCTTTTATATTGACTCCACCCCCAGTCTTTCTAGAACACTCAGTGTTCCGTCCCCTAACTATGTCCCCTGGAAACAGTCCCCCAACCTTGGTGACAGTCCCCTTGGTTCCGGCCCGGGCACAGAGAGGGGACTCCTCGTCCTACACTTACACAGATTAAAAAGAAAGGCAGAGATAGTATTATCTGTGCCTACATCATGCAAAAAGAGACAAGGAAGCAGCCTTATCTGTGCCTAAATAATTTACAAGGTAAAACAGGAAATCTATCATATTTTTGGCCAAGCCATGCATTTAGTTGCCGGTGTCAGGGGTGACTGAGACTATGTTGAATTGTGTAATGTTATGTATGAATCAGGAGGATGAGAATGAACATTTTATTTGCAAAATTGTTACTGTTGCTACTCTGTGAGTACATACATATGACCAGAATTTCAGTATGTGGGGATCAGCTAAATGAAAATTTTCCAAATGTTCATATCTTAAGAGTCACAGTGAAAAAGAATAGTGAAATTAAGGTAACAGACGAATCAATACTCTGTTTTGTCAAGTGCAGGCCCTAGGGGGTGGAGCATGAAAACAAAGAGGTTCAGTGAGAGAGTCTCTGTATCATGCTCCGCCCCTGCAGAACCTTCACTAGGTTTAGCACAATATGTAAGTCATATCATTACTCTCATTTGAAAAAAAAAATGTGTGATGCTTTTAAAGGGTTTTCCCGGCTCCATATTCCTCATATAGACCAATATGAGTATTGCATGATTATCAGCTTTAAAAAGATGGAGGCAGTACAATTGGTGCCCACATAATTTACAAGAAAAAATGGTAGACAGTATTATCTGTGCAGTGATCATTATCATGGTGATCAGGTTTAAAAAAAAAACTACAACATGATTTTGTGGTAAAGTGTGTTTATGCTATATGTGTCTATATTTGGCCACCCAGTGGTTGGGTAGAGAGTTGCAGCCTGCTGAAACTTTTACTAGCATGCTGCAGTAATACATTGAGTTTATGTCACCGGCGCCTCCTTCTATACACAGTTTAAGTGGTTTGAGTAGTTGTCTAGTGACCGCTCATATGCGACTTAGTCATGTGCAGAACAGCTGCTCTTCATAATTCTCTCAATGTTCAGTGAAATACTGCAGCTCCTGCTTCATTGAGAGAAGCAGAAAGAGAAACTAGAGACCGTAAGTATACAAATGGCAAACTGGCAAGCAGAGCTGAATCCTGACAGTGAGTATATTACACCCTGTTATTACTGGGCATGTTACAACTTAATGTTATAATTAAAGGTGTTGTCCTTGTTTGTGATGAAAATCTGCAGTCACTCAATGTGACTGTAGAATTCCGAGTCCTCATGGCGTGTACAGAGTATCCTGTCAGGATTCTACCGTGCTGGCATGAAGAGTGTGTGGTCATAAAGTAAATGATTTGCATACTTTCACCCATATACCAACTAGACTGGCACTGCCCCGCTCAATAAAAGTGAATTGAACAAAGCAGCACATGTCTAGTTGTTGTCTTGTACTTGTGTTTACATGGCTTCCCGCTCTCATCACTGGCACCAGAGAATCCTAACAGCGAGCAATGCGTGCACTGTGAAGATTCTGAACAAACCCTTTAATGATCCTGACATAAATACAAATGTAGTAACCTTTACCTTGTTTCAATACTTTATTAACATAGCCATGTATCACTTAATCTGACAGGTTAGAGTTTGGTATATGAGTACAGGATCAGAACCAATAAATAGAAATACATCACCAGAACCACCAACAGTACATGAATACATCAGCCATTATCAGACTGTGGACCACACAGAAATCACAGTACTGATGAGAATTAGGCTACTTTAACACTTGTGTTAGGAGGCGCAGCATAGGGCCGCCGCTAAGCTCCGCCCCCTGCCGCACCTCCTCCGGTCAGCTCCGCCTATGGGCGCATGACGCTGCATACGACCTGCGTACCCTACATTTAGTGTTGGGTACGCAGGCCGTGCACTGGTATGCTTTTGTCGGCGCATGTGCCCTTTTGACGTGCGCCAAACGCATCGTGTTGCATTTTTGGTCGCTCGGCGCAGAGCCAAAAGGGCGCACACGCCGGCAAAAGCATACCAGCGCATGGCCTGCATACCCAATGTTAAATATAGGGTATGCAGGTCACATGCAGCATCATACACCCATAGGAGGAGCTGACCGGAGGAGGTGCGGCAGGGGGCGGAGCTTAGCGGCGGCCCTGCACTGCGCCTCCTAACGCAAGTGTGAAAGTAGCCTTAGTCAGTATCGCAAAGAAACATTTACATTCAGGTACCTTATCCTTCTCTATTGTTTCTCTCCATCTTCTCCAGACTCCATGATGACTTTTTATATCCACAGCTCTTCTTTGCAGACTTCCATCTTTTCTGGTCTTCTGCAGCACATCAAGACACAGTACCCTTTAAAAATAACAGCATGATTATAATGCCCATGAATAAAAATATCTGCCCTACACTGTGCCCCTAAATTATTGGCCCTCATTGTGCTTTCTACACAAAATATTACCCACTCACTATCCCTCTTATGGTAAAGGCCTTCGACACTGCCCTCTCATTTCCAAACAATACACACTCCCCATCCTCGGCATATTGTTCAGTCCTATATCAAACTGTCCCCACATGCTGCCCCTCTCTTTACTGCCCCACACCACTCAGTCTCTACACTGTGTCCCCTCACACTTTTCTCCCCCTGTATTGTCTCCTCACACATCCCCCACTCCCCATACTGTCTCCTCACCCATTCCTTTCAACCCCACACTCCTTATACTATTTCCTCACACATTTTCCCCACCCCACACTGTCTCCTCAAACTCTCCCCCCATACTGTCCGCTCACCAATCCAATAAATCTTTGCTTTTTTTTTCAGATTCATTGGAGCTCTTACAGTACTGACATTCACCGTGCCTATGCGACACTGGAGAGTGACGTCAGCAGCGTTATCAGATTACGTGATTACACTGCAGATGTCACCGTGACCTGGAAGTCTTGGTGGTCAGTCCATCAATTGTACTTATGCCTGAAATTAATTGAACCTTCTCTGAGCCTACTGTCAGCTTGACAACTGGCTCAAAGAACGGCTGAATCCCACTCCAGGAGGTGACAAAATGCATCTGCCACGCCCTGGACACACCGGACCACCACGCCAAGCCACCTGACGGCACCACCTTGATATGCCCCATGGTAAAGGCAAAGACGGACACATAGTTGGATGCTAAATAGTTAATGGGTTTGGCCAGTCCCAAGATATTGATGACCTCTCTCGGTAAACCCCAGCTATAGAGGACCACTCCTGCTCCTAATGGCACAGGCTGGTTATCATTCCGCTTTGACTACAGTTTGTATTACATCAACTCAGCAGTTTCCCCATTGCACATTACTTCACGCTGCCTGCGATGTGAGATTGCCGGGATGTGTCTTCAGACTCTGTTGCTACAATTCCACGGTGTGCACATCATGTTCCTATGTGGGTGGCTGGGATGAAGAACGTGTGCTTTATTTTTTGGAATGGGCAAGTACCTACTGCCCCGTGGTGCATATCAAGCATGTCTTCCTCCTTAGGACTATGCATTATGGTGAGAAAAGCACCCACTAGCAAAATTTGAGCCTAAGTGGAAATTTTTCTTCACGCCATTTACTAAATAACTCATAATAAAGGTTTGTGTAACGACACATGATGTGTACGGAGTGTCTGGATGAGTGGGAACAGCATCTTGTGGCTGACATTCACCATGTAGGAAGCATGAAAGGAAAATTCAGATGTTCCCACGTTGCCTTCACTAGTGTGCGAGCCATAATCATCCCTCTGTTCTCGTTTTTCTTGGTGTCTATGGTTCGATTCAAGATTTCTGCATCATGTGACTGAAGACGGAGAACTGAAACAATGCAGAGTTAGAACTTTAGAGTACGTTGCGGAACAGTTTAAATAGTAACTAAACTTTTTTTTTTTTATATATAATTTTTTTTTCCCAAAATGAAAAATTATGAAACTTTGCAAATCACTTTATTGGGGGATTTGCCTTCATACTAGTAAAAAATTAAAAGTAAGTGGGTTTTCTCCAGACTAACTTTTGGCCTTCAGCTGCATTCATATCAGAATGTAAGCATTTGGAGTACAGATGATGGCAGTAATGAGTCAGCTTGGCACCTGTGTCATTAACTCTTGGGAGAAGCAGCTGCAAGGTAGAAGCTGGTGTAGGGGATTATTCTTAAACGCAGAGCACTCACAGGATGACACAGGTACTGACCCATCACTACAATCATCTGTACTCCAAATGAGTACATTCTGGTATCAATGTGGTTAAAAGCAGGCAAATAGACTGGGGAAAAGCAGAAGTTTGAAAGCCTCTTATATGCCTTTTTTTCACATGAATGAAGATGGCTTGCAAAGATTTTCATAACTTATATAACTTTCCATGCCCCCATAATTGAAAATTTAGTTAATCTTTAATGTGGCTGTCCACTGTTTTTTTCTTTTTAGAAGAGTCCATTCTCATCATAGAATGTTCTGCTGCTTAGACCCCAATGATCAGCTGTGATGTGGAGTAGATCTTGGCAATAAGTGTTCGGTTTTTCAACAGTGCCACAACTGGTTAAGTAAATTCCTATCTCAGTTCCCATAGAAATAAACAAGCTGACTGTCACAATTCTGTTGTCTGATAACTTGGGGGCCAGGGGCTGTTTTCCCTGTCCTTAACACTTGGGGTGCCTTAGCTATCCCTGCTCCCCAGGTTACTTATGATGGTGAAGATGCTGGAGCCACGTACCTTGCTGAACTCCTGAATCAGTCCTATATCTGTCCCCTCCCTCACCCAGGGAAATGGGGAGGAATAATGTATTTAAATGCACAAACCAGACAAACAGGGAAGGATGTACAGGGATAAACGAAAATACCAATCATACAAAATATGCACTCACAGACAACAGAGGGGTATACCGGAAGGATTAGAAGTGACCAGATGTTACAGCATAGTGGATAGGATTTCAAGAAAGCCCATGTCTATTATGCATTCAGAGAGGCCCACAGATCACCCACGGAGTTGGACATGCGGCGCATCTTTCCAGACTGCAGCATGTCTATTTATCTTGCGGAGACACGAATCTCCGCAAGATAAATTTCACCCATAGAATGTATTGTACGTGGTGAGTCCACATGGTTCAATGAACACATACAGATTCACCTGCGTTCAATAGCCAGCAGCGCAGCGGACATGTGCTGCATCCAAAGCACTGCCAATTCCTGAACGTGCGCACATACGCTCACAACTCTCCAAAACACCACTTCCAGAACCAACAGTTCCACTCCACACCAGGTAGTACAAAACTAACACTGGCAATCCAGATTGCCAGAGGCGAGAATTTATAGGTGAGTGGAGTGGCCAACACTGCACAGCTGAGATCCTCCAAGCATGAAGCTTCAGGCTGTGTGCACACGCTGCGGATTAGGTGCGGATTCATCCCCGCGGATTTTGTAAAATCCGCAGGTGAAACCGCAGGTCAAAAGACCTGCGGTTTTACCTGCGGATTGCTCTGCGGTTTTTCATCTCCTCAATGGAGGAGATGGCAAACCGCAGGGGAATCCGCAGATAATCCGTGCGGAAAATTCCGCACCGTCTGCACTGCGGTTTTTGATTCCCATAGGGAATCATTGTACTGTACACCGCAGCAAAAACTGCTGCGGGTCCGCAGCGGCCAAAACCGCTGCGGAACCGCAGCAAAATCCGCAGCGTGTGCACACAGCCTCAGGGACTCCAAGCTGCACAAATTAACCCCTGCACTGCTTACAGAAACGTAACTGTATAATATGAGGGATAAGTTCTTCCAATCAGAGCAGGAGTCCAAGAAATCAGACGCTGCGGTCTTTTGGCTCCTCTCTGTTACAGTAAACCCGTGACACTGACTGTGATATTACAAGGAGGATCTGGATTTTCCAGAGTAAGTAATTTTCTGCTCAGGGATAGATGATCAAGGAACCCCTATTGCAACTCAGACTTAAAGATTTTCTAAGCTAGAAAACGCCTTCAACTCCTTTCTGCATTATGACTTTCCTGTACAAAAACACTTAAAAAATAATACATTTTATTTTTACCAAGGTTTCGCCATCATGATAGATGAAGATTCTTTACTGTAAGATTAGTAGCTGTGTTTATTCCTGATTGATTCCCTCTAACCTCTGCTCTGCTGTTTACCCCTGAGATGTCTTATGGGATTTGACCCTTGACTGTCTGACACCCCTTCTGCCTAACAGCTTGTGTCAAGTCTGTATGTGGAAGCCCTATTAAGGGTTACCAGTATTTTTCTATATAAGAGCAGTGAGCCTATGGGAAATCTCTACTGTAAGAGCAGTGACACTTTAGAACTTTCTATGTAGAAGCATTGAGATTATACTGTGAGAACAATGAGACTATGAAACTTTCTAACTGAGAGCAGAGAGATTATACAACTCTACTGTAAGGCTGCGTTCACACGTTGCGGTTTTTTTGCGTTTTCGCGGCGGTTTTTAACGCAAAAACGCAAAAAAAACAGTATCCCATGCAATCCTATGGGATTCCGCAATGCTGTGCTAATGCTGCGGATTTTCCCGCAGCGGAATTGCATCGTGGAAAAATATGCAGCATGCTCATTAATTTTGAGGAATCGTGGCGATTCCACTCACATAGGATTGCATTGTTCTGCTTACTTTCCGCATTTGGCTGTGCCCACCATGCGAAAAGTAAGCAGAACATTTGCAGATGGTACCCACGATCCGGAGGAGAGGAGACTGTCCTCCAGGCTCTGGGTACCATGTCCCTGTAAAAAATAGAATTAAAATAAAAAATCGGGTTATATTCACCTTCCGGCGTCCCGCGCTGCCTTACCGATGCTCCCGCCAACTCCTGTTCCCAGTAATGCCTTGCGGCAAGGGCCTGTGATGACGTAGCGGTGTCGCGAGACTGCTACAGTATCGCGAGACCTCTACGTCATCAAAGGTCTCGCAAGGCATTAATTTACTGGGAACGGGAACATCGCGATGATCGAGAACGCTGCGCGGGATGTCGGAAGGTGAGAAAAACGCGATTTTTTATTATTTTTATTATTTTTAACATTAGATCTTTTTACTACTGATGCTGCATAGGCAGCCTCAATAGTAAAACTTGGTCACATTAGTCAAACACTGTGTTTGACGAGTGTGACCAACCTGTCAATCAGTTCTCCAAGCGATTCTACAGATCGCTTGGAAAACGCTAGCATTCTGCTAGCTAATTACGCTTGCAAATCGCTAGTTTTTCTGTGGGAAAATCGCAGGAATTTAAAATGCGGTTTTCCCGCGGAATGGAATTCCAGAATTCCCGCGGTAACTTCCGCGGGAGTTCCGCAACATGTGCACATAGCCTAAGAGATATGAGGCTATAGTGGAACACCCGCCAGGGCCGTGGGGTACTCAGTACCGGGCAGTTCTTAAAGGGGACGTGTCCCGACAGCGGTGACCCGGTCCGTGGCCCTGGGCGTCCAATGAAAATGTTGAATAAAGTTTATAGGGGATGATTTAAAAGGGAATTAGTTTGTGATGCCACCTGTGGTATTCGGAAAAATAAGGTATTAGCCGACGCTGCTTCAGAGTCCACTGGGGCTGATGGTGATGCAGCAGAGTTGTTACAGCTCTCCACAGGTAGAGCTAAGTCCCAGGGCAACTGTATGTGTAAGTGATGAGATAATGATGGTGGTTGTAGTGCAGGGTAGATCGCAAGCAAATCTGAGGACACAGCGGGGTTGTACTTTCCTTTTCCTTTACTGGATGTATAGAGGTGCAGACCGGAGCACTGGTTCCAGATGACAATGCAGGTCAGGACAGCCCGAAGAAACTCAGGATCCACTCAGCCAGGTGGGTTGAAGGCCTCTTTACTGCGCTGCATTATTTGAGGTCCTTGTTGCCTGCTCTGCTCAGTCCTCTGTTCCTCTCACTGTCACAAAACGTTACACAGGTGTCGCTTCTCGTGGCTTCTCCGGGCTCTAACCTGCTGCTGTGCCTTCAGGTGTGTGATGGGGCAGCCCTACGGATTTAGCTGCTGAGACCGTAGTGCTCTGCAGCTACGGACTCCGGTGTCCAATTCTAGCGCTGAGCTCTGGGATGAGCATGGTCACAGTTCCTCTTCCCAAGCTTTCCTATGCTTTTCTCTTCCTCTCTGACTCAGATTGCACTCCAGTCTGGGGACAAGCTCCTCACTCATCCAGTCCCCCAGCCCTGACTGACTGAAACTCTAACCAACTTCCTCCTCCTGACCAGAGAGAGCAGCTCCCCTGAAGTCAGGTTCAGAGCTCCCCCTGTTGGCCCGGAGCAGGAACTGTGTTGCATGCTGTGTATACCTGGCTAGGGAATCCCTCTTTACTTCAGGCCTGACATCACCCCCTGTGAGGGAGGGAACTGTGTTGCATGCTGTGTATACCTGGCTAGGGAATCCCTCTTTACTTCAGGCCTGACATCACCCCCTGTGAGGGAGGCAATGCCGTCGTGGCAACTGGACTCCTGGGGTGCCACAATAGGACTTTCTACTGTTAAAGCAGTGCAACTATGGAACTCTACAGTAAGCGTTGGGAGACTTTGGAACTTTGTAAAAGCAGCGGAACTTTACAACTTTCTGTGTAGAAGCAATGTGATTATAGGACTCTCTATTGTAAAAGCCATGACTATGGAACTTATTAAAAGCACCGTGATTAAAGGATTCTCTACTGTAAGAGATGTGAGCCTATTAGACATTCTAGTATAGGAGCAGTTAAACAATGTAATTATTTTCTACTATGAACCTATGGAACATTCTGTGTAATGATCATGTGACTATGGAATTTTCTAAGAGCAGTGAGATTATAAAACTGTCTACTGTGAGAAATAGGAAGCTATAGGACTTTGCATTGTAAGAAAAGGTAAATAATGAAATTGAGAAATTAAATTTTGAAACTTTCTATGTAAAAGCGAATTGTCTCTTCAGAGAATTAGAGAACTTGAATTCTATAGCGCCACCTGTTGGAAGCAGCCATCCTACAAATCAGTATTTACTCTTTAATGAGCCTTGAAATGTGACTTTGGACTAAAGCAAAATCAGAATGTCAATTTGCAGACACGGTGTTTCTGGGGATTGCCGTATGTAAGGCTGCTTTTACACTTACCGTGTTTTGCGGGACGATTTTGCGGCCTCAATAGATTTCTATGGGGCCGCAAAATCGGCCCGCAAAAATTCCATGGTGCACTGTGTGCCGTACGGCCGTGAGGGCCGTTTTTGCGGCCATGATAAAAGATCGAGCTTGCTCAATCTTTTATACGGCGTACGGACATGGACCCCATTGTAAATCAATGGGCCGCAAAAATAAACGGAAATTTGTTTTTGCGGTGCACCGTGACTTCCGGTTTTGCGGAACGCCGTTTTTTTTTCTAATACTATTTCCATAATTTTGGAAAAGGAAAAAAAAGTGATCCGCAAACTTTTTTGCGGTCCGCTATTGCGGCAGACTACAAAAAATGTGGCGATACGGCCCGCAATAACGGCCCGCAAAAAATGCAGTAAGCGTAAACGGAGCCTTAGGCCTGTTTCAGACATCAGTTTTTTCTGTCAGTCTAAATCCGCCAAAATAGTGGAAAACGGATCCGCAGGCGGACTGACAGAAACGGGGTTCAGCGGATCGGCGGATGTACAGATCCGCCGATGGTAAAAATTTAAAGGAACCGCGCCTGGAAAAAAGGAAAAAAATAAAAAATTAATACCGCCGGATGTAGTGGTATCCGGAAGAGCATCTGCGGTGAGCGATCATCTTGCGGGATGTGGGTGAGCGTGCGATGTGAGATCATGAGGGAGGAGATCGCACGATGAGAGACCATGAGGGAGGAGATCGCGCGATGAGAGACCATGAGGGAGGAGATCGCGCGATGAGAGACCATGAGGGAGGAGATCGCGCAATGAGAGACCATGAGGGAGGAGATCGCGCGATGAGAGACCATGAGGGAGGAGATCGCGCGATGAGAGACCATGAGGGAGGAGATCGCGCGATGAGAGACCATGAGGGAGGAGATCGCGCGATGAGAGACCATGAGGGAGGAGATCGCGCGATGAGAGACCATGAGGGAGGAGATCGCGCGATGAGAGACCATGAGGGAGGAGATCGCGCAATGAGAAACCATGAGGGAGGAGATCACGCGATGAGAGACCATGAGGTAGGAGATCACGCGATGAGAGACCATGAGGTAGGAGATCGCGCGATGAGAGACGGAGAGAGCGAGAGAGAGAGAGAGAGATAGAGAGAGAATTTTCATCCAGCAGCGAGACTTGATTCAGGGTTAAAAGGGGAAAATGCGGATCCGGACAGCAAAAAAAGTTGCATGGTCCGCCGTTGCATGGACCGTTCGGTGATCTCAGTGGACGCCAAAATTTGGGCGGATCCGCACAAATACGGACGCAATGGACAATCATCAGTCAAAATCCGCAGATAATGAAAGTCAATGTTGAAAAAAACGGATCCGACAATAAAAATGGCGGATCCATTTTTTTGGCAAATCGGCGGATCTTGACTGATTGTGAAAAACTGAAGTGTGAAACAGGCCTTAGAGATGTGAGCCTATAGGATGTTCTACTGCAAGAGCAGATAATGTCATTCTCTTGTACTATGGAACTTTTTACTGAAAGAGATCGGAATTTAGAAAACTCTTCTGTAACAGCGATAATACACAGGAGCTTTCTTCTGTAATAGATGTAAAGCTTTAGGACTCTCAACTATAACAGCAATGAGTCTACAGGACACTTTGCCAGAGGTTGTGGTCATGATGGATTCATTAAAAACCAAGAATTCAGATATTCTAACCAGAATCCCACAAGGTCAGACGACAGAGTGGAGATAGCCATTCATGAGACTCCCGTGATTAGGAAATGTTCTGATAGCGTTCTGTTACTTCATATGTTATCTTTTTATTTTGGGCTGTCTTCCAGGACATCTCGACCCTTTACAAGTACATTTCACATGTTTCAGAATTAGGAATTGTACTTGTGTTGAGATATGAGTATCCATTTAGGATGGCCCAAGTGAATCAATCAAAGACACATTGAATCATAAAATCATAGGATGGGACCTCCTGGGTCATCGTGTCCAACCCCCTGCTCAATGCAGGATTCACTAAACCATCTCAGACAGATGTCTGTCCAGCTTCTGTTTGAACACTTCCATTGAAGGACAACTCACCATCTCTCGTGGCAGCCTGTTCCAGTCAGTGACCACCCTCACTGTCAAAACATTTAGTTTTTTTTTAATATCTAATCTGTATCTTCTTGTTTCAATGTGCAAATGAGAATAATGATGATCCCGTTACACTGTGAAAGCCCTTCAGATATTTGTAGACAGCTATTAAGTCTCCTCTTTGCCTACTTTTATGCAAGCTAAACATTCCCAGATCTTTCATCGTTCCTCGTAGGACATACTTTGCAGTCCGCTCACCATCCTGGTAGCTCTTCTATAAACTTGCTCCAGCTTTTCAATGTCTTTTTTAAAATGTGGTGCCCAGAATTGGACACAGTATTCCAGATGAGGCCTGACCAAGGAGGAGTAGAGGGGGATACTTACTTCACATGATTTAGACCCCATGCTTCTCTTAATACATCCTTTTGCTGCTGCATCACACTATTGACTCATGTGCAGTCTGTGATCTGTTAGTACAACCAATACTTTTTCATGTGTGCTGTTGCTTAGTTCTATTCTTCCCATTCTGTAGATGTAATTTTTGTTTTCCTTTCCCAGATGTAGAATCTTACATTTCTCCCTGTTAAATATTATTATTATGCTTTGCTTATATAGCACAATCTTGTTCCGCAGCGCTTTACACACCATTCTGTTAGTTGCTACCCATTGTTCAAGCTTATCTAGATTCTTATCTAGATCACATCTCACTACCTGTGCACTTGACCCGATCCCATCCCACTTCATCCCAAACCTCACCACAGTCTTCATCCCAACCATAACCCACCTCTTCAACCTATCTCTAACAACTGGTGTTTTCCCCTCAAGCTTTAAGCATGCCTCAATCACACCTATCCTCAAAAAGCCCTCTCGTGACCCATCCTCTGTATCTAGCTATCACCCTATATCACTTCTCCCCTATGCCTCAAAACTACTGGAACAACACGTCCATCCTGAACTGTCCTCCCACCTCTCTTCTTGCTCCCTGCTTGACCAATTACAATCTGGCTTCCGGCCACACCACTCCACTGAAACTGCCCTAACTAAGGTCACCAATGACCTACTAGCCACCAAGGCCAAGCGACACTACTCTGTCCTCCTCCTCCTGGACCTGTCCTCTGCCTTTGATACAGTGGACCATTCCCTATTACTACAGACCCTCTCATCTCTTGGTGTCACAGACTTGGCCCTATCATGGATCGTATCATACGTAACAGACCGGACATTCAGCGTCTCCCACTCGCACACCACCTCCTCACCGCTCCCCCTATCCGTCAGAGTCCCACAAGGTTCAGTCCTAGGGCCCCTGCTCTTCTCCATTTACACCTTCGGCCTCGGACAGCTCATAGAATCTCATGGATTTCAGTATCATCTCTATGCTGATGACACACAGATCTACATCCCTGGACCAGATATCACCTCCCTACTAAACAGAATCCCTCAATGTCTTTCCGCTATTTCATCCTTCTTCTCCGCTAGATTTCTAAAACTTGACATGGACAAAACAGAGTTCATCATCTTTCCCCATCTCACGTGACCCCCACAACGGACCTATCCATTAAAGTAAACGGCTGCCCACTCTCTCCAGTCCCACAAGCTCGCTGCCTCGGGGTTATCCTTGACACTGATCTCTCTTTCAAACCACATATCCAAGCCCTTTCCACTTCCTGCCGACTTCAACTCAAAAATATTTCACTGATCCATACATCAATCAAGAATCTGCACCCTAGTCCAAGCCCTCATCATCTCCTGCCTTGACTACTGCAATCTCCTGCTCTGTGGCCTCCCCTCTAACACTCTCGCACCACTCAAATCTATTCTAAACTCTGATGCCCGACTAATCCACCTGTCCACCCGCTATTCCTCGGCCTCTCCCATCTTAAGCCATATGTATCAATGTTTCACCCCATTTATTACACCTTCTATTAGCATCTACACCAATGCTTAAGAATGGGGAGAAAAGGGGCACGGTTAACCTTTTGGGATAACAAAAGATGGAACAAAATATTCTAGACAGGACAAACGTTTCTTACGGGGAACCTGACAGCTGTGTGACTTCAGCCATGAATGTCCATGTTTCCAGAAGTGTGTTACGTTTTTTTTTTACCTATTATAATCTATGCTGCTGTGCACAAAGTCTATGGGTCTGTGAAAAACACACATAGTTATCCGTGTGCCACCCAAGCTTAACATTGCAAAGTATAGGAGAATCCTTGTAATTTCTTTCTTTCTTTATCCATTCGTGAAAAACCCTGATGGCACTAATGGTGAAAAGAGACACACAGATGACACACTGATGGTATAGACGGACACATGGGTGACTCACTGATAGAAAACACTGATGATGTCGGTACTGTTTTTACACGTATGTGTTTTATATGGAAGTGGAAAGGAGACCTAAGAGCCGAGCAGCACAGGAGTCTAGTCGGACAGGTGGGGCCCTGTGGCTTCTCCTCGCCAGCGAAGAGTAAAGGGGGCTTTACACATAGCGATATCGCTAGCAATATCGCTAAAGCGTCAGCCATTTTGTGACGCAGCAGCGATATTGCTAGCGATATCGCTATGTGTGATACTTACCTCCGACCGGCTCCCCCGCTGGTTATCGCTGATCGCGCGAGATCGTTCAGGTCCATTTCTCATCGGCTGCTTCCTGCTGGGCTTCCTGCTGGCACCGACGAGCGACGTGTGGACGCGGGCGGGAGGAGGTCTTCATCGCCGCATCTGAAAGGTAAGTAACGACCGCTGCTGCGTCGCTACGTTGCTGGTGAGTCTGCCTGTTTGGCAGCTCACTAGCGACCATTTAGCGATGCACCTATAGGATAGGCGAGGGGGGGAGTGCTGATCCAACAGGAATGGGGGGTGACCCACATCTTGCCGCCGACAGACATGAGACAGAGACAGGAGTTATATTCAACAGGTCCATTTTTATTGGCCGCCTCTCTGAGGACTACCGCACTTCATCACAGGAATTTCACTGTTTTCTTGCTCACAGACTCGGGTACCTTCACTTCTTAGTTTCACCGTCGTGGCATCCTTTGTGGCTCTTCCCACCATGGCTGCCCTAGGCACTTCCACCACAGCGTTTCACCCTTCAAAGTACATCGTCCACTTGGTACCCCCAGACCGTCTCCGTCTGCGGCTTCTGTCCTTTTGGGTCACCCCCCCATGACCGTCTCCACTGTCAGTTACTCTCTGAAGGCTTTTACCGTCTTTCTCTCTACGGCAGATCTTCCTCTCTAGTGAGCTCCCCTAGCTGACTGGACCTTCCAGAAACTTCCCTCAGCCTTTATACTCCCAGTCCTGGTAGCTCCGCCCACTATCACCTGACAGTTACCTTTGACCAATGGCAGTTACCTCGACCCATGGCAGTTACACAGTCACTCTCTCCTACACTCCCCACTGCCCTCTAATGGTCAAACTACCACATAACACCCCTTTCTCTGTATCTCAGCCTACACTGCGCTATCCCTCTGCCTTTCTCCACAGGCATACCTGTCCGTCAGTTCAACCTCCCCACACACTAGCGATCCTGACCGGGTCATATCGTGGTTGGGATCGCTGGTGCATCGCTAAATGTAAAGGGGGCTTAACTGACAGGTCCCTCCCTATTCTCCCTATAAACCAGGGGAAGAGTCTTGAGGAGATCATTTGCATATTCCCAGTGCCTTCTGGGATAAGTGAAGAGTCTCCGCGAGCTCAACGATCACTGGGTTTTGGCCGTTGCAGCTGAAAAGAGGAAATCGGAAAACCAGGGGAAGAGTCTTGAGGAGATCATTTGCATATTCCCAGTGCCTTCTGGGATAAGTGAAGAGTCTCCGCGAGCTCAACGATCACTGGGTTTTGGCCGTTGCAGCTGAAAAGAGGAAATCGGAAAACCAGGGGAAGAGTCTTGAGGAGATCATTTGCATATTCCCAGTGCCTTCTGGGATAAGTGAAGAGTCTCCGCGAGCTCAACGATCACTGGGTTTTGTCCGTTGCAGCTGAAAAGAGGAAATCGGAAAAACCGCGCTTGGCTCATCTTTCATCGTTTTTAAGAAATCTCAAGATGGAAGAGGCCAGGAGCCATTTGGTGAGCTGCATTTCTTGCTACATGTTCACAGACTTACCAGTGGAAAAGCCAAACTTCACATGCCACAAATGCAAGCTTGTGTCCCTGTTGGAGGAAAAGTTGCAAAATCTCGAAGAGAGGTTAGCTACGTTGAAGATCATTAAGGAAGGTGAAGAGTTCTTGGACAGAGCAGAATTATCTCTTCATGTTACAGAAAGAGAAGAAATTCGAAGTGCACCTGAAGAAACAGAGGAATGGAGACATGTGACCCAGAGAAGCAGGAGGATCAGGAGGCAGTCAGCACCCATACTGCTCAGAAACCAGTACCAGGTTCTCACGCAGGAAAATGATGAAGAAATACATCAGGATAAGACTTTGCCAACAAACAGCAACCTTGTACGCCTTCAGAGTCCTCCTGGATGGAGAAAGAAAAATGTTGTGAAGAAGAAACGGAGAGTGGTGGTCATGGGGGATTCCCTGTTGAGAGGAACAGAGGCCGCTATCTGCAGACCGGATATAACTACAAGAGAAATGTGCTGTCTTCCAGGTGCAAAAATTAAAGATGTGTCTGACAGGATATCAGGACTCTTCAGACCTACAGATGACTACCCATTCCTGCTACTACATGTGGGGACAAATGACACCGCAAGAAACGACCTGGAAACCATCTGCAGAGACTTTGAAGACTTAGGCAAGAAAGTGAAAGAACTGGGAGCGCAGGTGGTCTTCTCTTCCATCCTCCCAGTGGATGGCCATGGAACAAGGAGGTGGAATAAGATTCTGCAGGTGAACAACTGGCTACGTCGATGGTGCCGTCAGCAACGATTTGGATTTCTGGATCACGGAGTGAACTACTTATACGATGGACTACTTGCTAGAGATGGGGTGCACCTTACGAAGACTGGAAAGCATGTATTTGGAAGTCGCCTTGCTACACTTGTAAGGAGAGCTTTAAACTAGAACAACATGGGAAGGGAAGCAAAAGACCAGAAAAAGCCATACACCTGACAAATGCTATTGAGAACTCTGCTATTAGAAGTGGAAAGGAAGAACAAAGATGAAAGAATCTAATTAATAACAATATTGGAGAAAGAGAAACCAATCACAAACTAAAATGTTTCTATACTAATGCACAAAGCATGGGCAACAAACAAGGAGAATTGGAACTACTAACACAGGAAAAGAAATATGATGTCATTGGAATCACTGAAACTTGGTGGGACGATACACATGATTGGAATACAAGACTAGAAGGATACAACTTATTTGCAAGAAACAGACTTGATAAACGAGGAGGGGGTGTTGCATTGTATGTTAGAAACGCATATATCTGCACAGAGATTGAAGCTTCAGAGACTGGGAGTTCTGTGGAAACTGTTTGGGTAAGAATACAAGGACAGAACAATGGAAAGGACACCATTGTAGGCATTTACTACAGGCCGCCTGTGCAAGCTGAAGATATGGATGAACTCTTTATGCATCAAATGGCCAAGTTCTCCAAAAAATATGACATAGTTGTCATGGGAGATTTCAACTATCCAGACATTTGTTGGGAATCTCTCTCAGGCAAAACTAACAGGTCAAGGAAATTCTTATCCTCTCTTGCTGACAACTTTATCTTCCAAAAGGTAGGGGAGAAAACAAGGGGAACTGCTACCTTGGATCTAATCCTTATAAACAGGGAGGAAATGGTTGAGGAGGTAAAAGTGGCTGGAACTCTAGGAGGTAGCGACCATGCTATTTTAGAATTTTGGATAACTAGAGGCGGAAGACCTGTGAAGACTCAGACGTCAAGGTTAGATTTCAGAAAGGCAGATTTTAAGGGATTCAGAAAGATAATTGGAGGGATCCAATGGCTGGATATCCTTAAAGACAAAAATGTCCAGGAAGGATGGGAAATCTTGAAAAATGAAATTCTCAAAGCACAGTTGTTAACAATTCCGAAAAGAGGGAAGAATAGGAAGCATTTAAGGAAACCAGGATGGGTGAACACAGAACTTAAGCACATGCTAAAAAGGAAGAAAAAAATGTTTATAAAATGGAAAGAGGGAGGCATATCTAAAGAAGAATATAATGCTGTCTGCAGAATCTGCAGGGCACAAATCAGATTAGCTAAATCTGAAAATGAATTGAGGCTTGCAAGAGATGTCAAAAGCAATAATAAAGGATTTTGGGGATATGTCAAAAGTAAAAGAAAAGTCAAAGATGCTATAGGTTTTTTACAGGATGAAAATGATGAAATGGTAAGACAGGATGTTGAGAAGGCTGAACTTTTAAATTCCTATTTTGCATCTGTTTTCTCTCAGAAAGGAAATGTAACACCAACTGTTATTCACTGTCCTATTAAGGGAATAGAAGAATCCAGGATATCTATAAACAGAAAGATAGTGAGGAAACACTTAGCTAACCTAAATGAATTCAAGTCTCCAGGTACAGATGAATTACACCCCAGAGTACTGAAGGAGATAGCAGAAGAAATTTCTGAACCACTCTCCATAATCTTTGAAAATTCTTGGAGAACAGGAGAAGTGCCAGAAGACTGGAGAAGAGCAAATGTTGTTCCTATCTTCAAAAAGGGGAAGAAGGTGGACCCAGGCAACTATAGGCCGGTGAGTCTGACTTCTATACCAGGAAAGATCTTTGAACAAATTATTAAACAACATGTAAGTCAATACCTGGATAAGAATGAAGTGATCAAACAGAGTCAGCATGGGTTTGTAACTAATAAGTCATGTCAGACTAACTTAATTTCCTTCTATGACGGTATCACTGATTGGGTGGATCAAGGAAATGCTGTAGATATAGTATATCTTGACTTCAGCAAAGCATTTGACAAAGTCTCTCATACAATCCTTATTGAAAAAATGACTAAGTATGGAATGGACAAGGCAACTGTTAGGTGGATTCATAGCTGGCTTAGTGATCGGACCCAAAGAGTGGTCGTAAATGGCTGCACATCCAGTTGGAAGAATGTCTCAAGTGGGGTACCACAGGGCTCTGTCCTGGGCCCTGTATTGTTCAACATCTTTATCAACGATTTAGATGAAGGAATTGAGGGTAAACTGATTAAATTTGCTGATGACACAAAGCTAGGAGGGATAGCTAATACTAGAGAAGAGAGAGAGAGGATTCAAAAAGATTTAAATAAACTGGAGAAGTGGGCAGTAACTAACAGAATGGTTTTTAACAGGGAGAAATGCAAAGTACTACATCTGGGCAATAAAAATGAAAAAATCATATATAGAATGGGAGGAATAGGGCTAAGTGACAGCACATGTGAAAAAGACTTGGGTATACTAATAGATCACAGACTGAATATGAGTCAACAGTGTGATGCAGCAGCAAAAAAGGCAAATGCAGTTCTAGGATGTATTAACAGAAGCATACAGTCTAGATCACGTGAAGTCATTATTTCCCTCTACTCCTCTTTGGTCAGACCTCATCTGGAATATTGTGTCCAGTTTTGGGCACCACATTTTAAAAAAGACATCAACAAACTGGAGCAAGTTCAGAAAAGAGCGACCAGAATGGTGACCGGTCTGCAAACCCTGTCTTATGAGGAAAGGTTGCAGGATTTGGGAATGTTTAGTTTGCAAAAGAGAAGACTGAGAGGAGACTTACAGTAATTGCTGTCTACAAATATCTAAAGGGCTGTCACATTGTAGAAGGATCAACTTTATTCTCATTTGCACAAGGAAAGACTAGAAGCAATGGGATGAAACTGAATGGGAGGAGACACAGATTAGATATTAGAAAAAACTTTTTGACAGTTAGAGTGATCAATGAGTGGAACAGGCTGCCACGAGAAGTGGTGAGTTCTCCTTCAATGGAAGTCTTCAAACAGAGGCTGGACAGACATCTGACTGGGATGATTTAGCGAATCCTGCTTTGAGCAGGGGGTTGGACCAGATGGCCCAGGAGGTCCCTTCCAACTCTACGATTCTATGATTCTATGATTCTATTCACACACACAAAGGAGCAGGTGGAGAGAAGCTGCGAAGGACCCACCTGTCCGACTAGTCTTCACAGCAGATTTTAAAAGCCTTTAAACTCTGAAAAGCATCAGCATTTTAAAGTCAAACATACCTTGCAGAAATTGTACGGCCATTTTGTGATACCTGCTGCCCGTGTTTCGGCTGTCTGGTTTCCGTTAAAAAAGCCATGGAACAAAGACAATTACGTTGCAACCATTTTTAAAGTGCAAAAAAAGTTGCAATTTATGCAAAATTTTACATTAATTTGCTACATTTGTCACATTGTTTTCTCACTCTAACCTAACATTGGGACCGAGTCAATGCCGTGATACCACTGGAACATTCATATGCACCTTCTAACTTATTTTGTAAATCTCTTTATGTAGAGAAAATACAGGATGCTGTGGGGTCGACACAGGTGCCTTTGCCAGTAGTGTCGGGTAGATAGGTGCACGAAATCTTGATTATGGCTATTTCTCTTGGTTCAGCATATCGCAAAATTAATATCTTGAGATGAACACAGCTTTGAAAAATAAACATGGCTGTGAAGCGAGCTGCAGGCGGTCACGGGTATTGCTAGCATGTTACGATATTGTATCTTGACCAAATATAAAATTAGACACCAGTAATTCCAAGAGAATTAAATTTGTGAATCTGGATAGTGAGAAAACGTCACAGCTCACAGTTTTGCCTTAAAACCCCATATACATTAGACTAATGTGTTTGGCTGAAATGCTACTGCATTATAAGGCACCGGCTAACTAATCAAAAGCGGATAAGTTGATTGCACATGTACAATTTTGGACAGGCGATCGCTTTGGTCTCCCAGAGATTAGATGCCAGAAGAGATGTCTGTCAACGTCGCTCTAATAGATAATACGGTAGCAGTTCGCCCCCCATATACAGTACATTAGACTAATGTTGGCTGAACGCGCCAATATCGACAGGTGGGGCTGGCACTCTAGTGTGGATGGCGGCCCCGGCCAAAAAATCATCAAAGAGGAGAAGTCAATTGAGCATGTCCGATTTTGTATTGCTAATCACAGTGTTCACTTGAAGATAAGAGATGTCTGTTGTCGTCTTTTTAATAGAGAACATGATAGCACTTCGCCCCCATACACGTTAGACTATTGTCAGCCGAACCTGCCAATATCGACAGGTAGAGCTTACACTCTAATGTGAATGGGGCACCATCCAAATAATAGTCAGAGAAGAAGTCAATCGGCATGTCCGATTTCGTGCTGCCGATCTCTCTGTTCCCTCGAGGATAAGAGATGTCTGTCAGCGTCTTTGTAACAGAGAATATGGTAGCATTTCGCCCCCATACACATTAGACTATTGTCGGCTGAACCCGCCAATATCAACAAGTGGGGCTCTAGCCAAATAATAGTCAATCAGCGTGTCTGAATTTGGACTGCCGATCACTCTGTTCCCTTGTGGATAGGCCACCGGCAGAGATTTCTGTCGGCCGCTTTCTCATAGAAAACAAAGGAGCGCTCAACTGAGAAAGCCCTTCTGTGTATGGGAGAGATGGTCGATCATCCAAAGCATCATTTGTCCTACAGACATCTAATATGTATAGACGTCTTTGGGGATTTTGAGAGAAAGCCATAAAATACTGAATAAACTGTACACATAGTGTGTGACAGCACAGCTGGGAAAGAGATTAGTGTGTGCAAAAATGAGAAGAGTGTCTTACACATTTTTGAGGTCAGTTGGAGTCTTTGACATATGAATCGAGTCACCGCGATTCAAATTTCTTGAGAAAATTTGTCAAATGTGGGGAATTTGATATGCTCATCCCTAGTAGACACATCTGTATAGAATTGTCCTTTTTAATGAACTATTTCTTAACAGTTGAGCCCTCCAGGAAAATATTCTACGAAAGTTTTATCTCAATTCAGCAGTGAACTTCAAAGAATTTGATCACAGGGCTTTGAGACACAAGGAGAATTACGTGGAGGTGGGGAGGATTGCAAAATGAGCTCATGAATCACAAAGAAGTCTGCATTCAGCACCGTCCACACAACCGTATCCTGCTGTATCTCTAACTGAAATCTGAGGAACGTCCTCATACTGTAAACGTTAAGAAACCGTCCCCGGGGGTACAAATATATGAGCATCTCACCTGAAATAATATCAGGTGCAGGCCAAGTCTTGAGTTGTTTTTTGGGAGTTTTATGGAAATAGACGCGTTTCACGCCCAAATTTTGCTTAATTTCTGGACTGGAGGACTTACTTCACACAAAGGTGACTGACATCATTCTATGGTGTTAAGAAGTTTGTTGTTAATGATGGACTAGAAGATGATGAAAGGTTTACAGTTCATGAATAAGCTGAATGCAGGGCTCAAATTGCATCTAAAAAAGAAGAAAATTCAGCTTAGGCCTGTTTCACATATCAGTTATTTGATGTCAGTCCAAACCCGCCAGGTTGTGCAAAAAACGGATCCGACAGCGTTGTGACACAAACGGATGTCTCCGGATCCGTTTTTGGACGGATCCGCTTTAGCAGGTAGTGAGCGAAATTTAAAGGAAAACGAGTCCGGTAAAAAGGAGAGAAAGAGAGAGAAAGAATGTTTTTTTTTCTTTGCACGGCTGTTCCGGAACGCTACTCAGGGGTAAAAAAGCCCTGCTCCAGCGAATCTGCCGGGCATGTGCAATATAAATTAGCGGACTGTCGCTCGGAAAAAATGTTGCAGAGTCCGTCCCATCTGCCCGGGAGACGCTAAAATTTTGACGGATCCGTCAAAAAACGGGTGGGACAGATGACCGTCAGTCAAGATCCGCCGCTAATGTAAGTCTATGGGGGAAAAAAACGGATCAGCTCCTTTTTTGGCGGATCTGTTTTTTTTCGAAAATTGGCGGATTTTGACTGTCGCCAAAAAACTGAAGTGTGAAACAGGCCTTACCGTTCAGATAGTAAGTAGATGGTTATGCGATAATTGATGACATTGGTGCCCTGAGCACTAGGCCGGCTCCCATGGTAATGAGCAAAGGAAAAATTAGTCGGAGTAGATCCAGCTCCAATGAAAATGTAGTGAAATAAGTATAAAATAAAGTTTATTACATCTTCAATTAAAATTACATAGTTGAATAAAAAAGAAGCACATATCCCACGCGTTTCAAACCCAAGACATTTTTTGATTCATTGCTTAAATTAAATTTTCTAGATTTAGAGGGCTAATTCCAGAACACTAGCACTGTCCAGGGAAGTCACACGTCTGTCCTGTAAGAAGCAATCTAACACAAATGACATGGCTATTACCCTTGCAGTACCACTTGTCTCCACTACTGATGGCTCACATTTCTCATGGAGACTAATAAAAACAGCGCCCCCCCAATACTGTTTTTTTTTTTTTTTAAATTCATTGATTTTCAATGATCCTAAAGTTTGAGTACATGATCTTCTCTGGTACATCCCACACATCAGGTAAATAGCAAAGCCCATACATCTGATTTTGTGGTTTGGGATAAACCCAAAAATAAATCTGAAAATGGCAATTCTTGCTTAGCTGTATACTGTATATTATTATTTCTGAGTCACTCCAACTTATTCTCCAGAGATTGTCTGTGCACAATTCGGACATTCTCATTTAATACATGCACCAGGGCCAATTTCATAGGAAGCCAATAAACCTATCAGTATGTTCTTAGATTCTTGGATCAAATCTGAGAAAGAAGAGGAACCTTGCAAACTCCTTCATAGTATTAGTTCATTTTCCCTTTCTTTACTCATCCAGCCCAGACTGTCACGATGACTTCTTCCACCAATGACTCATCTCTGCAGGATGTATAAAGGTATGTGCACACGTTGCGGATTTGCCTGTGGAATTTACTGCGCAGATTCTTCCTCTCTTGGCAGAAAAAGCAGGTAAAAATCCACGCTTTTTGATGCGAATTCTCATGCGTTTTTCATGCGGATTTAATAAAGAATAAATAAAGATCTATTATTTAACAAAAAAAAAAAAAGAATTGTGATGTCATTTCTTTGTCCAACCAATTATTTTACATACTCCATTGAAGACCAAAATATCATCACATACCATGTTCACATATAATGTAAACAAAACAAACACAATATATATATCTTTAGATAGATCTATCCATCTATAGATATATCTATATATATATTGTGTATATATATATATATGGATAGATAGATAGATATATCTATAGATAGACAGATAGATAGATAGATGGGTGCAGAAACGCTGCAGATCCGCAAAAAGAATTGACATGCTGCGGAAAATAACATGCCACAAATCCGCGCGTATTGTTCTGCAGCAAGTGCACAGGAATTCAAAATTCTCCATTGACTTACATTGGTTGTGCACTACACTGTGGATTTGATGCAAATTCGCACGTCCAAAAATGCTGCGGATCCACATCACAATCCGCAATGTGTGCACATAGCCTAATACAGACATCTTTGGCTCATCATCTTTACCAGCGGCTTCCTCACTTTTATCCCCATCTGGCCCCACACAATCCTTTTGTTCTTCACACAGTAATATTATGGCCCCTGTGCCTTCACATGGTAATGGTGCCCCTTCTTTCTATCCACAAGTTAAGAATACCTCATCTGAGCCCCTATGTGGCCGGGAGTATGTAACATATGGTCACATCACGGCCATTCCCGACATTGGAGAATCCTAACAGCACACAGTGCGCAGGATGTGAAGACTCACAAGTCTGCAGTCACATAGAGTGCACACAGAGTGACTGCAGATTTGTCATTTTAGACCGGACAACCGCTTTAAGCATCACATTACGATCACACTCCGATCAGAGTGTGATTAGCGTAATCAGCCTGATTCTCTCAGATGAGGAGAATATACGCCTGTCTGCAACTGACCTTAGAACAAGCGTTGGAGAAAACAAAAATGGAAAATGTCCATGTTCTTAAACGGTTAAAAAAGTGGTGTTCCTTAATGGTGTTGCATATTTTACCGTCCAAGTACAGATCATGATGATGCTCGGAGCAACTGCAGATCTCCTGACCCGAACTCAGCAGCCTGATGGGCCCAGGTGACGAGAGCAGCGGAAGGTCCGGACATAGCGATTCGGACAATGACAGTGCAACGCCTCCCATCTTCTTACGATCGCCATCCTCCATCTTGCTTCGTGTATGATGCATCCCTACGTCATCCACACAGTGTCCCCGGCACTGCACTCCTGCACAGGTGTACTTCTCTGCCCTGCTGAGGGAAAGATAAAAAATCTCCGGTGCATGCGCACTGCAGTACTTTATGCTGCACTAGTCAGGGCAGAGAAGTAGAAGTATGCCTGCGCAGGAGTGCAATGCCAGGGGCACTGTGTGGATGTCATAGGGACACATCATCTACACGAAGCAAGAACGAGCACATAAGAAGACAGGAGGTGCCGGACCGAGTCCAGTGACTCCCTTCAGACGGAACTCCCCCGCACGTGAGTACTCACAGGTACGTGGGATGCAGTGACGAGGCGTGAGACGGTTTGAGCTTTAAGGTGTAACTTTTATATCTATAGATGCCTATGGGGCTGTCTTGAGCAACCGAACAAGCTAAGAATAACTGCCCACGCAGGGGATCAATACAAGAAACACATGGTAATGCGAACACGACTAACCCGACAAAGGCCGGTCACTATAGGGCCGCGGTATGGCTGACTACGGGTCCTTAGTTATAAAAGTGTCACTTATCCTCTCTGACGTCCGGCAGGGTCCTGAACGATGATGCTTCGGCGTTGCAGCCGCTGGGCCCAGCCGACGAGGATCTGAAGAAGACTTCGGGCGTTCCTGTGCCCAGGCGAGGTGGGGGCACAACAGGCCCTGGAAGAGTTCCGCAAGGCGGCGCCCCCGGCGGAGGCGGTGCAGTGCCGCTTGGGGGCTGGAGAATGGAGGCCGTAGCGTGGCAGTGGACAGGCCGCAGCCGCGAACAGGAGTGAGGCGGCGTCGGCCGCGGGTGGCAGCAGGT
Organism: Dendrobates tinctorius; assembly: GCF_039654945.1. Classification (NCBI taxonomy): domain Eukaryota; kingdom Metazoa; phylum Chordata; class Amphibia; order Anura; family Dendrobatidae; genus Dendrobates; species Dendrobates tinctorius. The sequence continues at coordinate 28,720,075 of NW_027361784.1, forward strand.
AGGCCGCAGCCAGGAACTGGAGCGGGGCATCGTCTGCTGCGGGCGGGAGCGGACGGGCCGCACCCGCGGGGTGGAGTCGGGCGGCGGCTGATGTTGGAGACTTGCTATGCGTTTTTTCTGCCGTGTCCAAAGGGAAGGGGAGATCGTGACCCAATACATGAACGTGCTGCAGGAGCTCCACGCTGCCACGGTTCCAGATTGTGAGGAGGAAGAACCACTTGCTTCGTTCCCTGAAGATGATAGTTCGCTGCCCGCCAGCCCAAAAGATCCTGACCAGATCGAAGGAATCCAAAATGGACCTGAGATATCTCCTCCTTCAGTTGTGGAATATAAAGAGGATGAATTTCTTGACCCGCCACATGTTGACCCAGAAGAGGAACATGCTCCTGAGATGACTTCTCCATCCGAGTTCCGAGTACTTCGTGTTACCATGCTGATGATTGGTCCCTGAGGAATACACAGGACGATTTTTTTTGGCAAAATGTAGTGCATGAGAGACAAAAATGGATGAGCAAACTGTGGGAATCTGTCTCACTTCAGGAGGACATAGAAGAGCACGAAGAACTCTCGCCCGTGGAATGGAGAGTTAAAGGAGAGGTGGTGTGTAAGGGAGATGACAAGACTGCGGGTACCTGCTTCCCGGTCAGGAACTAGAGAGGCTGCATCCCCTGTTCCCGGGGGGAAGCTTTAGTGAGGCGGACCTTCCCCTGTTGCCCGGGGGGAAGCCCAGGGGAGGGGAACCTTACTGCTGACCGAGGGGGGTGGAGAAAGAAGAAGAGAAAGCGCGCGCACAGAGGGAGTTTGGCGCCAACGGAGTGCAGCATGCAGAGCAGTGAGAGGCGCGCTCTGATTCCCTTTCCCTCACCGCAGAGTATCGGCGCTGTGACAGGCCACACAGAAGAGAGCAGGGCCGCGCACATATAACAGAGTGGAGCCGTGCCCACAGAGCAGAGCCATGCACACAGAGCAGAGCTATGCACACTGAGGAGACGAGAAGGACAAGGACCGCTGCGCTGAGAGGAGCTGTGTGTCCAGCGGAGTGTTCCATCCGGGGAGCACCACAGTCGTGTAGACCAGCGTCCGCCATCTCCCGCCGCCAGCACCGGGGACCAGAGAGGGAGTGGAATGGCAGTGTATGCTCAGTGACTACAGAGAGAAGGTGCAGTGTGCTGGTGACCACCAGAGAGAAGCTACACGCCAGTGGTTGTCGGCGCTTGAGTCTTGGCACGAACAGGCAGTGCGCAGCATGAAGAGGAAAGTGCAGCGCTCCCAGTAGTGACCAGAGAATAAGGTGCCGTATGCTCCATGTCCGTGAGAACAGTATACGTGCCACATAATAGTAGCCACATACGGGACTGACACTTGCGCCCTGACGTTGCTGGAGAATATTTGCCCAGACACCTGCACCCTGACTTTATTAGTGTCTATTTGCAGAGCCACGTTGGGCTTGTACAGGACTGTGGCCCTCACCCTTGCCAGCCACCTCAACATATGGACTAGGCTCAGCAGAAGGTACCGGAGACCAACCGCTACCGTCGGAAGACGGAACATTAAGACCCACAGGACCTTTATGGAAAAGACATTGCAAAGCCGTTCCCAGCGCCATTGAGTTCTCAGCAGGAGTTACAGTTGGCGGAACTCCTGACACAAATGCTTCACAAGAACTGCCGTTATCTGAACCGTCGTTCTTCTACTACGATATCCTTTGACATCTAAACTGTTGAATCCCCTGTTTAACCCTTTACCTCCCAACATCCTTTTCCATTTAAACTGTTTAACCTTTTACCTCCCTGCGTGGGGTATTCCCCTTTTATTAAATTTGTTAACCCTTGCTCTGCCTCCTGTCCGTCACTGCTTCCCACGTTCCTGTGATTTCTACATGAGTATAATAAAAGGTCTTTTTCTTCTCTTACAGGTCGGGTTGGGGGCATATCGGCCAAACCTGGTGGAAAGTTCACTTTAATCACTGTTAACTGTGATGCAACACGGGACTGCAGGTTTTATCTATATTATCTTTACTCAGTTATTACAATGCTATTTATGGTGTTACATAGGACTGCAGGTAACATCTACTACATTATCTGTTCTCGGATAGATAGAACAGACACTCTATTATCTGTAGTCAGAGAGTCATCACTGTTATCTGTGGTGTTACATAAGACTGCAGGTGACATCTACTACATTATCTTTACAGAGAATTATCATTGTGTTATCTGTGGTATTACATTTTTTGTTTGGGTTGGCAGATCCGGTGCCAAAATATATTTTTCAGGGCTTGCCTCCTGATCTTTTCTGACCCTACCAACAGCCCTGACTGCTCACATCCACCTGTAAATAAGGGGTAATTATGCATTATGATGAGCTATTGGACTGAAAAGGGACCAAATATTGTTCTTGCAAAGGGGCCCCTTTCTGTCTGTGTAAGCAGGTTGCGGGATGCAATAAGAGACAGAAGACAGAGCAAGAGTTAATAACTTTACTTTGACGGGAATACTCGATGCAGGGAGGTAAACATATAAATGAGGGAATAAAAGGTTTAATTTGCAAAGGATATGCAGAGTTAAGGAACAATGAATCAGGTAGTCAATAGAGTCAATAGAGCCAACATCGGCTGCGCTGTGCTTATCCAGGAAGGTTCTGTAGGCAACGAGGATCTGTCTTCTGGCAGCAATGGTCGGTCTCCGGTACCTTCCACTGAGCCCCTAGTCCATAAGCTGATGCGGCCAAGTCAAGTAAGACCGCGGCGCTGTCCGGTTCCATCGTAGACTGGCAAGTATCAACTGGCAAATCAGGGTGCAAGTGTCTGTCCTATACCCGGACTCTTTTATGTGGCATGTGCGCTGTACCCACGGAAACGGAATGTACTGCACCTTGCTCTCTGGTCGTCACCGGGCACCCTGCACCTCTCTCTCTCAAGTCCCCAAGGTTGGCGGTGGGGGTTAACGGACGCAGACCTGCGCAGCACCTGTTCTCAGGAGACGGAGCACTCCTCTCAGCCTGCTGCATGCCGCCTGCTCGCGACAAAACTGTCTCTAGGCCACTGAGTCTGTTTGCTGCAGCCCGTTGCAGAGCCGGCGGTTCGGGTGCGGAGCGCGCTGCCTGCCCTGCTGCTCACACACTGACGGCGGGGGCCTCTCTGCAGCTTCGGGTGCTTTATACCTCGGCTTCAGTTCTCTCACTAAACACGCCCCTCTTCCTGGGTCATGGGGCTTGTCTGGTCCCCGATTCCTTCCCCCAGGAAACGGAAGCAATCCTCAACAGTTCCAGTCCTGGCATGCAGGTACCCCCAGCCCGGTCTTCTCCCTTACATCTGTATCCGCCAGTGATGCCCCCACATGGAAACAGTGCCTTCTCTGTGTCACCACACAGACATCGAGTAACATTAGTGCCTCCGCATGGTAATAGTGCTCTCTTTGGGTCTACTCTCAGAAGTACTATCCCCTTTGTGTCCTGCACAGTAACATTGAGCCTTCTGTGTCTTCACATGGTAATAGTGCCCCCATACAGTAAGAGTGCCCCCGTCTGTGCCTCACAAGGTAATAGTGCCCCTTCATTGCACCTACGGCATCCCTATACAGTAAGAGTGCCCTTCTGTGCCTCACATGGTAATACTGCCTCTTTTTTCCATCTATAGTGCCCCTATACAGTAAGAGTGCCCCCATCTGTGCATCACATGGTAACAGTTTGTTCTCTGTGCCCCATAGTACCTCCTTAGTGTCTCCTCATAGTACTAGAGCCCCATCTGTGCAATGCAAAGAGAAAAAGAATATACGGCGGGCCCGGTTGGCAGGGTGGTGTAGCTACGGCGGTAGAATATAGCTTTGCATTGTTTTGCATTGTACTGGCTTGTATCCTATGACTCACGTTGCCCATTGCTGGAATGTATTACTGTCAGTGTAGAAAGAAAGGATCATCTTGTGCTCGCAACTTTGTGTAAATGGAAATGTATGCGGTATGAAGAACAGGATATGTCCTGCTGGCACAGCACATGGATATTAGTGGCTCAGCGTAGACCTCGGGGACTTGTGCACAGCACGGTCAGAGGACGATGCTTCATCTTCATGCAACATTCTCCTAAAGTTCTGAAGAACCCTGAGAAAAAAAAAAGAGTTCAGTTCTAGATCCCAGACCCGACATCCCATCAGCATCTGCACAGGTCATGGGGCTCAACTCCATCCGGCAATATTACTTAGCGGAGGGATGGGGAAGCCAGTCACATACTGGGTGCATGGGGAAAAGATTGGGGGATCAGGTCAGTTGTCCAAACTGGAAGTTCATAGGGGCATTGTGGCAGCTTGTAGCATTAAATGGAAAATGCATATTTCTTATATTGATTTGTACGTCCTATGTGTCTAATTCATTAAAGAGGATTGTCCTTTCAGAAAGCATATTTTATTAGTAATTTAGAAGTATTGAGACACCGGAGAGTACTAAACAAAAATATATGTTCATTATATGAGAAAAGTATTGACTCCCATGTTTTAATCATTGAATTCAGGTTTCTCATTCAGTCTCATTGCATCCAGTGTAAAACTTCCGACCCTACCGCTCCTGGTGTTTAACAACTGGCCCCATTGCCCCAGTATAAATCTGGCCCCATTACTTTGTGTATAAAACATCTGGCTTTATTGCCCCCAGTATATAACATCTGACTCCATTACCCCAGTATATAACACCTGGCCTTATTGCCCCCAGTATATAACATCTGGACACATTGCCCCCAGTATATAACATCTGGACACATTGTCCCGAGTATATAACATCTGGCTCCATTACCCCAGTATATAACATCTGGCTCCATTACCCCAGTATATAACATCTGGCCTTATTGCCCCAGTATATAACATCTGGCCCCATTGTCCCAGTATATAACACCTGGTCTTATTGCCCCCAGTATATAACACCTGGCTCCATTACCCCAGTATATAACATCTGGCTCCATTACCCCAGTATATAACATCTGGCCTTATTGCCCCAGTATATAACATCTGGACACATTGCCCCGAGTATATAACATCTGCTCCATTACCCCAGTATATAACATCTGGCTCCATTACCCCAGTATATAACATCTGGCCTTATTGCCCCAGTATATAACATCTGGCCCCATTGTCCCAGTATATAACACCTGGTCTTATTGCCCCCAGTATATAACACCTGGCTCCATTACCCCAGTATATAACACCTGGCCTTATTGCCCCCAGTATATAACACCTGGACACATTGCCCCCAGTATATAACATCTGGCCTTATTGCCCCAGTATATAACACCTGGCTCCATTACCCCAGTATATAACACCTGGTCTTATTGCCCCCAGTATATAACATCTGACTCCATTACCCCAGTATATAACACCTGGCCTTATTGCCCCCAGTATATAACATCTGGACACATTGCCCCCAGTATATAACATCTGGCCTTATTGCCCCAGTATATAACATCTGGCTCCATTACCCCAGTATATAACATCTGGCTCCATTACCCCAGTATATAACATCTGGTCTTATTGCCCCCAGTATATAACATCTGGCTCCATTACCCCAGTATATAACACCTGGTCTTATTGCCCCCAGTATATAACATTTGACTCCATTACCCCAGTATATAACACCTGGCCTTATTGCCCCCAGTATATAACATCTGGACACATTGCCCCCAGTATGTAACATCTGGACACATTGCCCCAGTATATAACATCTGGCTCCATTACCCCGGTATATAACATCTGGCTCCATTACCCCAGTATATAACATCTGGCTCCATTACCCCGGTATATAACATCTGGCTCCATTACCCCAGTATATAACATCTGGCTCCATTACCCCAGTATATAACATCTGGCTCCATTACCCCAGTATATAACATCTGGCTCCATTACCCCGGTATATAACATCTGGCTCCATTACCACAGTATATAACATCTGGCTCCATTACCCCAGTATATAACATCTGGCTCCATTACCCCAGTATATAACATCTGGCTCCATTACCCCAGTATATAACATCTGGCTCCATTACCCCAGTATATAACATCTGGCCTTATTGTCCCCAGTATATAACATCTGGCCTTATTGTCCCAGTATAAAAAATTTGGCCGCATTGCCACTGTGTATAACATACAACCCCATTGCCCCCAATGTATAACATCTGGCCCCATTGCCCCCTAACATATAACATCCGGCCCCTCGCCCTGGTGTATATCATCCAGGCCCCCCCACCTCTGGTGTATAACATCCAGCCCCTCGCCTCCTGGTTTATAATCTCCAGCCCTCGGCCATGCCGTCTGCATTTACTAGCAAGTGACAGAACGGCCGGTGGTGCAGAGCTCACTGATTCCAGCGCGGTCCTATAATAGGAGTCACCGGGGTAACATGTCCGTTCATAACATTACTTCTTCCTAAATCTTCCCCCATCACCTGTGAATGATATTATTGAGAAGTGGAAGAAACCGCAGCAACTCAGCCATGAAGTGGAGACCCTGTAAAGTTACAGAGCGGGGGGGGGGGGGGGCGAGCGCTGAGGAGCAGAGGGCAGAAAAGTCACCGCTGCTCTGCTGACCCCATAACTGCAGACTACAGACCTCCCCTGGTATGAGCGCAAATACTGTGCCCCCGCCGGGAGCTTAATGGCCGAGCAGCAGCATGCAGCCGTATGTAAAGGAGAAGACCGGGCTGTGGGTGCTGACTAGGCACCGGGTCTGGAACTGCTGGGGCCGGGCCTACTGTTGCAGAGGGGAAGGAGATTGAGGACGGAGCAGTCCTTTGACCTGTGTAGAGGAGGCATGGTGAGCCAGGGAAGTATAAGAGGGTTTGCGCGGGAAAAAGAGAGAGCTTCTCGCCTGAGAGAGGAGATAGTGAGGACCGTCGCTGAGCCGTGGGTAAAGATAGGCTGCACGGTAGCGATTACGGTCAGGTGCAGCTAGGACTCTCAGACCTCATCAAGCGAGCGGAGGAACATGTGCCGAGTGAAGGATCGCAGTGGATTATTCTTTGCTGCGCTGCAGCATAACGGACTAGGGGCTCAGCAGGTCAGACCGGTGACCGCCCGCTGCCACCAGAAGTGAGACCGACATGTTAGGCTGGGAAGCCGGAAAAACTCAGCACCGACCTCAGCCGGCAGCTGGCCATCCAACCCAGGAATAGAGAAGAACATCCGATTGACGCTAAGTGAAATTGACATATTTAAACTGCCTTCTTGAGTTGTTTTTTCCTTTGTACCCCTCAGCATTCACCTTGTTTACTTCCTGTTGTTCCCTGCGAGTAGGATACCCCTGTACCCATTAAACCAATAGTTGATCCCCCTGTTAACTCTTGCTCTGTGCTTCTGTGTCACTGCATCCTAGTACCTGTGTTACACGTACATCACCAAGCACAATGCCAAGCATCGGAATCGGATGGAGTGATGTAAATCTGCCACCACTGGACTCTGGAGGAAATGTGTTCTGTGCAGTGACGGATCACACTTCTCTATCTGGCGTCTGATAGAGGAGTCTTGTTTGTGAATGCCAGGAGAACTTTACCCCCTGACTGCATTGTGCCCACTCTACAGTTTGGTGGAGGAGGGATAATACTATGGACATGTTATTAGGGGGTCAGCCTCTGCCACTTAGTTCCAGTGAAGGGAAATCTAAATGGACAATTGAGGCTTCCAGCTTAGTTGGGACAGTTTGGGAAAGGTCCTTTTCTGTTCCCCATGACTGTTCCCAGTGTAGAAGGTCCACACATACAGTGGGGAAAAAAAATATTTAGTCAGTCAGCAATAGTGCAAGTTCCACCACTTAAAAAGATGAGAGGCGTCTGTAATTTACATCATAGGTAGACCTCAACTATGGGAGACAAACTGAGAAAAAAAAATCCAGAAAATCACATTGTCTGTTTTTTTTTCATTTTATTTGCATATTATGGTGGAAAATAAGTATTTGGTCAGAAACAAGCAATCAAGATTTCTGGCTCTCACAGACCTGTAACTTCTTCTTTAAGAGTCTCCTCTTTCCTCCACTCATTACCTGTAGTAATGGCACCTGTTTAAACTTGTTATCAGTATAAAAAGACACCTGTGCACACCCTCAAACAGTCTGACTCCAAACTCCACTATGGTGAAGACCAAAGAGCTGTCAAAGGACACCAGAAACAAAATTGTAGCCCTGCACCAGGCTGGGAAGACTGAATCTGCAATAGCCAACCAGCTTGGAGTGAAGAAATCAACTGTGGGAGCAATAATTAGAAAATGGAAGACATACAAGACCACTGATAATCTCCCTCGATCTGGTGCTCCACGCAAAATCCCACCCCGTGGGGTCAGAATGATCACAAGAACAGTGAGCAAAAATCCCAGAACCACGCGGGGGGACCTAGTGAATGAACTGCAGAGAGCTGGGACCAATGTAACAAGGCCTACCATAAGTAACACACTACGCCACCATGGACTCAGATCCTGCAGTGCCAGACGTGTCCCACTGCTTAAGCCTGTACATGTCCGGGCCCGTCCGAAGTTTGCTAGAGAGCATTTGGATGATCCAGAGGAGTTTTGGGAGAATGTCCTATGGTCTGATGAAACCAAACTGGAACTGTTTGGTAGAAACACAACTTGTCGTGTTTGGAGGAAAAAGAATACTGAGTTGCATCCATCAAACACCATACCTACTGTAAAGCATGGTGGTGGAAACATCATGCTTTGGGGCTGTTTCTCTGCAAAGGGGCCAGGACGAATGATCCGGGTACATGAAAGAATGAATGGGGCCATGTATCGTGAGATTTTGAGTGCAAACCTCCTTCCATCAGCAAGGGCATTGAAGATGAAACGTGGCTGGGTCTTTCAACATGACAATGATCCAAAGCACACTGCCAGGGCAACGAAGGAGTGGCTTCGTAAGAAGCATTTCAAGGTCCTGGAGTGGCCTAGCCAGTCTCCAGATCTCAACCCTATAGAAAACCTTTGGAGGGAGTTGAAAGTCCGTGTTGCCAAGCGAAAAGCCAAAAACATCACTGCTCTAGAGGAGATCTGCATGGAGGAATGGGCCAACATACCAACAACAGTGTGTGGCAACCTTGTGAAGACTTACAGAAAATGTTTGACCTCTGTCATTGCCAACAAAGGATATATCACAAAGTATTGAGATGAAATTTTGTTTCTGACCAAATACTTATTTTCCACCATAATATGCAAATAAAATGAAAAAAAAAACAGACAATGTGATTTTCTGGATTTTTTTTTCTCAGTTTGTCTCCCATAGTTGAGGTCTACCTATGATGTAAATTACAGACGCCTCTCATCTTTTTAAGTGGTGGAACTTGCACTATTGCTGACTGACTAAATACTTTTTTTCCCCACTGTACATGCAGGGAGATCGTGGTGGAAGAACATGACCGGCTGCACAGAACCCGGACCTCAACCCCACCCAACACCTTTGGGATAAGCTAGATGCGAGATTGTGAGTTTGACCTCTCCCCAACATCAGGGTCTGACCTCACAACGGCTCTTCTGAATGAAAAGGCAAAAATTCCCAAAGCTGCCTCCAAAATCTTGTAGAAAACCTTCTCAGAAGACCTGGAGCCGTTATATCTGCAAATGGACCGACTCCATATTAATGCTATGGACAGAAAAGCTCCTGTAGGTGGGATGTGGAGGTGTGTATACAATAGCAATCATTACATTTTACCTTTCACATTGACTTGTAATTTACCAATGAATATTTTTCTCATAAATCGCACCTTTCAGACCCAATCCGAGACACCAAAGATGGGCACAATGTATAGATAAATCTCAAAATGAGTTATCTCAAGGTGAACTTTTAAGAAAATGTCTTTAACCAATGCAACAGTAGATAAAATATCAATTGCTTACGGTCATTCGCTTTATATAAAAGGCCTTGACCATAGTAATGGACATTGCTAAGGAACGCTATCCACCGGGCCGGGGAACAGGCTGATCTTTGAGTGAGACCCCCTCATCAGGTTACAGCTTCTAGCATTTCCCCCTCTGCCTGTTCTGCCATTACACCACTGCATCAGCTCGCTGTGACCTAACCCTGCAGGATTGTTGTAACGCTGTGCAATGTCTTACATCAGGGGGGACGTGAAGAGATGTGACAGCGCCTTGTATGTTAATCTGTCGCACCGTCTGTTTGTCTTCTGAAATACCCCCCCTTCTTTTCCTGATATAGGGGCGGCTGGAGGAGACGCCGCCCGGGTGACGCCAACATCATGGATTTGTGTAAACATGGCGTGTGAGGTAAAGAACGTGAAATCACGGTGAAGTAACTGCAGGTTAAGAAATGAAGCTTTGCTGAAATTAAACTGTGAAAGAAATTGCTGAAATTCAGGTTTCTCGCAACATTGGAGACTTCGTGTCATTAAACTTCTGTTTTACACATAGAGAAATTCTGAAAAACACATCGGAGGAGTCGTACTGGAATCCGACTCGTCTTTTCTGCATTTTTATATAATGTTTGATCGTTGTATTTAGCAGCAGTAATCCCTAAGAAGTTCTGCAGCTTCCACCTTTGCGTAAATCGCACTTCGGATCTCGACAAACAAAGGATTCAAGTGGAAAATTTTTCCCGATTTTTCAGCAGTGAATCGAAAGCAAAATCATCGATCAACTATGGGCCCTAAAAATCAAAGCGAAACATAGAAATCACACTCAGATCCTGGTCCTATTGAGACCCAGCGTTGTGTATGGCCGCCACGCATCTGTGTGCACTCCCGAATACGTATGCTCCTGATGAGACGGAGGATGGTGTCCTGATGGATCTCTTATCAGTTCAGGGCATCCGTGGCGTTTGGACAGTCGGTAGTGAAACTTGGCGGTATGTGATTGGTTCTCCATTTGATTCAGGTCTGGGGAACGTGGTGAGGGTTGTTGGTGCCTTCAACATCCTGGAGCTGCCTCCACACTCTGGCCACATGAAGCCAAGAATTGTCTTGCTCTCTCATACACTCCAAACTAATGTATATTTTTTGAATTGACTGGTTAGATACCCTGACAAATAAAGAAAAATTGACTGGGAGGTTCTTGAGTACATGGTCATTGTTCATCCCATCACTGTCTCAAGACACCAGGGACAAACTAAGGACACATTTTGAAAACACTCAGTGGTACCTTCTTCAGAAAATTAGCGGACATAATCCTATTCCTTGAACTTGTTGCTCGTTAACCAAATGCAGAGCCGTTTAAGGGGTTTATATGTTTGGGGGAGGGTTAAGGGTGGTGGGAGTCATTTATGAGTTTTATGCCTGTCGAATAAGCACTAAATAAGCTGGCTTCTTCAAACCTGTATGACTTACTTTCTGGTAATGCTATTTACACCAATATTGTGAGTTTTACACCTGTCAAATAGCTTGTTAATTCCAAACTTGTATGATTATTTTTTATTGTAATGCTCTTTAAATCAATAAAACATGTTGGAAAAAAAAGAATAGTCTTGCATCAGGTGGAAGCCATGGCAAGATGTGACAATGAATCTGAGGATTTCATCTGGGAACTGAGCAGCAGTCGGTGTTGACCTATGAATGCAAGTCACACTACAGGACCTTGGACTTTCATGCTTTGTTCATGGATTACATACTACTCTTTTTCCTCCTCACACAACCAGTCTTGATGGTGGACTGATACACGTCTACGACCATGTCAGACTCTCCTTCCATAATGGCCCATATCCTGATATCTGCTCCATGCTCTTCAGGTTGTACTGGAAGACGATGAGAACCTTCCTGTGATGGCACATGTAGATGTACCATTAGTGGTATAACTGGAAGCTTGAGGGTCCCAATGCAAAATCTTCAACAGTGCACCCAATTCTCATGGGTCTGTAACAGTACTGGTCTTCCCATGTAGGCCAAAGGAACCTCCTGGTTCCCTTTAAGTTCCAGGTCCTTGGTGCGACTGCAACTCCTGCACCCACTATCGTTACATGCCTGGGTGCCATCCTGGAGGAAATGGACTACCTGGGCATCCTGAATGGTCTGCAGGTGCCACCTTATACTACCGGTAGTGACTAATACACAATCAAAACTCAAAACTGGAGAAGAATCAGTCAGGAAGGACATGCACAGCATGTGACGAGCTTCCTCAGGTGCCTATCACACAATGGCATACATTTCCTCCTTGTATAGCACTGCTACGTGGTCTTTAAAAAGCCTATTGTACTAAAAATACCATAAAAACTAGTGACAATCACTAACTGTGTTCATATGGGTTGAACTTTTATTATGCAGGTTCCCCCAGAATTTTGGTAAAGAAGTTGCACATTTTGTCACTTTTATCGTTAACATAAAAATTTTAGAATTTTTTTGGGTTTTGAACAAAAATGTGTGTGCACATTAGGGTGACCGCAAAAAATCGATGTCGGAATTTTGTCCGTCTAGACCCCACAAAACGATTCCCCTTTCCAGATATTGAGAGAGCCAAAATTTGAGCTCGATCAAACGACGTTAACCCGTGCCGCTCGTCGCTCAAAGTTTGAAAAAATCCAAATTGAGGTATTTTAAGATTTAGGTATTTTGCATAGTCTGTTAGACTATAAAGAATGTGACAACAACATTGCAGAAATAGCCCTGACCAAATTTTCGAACCATTTGTGGTATTTGAATGCAGAGTTGGTGGGATTATCGTTTTTTGATCCCACCATTACAGACAATGAAAAGTTGTTAATGGCTAATAAATTGCTCAGTAGCACAGATGAACCATCAGAGCACGCTAACCTACATGAGTTGATAATTTTACATAGTTATCTAATCTATTCTAGAGCTTTTGTTAAAGTAGTTTTTGAAACGTCAGAATATAATGCTCGGCATTTGTTTACAACTTGCAGGACATATTGCTTTTGTTCTTCATCTTTTGTCAGAAGGTCGTTAAAGTCGGTTACTTCCTACCTCTTTTAATTTTTCTTTCCTAACTTTTGGATTTACAACCCTAGCGTGCTCTGATGGTTCATCATCATGGTTTGATGATGGAGCAGAAGTACTGAAATACCAAATATCACAAGTGACAAGTTTTATCACAGGTCACATTGTTTTGTTTAAAGTTTCTGGTTGGATCCAGACAGATAGATGGGAAATAGAGATGAGCAAATCTTTTGAAATTCAAATTCGCTAGATTTGTTGAAATTTTCCTCCAAATATAATTTGGAATTAATCGATTTACCACAAATTACAAGTACTTTAAAGACTTTTATTGACCTGAAAAGCCATGTGTAACACCCCGAGATCTTCTAGGACTGCATTGAATATTTCTCAAGCTCTTTAACGCAAACACAGACTTAATGATGTCTAAGAAACCTCCACATATATGGCCATGGGTTAAAAGATGGTAACCGCTCTTCACTGCTCATATGTCACATGCAATCTGTAATGTGTTTTTCAGTGTTTCATGGCTTACTCTTCCTATCCATGTGGCTAAACTTTGAGATGAAAGCTCTCACTATCCATTTTCAACAAAAAAAATTGGCTGCTTCATTCCCTGCCTCTGCATTTATACTGACTATGATAGTCCCTCCTGATTGGCTGCACTACACCATGTGATACACCATGTGATATGATAGCTGCAATGCATTATGTAGAAGCAAGCGAGGCCACACCTGAGCTCCCTGACTCATACAATCGTCTGCTTTTTTTTTTAAGCTGGTGATGGAAATTTTAATTTTTGCGATTCATGCAAATATTATACTAAAATGTTTGAATTAGCAGGATCCATAATTTAGCCTGAATTTGATTTACATCAAATCGATTTGGTCATCTTTAGTGTTAACATTGCAGCACCATTCTCTAATTTTACATCCCAGCCCTAGAAATGTCAGCAAAATACCCAACCAAAACCAGGCAGAAACCCCCTTTTTTGAGTGTTTTGAAGTTAATTACTACTTTTGAACATGAGACATGCCCATATTTTCTGGAATTTTGTTTAAACAATTTTGGGACAATCCCGACAGGTTATTTTGGTGAAGCTATTACCTTCAAACTTTACTGGATTATTCCTGAGTCCCATAACTTTATTATGGGGTTCTATGAGTAAGTGAAAGATTTGGGCTGTGTCTAAATTATCATGCATCTGGATTCGAACCCTTGATCCTGTGTTCTTTGCGTCCCTTTCCACTGATCTACAGCAGATGCACCTTTTCTTTGCGTATTATAGTTCTGTTACCTTTGTTTCTGTGGGCTTTGGGTAACAGGTGTTTTTCATTGACTGTTTGACTGTCCTATCATCCTTTGGGTGCAGCTTTACTTACCTTCCCCTTCTGATGTTTCCTACTGGTGATAGACTTTGTTAGATGCATTCACTGTGCTATAGTTTATGTTGGTTGCAGTTGTTTTGTGTGTGATTCCTGTTATGACCTCATTTTCTGCTCCACCAGTTGAGAGTTCCCCTTTCATTCTCCCTCTGGTGGTGACAGGAGGTAGTGAGGTTGGTTTAAGTGGTAGTGATCTGCCACCTGGTGAGGAAGATAATGATTGGATCTCTGGAGTATCAGACTGGATATAAGACAGCCGATGCCCTATCCAGGTGCTGGTGATTCAGTCTGCTTCTCAGGTCTAGGACTCAGCTCTGTTCCAGTCTTCTCAAAGATAAGTTTGTTTTTTTGCTAATGCTCACACTTGCTCTTGTTGGTCTTTTCAGTTTTTTGTGTGGTCAGCCAGCCCGGCTGGGCTGTGCTGAATTTCCACTCTTATTTGCCAAATTGCCTTTTTTTTGTCCTTTATTAGATTGGCCTCTTTTTGCAGAATATTTCAGAGTGCTGATATAGTGAGAGAAGTCTAGTGACTTCAGGGTTAATTTTGCTATCAGTTGTGTTGAACATTTTGTAGGGTTTTTTGGCAGACTGCAGACAGTGTCTTTTCTTTCCTGTCCTTTCTAGTTAGTTGGGCCCCATCGTTTGCTCAGCCTATTTTCCTGCCTTTGTTTGTGTTTTCATCTTTTTTCACTGTCAATACATGTGGGGAGCTGTCTCTCCTTTGGGGTCTGCTCTGGGGCAGTTAGTTTTCCTCTTTTCCTGCTTTAGGCTTTTCTAGTTCTCCTGTTGTGACGAGGCGTCTAGGACCACCGTAGGAACGCTCCACAACTGCTGCTTGTTGCGTGTTAGGATCAGGGGTCTGCAATCTGCATAGTTAACAACCTCTTTGGTTTTCTGAGACTTAGCTTGTATTGTTTTTTATTTCCTCCTCGGCTACCCGTTCATAACAGATTCCTTAGGGAATTGCTACTCTAGTGATACAGGAGCTGCTAAGGACATTCAGAACAAATCGCCAGTGAGTGGGGGCGCTATTGCGTTATTTTATGGTACCAACCTCCGCAGTCAGACAGGGACAGACCTGAGTCAGGAAGGTTTTTTCCTAGTCTTAACAGGGATCTGTCAGGTTCAGGTATTTGCCCCCCTTGTTTGTATGCTTGTATGCTTGTATATTTGTATGGGCAGCATGGTGGCTCAGTGGTTAGCACTGCAGCCTTGCAGCGCTGGAGTCCTGGGTTCAAATCCCACCATGGACAACATTTGCAAGGAGTTTATATGTTCTCCCCGTGTTTGCGTGGGTTTCCCCCGGGTACTCCGCTTTCCTCCCACATTCCAAAGACATACCGATAGGGAATTTAGATTGTGAGCCGCATTGGGGACAGTGATGATAATGTGTGAAAACTGTAAAGTTCTGTGGAATATGTTAGCGCTATATAAAAAATAAATAAAGTATGCTACCCATGTGAATGTGCTTTGGCAGTAATAAAATTATCACCAGCCCTCTCCATTTGTTGTGTGCCAAGAAGTCATCATGGACGCCCTTACCGCGCAATTGTGGTCTTTGTCTTTGGAAGTGGTGGGTATCAAGCAACAACAGCTTGCATTTTCCATGCTGCACAGGTTTACTCCACCCCAAACAACCATCTGAGCCTAACGTAAATGTACCGGAATATTTCAACGTGGACAGAAATAATTTTTCCATCTTAGTAGCTTCTTGTAAATTGTATTTTCGTCTCCGTCCTACCTTGTGCAAGGAGTGAGTCAATGCGTTGGTATTGTTAAGTCTTTGCTTAGTGGAGATTCTCAGGCTTGGGTATTTTCTTTGCCTAAGGATTCTCAGTATTTTCCTCTGTGGACGTTTTTTCTGTGCTTTGCGGCTTATTTATGATGAACCCGATAAAGTTACGTTTGCTGAATCAATGATGCGCAGGTTGGTTCAAGGAAATTGTAGTCTGGAAGAATACTGCTCTCAGTTCGGACGCTGGATAGTGGAGACCTTCTCTAATGACCAAGTTCTCCGTAGTCAATTCTGCGAGGGTGTCTTTCTAGTTAGATACGTGATATGATGGCTTATAGTCCATTTCTGTTGTCCCTGGATGACACCATGTCTCTGGTGGTGAGCCTGGTTCAATGTCTTAGGGATAAAGACATATTTGAGACTGTTTCTGTGATTTCTCCCTTTCATTATACTAAGCCAGGTGAACATGAGCAAATTGGGGCCTGTAGAGAGTCCAAGGAGGGAGTAGTGCGTGAAGCTGCTGCTCTTTTCTGTCTATACAGTGGTCGAACAAATCATGTAATGATTCAGTGTTTGAAATACAACAATGAATTTCCTTATAGGTTAAGAAGTAATAAGAAAAAAGATCATTAAGAAGTAAAATATTCAGAATTGAGGGTCCTCAGTGGTTGATACCTTTTAATGGCTAACTGAAAAGATGGTTACACATTGCAAGCTTTCGAGACTACTCAGGTCTCTTCATCAGGCAACTATGCCTGATGAAGAGACCTGAGTAGTCTCGAAAGCTTGCAATGTGTTACCATCTTTTCAGTTAGCCATTAAAAGGTATCAACCACTGAGGACTCTCAATTCTGAATATTTTTCTATCTACTGGCTAACACGGTACAAAGATATACATCTTTCCTGTATCATTAAGAAGTAAGGACACAGAATCTAACAGTTTGAAATATTCTCTCATGCAGATGTGGGATAAAAGGTACGTGGGATGCAGTGATGAGCAGGAGGCAGAGCAAGAGTTAAAGGGTTTATTACAGGGGATGCTCTGTAGGGAGATATACCAGGCCAGTAACATCCCCAGCAATACATCTGGCAATGCCTCTCTCGTTTCCCGGGCCGGAACTACTGGGGCTGTCACCCTTGTTGCCAGGAGGGAGACTTTCTGAACAGGACAGAACTGGGCACCTGTATGCAGGGGGGTGGTTCAGAGATAAAAGACTCTCAGCACAGGAAGACGGGGTCTTTGGCAGTATGGGCAGCAGGGGAAGGTTTGCTCACTTTCCGCAACACCATACCAGAAGGCCAGGCTGTTTTGCTTACTGCCCTCCCAGACGACGACAGACCGCGAGCAGCCTATAACTGTGGACTTGCTCACCTCCGAGATCGAAGTGACGTCCTGTACCACACCGCTGACACCTTGTTCCGGGACTGCAAAGCTACGTATAGGAGAGTCAGGACTCATTGTGGATGTCAGGAGACAGTGCCTCACGTTCCTCCAGGACCAGGCAAAAGACTTCACGCGTCATCTGCGGTGCCACCATGGGATCTTCATGCCCCCACCGTCTGAAAACATCAGACTGCTACATTTACCATTTTTTTGAATATTTACCCCTGTGTTGAATCCCAAACTTCCTCTTTCATTTTTTTTATATCCCTGCGAGGAGTAACACCTGTATTAAATACGCATTAACCCTTGATCTGCCTCCTGCTTGTCACTGCACCCGCATTCCTGCTGTTTGCTAACAATTCCACGCAGGGATAGAATGAGTTATGAGCGGAGTAAAACTGAGTATTATATCAAGGTAAGTACAATTGTTCAAGAAACAGGTAAACTTATCAGTGTGATGGTTTCTGGGCTGCGAAAGCTTGAAATCCCATGGTGGCACCGCAAGTGATGCAGGAAGTCTCTGGCATGATCCTGAAGAAAGTTGAGGCACTGTCTCCTGACGAAAGCGTTGAATCCTGGCTTTTCGAGGCGAGGTCCTGCATTCCCGGGCGACGTATGTGATGTCACACAGTCTGTGGTACCGCCGGAGCGTGACTCAGTTCAGCGGCGGAGGCGGGGTGAATCTACCCGGCTTTGTATGATTCACCTGGTCAGACTTAGGCCACATGCCCGCGCAAGTCAGCGTAACGATGCGGGACAGATTACCAGTGACAGGGGTGAGCGGGCACACAGCTACAGTCAGTGTGCGCATAGGCTGGGGAACTACCGCGCGGGCCTCAGCTATCGCGTCGCTCCACGGAGAGTGAATCAGTCTTCTCCTGCTGCACACTCTGTCTTCCCGCAAAGTCCTCTGCTTTCCCATACACCATCTCTTTTATCCCTGACACGCCCCCTACTGTTGAGTGCAAAGGTTTGTCTGGGTCAAAAAGCTTTCCCCCCGGCAGCAATGGTGACAGTCCCGATAGTTCCGGAACTGACGCAAGAGAGGTACCACCGGCCCGTCCATCTTCCAACACAATCTACTGGTTGTTTTCTACACGTGTCTTTGGTTACCAAATCTGGTGTTATAGTTACATCTGTGATTTTGCTTTTGAGTGTGGGTATACAGTTTCAGTTCTCGGTCATCCTATTCAAGTATCCGCATTTGATTATCATTTCCCTACCCAAAGTCACGTTACTTCTAAGGTTGACAATGTGTGCATGAGAGTGGGAGTGTTACACACAAAATCTATTTCTTTCACGGTTCTTCCTTACCAGCTTAAGTTGTGTTGGGTATGTCCTGGTTGATGAAACACAATCGTACCATTAATTGGAAGACTCGCAAGGTTAAGTCTTGGGGGAATTTTTCCATTTTATCTAAATCCCTGGGCATCTATGAAATCTCGTTTTCCGGATTTTATTCAGGATTTTGAGGATGTTTTTCTCAGACTGAATGAGGAAGTTCTTCCCCCACATAGGTCTTATGATTGTGCTATCAATTTATGAATTCATCCCAGGGGCTAAGTTACGTAAAGCTCATCTGTTTAATCTATCTCTTCTTGAAAGAGATGCCTTGAAAGAGTATTTTCAAACGTCTCTCCAAGGGTCACATAAGGCCTTCAACCTCACCAGTTGCCGTGGGATTTTTGTTTGTTAAGAAAAAAGATGGAGGTTTGTGTCCTTGTTTGGATTTTAGAGAGATTAATAAAATTGCTGTATGTAATGCAAAGCCATTACCTCTTATTCCTGATCTGTTTAATCAACTAGTGGGAGCCAAGTGGTTTTCTAAACTGGATCTGAGAAGAGCATATAACCTTACATGTGTTCGCCAAGGTGATGAGTGGAAGACTGTCTTCAATACTCCAGAGGATCACTTTGGTCGGTAGATTTGTGGTGATATACTTGGATGCTAAAGATCTACATGCTGATCACCTTGTAAGGGAGTTCTCTCTATGTTGTCAGCATTTGGGGAGTTTGGTGGCTCTAGTGGCCCCTCGTAGGGGGGTACTGTCATGTGTCTGGATTTGAACCCTTGATCCTGCGTTCTGTGGTTGGCATCTTTGAGCCACTGCAGATACCCCTTTTCTTTGGGTATTTTAGTTCTGTTATCCTTGTTTCTGTTGGTTGTGGTTAACAGGTGTTTTTCATTTACTCTCTTTATCTGTCCTATCACCTTTCGGGTGCAGCTTTATATACCTTCCACTGCTGGTGTTTCCTGCTGTTGATAGTCTTTGTTAAATTCATTCACTTTGCTGTAGTTTATGTTGGTTGCAGTTGTTTCATGTGTTATTCGTTTATTCCTTATGGATTGTCTACTCTTGCTTTACCAGGAGCTTCTATGGACATTAAGGGTAAGCCGCTGTCAAGTGGGGGTGCCATTGCGCCATTTTAGGGTGCCAACCTCTGTGGTCAGGCAGGGAGTATCCAGGGTCAGAGGAGGGCTTTTTCCTAGTCTGAACAGGGATCTGTCAGGTTCAGGTATTTTTCCCCCTGGTTTCTGCCTTACCCGTGTGAATGTGCTTTTGAAGTCATAACACAAATGCATGGCAGAAATCAAAAAGAGACATGTTGGACTAGCTAAATTGACGACCAGAAGATCTGGGCCAGGTAGATGAAAGCAGCTTTTCACTGTTGGAATTTTTGGTCCCATCTTTGGTGTCGTTAGAGGTGATGGATTTGAGGTCCACCTCCATCTACACCCAACATGTACGCATCCACATCCTAATTTTAGGTATCGTTGCACATTTAGGACAGATAATTAATAAGGTCTAATAGGTTATTTGTGGCTCATCCCATAAGATATAGACTCATAATGATGATGAGCGATTGATCAGTTCCAAATGGGGTTGTCTTCTAGACCTTTTAGGTCAGTTATTGTATCAGTGCCAGAACTCAATGAGAGTTATCTGGTGGGCCCATCCAACCCTACACTTCTATATGGTGGGGTTATGGCCCTTAAAATATGCTCCGGTGGCCCCAAGGAACGTCAACCCAACACTGGGAGACATATTACAGTATGTACTATTCAATGGTAGTTCTGCCACTTCCGGGACCATCAATAATGGATCTAACTAATAGTTCTAATTAATCGATTGTCCATTTATTTACAATTGACTCACGCAAACCAAAAACCAACACATTTATGTGGCGTCTTTATCTGTCCTTAGTTCCCAAGCTTCTGGTAACACACAGCATGTACACTGACAACCTCACGTGTTCTCCTCCTAAATCCGCGGCCCCGTGTTGTGACTCGATGATTCATCTGTATTGTGAGTCTTTATTTACAGAAAAACCCTGCAATTTGCTTGCCAAATGACTTACTCATTTCTGTTCCTTTGTGCTAAGGACGGCCATGTGTTCCTCTGCCATCAGCCACAAGTGGCAGAAGGAAGTGTAGTCATATCAACCATGATCAAACGATTTTTTAAAGGGGGCTAAGCATAGAATAGACCACCAATGAGGACAAGGAACTGAACCCAACAGCAGGGGAAGCAATCTCTGTGACTCTAATGCTTCAGTAATTTACATGACGCCACTCTGGTCTTTGTGGATGTATCTAGTACTGCAGCCCAGGCCCTTTAAAACAAATGGGCCGAGCTGCAGTACCAGATGCAACCTCATGGATGAGAATGGCTTTTTGTGTACTATTTTTCATTCTGTTTGACACAACGGTGGTCTTTTTCTGTAGATAGGTCATCAATGTTTACCATTTCATGTTTGCAGGGCATTGCACCGCGATGCCGGTGGCTGGGGCAAGGTAAGTGTTGCTCTCTCCCCCCACCCCCCGAGTGCTCCTTTAAGGCAAATAATTCACCTGAGCACCTGAGAGATCCCTTTATAAAGTATTAGTGTACCCTAAAAAAGCAGTGCCGCCTTTGCGCCACTCCAAACAAAACAGTCCTTTGCTCCCCTGCAAAGATGATGCAATGCAGTAACGTAATTGTACCGCCTATGCCAAGGTGCTGACGTCTTATAGGTCTACCGCAGCTTGCAGCCCACGGGATGGATGATGGTAGGGCATAGAGCCTAGTGCTCCAACCTTTACCACAAGACCCAACTGTATCTGTGTCATATAGATTCGAATACAGTGCAAAGCGGAACCCTATTTTTTATTGTTCCCATAAGAATTTGCACCCCGAAACCAGTCACCCTTCCAACATTAAGACATTGCTTTGTCTTCTCTCTCCATTTAGGGTTTACAGGCTCCATATGAGATCAGCTAATATTTGCAAAGTATGTCCCCTGCCAGTTAATTTGATCACTTTGTGGCACTCATTTGTCACCCTGTCAGCACTATATGTTCTATGTGTATGCGCTGGTAAATTACAGCACTATGGCGGTAGCATTTGGTTTTATGCAGATACCTCGTAGGAGAAGTATGGCAATGGTTGACACCAATAAAATATGATATGTCACAGGCAGACACAGACCCCTGCACAAGAACACTATATGGGCCCTTTGCAGTCCAATAGCATGCTGCGATTGTCAGCGTACTACGCCCGTAGTATGCCAATGCAAGTCTATGGGTGCACAAAAAATACGGATTACACAAGGACCACACATGTGTAACTTGCGAGAAATACGCAGGTCTTTTGGCTGGTGACAGGAAATGGGCCAATCCATCATCAGGAAGCTTAGACATGCAAATGAGCTCAAAAAGCGCTCCAGCCATCCAGGAAGTACACCTCCACGGAGTACAGCAGCGTCATGGCGCCATATTTTCTGAATGTGGAGATGTTGATTGTGTTAGTGCAGGAGCGACCAGAAATCTGGGACCAACGTGATGCCCATTATGCCGACCGGGCAAGAAAGGAGGCGTCATGGAGGCGCATATGTCACCAGATGTTCCATGATTTTGGTGATTGGCCACGTGAGGAGCAGCAGCAACTGAGTAAGTAGTAAGTACAACCCAAAAACTGTTTAAAAATACCTCACATCAAAAAATGCATTTAGAATCAGCCCCCCCCCCTTTCCTGTGCTTGAACTTTTTTCCTCATGAGGCGGGTAGATTTTGATGTGACCCATGGTTTTACACTGCCATCATTTGGCACAGGCCACAAGCTCCTCATCCTCCTAGCCAGCCAAGTTATTAAGTGCAGTTACTTGATACATGAACTATTGTGACCCTGTGTATCTGACCTGGATGGGCCAATTAGATATGCCACCCTGGGTAGAAAGCACACCCCAGAAGGCCACATGCCTAGGCTACTGGTAGCAAATGTGACATATCAAATATTTGAAATTGAGAATATTTCCTGTCACATTGCAGTGGAAGATGTGATGAGACGCAGGCGCAGCTTCCGCGACCAATACAGGCGGGATCGTCAGCAGTGGTCCAGGAGTGGTGATGCGGGCCACACAAAGAGAAAATATATTTATTATGACTGCCTCTCCTTCCTCGCCCCTATTCTTGATCTGAGACCGTAAGTAGATACCTCACACCACATTACACAGATATTTTACACGGCCAAAAATATTGATTTATTTTTGGCTCTGTTCTATTTCATAACAGAACTCAGTCCAACCTTACGGAGAGAGGAACTGGCTCAGATACAGAGCCCATCATAGATCCTGTAGGGGATGAGGTGGCTGGCCCATCTTCTCCCCCTACAAGAAGCATGGGTGAAGAATCCTCTCAGGAAAACCCAGTGCCTGCGCCACAAACCCCACCACCAGGACCACATCCACAACCAGGACCGTCTGCTTCTGCACCATCAGCCATACAGGAGGAGCAGGGCAACATGAGCAGCAGCCCAACTGCCCAGATCCGGGGCTCCCCACAGCCTGCTGGACCATCCCAGCGAGGAAGAATAAGGCTGGTTTCACACTTGCGTTTTTTTTCGCGGTATTTTAGCGCTAAAAAACGCATGCGATTTTTTTTCCTATACTTTGCATGGGATGCGCTTATGTGCGCATACACACGCGTTTGTATGCGTTTTTGCGCGCATGCGTTTTTTTGCGGTATGCGCTCGGGTGCACAAAATGCATCCTGTTGCATTTTTTGGGCGTCCGACTTGCCTCAAAAAAACGCATGCGCGCGCAATGCGTTTTTTTTACAGCAAGACACCCATTATAAGTCTATGGGTGCGCATATGTGCGCATTGGCATGCTTATGTATGCGTTTTTTTGCACATGCGTTTTTTTTGTTAACCATGGAATTTAGGGGTTTGGGTTAGAGTTAGGGTTAGTTAAGGGGGTTTAGGGTCAGGGTTAGGGTCAGGGTTAGGGTTAGGGTTAGGGTCAGGGTCAGGGTTAGTTAGGGTTTAGGGTTTGGGTTAGGGTTAGTATGGTTTGGTTAAGGGTTAGGGTCAGGGTTAGGGTTAGGGTTAGGGTCAGGGTTAGGGTTAGGGTCAGGGTTAGGTTTAGGGTTAGGGTTAGGGTCAGGGTCAGGGTTAGGGTCAGGGTTAGGGTCAGGGTTAGGGTCAGGGATAGGGTTAGGGTTAGGGTTAGGGTCAGGGTTAGGGTTAGGGTCAGGGTTAGGGTCAGGGTTAGGGTTAGTAAAGTCATGGTTTGGGTTAGTGTGAGGGGCCACCTAATATTTGGAAAAAACGCAAACGCGGTAAAAACGCATACAAACGCATAAAAACGCTGCGTTTTTTTCATGCATGCTCATAAAAATGCTTGAAAAAAACGCAGCAGTTGTATGCGTTTGTATGCGTTTTTTCAATGCTTTTTTTGCGGGAAAAACGCGCTGCAAAAAAAAGCAAGTGTGAAATTAGCCTAAGGCGCCATATCCCTGCCCAATATACAAGGGTCCTCAACTATCTGTCTAGAGTCAATAATGATGATGGCGAGGACGCATGCTTATGCAGCCTGGCCCTTTATTTTCTTGCCCTTTCCCGTGAGGTGAGGCTCCGTATTCGAGGATGTTTTCAGATCCTGCTTGATGCAAGCACACACCCCAATACCCCATATGAGTTATTTGAATATCTGGAGAGGTAGCAGCTTTCACCCAGAAATCTAATGCACCTTAGACCACCCACACACATGCTTGCTCAAGCAGGCTCTGGGCCTACACCTCACCCCCTTCCTCCCCCTACCCAACCTTTACAACAGCAGCCACATATGTCTGGCTCTAGCCAACCTCACCAATATGGCCATTTTTTCCCACCCAGTGTTGGAGGCTGGTCCCAACCTGGTTGGGGACGACATGGCTATATTGGTGGGTATGAGATACGGGTGTACCCGACGCAACAAGATGCCCCTGTTCATTATCAATCTGGCCAGTACCAAGCCCAATCCCAGGAGGCAGTACACTACCCACATCATGGGCAACAGTATGCCCCCACACAGGGCGATGGGCAAGTTGGGCAAAGTAGCCAGCAGCAAACACAGGCTGGTCTTCCGCCTTCTCCTCCCCCAACGTACCAAAATTTATAATATTTCCATTTTGTTATTGCCTAATGTTATTTTTGTTGTTTTCTATGTGTGAAAATGTTATTGTCACACAATGTTCACATCTGCAAAAAGGCCAATTTGGCCCATTGCCACATTTCTGATATGGCAAGAATATGTTTTGCTTTAAAAAAATAAATATATATATTTAGACACACAGAAACCAAAAAATTATAACATAGAGACAGCATGCTCTTGCCAAGAAGTTTCCCCCTCAGGTGACATAATTTGTGAAAATATCACGCACTTTGAGGCCAGAGAGCGGTCTACGTTGAGGGTTGATAGGTGATCTCGCCCTACGTACATTGTCTGACCCACGCACAACACCAGCAGAGGAGGAACAATCATGTATCCTGGTGAAGTTATGAAGAACCACACAGGCTTTAACTACTTCATTAACATTTTGTTCACTCAGCTGAATGGCAGACTGGAGTACCCGCCATTTTGCACAAAGAAAGCCAAAGGAACACTCCACCAGTCGCCGAGCACATGATAGGAGCAAATTAAAAATTCTGCGCCGGTGGTCAAGGTTGCGCCGGGGATATGGCATCATGACATTGCGCGTTAACTGAAACGCCTCATCTGCCACAAGGACATAAGGGACAGATTCCTGAGTGGAGCCTGGTAGTTGGCGTGGTGATGGTAGATCCAACTGGCTGGTACGTTGCCGCCGAACCATAATGGAAGTATTGAAGACTCGAGAGTCTCCCGTCCTTCCATAGGCCCCAATGTCAACAATTATAAACTTGTATTGAGGGTCGACCAGAGCCAATAATACAACAGAAAAGTATTGTTTATAATTGAAGAATTGGGAGCCAAAGTTCGGCGGCTTACGCACCCAGATATGTTTGCCATCAAGGGCCCCAATACAATTAGGAAACTGGCATTCCTCCTCAAAGTCCCTTGATATCCTCAACCAGTCTTCCATCCTTGGCTCGGGCATGACCACTTGATGGAGTCTTGACCAGATTTCACTACATGTCGACCTGACTATGCCAGAAATTGTAGATCTTCCTGTTAGAAACTCATGGTGGAGTGCGGCATAAGACAGGCCAGTGGACAGGAAGCTGAAGAGCAACAGAAAAGGAAGATTTTAGAATGCACAAATTAACCAAAAAACAGGTACATACATACCAAACTTGTTAGTGATTCAGATCTTCTAACACACATATACAGTATTTGGTCGCACAATGACTAAGTGATATTCAGTACATATTACACATAACATTCTGGTCTGTAAGTTTCAACATATCTAGAATAAGATGAGGGCATTAAAATTAGTCCACGAAGCAATAAATACATACTTTGGGCAACACATCATGAACATAGAGAATGTGGTTGTGTAGTACATACCGTAATGTATTAGTCGCTCCTCTGCAGATATCGCTTTGCGCATCCTTGTGTCCTGAAAGGTTATCCCAGGGCGCACTGTCTCCAAGAGTCGATCAAATGTTGCAAGGCTCATGCGACAGTATTGGTAGAATTTTTCCGGATGATCCCGCAGAGAAGAATAGAGGCAGTGAAAATGACCTCTTGTGAGTCGTTGCCTCAACAGTGGATGTACCCAAATGCGTCTCCTCCTCCGCGGATGCACTATCACTGGGTATGGTTGCCCAAAGCGCTGTGACAAAAGCCAGTTGAAGAGAACCTGCTCAGTTGTGTTGAAACTCAGACTGTTTGCCATGTTGCACATACAACAGCAACACACCTAGTGAAGGCAAGGTCACAAATGGACAGAATGGAGGCAGCCACCTGTTCCTGAGGCAATAAATAGGGTGCAGGCTAATGATTTAAATAGTTAGTAGGCCTCAAAACCGTTAAATGTCCATTTTGCAAGCCTGCGAGAAAATCTCGCAATACGGATTCTATACGGATTACATACAGATGCTGACATGTGCTAAATACGCGACCACACCTTGCTTACGGATGACATACGGAGCAGTATTTAGGGGTCATTCATCCGTATTACGCCTGTAAACTATGGACCGTATTTTGCGTCGGTTAGTGTGACCCCGGCCTTACTCTCATAAAAATGCCTGGAGAGAGCAATGAAAGTGACCTCTGTTCGGCATAATTCTAGTCTCTATAGCAGCAGTAAAATGGTTAACAGCAGCTCCGGCCGTTACTGTGATAAACAGATGACGACACTCTAATATGGCCACGTTTAAAGGAAGCTCCATCCACATGTGGTCTCCCAGTGCAGACGCTAAAAGCGAAGCATAGTGGTTTAAAGGGATTTCGCATCTTGGTAAAGCATCACATATCTCAAGGACATTCATTCTCAGTGGGACATTGCTTGGCAGTCCCAAAGACAATAAAAGGATGCATTTTTTTGCATGAATTTTTTCAGACTCTCTATAGAATATGGAGGAAAAAAAACCCTAAAACCTATAAAGCCTGTAGGAAAAAAACAGTAAAAGATGCACAATTCTGCAGCGTCTTTCGACGCACAGTGGGTAGGAGTTTTCATGACATCACAATTCCTTTGCTTGGACCGTAAGGGTATGTGCACACATTGCGGATTTGGCCCTGCGGATCCGCTGCAGATTCTCATGCGGTGTACAGTACCATGCTAGGCTATGGAAGTGAAAAACCGCTGTGCACATGCTGCTGAAAATTCCACGCGGAAACGCAGCGGTTTATTTTCCGCAGCATGTCAATTCTTTGTGCGGATTCCTCAGCGTTTTTACACCTATTCCATTATAGGAATCTGCAGGTGTAAAAACGCAGGCCAAATCTGCAGTAATTCCGCAGTAAATCTGCAGGTAAAACGCAGTTCATTTTATCTGCGGATTCTGCAGATTCCGAGCGGAAAAATCAGCAATGAATCCGCAACATGTGCACATACCCTTAAACATAGCAAATGTTCTGCCTCCAAAAACGTAACATTCACGCGACCTGGGAACATGGGCTAATGAGATCTCTACCGATCCCCAGACAGGACCATTCTTGGACATAGAGGAGGTGCACATGCTTGGCCTCTGCTTCATTCATTATTGTCCTACTGGAAATAGCGGGACACTATACTCGGCTTTTTCTAGTTGTCCCATGGACCATGAATAGAACATGCACACCTGAAGATGGGGCTCTGCGGTTTCCAATTCCCAGGTTGCAGAGCCGCCTTCTTCGGAATGTTGGAGGTTCCGGTGGTTGGACCTCCAGTGATCACTAAGGTTTCCCCTATTCTAAGGACAGCAGATGACTTAAATGACTCTCTGTAACTCCTGGTGACGATGATATAACTGGACCTGGCGCTGTCCACCATGCTTTCCTTCGTTTCTCAGAATCATGCTGGTGAATTTCAGAAAAAGCCTTCTAGGAACTGCCGAGCACAAACATCCCTCGGCCTGAGTTGGTTTCCTTCCACAACACTTCACATTCCAGCAGCCGTGGAATCAGATACTGTAGAAAGTAAAAAAAAAAAAAAAAAGGCTCCTCCATTGGCAAAGAGCAGCTAAGGTCAGACAAAATGACTTTTTTAATAGTTGCAGAGTTGAGAAATGAGTCACGTCCAGATAAACACGGGGTGCGGCGTGGTGACACAACAGAGCTGCAGAGCACTCCCCACTCCTGGAATCATGACACATCACACTAGAGGGCGAGTTCCAAAAATCAGCCTACCTGAGAAAGAAAATATCATGTATTTATATCCCGGCCTTGTTCCTTTGTGCTCTAATGTTTGGAAATGGTTTCGTAATCCTGTGTAATCAGCAGCGCTTGCACAAGCACAATCGCTTACTGTGAACTGTTTGCGATGTCGGTGAAATGATTGATGCCGCGCATGGATTGCTTTTCTCTCCAGCTGCTGAGCGAAAGCGCAGAGTAAAATAATTATTCTTCATTTACATACATTTGCATAAATTACGCTGCGAGCCTCTGTCCCTTGTGCATCGTCTCTGCTCACCTCTGCTTGCAGTCAGTGAATGGGGGGCATTCTTGCTTTAATCTGGCAGCTTAAAACTCCAACAAACGTAATTGATCATGGTCGTTTCAACAACCTTTTCATAAATCAATAGTACATGTGAATATAAGAAGCTTTGTAAATATATCTTATCAGAGAAATCTGCTCCTTTCTCCACTTATGAGCCACTTCTTTGCCTTCCCTTGCTTCCTGAAGCTATCCTTTACTCTGATAATTGAAATGTATCATTTATCAATCACTGCGATATTACAACTCAATTTTATGCTATGTGACTCCACTGTGTGCTATGTTTTTCTTTGTATTATATGGAAAACTCAATAAAAATTTTGGAGAAAAAAACCCCTGCTAAAATCTGATTTACCGCTAATGCTCTGATCGATTAGATCAGGGTTCCCCAACTCCAGTCCTCAAGGCCCACCAACAGATCATGTTTTCAGGATTCCCTTTGTATTGCACAGGTGAAGCAATTATCACCCTAGTAATACTAAGGAAATCCTGAAAACATGACCTGTTGGTGGGCCTTGAGGACTGGAGTTGGGGAACCCTGGATTAGATTATACAATAGCTGTCTATTGAAGTTGCAAAATGGCCACCAGACTGGTCCTTGAGGAGAGATATGTATCATCGTGGTTAGTAGCCTCAGTGATGAATGCCCTGGGAAAGCAGGCTCCAGCACGTATAGTGCTGAGAGAGTTAATAGGGGTGGTCAAGGCCAGGTTTTCAGCAGTCAAATAGATGGGTGAGACTGGCTGCTCACATAGCACCACCCGTGGTGGCATAGTATGGCAGATAAAAAGGAGCCGCAGTGGAATGAAACTGAAAGGGAGAACTGAAGATACAGATTAAATATTAGAAAAAACTTTTTGACATTGAGGGTGGAACAGTCTGCCATGAGAGGCGGTGAGTTCTCCTTCAATGGAAGTCTTCATACAGAGGCTGGACAGAGAGATGGTTTAGTGAATCCTGCATTGAGCAGGGGGTTGGTCACGATGACCCTGGAGATCCCTTGCAACTCTGTCATTCTAACATTCTATGATTCTATGAGACTAATTGTTCTGTGTGTGGAGGTGTGTGCAGACCTCCAGTGTTGTTCATGTTTGCTAAGGACTAAAGAGCTGGACACTAACCCGAGCAGGTGAACCCGCACCCCAGTGTGGACTATTTACTTTGTCTTTTCTCTTTGTGCCAGGAGAGGCTGTTTCTTTTGTGTTTGGTTATCCTGAGTGGTTGGTGAAGTTTGTAATAAACCAGCCTGGAAGTTTTATTACTGCAAGTGCTTCCTGTGCCTACCTCAAGCGCAACAGAGCAAGTAGAAACCCTACAAAGTCTATGGATAGAGGAGGGGGAAGAGAACGGAAGTAGATAGTGAGCGTCAGATAGAGGTTGGGCAATTCTACTGCTGCTTTTAGTGTTTTTTCTCAGTGCTGCCTTCAGGCTATGTACCCACATTGCAGAAATGCTGCGGAAATTTCCGCAACATTTCCACACTCCCGCCGCAGGTAAAACGCGTGCGAATTCGCATGCGTTTTTCCCACGGAAAACAAGCGTTTTGCAGGCGTTTTTTGCTTGCGCATGCCAAGCGATTAGCATCGCTTGGAAATAGGATGTTAAAATAATAAAAAAAATATTGTTATTCTCACCTGACGGTCCCCGATCTGCTCTGTGGCGCTTCCAGCATCTTCCGGTCCCAGTAATGCTTTGCGCGAAGGACCTGAGATGACGTCACGCTCGCGAGAGCGGTCATTCGCGCAAAGCATTTCTGGGACCGGAAGATGCCGGGAGCATGGTGAGTGGCGGGAAGGACTCCGGGGGCCTCCGGAGGGTGAGTATATCACTATTTTTTACTTTTATTCTATTTTTTACAGGATTATGGTACCCAGGGCCTGGAGGACAGTCTCCTCTCCTCCAGGCCCTGGGTACCTTCCACAAATGATCCGCTTACTTTGCGCATGGTGTGCATAGCCAGATGGGGAAAGTAAGCGGATCAATGCATTCCTATGGATGCGGAATCGCCGCGATTCCGCAAAAAGAATGGGCATGCTGCGGATTTTTCCGCTATGCGATTCCGCAGCGGAAAAATCCGCAGCATTAGCACAGCTTTGCGGAATCCCATAGGATTGCATGGGATGTGTTTTCTTTG
This sequence comes from Dendrobates tinctorius, assembly GCF_039654945.1. NCBI lineage: Eukaryota > Metazoa > Chordata > Amphibia > Anura > Dendrobatidae > Dendrobates > Dendrobates tinctorius. The sequence goes on from NW_027361784.1 coordinate 28,750,918, forward strand.
CGTTTTCGCGGCAATTCCGCAGCGGAAAAATGCTGCGAAGCGCCAAAAAAGCGCAACGTGTGCACACAGCCTTACAGTTACACTGCTCAAAACTGCTGTATCAATTCCTCGATCTTGCTGCTGCTTCTGAACATGTGCTACACAGAGACATACTGTAAGAGCAGAAATCCCCAATGTCTGTGTGTGCTGTGTATGGGAGACATCACAGCAGCAAGACTCGATCCTCTAGCTTAGAGACAACTGATAGAGATAAAGGGGAAACCTGGTAAAAATTGCAGAATATAGGATCCGTAATGGCGAGAAGCGATGAATCAGCCCTGAGATTTTTCAGTGGTCTTTTATAATGAGACATCTGAAAAATTGTTCTAAAAATGTGTGAAAGACTCTTTTTATTTGTTTTTCTCATAAAAACCTCTTTGCTATTTGATGTTTTGAGCTTTATTCTTCCACTTCGGGTTCCGAAAAGTGGAGCACATGTCACTTCCCTGAAGTAGATCTTAATTTTAAATGCTCCAAACTAGGCTCTGTACAATCAGACAGCAGCGGACAAAACAAAAAAACAAAACAAAACACTTCTTGAAAAAAATCTCTCCAAGGCTATGCACACACTCTGTTTTGGAAGAGTTGAAGTTATTGGAGCACAAACTGGTTTTATGCACATGGCAGCTTTTAGACACTGCGCAGCCGCTGAGTTTTCCCATTCGACTTGGCTCTGCAGGTGTTTTCGCGGTGGCTCGGGCCTCTTTTCCCTTATATGTTCATTAAGAAAGTTGGCGGCTTCCAAATGAACGTTACTTCTTTTAACTCCAGAAGAAGTAAGAAAACACTGAGCATGTTCACAGCAATGTTGTTTTTACACTGCTGCACATTATGTCCATTTTTTGCAGTAGTTTTTCAGCATATTTTTTGGTTTGATTCTGAATGAAATCCTCCTGAAAGAGACGCCGTGCCCACATCACCATCAAATGGAAACTCTCAAAATTCTCCTCAAAAATGTAGAACTCCTCATAGGTTTGGAGTTCTTGCTCTGAAAACTTGGAAGAAAAATGCTTAAAACACTGGACATATAACCAGCACGTCATTTTACAAAACAAATTAAAAGGAGGAGTCCTTCAAGTATTTTTTTTTCCAATTTTCAAGCGTTTTTTTTTTCTGAGTGGACCTACTCCAAAAGCCTCCTGAAAAAAATCTGTATGCACATAGCCTAAGGGTATGTGTATGCGACATCTTTTTTCAGGAGGGTTCCAGGGAATCACAAAAAAACTGTAAAACTGCCCAAAAAAACCCCATAAAATGTAAAAACAGCATTGCACTGCACATGTTCAGTTCTTTGTTACCTATTTTAACCATTTCAGGGGTTCTAAAACCATGAAGGAAAAAGGAAGATGAGGAAATCTGCTTCAAGAAAAGACCACTGGCCTAGGAAATCTTGGAATTATGGCTCCGTGTCTATGTAAGGAGGAGTACCAGAGCCAGGGTGCCTTTTATGCGCCGGTGCCGGAACCAGGGCTGTGGAGTCAGTAAGCCAAACCTGCGACTCTGACTCCTCAATTTCCCTCACACCGACTCCAACATATATTGCTTATATTTAAGTGAAAAATGTATTGTAGTACAATGTGAACATCAGACATTGAATCATTTTTATGATACAATAATCAAGATATTTAGATATCACATAATATCTATTTATTGGAATACAACTTTAGAACACAAAAAGCTGTAATAAATTGTAAATATGTAAGATACTATGTAATATCGATTACATATATATATATTGTGTATATACATATAGTGTATGTGTGTGTGTGTGTATATATATATATATATATATCACTATGTAATAAACTATGTATGTGGCAAAAAACAGTTTTCAACTAAAAACATAAATAACATACTAAATTACATTTGTGCAGTCTATGAATTTGTTCAAAGAAATAGAATTGCCTCCATCAGATCCGCCTTCATAGATGACCTCAAATCTGACCTAATAATTTTAAGGCCAGAGAACAACCTCTCTACACTAACTTGGGTTGGAGGCAAAGCCGTAACCACATGGGCAACATCTCTAACAATTTCCGGGTATAAATGAATTGCTTCATGCACAGTCAGTTTTGATGAACGGTTGAATTTTTCTATTTCTTTGAGAGCAAGTGAAACATTTTGCTGAAATATGGTCAATCTTCTTGCTATAGGAGATGGAGTGAAATCTTTTTCCTTGCGGCAACGCTTTCCCTGCTCCATGTCATCCAAATACTTAAAATCAAACTCCTTATCTGATGAGGATGAAGATATGGCAGCAGAAGCACTGTCAGGACCCAAGTCCTCTTGCGCCTGGCAGTCCTCCTGTAGGCCACTCATCTTAACTGCTACCTCAGTCAGAGCTTCTTTTTCTTTAGTAAGTTGTTGATCATCAAGCAGTATAAGATTACTTGGGACCACATAAACAGCTGCCAGAAAAATTTTATTTTCCAATAGCTGTGTCTGAGAGACACTGTGTGAGACACTGTGTGTGTGTGGAGCAGCTTGAGAGATGCAAAGAGATTGAACGCTGTAAGAGACTGTGCACTGCAACCCTTCATCTTGGGAGCCTGAGACCTTGCTGTGAAAGAAAGACTGAGCATTCCTGAGAGCTGTGTGACTGTGGAGCTCTGTCGAGTCCCTGTTGTGATGAGCTGCGAAGCAATATTGGACAGACATTTTACATAGAAACAGGCGTATTGCTTCTAGGAGAATTTGTGAGGACTACAGGAGGAGAGACGGCATCTTGAGGCTACAGAACTATAAGTCCCTGGCGTTTGGGCTCAGAACCGGCTGACAAGACGAGGAACCTTGCGTTGCTGCAACTGATTGGCGCTGAAGATTTGGAACTGGCTGCAGCCTATGCAATCTATATGCCTGAGAGGAGACTCACCTCAGGTTAAAGGTACCATAGTTATAGATACCCAGGTATCCCTAGTTGAAGTGCTTAAGGACCTTTGTATTATATTTATATGTATTGCTATTGTAGGTTTGTATAGGTTATATTCAGTGTGCCATTCCAGGGGGGTCCCTTAATATCACTACATTCGATTTACACCTGTTCTCTGAGTACCTGAATTGACCTTTCTGATAGGTAAATTGATTTCAAAACCGTATGTAATACAGTCTTCAAGGAACCTTGGATTGGCATAGTGATTTCAGCTCCGGCTGAGTGAGTGTACTGTGTAAGGGTATTCAATCTGTTTCTTTCATATACTACGTTCTACTTTATCTGCTGTTTGAGTAAACACTCTTTGGGGATTTCTGCCTCAGTCTCGGTTTGTGACCCACGGGATCTTATTCGGACCTCCGGTCATTACACAAGCACCTTGACCGACCCGCCGCAGCAGTGCTCACGGCAGATAGGCGATCCTCAGACAGACCTCCGCCATCCTCCCAGACAGTTTCTGTCCCGAAGTCACAGAACGGAACGCTGATAGAACGCCAGGCAGTGCCAGGTATCCAAAGGCCAGAAATGTCGTATGCTGCAGCGCAAAGTCTCGCTCTAGCGGCATTTCACATTGGACCCCGTACCAAGTCAGCCCTTGGTACAGGAGAACCGTTCATTACCCAGAGACTCCATCGAGAAGATCCGCGCTGCTGTGGTCGGTGCCACTGTTGGATTCCCGCCAAGTAGAGACTCCATCTAGACGACCCGAGCCGCTGTTGTCGGTGCCACCGTTGGAGCCCTGAACCCTCCTACGCCTGAAGACTACATTCTGATAAGTTTAAACTCTTTCTTAACTCTCATTCGTCCCTTACCAACCCTGTCATACTTCCAGTTATACCCTGTCCAAATTCCCTTACCCGTCCTTTGTCCTATTACTACCCCTTCCTATTCCGTTACTCCCTGTGTGGAGTATACCTGTTGTTAATAAAATTATTTTAACTCTTGATCTGTCTCCTGTCCGTGGTGACATCCTGTGTTCGTGCGATTTCTACATCTACATACCCTTATGTTATTTTCACAGTGAGTTTTTCAGCCGTCCAGAAACTATGAGCTTTTCCAGTGGAAACTGGTGGAGTTTTTGATGGAATTTATCTGTTTTTTGAAACTTTTCCTGAACAGTTTTCATTAACTTTGCTTTTCCTGGAGTGTTCTTAGCAACCTTTTGATTGGTCAGTGACTAGTTAGATGACTTCAAGATCTACTTCCAAGAACTAACACGCACTTTATTTTTTCCATTTGGAATTTTTCAAAACCCCGTCAGGAATTTTTTGGTTTAAAATCTCCTCTTCTGAACAGCAAAACCTAGGAACTAATAGAAAGAGTGTTTCATGTTTCAAGCATTTTTTAGGAGGATTTTCGAGCAGATTTTCAAAATAGTTCTGTGTCTTGTCCTGCTGGCCCTGGAGTAATGAAAAGCATGGAAAAAATGGGGTCAACCGGGAGGCGCAACAACTACAGCAAACATTTAGTTTGCAAGAAACCAAAACTGGTAAAATGACCGCTCTCACTTTTGTTGTGGTGGACGATACCATCACCATAGCTCGTTCTCTGGCTGCGTCATAGCATCGCGGCCAAAGTCAACGTGCGGCCCCAGCCTTAAAGTGTGGTTCCACTGTGTCAGATTGTGTTGACATGAACTTATTACAAAATGCAAACAACATTAAAATTGTGCAAACATTTCTCCGACTTAATTGAGCTTTGTAATCTGTGGGTCTGGTCCAAATCTTGAGTGCTTTTCTGTGATCCTCAGCAAACACCCCCCCAAAAAAGACCTGTGCAAACAGCTAAATCAGAGTTTTCACACCCTGTTCCATGCCCTGGGTGATGACTATATCAGTTACTGAGGTGACTCAAGATCAGGTGACCAACGGGAAGCTCAGAATATTCGATAAAATTCTGCACAAAATGCCACTTTCACTGTCCACTGGAGTCTCAGAATTATTTAACCCCCTGATATATTTGCACACTTTTGCAAATCAAACATCAAGGGCTTCATTACTTAGCTACATCAGGTGTTTCAGATAAAACACATCAAATACACGGACTGGCAAGGACTTCTTTGACAGGAGCCTTGAGAACCACCTTCTATTTGCCAATATCAACGACTCTTCTTTTGGTTACATCCGTGGCAATCTGCAACGATGTCATCAGGCCACGCCAGCTGATCAAAAGAGGAGCTGCTGATGCCATCAGGTCGAAGATAGTTCTCAGGGCTCTCGTCCGACAGCCACAGATTACTGATGTGGCTGCTGTCAATCGATTTGCATCAATTGTGAAAAAGACTTACAGACACTGGCCCAATTCATTATTTGAAGTCACTATACTTTTTTGGCTTGCGGTATTCTTTATTTTTTTTTGGGGGGGGGGTTTTGTGCTTAATTTTTCAAAATGGCGTATGTGGTTCAAAGATTTTGTGCAAAGTCAAAAACCGTTTTTATTTTTGTCTTTAACCTTTTTTGCAACCTTTCAGTAAAAAAAAGTCACACATTTCGCAAAATGTCACTAAAATTGTAGTCATGCATAATATCTCTCCGGGGAATGGAGGTTGTAAGGGGCGCTAGAGTACGTACATTTGTGCAAAAGTATAGCACCTTTTTGAAAAGTCATAAAATAGGAATAAAGTGAATAAATCTGGAAAAATTAAACCTCGTACAAAATGGCAAACAAAAAATAAATGAACACATAAAAAAGTGTTTTTGGAAAAAGGGCAAAAGAAAAGATGAATGTGGCGCAAATGAAAAAGAACAGAAGAAAACTAGACACAATAAAAAAAAAGTGATTTTTACCCCACAATCAATGAGATCTATAAAAATGAACCCCCCCAAAAACAAAGCAGAAATGAGTTTTATTTTTCATCATTTCACCCCAATTGGCAACTTGTTCCTATAATTCAGTAGATTACATGGTAAAATGAATGGTGTCATACACAACTACTACTTATCCAGCAAAAAAAACAAGTCCTTATTTAGGTAGGGTGGCCGACAAGGGGGGGGTGACCTGCTTCTTGCCGCAGACAGACACGAGATGGAGACAGAATTTGTGTTCAACAGGTCCGCTTTTATTGGCCGTCCTCCTGATGACCACAGCAATACACCACAGCAGCTTCACACTTCTTCGAACAAAGACCCGGGTACCTTCACTCTCTTTTCCTGTAGTCGTGGTGTCCCCCGTGGTTCTTTTCGCCGTGGCTGCCACAGCGCTTCACCAATCTGAGTACATCGTCCATTTGGTACCCCCAGGCCATCTCCGTCTGTGGCTTCTGTCATTTGGGCCACCCCCCTGACCGTCTCAACTGTCAGTCCCCTACAGAGCCTCTTCTCTGTCCTCTCTCTTCAGCAAAGCCTCCTATCTCTTGCACTCCCCTCACTGACTGACTTTTCCAGAACCTTCCCTCAGTCTTTTATCTGTCCCGTTCCGGTAACCCCGCCCACCATGACTTGACAGTTTCTTCAACCAATGTCAATTATTCAGTCCCATCCCTACACTCTCCACTGCCCTCTAATGATCAAACTACAATACTACACACTTTCTCTTTATCTCCAGCTGTTTCCCATCTTTCACTCTAACAGTCCACCCACAATACACTATACCTCTGCCTCACCACTGCAAACAGGTCCGCCCATCAATCCACCTTCCCTACACTCTCCCTTCCTTTATCTATTGTCGACCTCGACAATCTTGTCTCCCTCTTTTCCATTCTGAAACTTCCCCACCCTCTTTTGTCAGGACGGTTGCTGAGCCAGACTCACGATATGCGGGGGCTGAACCAAACCGGAAGCAATAGTGCTCCGAGTAGCTTACGGCTCACTCGCAGCATGTATGCCACCATGACAATTCCTTTAGTTTGGGTTAGATCCATCCGGGCTACTCTATGGATGCATTCCTCACACTTTTCTCCCTTTCTGTCACCTTCTTTCATTCGGACCGTGGCCCTAACCTTCCAGGTCATCATCAGGCTCTTCCTGTCTTTTGTGGGGGTGTATGGCTGGTACTCGGGGTCTGACCTAGGGACTGTTGTCTGCTCTACTCCCAGCCATCTCTTCTGTCCCGTCAATTTTAGTCATGGCCGGCGTTTTCCTCTTTACTCTCGGTACCCGGGACCTGTTGAACATTTTCATTTCATTTTTCTTTTTTTTTTTACATATAACATTTCAACAATTATCTATAGTTTTTTTTAACTATGCCATGTTTAATACTACTATAATGAACCTTTTTTTTTTTTTTTTTTTTTTTTTTTTTTTTGCATTTTTTTTTCAAGAAAACATAGCAACTTCTTTTTCAAGTAAGACATAAACATGGGTGCTCCCCCTTCCTTTATAGAGAGCACCTTCCCCATGCATCTCAGCCACAAAAGGAACGGGCATATTCTACCAGTTTCGAGGACGTCAAACTGTCCCCAGGATGTGCAACAGTGCACAACAGTCCCGGCAGTCCTTTGAAAAAGATACTCCGGGCCACCTCCTGGGGGCCGATGTTTCGCCAACAACAATGGACTCCACAGCCGTGGAAACTCTGGGATGCTTGCAGTGTCCCTGGGCCTTGAGTGTTCCTAATGCCCGAGACCCAAGAGTCCTTGTCTCTTTATGGGGGCTCATACCCCTCAGGGTAGGTATTGACTGCTACCGCATAGTAGCCGCGGGGGTAATACTCCTTGTAATAGGAGACTAGGTCTCCCTCCCGCAGATCCCGGCCCTGCTTGACAGATGTTACATTTAAATATATTTTGCAGCCGGTGGCGAGGTCCCGAATGAAGCCGTGGCCCTTGGCGGTATCCATATACACCAGCCGCCCATACGTACGAGGGGTAGACATGGCGACCTCCCCCTTCTCATGAAGCAGAGCCTACACCTCCCACTCTTTGGCCTTTTTCTGCTTGATAATCTCCGCAACCCAAGCGGAGGGTCCGGTATAGGCCACAGAGTCCGGTGGGCGGGACGCGATTGAGAGTGGAGCAGAGGCGGCCGAAGACATTGGGGAGCAGGCCGCAACCGGAGTAGCAGATGGGACAGAGGCGGCCACAGGCATCGTCGGATAGGCTGTGGAGTCGGCCTCAGCTGGGAACAAGGCAGCAGTGGGCTCCGGTGAGTAGGCTGCAGCCAAAGCCGCGGATGGGACGGCGGCGGCCGCGGATGCCGGTAAGTAGGCTGCGGTGATCTGAGGCGGGCCCGAAGTGACGGCAGGCCCCGATGGATAGGCCGCAGCCGGAAGACGGAGCGCAGCAGGGGCGGCCGCAGGTTGGTTTCGTGCCATCGCCGCTGGGCGGGGAGGCTCGGGGGTTGTTGTCAGGAGCCGTAAAGTCATCCGGGGCCGTAGTCGCTGGAGAGTGGGAGGTCGGCCGGGAGGTCGAGGGCCGGTGTCAGGGCCCAGGGGCCTGTCTTGTGTAATGGGCGTGGGGGCGGTATCCGCCGGCGATGCCGCCGGCTGGGTCGGGGGAACGCTCACCTTCCCTGGCGCCGCGGCTCCCAATAGGCTTTCCCGCAGCTCCTTCAATAGCCATTGGTCTTCACCCCGCCGCCCGGCAGGGCCGGCCTCCAGGCCCGATGGCTCAGCAGGGAGAACTCGTGCAGATTCTTCCAGCGGCTGTTCCAACAAGGTCCGGGGTACTGAGAATGGCTCCCAGGAGCAAGTCTCCCGGCAGGATTCGATCTCCTGATGCCATTTCCATTCCAGGCGTCCGAGGCCACGGCAGCTGCAGCGTCGCATCTCGTCCGAGTTCCCGAAGCTCAATGGCGCCAAGCAGCTGCACCCAATCTCTCCACCTGGGCCACTCCCGTTCTTGGGTGGGTCGTTGATCGGCCTCTCCACCCACCTTCCAGGGTCCAGCATGGGAGGGCGGCTGTCTCCTGATGTAGGCCGCTCCCCCCAGGGGCGGGTGCAACATAGTCCCAGGTTGTCCACCATGGCTGCAAACTTCTGTGTATCTTTTTGGTGCTGAAATGCCACAGCCATTTTGACAAAACACTTTTCCGCTCCTGATCCACCAGCAATCCTAAGCACAGTCCCAATTTGTAATCCACAGGGAAAAATAAAATCTTCACCCCGTACAGCTTGGGGTCCTTTGGTACTTTGAGGCAGGCTTGCTGCTGAAGGTGTTGTATTTGCGGCAATAATCCTGCCGACTACGCCAAATGTAGGTAGGGTGGCCGACGGGGGGGTGAACCGCTTCTTGCCGCAGACAGACACGAGACGGAGACAGAATTTGTGTTCAACAGGTCCGCTTTTATTGGCAGTCCTCCTGATGACCACAGCAATACACCACAGCAGCTTCACACTTCTTCGAACAAAGACCTGGGTACCTTCATTCTCTTTTCCTGTAGTCGTGGCATCCCCCGTGGTTCTTTTTGCCGTGGCTGCCCTAGGCCTATCTAAAACAGCGCTTCACCAATCTGAGTACGTCGTCCGTTTGGTACCCCCAGGCCGTCTCCGTCTGTGGCTTCTGTCGTTTGGGCCACCCCCCTGACCATCTCAACTGTCAGTCCCCTACAGAGCCTCTTCTCCGTCCTCTCTCTTCAGCAGAGCCTCCTATCTCTTGCACTCCCCTCACTGACTGACTTTTCCAGAACCTTCCCTCAGCCTTTTATCCGTCCCGTTCTGGTAACCCCGCCCACCATGACTTGACAGTTTCTTCAACCAATGTCAGTTATTCAGTCCCATCCCTACACTCTCCACTGCCCTCTAATGGTCAAACTGCAATACTACACTCTTTCTCTTTGTCTCTTGCTGTTTCCCATCTTTCACTCTAACAGTCCACCCACAATACACTATACCTCTGCCTCTCCACTGCAAAAAGGTCCGCCCGTCAATCCACCTTCCCTACACTTAGCTACATCAACTGATGAATAAAAAAAAAAGTTATGGCTCTTGAAAGAAGAGGAAGAAAAAAATGAAAGCGCAAAAAATGAAAAATGTTTGCTTCATCAAAAGGTTGCAGCCACCACTAGAGGGAGCTAAATGCTTTTGACTTAATTTAAAAAAAACAACTAGGATCCCTCTGATGGTGACTGCAGGTTTTATCCTATGACTGCACAGGGGAATTCGAAAATCTGTATCAGACAAATGGATTTACGTCCTCTTTAGGAATATATTCTAAAAGTAATCAGTGCGGGTTGTTGGACTTAAATACAGTGTTATGTTAAAAGTGTTGAAAACTTAAAGGGGTTGTCCGCAATTTGCTTGCCTAATTAAATGGGTTTGCCAGGTTACTATATTGGTGTCTTATCCTTAGAGTAGGTCATCAATATCAGATCAGAGGCAGTGTGACCTCTGCCGATCACCTGTTCTTGGTGCCGGTGTCGGCTAGAAGGGATCAGTTGTGGAGCAGAGATGATTACCTCCCTGGATACCCTTTTCTTAAAGTAAAAAAATAAAACTGGTTGAAGTGGCCACAGAACTAATTAGTCTGATAGACAGGTTTGGAGGAAAGGTGGCACCGTTGTATTTTCCCCAACTTGCGCGTTTTTCCTGCACGCTTCCACACGGGGATTATTAGCGGGTGCACACTTGGCGCCTGGATCTTCCTTTTGCTTATACTACGATCCGCCATTCTTGCCCTCTAATGAAAGTACAATATTTACTCCTAACAAACCTCCGTCCTCCCGGTGACTCATGTGTTTGTTACCCAAATGTAAACCCACGATATGTTCCCTTTGTTTTGTAAACTTGTTGCAGCAGTGCCGGAGCTGCGCTGACGCACCGTGCACAAAGCAAATATGAACCGGACATACGTGTCACTTGCAAATTTCCACTCGAGTACCGAGAACTCCCTTCGCTAATCCTAATTATAGCACCTCAGCAGATGATGCTGAATGAAAATACCTATTAAAAGACCATCACCTATATAACCGCCAGAGAGTGACCATATAGTTGTAGATACTAGTCCTGCAGACAGTAGAGCTAATTACAGAACAGTTACATACAGTATATGGCGACGTCCAGTTATTTTACCTTTTATTTTCCATCCGGCCCTGACCATCATTATGACTTCTTTCAGCCACTACTTGTCATTTTTCACATCTCACATTTCCAGCACCATCACCGCCTAGTCCCAACCTCCACAAACTTCAGTTTATACAGATAGGGCCCCTTAAATAAATAATAATGACCAGAGTGCCCCTTTATTAAGTAATATTGTCCCAACTGCCCCTTAAAAAGTGATAAAGCCTCAGAAATTAACAATGCCCCTTAGTGTTCTATTTAATAATGACCCCTGAGTGCCTCCTTAACAATTAATAATGCTGTAAATGCCCCTAAAATATAGGGCGCCTATTTCAAAGTAATGCCTAAGAAAATAAAATGATAATTACTCTGAAGTCCCTGACAAGCTCATGGGCTGATTCTTCTCCTTCCCAGCACAGGCAGAGTGCTGAGGTTACATCTGTGCACTGCGACTCTGATGTCTTGTATGTTCTCCCAAGGACTATGGGATCCGCATGAACAGGGGTCCCGTGACCCCAGTGTGAATGGAATGGTAGTGCACATGTAAGACCACTGCTCTATTCATATCCATGAGGCTATGTCAGTGGTAATGTCCACAGGTGGTTAAAAGAAAAAGACAAGCAAATCTTTAGTTTAATTCGTCTATCATGCTCCGCCTCTGAGGACCTGTACTAATAGTAGCATAGAGTATCAGCTTTTCCAAGGTTTTTCCTTTAAAGGGTTCTTGTTACCGTAGGAGACTGGAGCATAGAAAACAAAGTGAAGAAAAGCCGTGCGGAACTATTTTGAAGGAAAAAGGTTGCAGAATGGAATGGTTTAGGGTAGTGCCCAGGTGACAGTGACAAAACCAGCCTTCGATATAAAAGGTCAGCGTGCCAAAATGAGAGGAGATTTGATGCCAGGAAAGTTGATAGACACTCTCGCAGCAGCTACAGCAGCCTAGATAGTAGGCCACAACCATGGGTACCAGTCAGGTACAGACCGAGACTGCCATGGTCAAGCACTGAAGACCAGAGCTACGCCGGTCAAGGCCCAGACTGCACGCCTCAACGGAAAACACCGAAGACCTAAACGATGACAGTCAAGGTTCTCGACCTAGACAATGCCGGTCAACAGTCAAGGACCAGCTCCACCGATACAGACTGAGGAGACGTTCGTTGGTGGTCAAACACTGAAGAGGCCCTGGGAACACCTGGCCTGAGACTCCACCCTGGGCCAATAATTGAAGGAGACGTGTGAGACGTGCCGTCAGATCCTGCACGGACTTACGCTACCGGACGTGGGCAGGGGGAGGGCTGCAGACCAGACGGGGCCAACTGACGCTAGAGCGGTTAAGAGAGCGTTGATAGACTTTGTAAGAGGCCGAGACAGCTGAAGAAACGTCTAGAGACTGTTCCCGATAAATACTGGGCTTGCCCCCCCCCTCAAGACCTAAGTTGGACTGAAGACTTGGAGCTGATACTGGAGTTTCCTGCTGTACACTAATCCATATACCTCTGTTATATAACTGCTGGTCAAACACTCAGTAAATATAGTCCTTTTGTGATTTCTCATTTTCAGTCTTTGTTTCTTTTTCATATTGTTAATCCAATAATGAAATTGTTGTCTCCACCTGGTGTCTCTGTTGTTGCTTTTAGTCACCTGCGTTCACTACCATGAAAATGCGGGATATGAGCAATACAATTTTGAAACTTCTTTCTAGACTTACCGATAGCTGTCAATCACTGATTAGGACTGCCCACTGGACTCTTAAGCTTAGAAGCAGCAGCAAAGATATAAATGAATAAAATAAAAGTTAATCAAATTTTTTCCCCTACAAATCTAAATATAAATCTGCCCTATAACATGCAGAGCGTGTTTGACATACCGACCACGAATTCCAAAAATAATATATGTGAGCGGCAGTCACTTATTAACATTTCCAATTTTGACCATGATTTTGCAGACATCATATGCAGACGTCATGAGGACCCCAAACAATATTCAGAAATAACGCCACTGCCCGGCGAGAGCTGTCAATTGAAGAATACTCTGCATGGATCTGTATGCACTGAGCCCCCTAGTGGCAGTTGCATAGTTCCATCTATTACATTACATGCAATTTTCAGTACAACACTAATCACCATAGACTATAATTGGCAGCAGAAAAGTGAATTAAGAGGAGCAAAGATAAGTGACTACAGGAAATCAAAGATAAGAATTGAATATTCCATATGTTGCTATGGAAAATAAACCGCAACACATACAGATATATGGGACCACAGTCACAGGGGCTCGACCACAACAGGGTCGGGAGAGGAAGGTGATATCTTCAACTGCATCTACATTCAGCCACTAACAAAAGGGGGGGGGGCTGCTACTGGATGGGGGCCAATAAGATGGATATTATTAATGTATGAGGTCCACAGAGGCAGGATATTGGTATTATATTGGGGCACAAAGGGGAATATTACTACTGTAAGGGGGCATTAAAAATGGAAACAGCTACTGACAGGACAAAAAGGGATGTCACAGGGCAGTTGTGGGAAAACAGGGGACGAGGAACTTGGGCCCCTGAACTGCCTCTCAGGCTAAGGGGGTGCCCTGACTTTCCTTAACTTGTGGGTACACTTGATGGTAGTGAGGCCCAAGTCTCCGACCTGTCCCTATTTCCTGTTTAGCCCTGAGCTAAACCCCCAACCCCCTCCCCAGGAAGTGAGACAGGGAAAAACTGAACTGCACCAAAAACCAAGGGAAAGATAAAACAGACACCTTGGGGTTAAATCAACTAAAAAAACAAGAAACAGTTTTATCTGATGCAATGCACCGTACAGCAGAGTAAGGCTCCTGAACTCAGCTTTCAGCAGAACCACCACTGCACCAGGTAGTTCCAGTCTTCACCACGGTTGGTATCAAAAGGAAGTGTATCACCAACACCAGCTGATACCTCATGTGACCTTTTATAGGAAGGATGGAGTGGTCACCACCTACTAACTAAACATGTAGTAACACCAGCGGCCACTAGGGGGGAAAAACCCACCAGCAGACTAACTAAACTTGTAGTAATACCAGCGGCCACCAGGGGGGCAAAAACCCACCAGCAGACTAACTAAACTTGTAGTAACACCAGCAGCCACTGGGGGCAAAAACTAATATTAACCCCGATGGCCTGAAAGGAAAAACGTTTATATAAGAGAATCCAGAATCTGACACAGATCCAAAAATGGATCGTGACAAGGGAGTGACAAAGAGGGACATTACAACTGTGCTTGTGTATCAAAAGTAGATTATTGGACAGCACTGAGACAAGTCCTGGCTGGAAGGAATTGTCATAGTGGTCTGCGCCGGATGGAGAAGAAAAGACAAAATGAGTTCCTTTAGGTTTATTGTAGATATCACTGGATTTACATATTCTGTATACACTTATATGATCTACTGTTTTTTTTCAGCACCAGTATGGGGATAGTATTAGTTATTTAGTAACCGGATGAATGTGTTATTTAGTACCATTAATTACAAAATTATCCAATTGCTGTGTTTTTTGTGAGATTTATATATTATATTTTTATTACTATTTTTTTTACTGGGGGAATGGGGTGTAAAACATGAACTTTATAGACTCTAGCAAGACCACTGGCAATCATGCATCTGAGCAAAATGCTGGTGGCGATGGGGGACCCAGGCCTAAACACCACCCAGGGGTCCGCACTCCTGATGTGTCATACTATATATCATACATATAGGGACGTCTAGAGAGAGGGGTAAGACAAACATAAAACTGGGATCAAAGTCACCGGGACCTCCTGTCACTAGTGGTTAAGGATGTTCTAGTATCAAGCATCTGATGAAAGAGACCTCAACCTCATTTTTATCATTGTGGGTGGAAAATCATGATTTCAGCATCTGCATTTAATATTCTTGTGGCTGCAGAGAGACTTCCAGGAGCCTAAGGTCAAGGTCACCGCGACCTTGAATAAATCTCTTTCACCTGATTCCTAGAGCGGCAGGCACCGTACAGTAAAGGCACGGCCGGGCTGGAACGCACAGCGTGAGAAATTCCTCCTGAGGCTACGAGTAAAACTAGATCCGCTCTATAAAATAAAACAATAATTAAGATTTTATTTCCTACTTTCCGGTTGGGTGAGATAATTGACGCTGCAGAACAAGCCGTACGGTAGGGCAAGCCGTCGGTACGCCACAACAATTACCTCCTCTAACACCAGGATTATCTAGATATAGATTTATATATTGTTTTACTGAAAGGGAAAATCGTGATGCCCATTACAGTCGCAGGGAGACATTCTTTCCAGATTCGTGACAAATGAGGGAAAAACGTCTCTTGGAAGCCAGTGTCATTCAGTATTTCTGAGAATTTACTAGGCCACTGCCTGGTACAGGGATTACTCACAGGACAGAACGGACAAAGCAAAATGTCACGGCAGAAGAAAGGAAGCGATTCACAGCCGCTTTCCTCCATTCTTCTCTATGTACTGTGTGTATGTGCATATTATTTATGCTTCTGTAGGGACATCCGGGGTTGGGGATCCCGTCGGTAGACATTGGCCATCGAGAATATATCTGGGATCTCTCGCTGCATCTCTGACACCATTCATTTTGCATACAATGTACTGGAAAATTAGGGGAAAAATTGCAAAAAAACTGCAGTGAAATGGTGAAAAAAATGTCATTTTACTTTTCTTTTTTGTAACGTGTGTGTTTTGTTTTCACAGCATTCATTGTTCAATGAAAACTACCTTGTAGTTTAATTCTCCAGACCATTCAGTTTGCAGGAAAGACAAATCTGAGCAGAATTTTCTTTCGAAAGGTTAAAAATATTCTCAAATTTGTAATAATAAAAATGGCTTTGCGTTGTCATTTTCTGGATACTGTAACTTTTTTATTTTCCATTGTTAAGGGCATTTTTTGGAGTTTTAATTGATGCTGTTTTTGGGTACATTAGATCTTTGATTGCTTTTTATTACTTTTTTGGGGGAAAGGTATTTTGATAGATTGGACTTTTGAGGAAGTGACTCTTTAAATTTTGTACAAATTTTTCTAATAAATCTTATTTTTACGGGAGGAAAGGAAGTTGATTTTAAGGCTTTTTAAAATATTTTGTTAAAACTTTTTGCTTCCTTTTTAGGGGGTTTGTACCTTAAAAATCGTCTGATCGCTAGTTCTGTATACTAAATGCGAGGACCTCAGTGACATTATCACTATGTCAAAAATAGGGGGTAAGGCTATAAATAGCCACCCTAAACAAAGGAACACCTAAAGCACCCACTCCAATAGATATGCATGCAAGGAGGAAATAAGAGTAACTGGGTGAATATAGTAAAAATACATCTTTATTAGTTTACATATATATCTCATTGTACAAACACAGACAGAGTTAAACGACACCACAGGATTGAAGACAGAATTACCCAAGAAAAACAACCAGCCACATAGTGTCAAAATAGCAAGACAATATGTATGGTTTAAGAACAAATATAGCAACAGTCAGGTAAATAACCAGTGTCTGCTAATTCCCCATCCTCCGGTTAGAGAGCTCCTACACCAATTTGTGAAGCCATTATAACAGCCAGTGTGCAAAAATAAATATGGCCAAGTGTAAGAGCGATATCTTACCAGATGTAAGGATGGAGGCTAAGTGGACCTTCCCTTGAGAAAGCGTGCTTCCAGTCACGCGAAACGCGCGTCGGGTGTTCCCTCTACCTGGCCCGGGTCCACTTAGCCTCCGGAGGATGGGGAATTATTAGACACTGGTTATTTACCTGACTGCTGCTATATTTGTTCTTAAACCATATATATTGTCGTGCTATTTTGACACTATGTGGCTGGGTGTTTTTCCCGGGTAATTCTGTCTTCTATCCTGTGGTGTCGTTTTACTCTGTCTGTGTTTGTACAATGAGATATATATGTAAACTAATAAAGATGTATTTTTACTATATTCACCCAGTTACTCTTATTTCCTCCTTGCATGCATAGTTCTGTATACTGTCGTGCCACATTGCAGTATATAGCAAAAATCACGGGTTTCTTATGAAGCCCAGACTGTGGTTGGGCTTCACAGGAGCACAACCATGGGAAAAGTGGAGGAGGGGGTATTCAGCAAGCCCCCATCAGCTGTGGCAAAACACATCGCAGGATGAAGGACGGTAGCAGGTCAATGTGGTATGTTAAGGGGATTGCATGACTTATATGCTGCTGTCAGAGACCGAGAGCAGCATTTATGGGGTTAACAGCAGCGATCAGAGCCAGTTCCAGTTATTGCTGGTAGCAGCAAGTGCCAGCTGTGTAATAGGACTTACGGGTATTGCACAGGATCACCTCCTGAGCCCTCTCCGTATACCCACACCTGGTTGGTGAAGTACATATATGCCACACGCTGGGAAGGGATTAAGCATCGAGTTGTCTGTCTTCAATGGCTGTATTACTCGCAGTACTAAGAATATTTGTCCAAGGTACTGCCTCCCAGTCTGGACAGCATGGTCCACTCTCTTACCGTGAATATTGGAAGTGTGAAACCAAAAGTGGCAATAAACTTGACACTGGCGCCATACTGCAGCGATTTGGCTCACACCCCTAAACAGCGCTGTTCTCACTGATGATCAGCTCTGATGAAGGGCTAAATAGACCAAAACGTTAATTTGTGAATTGCCGATAAATCTATTCTGTTTGTAAAGTTCTGCATGCCAAGTTTATTGCTTATTGGATTACGGCTTGGAACCCTACTTGGGCACCAGAATCGCTCACCAGGAGTGGCCGAAAATTCCTTTTCTGCATATTGGAAGTGTGAAACCAGCCATACCCCCACCACTCATGTACCTGTTGGCCTCCCCTTAGGTGGTTTTACCCTTAATTTGCCCTCTCAAAGTTGTAAATGTTGTATTGGCTCAGTACCAATTGTCGTAATTGGATGCAGAGATTTTACCAAAATATCCACGGTGAGAACTATTTGTTTAGCACGGGAATTCGGGATTATATTTTACTTTTATGTTCTATGTAAAAATCTAAACTTAATTACAAAAAAGTTAATAAAAAATTATAAATAGTTTGATTGTATTGTTATATGTGGCTTTTTTGCGATCTTAGAATGTTTCTGTAGACTCCATAAGTGGCAGACATACAATCCTCGATGAACCGGGCTTTATGTAAGACACAGACAAAGTCGGTTTGGTCCGTGTCAGCGTCTCCTCTATCATAAATTTTTATTTTTTTTTATTAAAGATCCCATCATGCATATTACTCATACTAACCAGCTCAAGCTGATTTATAAGTCATTTATGTAATAGATTTATAAAAAGGCTAAAAATACAGAGATGGAATTAAATGAAAAGGTCAAGAGATGGAATTAGTAGTTAAAGCAACTGCAGCAGACATCCCTGTTAGTCTTTTATTTTTAATCGGGCGTTTCGGATTTCGCATATGGCAAGTGGGATCGTTTTATAACCGCGGTTACATGAAGGTGAAGAACCCGCAAAGATCTGGCAGGCAATGAGAGAGCAATGAAAGGTAAAAAAAAACAAAGAAGATGTACAATGTATTCCTTACCTTCTTGGTTTTTTGGGGCTTATTTTTTGGACTTCTAGACAGCTGAAAATTGGGGGAAAAATGTATTGCTCGTTAAAACTTCCCTGGTGGTTAATATTGACTTTGGTATCCTCTTTTCTTGTTTTTTAGGGAATAAGATTTTAATCCATAGTGATCTAAATCATGTGTGCCAAAGAAATGGTCAGTAGCCTTCATTGATATGCGCTACAGTCCAGTCCAGTGAAGGACACACATCGACACTTGGTTACAAAGTTGTTGCATGCGCCACTAGCCCACTAGTGATCATGTACTGTAGATGGCTACTTGCAGACTCCTTGATTGGGCACCAGATAGTAAATTTGGTTGCCAGTGACCAGAGCAAAGTAATAAACTTCCATGGACCACCAGACAGGGCCCACAATGTTTTCAACTTGTGTCAGAAAATCCACAACTTTACACTTACATTCATGGCACCACTGAGCTCCCAACACAACAGCCATTGTCTTCGCCATTGCTTCAGGATGAACAAGGAAAGCAGTCAGGGAGATTGCCATGACTCTTAGTAAAGTATTACAAGCATCAACTCATTGGACTTTCTACTATTTATCCACTTTTGTAAGTTGTTCCCGTTTATGAGACTGGTGCAACCACTAAGCTTGTTGCCTCATGTTAGGAGCTGTAACATTCATGCTTTTTGCCTCACTGTGAGTAAAGTTGTTACACTGGCATCTGTATCCAAATGGTATTCCAATTTCAGAAAACCATTGTCCTGCAGCTGGGCTTTCCTCACCTCCATTTTGTCTTGGCCTCTGCTCCGAGTGACCATTGTTGTCAACAGTGTTGCAGCTAGTCAGTGAGTTCAGCGGCGCTTCTTGAGTAGATGACACTTGCCTCTTAGAGCCGCAGAGGTCACTGATTAGCTACAGCGCTTCTAACATGGTGTCAGCGCTGCAGATAATAACAGCTAGCGGGTGCTGGATCCAGGGAGGGTGAGAGAAGCATAGAAGACGAGTCCTGTTGTAGATTTCTGCTTTCAGCAGAATCATTAGCATTCAGACATTGTGGGAGAAATAACTGTTTGCCTAGACCATACAGCAGCCATTATCTGCTTCACCTCAACATGGAGGATTCAAGAAGAGAAACTGGACACAGACAAGGCAGAGAAGTCGCACAGAACAGTATTAACAAACAATGGACACATCTGATTTCTGCTCATCGCAGTTCCGCACCCCATAAGCCTGAAGCTGTTGTGTACTCTAACAAGTCCAGCCGTCCACTTGTAGCACAGTAAATATCAGCGTGTTATTTCAGTCCACATAAAAAGCAATTGTTTTCCTTAACTATTAGAATAACTGGCAGCCATAGGCCGGGTAAGATCAATGGAACTGCGAATCCTGATATTTCCTCCTTCCAGATCTACTGCAGTGTTATTTGTTTCTCATGCTGGGAAGCACATGGAATCTGTTAATAAATGATTAGTAAATTGTTTTGAATCAGTTTCTAGTTAACTTCTTCATTAGTAGGGCGCTGTGATGTAGATGTACATATGGCACAGAGACTAAGGGCGCAGTCAAACAGCCATATTACTCTTGCGAAGATTGTGTCGCAATCCTTGGACTGGCCATCGGCTCTCCTGACCTGAACGGGACAGCATGTATTTCCAGGCACCTATCACATTCAGGTCAGGCGAGCAGCTGGCCAGTCCGAGGATTGCGATGTAATCCTTGCACAAGTAGTATGGCCAACATGTGGTGGACAGTATGGAGAGAAGGCAGCATGAGGGGACAGTATGGATGGGGCAGTGTATACGGGAATGTATGGAGGGAGGCTGAGTTTGGGAGACAGTATGGAGAAGGGCAGATTATGGGAGACTAAACGGGGAGGGGGCAGCATGTGGGGGACAATATGGAGAGGGTGCAGCGTGTGGAGGACACTATGGAGGGGATCAGAATTTGAATGACAGAATGGAGTGGGTAAGCGTGATGGGGTAAGTATGAAGACTGGGCAGCATTTGGAGACTGCATAGAAGAAGGCAGCTTGCAAAGAACAGTATGGAGGGGGCACCGTGTTGCGGACAACATGGAGAGGGGGCAGCGTGTGGAGGTCAGCATGACGAGGGTTAGCATATGGGAGACAGTATGGAGAGTAGGAAGCATGTAGGGCACAGTATTGATGGAGGTGGGCAGCTTGTGGAGGACAGTATGGAGAGGGGGCAGTATGTGAAGGAAAGCATGGTGGGGCAGCGTGAGGGGGACATTATGGAGAGGAGCAGCAGTTTCAGGACAGTATGGAGAGGGGGAAGGCTGTGGGGGACAGTATGGAGGGGGCTGCATATGAGGGGCAC
This sequence comes from Dendrobates tinctorius, assembly GCF_039654945.1. NCBI lineage: Eukaryota > Metazoa > Chordata > Amphibia > Anura > Dendrobatidae > Dendrobates > Dendrobates tinctorius. Next base: position 28,771,680 of record NW_027361784.1, read on the forward strand.
TATGGAAAAGGTCTGCATGTGGAGCACAGTATGGAGAGGGGATAGCTTGTGGAGGACAGTATGGAGAGCTAGCTTGTGGGGAACAGTATGGAGAGAGAGCATGTGCAAGATAATATGGAGAGGGGCAGCATGAGGGAGACAATATGGAGGAGAGCAGCAGCTTGGGGACAACAGTATAGAGAGAGGTAGCTTGTGGTGGACATTATGGAGGGTTGGCAGTATGTTGGGGACAGTATGGAGGATGGCAGCATGTGGGGGAGAGTTTGGAGAGGTCGAGCATGTGGGGATTTATGGAGGAAGCAGGATGTGGGGAGCAATATGACGACAATGATAACTACTAGTAAAAACAGCTTCCAGTGTTTCCTTATTATTGTTAAGGACAACATGAGAGTTGTGGGTTCATGAGATACAAATTTATATGGTGGGGGCTGACCCTAAATTCCAATTGATCGCAGTGTTGAAAACAAGCCAAGCTTCACTCAACATCTCAAGTTTTAGCGCTGAGTCTCCGTCACTGCTGCCAGTGTCTGGAATTTGCAGGAGCACTGATATCACATTGACAGCATGGCAGCAAATCAGTGAGCTCAGTGTCTCTGAGCAGGGCGGTCAATCTACACTGTCACAGCTGCAAAGCTCCCAAACTGCTGCACTGCTAACATGACATCAGCACTGCAGCCAATTCCAGACACTGGAGCAGTGGTGGTAATGTGGCGCCAAGGCCTGGTCCCTGAGGTTGTATGGACACTAATGGTTCTGCAGCAGACACCGGTGGAGTAGTGAGCTGTAAATGCACTACTCCCATCTAAGACTTGGGGCACAACAGCAACTTGGATTGTGAGCCGGGACTCAGGAGTAAGGAGTCCCCGAAGCAGGCTACAGCTGTCTGCCGTACAAGTAGAGTTCTTGGGAACATCTGTCAGGAGGCACTCCAATGTAACTCAGTACTGGGAGTACTTCACACTTAAAGGCGCTATAAGAGGAGACGTTCAGAAAGGTACATGTTGGCAGAGCGTTGGAAGGGAGCACTCCATCGGGCCGGGAGGTTGGTTGAGCCTCTGCCCCGGAGGACACAGTACGGAGGCAGGCACCTGTGTGTACTACAGACTGTGAGTAAAGCTTTGGAACTACAAGCCCTGGTGTCCTCCATTGATTCTTGCACCAACACACCCAGCACTGCTACACCTGGGTACCAGATACTACACCGCTTGTGCCTCCAGTCTAACTCCACATCTACACTGCCCTGGGGCTACAGCTTCACCACCAGCCCCAGAGGATCTGCAAGTAGCGTCGGCTTAACATCTCACTTGCCGAACACCACAGGTGGCGTCACAAACTATTCCATTAACTACAAACCACCATTCAACTTCCCCTGTTAATTGGGCGCCCAGGGCCATGGACCGGGTCACCGCTGCTGTGACACATCCCGCTGACACCGGCCCGGTACTGAGTACCCCACAGCCCTGGGAGGGCGACCCAACTTGGCGTCACGAACAGGATGACGAGACCCGATGCCATCGGGTTCTGTGTGCCTTGGACTTAAAACTTTTGAGAATATGCAGAAGACCCAATTTAATAGACAGTAAAATGAACATTAAAAATGGCCGCTGGCGCGGTAAAGAAGGGCGTGACGATATGGGAGGTCCTAGGAAAAGACCGTGAACAGTCTTGGGCATCCCCTGCCTGAATTACTATGTGACAGCAACATGGGCCACCCCCCAAGGGGTTCGTGTACTGGCTTGGTAAGGAGGCGCTGGAAGAAGATGCCGCCCCAAGAAGGAGGGGCAGAAGTCAGTGGCGGGAAAGGGGCCGAGGCAGGAAGAAGAACGCCAGAACGCCATGATGGAAGAAGAGGGAAGGAGACCTGCAGAGCGTGGGGAGGTGGATCTCCCCAGCGCCATGGCTGAAGGCTCGGACCCTGCTTCTAAGATGAATCGACGGCAGCTGGAGGAGGAGATTGCCCGGCTGACCCAATGTTTGCAGCTGAGGCAGGAGGCCTTGTGGAGGCTGAACTGGCAGCGTGCCCAGGAGGGGCCTAGACCTGCGGTAACTGCCGCTGCTGCAGCGGAGCTTCCCCAGGCAGATTCCGTGGAGCCTGCTGCCGCCATCACACCACCGGCAGCATCCGGAGCCCCCTCGCTGCCACAACAGGAAGGATTGTATGAGGCCCTGGGAGCCGGAGCGGAGGAAGAGAAGCCCCCGTCCGGACCTGACACGGCCGCGCAGGTCCCTATAGAGACCCCTGCAGATCCGGAGCCGCCATCAGCTCCACCGCCGTTCCTGGTATCGCACCAAACGGCGTCCACTGCCACTACGCCTGCACCGGAGCAGAGACCGCACCGCCGGGAGGCGCCAGGTATAAATCCCAGTCCCCCTAATGGGTTGCCCCCTGAATTCACATTGTTGGAGACTGGCTTGCGGGAGCTCGAAATGGGGCAGTTGGAGGAATCAGCTGGGGACTCTAGGCTGTTGGAGATGGGGAGGTGGAAGAGGTCCCTACTGAGGAGGGTACGGCTGGAGCAGGCACGCACGATCCGGCATCTTCAGGGTTTGGAGGAGTCTAGGTCGCTCTGGGACAGCAACCTTGAGATCCCTTGGCTGCCAAACCCTCGCGTAGCCGCTTACCAGCACCAGCAGGCCGTGACCTCCCTGGATGTTCGGCCCCGCACCAGGGCCGCAGGACCACCCAGCAATGAGGAACAGCTGGTGGGCATTGATATGCATCATTGGTTCCCTCTACCACAGTTTCGGTGCCCTATAGCAAGCAACCAGCAACAAGATGAAGACACCCAAAGTTTCACCCCTCGTAGCAGTTCCAGTCCAGAAACCCCAGGAGGGGATAACCATTAGTCAAGATGCTTCATGAAATAACTCTCGTTACCCAGGAGGGTTTATTTGCACAGTTGTGCTTTGTTTTCTATTATGTTTTAGTTTTGGTTTTCCAGTGTTGCCCTGTTTTGTTGGCAGCCTTTCCACTTGAACTGCAGAGATCATGAACGCTGAATGGTCCAGAACTGTAATTTGTAAATAGTTGCACCTCTTTAGGTGCCCTCTCTTGGTTTTACATAGACAATTTGCGAAGATAAAGTCTACCTCATCTGGAGTATGACTCCAATCAAATGACACTGCAAGAGATCCCGGCTGGGAGCGGTGTCCAGCGTTTACAAGAATTGTTGAAAGTTTTAATGTGAAGTATTTGATAATGATGTGTCTTATAAGAGTATTAGTAACTAGGAAATGGCTTTTATATAGAATTAGGAATGTTTTGATAGAGAGATGAGAGATTTGAATATAGAATAAAGAATTGAAAAAGATAGGTGATGAACCAGGCACCACGGTTGTCACTCAGAGTTAAAAGGAAGTAGAAAATGTGCACTAAAGATGGAAAGAAATGTGTTGATGAAGAATACTGAAGCGATAGTGAGTAACAGACAATAGCACTTTGAATTACGTATTGTATTGAAAATTGCTCTTTTGACTTAAGATTTTAGATAGTTAATTAAGAATTGTTTGCAACGTTCAAGAATGAGTGCCTCCCACATTGGGAAGTTTAGTATAAGAAATGTTTGTTTAGCATTACAAAATTTTGTATGTTCCAGTGTTGTCAACTTTGTTTGCATTGCAGCCCGCGGATGTGCTGTGTTTAACGGGGGGTATGTGGCACCCCTGAGGCTCAGTCGCCACAGAGGTACTGCACCTCCTCCTGAGGTGTGGTGCCCCACCATCCAGGTAAGTTGGAGGCTCCTGACCACGCTCCAACACCTGCACCCCACACAACACGGTAGTTCAGCAAAGCCACATTGTGGCTCCCTGCTTGGATTGTAGCAGAGCAACTTTGGTGGCTCCCTGTTTGGAACACGAAACGTGCTGGGAGGCAGGTGGAGTTGAGAATGCATAAGAGAGCGGGAAGGTTTAGGATTACGGGTGAATCTGGGAGAGGAAGCCACTCAGAGAGGAGAGAAGAAAGAAGATCCCTGAGAGAGAGGGATGGAGGAAGGAGGTGCTGCAGCAGACCTAAGTGACCTTGGTCTGCTGGCACGGGAAAGGAAAGAAGGAGAAAGACATTGAGCTGAAACCTGATCTTTCAGGAGATGGAGAGATTAGTACGGAACGAAGGAGTAAAAGGGAACAGAGGACGTGGGTTAGGCGAGAACCCTGCCTAGAAGTTCTAAGCGCAAGGCCGGGGCCTGGTCCCCGAGGTTGTATGGAAACTAATAGTTCTGCAGCAGACACTGGTGGAGTAGTGGGCTGTAAATGCACTACTCCCATCTAAGACTTGGGGCACAACAGCAACTTGGATAGTGAGACGGGACTCAGGAGTGAGGAGTCCCCGAAGCAGAGTAGAGTTCTTGGGAACATCTGTCAGGAGGCACTCCAGTGTAACTCAGTACTGGGAGTACTTCACACTTAAAGGCGCTATAAGAGGAGACGTTCAGAAAGGTACATGTTGGCAGAGCGTTGGAAGGGAGCACTCCATTGGGCCGGGAGGTTGGTTGAGCCTCTGCCCCGGAGGACACAGTACGGAGGCAGGCACCTGTGTGTACTACAGACTGTGAGTAAAGCTTTGGAACTACAAGCCCTGGTGTCCTCCATTGATTCTTGCACCAACACACCCAGCACTGCTACACCTGGGTACCAGCTACTACACCGCTTGTGCCTCCCCTCTAACTCCACATCTACACAGCCCTGGGGCTACAGCTTCACCTGTGGGGAGCATCACCATCTTGGCTGCAACACACCACCAGCCCCAGAGGATCTGCAAGCAGCGTCGGCTTAACATCTCACTTGCCGAACACCACAGGTGGCGTCACGAACTATTCCATTAACTACAATCCAACATTCAACTTCCCCAGTTAATTGGGCGCCCAGGGCCACGGACCGGGTCACCGCTGCTGTGACACATCCCGCTGACACCGGCCCGGTACCGAGTACCCCCAGTAAATCATCAGTGAATACAGGGATGATGAGTAAACAGCTGTTTGCATGTTTTTCTCTTATAATGAACTGCATTTGGGACTGGAATTCGCTCAAAGGGGCAACCACTTTAAGCTTGGTGCTGTACTAATGTGCTGTTGGTGTTTCTGCTGATGTTTTTCTGTATTGCTGATGGTTCAGGTGCTGTATTCCTATACTGACGGTGGTTCTGGCAATGTATTAATGTACAGATGAAGGTTCTGGTGCTCTAGTCATGTACTAGTGTTGGTTCTGGTGCTGTATTCCTGTGTTGACAGTGTTTCTGGTGCTGTATTCCTGTACTGATGGTGGTATACGTGTTGTATTCCTGTACAGATGATGGTTCTAATGCTGTATTCATCTACTAATGGTGGTTTTGATGCTATATTCCTGGATTTTGTCGATTTATTCATGTTCCGATGTTGGTCCTGATGCTGTATCCATGTACTGATGATGTTTCCAGTGCTATTTTTATCTATTCATGGTTGATTATATATTCATGAGCTGATGGTGGTTTCGGTGATGCTGTCAGCACAAACCAAATATTTAGACAAAAAAATAAAAAAACAATGAAAGTTTGATTTTGCTGTAATCGCACTGACCTGGAGACTCATGTTTATAGATCTCATTTTACCATACAATTAAATTAAATTAAAATAAAAACCCTCAAAACAATGCTGGAATTTTTTTTTTTTTACAGCAGATTTATATTGGACTGCGGGGAGTGGTGGCAATTCAGTTTTTGCCTCAGACAACAGAAAAGCTAGAATCAGCCCTGATTACTTGGCATCTGATTTGTGATTGGCCGCATCTGGTAGGCGAAGGAAGAAAGCACATGCCTCCATAGAAGACTCTGAAGAAACGTCCAGTTGAACTGCAAGTAGAGATTTCTCATATTGCTCTCCAAAAGCAACAAATGGAAATATTTTTACAATGGAGTGATGAAGAGGAAAAAGGAAAAAAAAAACAGTAGAATCAGGGGAGCTCAGGGATAATTTCAAGGTATTACTCTCCATTTTTTGAGAAAGTGTCAGGTCTTCTTTAAGTCTCCATTTATTTACAGGTGCACAGATGCCAGCAGGCCTCATTCTGATGTATGTGTTTGTTCACAAAGACAAAAAATGGTCCAAATGTCATCCATGTTTTGTATCCTAGTGCCTTCAGTGTTTCATTAGTGATTTTCACATATGGATAAATAAATATATTACAAACCTTCTATCCAATTCAATGTTACTCACAGACAGCACACAGATGGCATGATGCCATTGCGATTTTCATGGATCCATAGACTTGTATTGGTACTTTACATCCGTAATTTAGGTAAAAAATGGACATGTCTCTCGGATTTTAGCATTGACATGTCTAAATGAGGCCTTACACTTGTTTGTTTAGCACGGTAGCGCCATCTTTGTTTCGGAAATGTTATGGAGCTACAATAGTGCTACATACAGTGCATGATCGTTCCATTTAGCAATTTTAGCTAAAATTGCCCAATATGAATTCCTTTTTGCCAGTTACCAGCGTGTGCGTGTAGATACATCAGTCTATTAGGAGGTGGACCACGAGTTGTAGCACAAGCCATGTCCTCCATCTGAAAACAGATTGGCAGCCAGAGGTATTAGAGATGGCACAAGAACGTGCACCATTTCTACACACGTGGTCAAAATTGCTAATACCCCCTTATTTAATGACAGAAAAACCCTCAATGGTCACAGAAATAACTTGAATCTGACAAAAGTAATAAATCAAAAATCTATGAAAATGAGCAAATGAAAGTCAGACATTGCTTTTCAGCCATGCTTCCACAGAATTTAAAAAAAAATAAAACTCATGAAATAGGCCTGGACAGAAATGATGGTAGCCTTAACTTAATATTTTGTTGCACAACCTTTTGAGGCAATCACTGCAATCAAACGATTCCTGTAACTGTCAATGAGACTTCTGCACCTCTCAACAGGTATTTTGGCCCACTCCTCAAGAGCAAACTGCTCCAGTTGTCTCGTGATTGAAGGTTGACTTTTCCAGATGGCATGTTTCAATTCTTTCCAGAGATGCTCAATAGAATTTAGGTCAGGGCTCATAGAAGACTACTTCAGAATAGTCCAATGTTTTCCTCTTAGCCATTCTTTGGTGTTTTTAGCTGAGTGTTTTGGGTCATTATCCTATTGCAAGACCCATGACCAAGCTCTCTGACACTGGGCAGCACATTTCTCTCTAGAATCCCTTGATAGTCTTGAGATTTCATTGTACCCTGCACAGAATCTAGACACCCTGTGCTAGAAGCAGCAAAGCAGCCCCATAACATAACAGAGCCTCCTCCATGTTTCACAGTAGGGACAGTGTTCTTTTCTTGATATGCTTCATTTTCCGTATGTGAACATAGAGCTTATGTGCCTTGCCAAAAAGTTCCATTTTTGTCTCATCTGTCCATAGGACATTCTCCCATAAGCTTTGTGGCTTGTCAACATGTAGTTTGGAAAATTCCAGTCTAGCTTTTTAATGATTTTTTTCAACAATGGTGTCCTCTTTGGTCATCTCCATGAAGTCCACTTTGGCTGATACAGCGACAGATGGTGCGATCTGACACTGATGTTCCTTGAGTTTGAAGTTCACCTTTAGTCTCTTTAGAAGTTTTTCTGGAATCTTTTGTTACCATTCGTATTATCTGTCTCTTTGATTTGTCTTCAATTTTCCTCCTGTGGCCACATCCAGTTAGGTTGGCTACAGTCCCATGGAGCTTAAATTTCTGAATAATATGTGCATCTATAGTCACAGGAACATCAAGCTGCTTGGAGATGGTCATATAACTTTTACCTTTACCATATTTGTCTATAATTTTCTTTCTAATCTCCTGAGACAACTCTTTCCTTCGCTCCCTCTGCTCCATGTTGAGTGTGATACACACCATGTCACCACACAGCACAGTGAGTATCTGTAGCCTCTATACAGGTCACTCACTGATTCCAGGATTGTAGACATCTGTGATGCTAATTAGTGGACACACCACGATTTAACATGTCCCTTTTGTCACATTATTTTCAGGGGTACCTATTTCATGAGTTTTATTTTTTTAAAAATTCTGTGGAAGCATGGCTGAAAAGCAATGTCTGACTTTCATCTGTTCATTTTTATACATTTTTGATTTATTATTACTTTTGTCAGATTCAAGTTATTTCTGTCACCATTGTGGGTTTTTCTGTCATTAAACGAGGGGTACCAACAATTTTGACCGTGTTTATAAAGCCATACTCCCTTTATCCAATACTAACAAGTGGATAGACGTGCTAGAAAAAAAGAAAAACACGAATAATAAAGTTAATTTTATAGTCTTATACAATCTAACGATCTCCTCGATATTTTGCTTCATGGTTTGGAGGACTACCTGTGAAAATATTTAGTCGTTCTTCTAAATGTTGGATTTTTGCAGCTAGGGCGCTCCTTTTCCTGGCTGCACCCACTTTCTTTGGTTGTTTTCAGTGGGACATCCAATACAATCACAGTCACAACATTTACCTCCAAAAATGTAATTTTTGAGATTTATGGGTCATTTGAACATGACATGGTTACCACTTGTTTTACTTTCGTCTATCAGACTTTTAGACCTGCAATTTAATTTATCCTGACTCTACCCATATACAAAGATGTGTTCAGGTTACGAGAATCTAGCCATGACACCCCAGCTGTAAAATCCGATTTTCCCATAGCTTAGGAAGCTGTGGTCTGTCTTTTCATGATCTTTAAGGTCTAAAGAAAGACACTCTTTACTTCTGGGAATCAAATTCGTCCTCACATTGAGCTCTCAAGATGATATAAACCAAAGGCATGCCAAGAATGCCACTTCCCCAGAGCGCCTTGTAATCCACAGCACAAACATGGAAAATCATTGCCATCGTCTACTGTGACACCAGTCCAACGGAGAAGACTCATCCTCCCTCGATGAAGAACATTTTCCTCATGTGACAAAGAACCCAGATGCAATTTATAACCTTATATGAGAATGTAATTGTGCATGGGTCAGTAGTCCTGTCAGCTGGAGGTTATTAAAGGGAGTCTGTCAGCAGAAAATAACAAACCCAGGAGCTCGGAGCACCCTTGTCATGGCCAAGCAGTTCAGTGTGCCTTTCCACCTACTTGTTTCCATCTACCCCTGACATTTTTGGGTTTGTGTAAAGCCTGAGCTGTTAATCAAGGAAGGGTCAAGTGGAGATATATGCAAAACAATTAGGTGGGAAGGTGTGTTGAACTTGCTTCTCACTTTTAGACCCACATCACACCCATCTAGAGAAGAGCACTGATCTGTGCACAGAAACTCAGATATTCCAGGACCTATAGTACAATGGGGAGAGCAGAAAAGTAGCAACTTACTGGTAAATGGAAGGGTGCTGATTTAGTGTCTAAGTTGATATTTTGAAGGGTCTAATCTGTAATCAGAAATAAGTTTGGGGTCTGGTTTGAGGTCTAAATACTATTTGGCCTGTGATTTGGATTGGTTTTTGGGACTGATCTGAAGTCTTAATTTTGGAATCTGAGTATAGGGTGAGAATTAATTTTGAGGTGTATTATGGGGCAAGGGTGAAGCCAAAGGCTCATATGTCCTGGTTCAGAAATTCAGCTTGGTCACCTTCCTCCTTCCTTAGCACAACTTCTCTTCATGTCCACCGGCAACTTTGAGCTGCATCACTGGCAATGTTCCTTCTACGCCTCTGTTAGGCGTCGGGTTCCTGTCACTGCACAGCAGGAATCCAGAGCCTTGCATTCGGCAGTCTCCCATTCCTCTTCGGCCGCAAAGGAGCCTGCTTAGTAGACTCATTGATCTCGCTGCTCTGCTCAGACCAGCTCTGTGGGGTTGCTGCTGCTGCCACCTCTGGTCCAGCTATAGCAACGCAGGCTGTTCAGCAGTGAGTTACTCCATGGACTAAGTCCTCCTTTCAGTCCACTGAGCATGCCCGTGGAACGATCTCTCATTAGAGATCGGAGGTCACATGCTCAGGTCCTTCTCCAGCTCGGATTGGACCATCAGAAAGGTGAGGAAGGTCCTGGAAGGACGCTGCTATAAAAGGCTCGCATGGCTGCTCGGCCATGTGCTAGTATAGACTGCATTATCAGACTATGAGGAGTGAGTGTTGTATGCATGTATGAACGTTTCTGGTGAATGACTCATTGGAAACCCCTACCCTTGGTACGCATGTGTTGTGCAGCCTAGCCTGTTAAGAGCCCAGGTCTAGGTGTAGGTAGAGGCTGAGTCAGAGACTGGAATCAGTGTCCACCAGTGGCTACACGCCACGGAGCACGTGCTCGACCCTCCACCGTAGTCAGTGTCTATAGTGGTATCCGCAGGTGCGACGCCACGTGCTCAGGTCTAGAGGGACTCTGACCCCGTGTCCTTTGGGCAGAGTTCCGTGACCGCATTCTGTGCGCCCCCTTGCTGAGCTCTGTGAGTTCAACAGACTCCGGCAGTTAAGTTCCGCGGTACTGCGGCTCTGTGACGTAACAGAGTCCGCTTCTGTTCACACCGGGTGACGTTAACCCACGTGTGACCTTTTGTATACCGCTATATACATCTGCCATTACTAATTAGCAGTTTACCACCCCTGCACGGTGGACCCCGTGCTGCGAACGCACTTTACTATCATTTATTATTAGGTGCGTTCCGCCAGCCCTAACAGCCTCCTGTACCCACTTAACCATTGTAGAACAGTAGAAAATAAATAGTAAAGAACTGCAGCCTAATAGCTATAAAGCAGCCCGAAATACAGCACCACTTTACACCCAGGTAAAGTACAGTATTAGAAAACATCCTGGTCTAGTGCAGTCTCTATTCCTGGTGGTCTAGGACAACAATCATGGTAATATCAATATACCTGGGGGTCGAGAACAGGGAAGGGTTAATTTAGTTATTCTTAGTGGTCTAATGCAAGAAAGGCGAAAGTGTTATTTGGTGTGTGCATTGATTTTGGAGACTGCTCTGGGGTACGTCAGACTGCATTGTATTAAATAATTGATTCTTAAGACCTTGGTCTAGTGAAAATGTCAATATTCTGTGTATACTGAACAGAGGTCATGTAAACGACCTCCTATGTTCCCCGGTGCCTCTTCCAATTTGTTGTCTTGGGGAAATGGCATTGCTAGGCCGGCTAATTAAAAGAGGAGCAGAGGAAGCTGGCAAGTAGGAGGATGTTCACAGGGTTCCCATTGGCAGCCAATGACTAATGAAGACTCATTTGCTTGAGGTACGTCGGTTCGAAACTTGAAAGTCCGCTGTTCTCCAAGGGAGAGTGAGGAAGAGTCCCAATATAGCGACCATTGTTTCCTTTCAATACACACGATTGAGTTCCCCTTCAATTTAAACAAGAGTTCACTAAAGTACTTCTGATACAATCCTTTCTCATTCAATCCCCTTTAAGTTGACCTTCTACCTCCCCTGGGTTAAGTTTCATACCGTTTAGGTAACCTCTCTGGCCTGTTTTCCAATCTGTCGAATATATCCTTCAAATTTCTCCAACAAATCTCTCCGTCTTGTTTTCTTGATCCTTAAGATGCATTATCTGATGCCCTTTGGTCTTCCCTCTTCACACACAACACACTATGACATGTCAGACTCACACAGATGACTGAGTTGGCCTTAAAAAGCCTAAGGTGAAGATGTCACAGGAATTTGCCCATCTACTTTAAAAACATAGGATGGATCACAACAAAGAGTGATGTGTGGCGCCCCCGGGAGTATTGTCGCCACAGTGGCTTTGCCTTCCTCCAGGGGAGGGTAATGCCAGGCTTGGAGGCAATGATGGGTCTCTCTCGCAGTCAATCTATGCATGCAACACAGTTGCACTCCAGACCAGCAGAGGGAACTCTGAACCGGGATTAAGGGGAGGAGTGCTCTCTGAGGGCAAAGAGGAAGGAGTGGTCAGTTAGCTAGTCTGCGGAGGGTGAAGTGTGCAGATGTGTAGAGAGAAACTGGAGTGTTATGAATGGGTCGCCGAGGAGAAAAAAAAACAACACAAGCTAAGTCTCAGAAAACCAGAGAGGTTGGTAACGATGCAGACTGCAGATTCCTGTTCCTAACCACGCAACTAGCAGCAGTCGTGGAGTGTTCCTACGATGGTCCTAGATGCCTTGTCACAACCAGAGAGCTAAATAAGCCTAAAGCAGGAAAAGAGGAAAACTAACTGCCCCAGAGCAGACCCCAAAGGAAAGACAGCCCCCCCACATGTATTGATGGTGAAACAAGATAAAAACACAAACAAAGGCAGGAAAATAGGCTGAGCAAACGATGGGGCCCGACTAACTAGAATGGACAGGAAAGGAAAGACACTGTATGCAATCTGCCAAAAAACCCTACCAAAAATAATGTCCAACACTTGATAGCAAAATTAACCTTGAAGTCACTAGACTTCTCCCACTATATCAGCACTCTAAAATATTCTGAGACAGAGCAAAAAGAGGCCACTCTAATAAGGGACAAAAAAGGCAAATTGGCAAATACAGATAAATAAGAGTGGAAACTCAGCCCAGCCCAGCCGAGCTGGCTGACCACATAAAAAACTGAATTGCCAACAAGAGCAAGTGTGAACATTAGCAAAAACAAACTTAACTTGAGAAGACTGGAACAGAGCTGAGTCCAAGACCTGAGGAGCAGACTGAATCACCAGCACCAGGATAGGGCGTCGGCTGTCTTATATCCAGTCTGATACTCCAGAGATCCAATCGTTATCCTCTTCATCAGGTGGCAGATCACTACCAATTAAACCAATCTCACTATCTCCTGTCACCACCAGAGGGAGAACGGAAGGAGAACTCTCAACTGGTGGAGCAGAAAATGAGCTCATAACACTGGAGGTTGAGCTGGGAAAGGAGAGCTCCCTCACAGTGAGCGCATGAACTGGAGCCTGGTCTCCACGGTTGTATGGATACTAACAGTCCTACAACAGATACCAGAGGAGTAGGAGGCTGTAAATGCCCTACTCCCATCCAAGACTTGAGGGCACAACAGCAGCTTGGATAGAGAGCCGGGACTCAGGAGAAAGGAGCCCCCGAGATAGGCTACAGCTGTTTTCCGTGCAAGTAAGGTTCTTGAGAACATCTGACAGGAGGAACTTCAGTGTAACTCAGTACTAGGAGTACTTCATTCAAACAAGCGCTAGGAAGGAGACTGCACAGCCTGTCTGCTGAGAGAGAATCCCTGAGTTGCTTCCAGGCTAGCCTGCTCCATTACCATCTGTAATCAGGACCCTGGACTGCAGTTATCAAGTAAAGGTACAGAAATTGCACCCCGCTGTGTCTTGTCTGCTTCCTACCCTTACGGCACTGCTACATCCCCGTGCCAACCACCTCTACAATGCCTTAGGACTATAGCTTCACCTGTGGGGAGCTTTTACATCCTTGCTGCACCCTACCATCAGTCCAAGCGGATCTGCATGAAGTGTCGGCTTAACAACTCCGTTGCCGAGCACCACAGGTGGCGTCATGAACTATTCCATTTCATTAACTACATTCCCCCATTACTTGGGCGCCCAGGGCCATGGGCTGGGTCACCGCTGCTGTGACACATTCTCCTGACACCGGCCCGGTACCGAGTACCCCACAGTCCTGGGAGGGCGACCCAGATGGTCATAAGGGAAGGGAGCCAAGTTTGGCCCTAGAGCCAATACAAGTGAATAACTTCAGACTGTTTTAAAATGCTAGATTTTATAGGACAAAAAATTGTGGAAATATGTCCCTCCCATGAGGTGCTACAAGGAAGAGTAAAGTGTGTATCATACCTATAAAGTTGTGTCACATACATTTAGGCTAAAAATACCCAAAACCTTTAAAATAAAAAATGATCTATTCACATTTCTCTGTCTTTAATCTTCACCATCTGTCACTGTAGGTGCAGTATATACAGAAAAATCCCTTATGATTCATCTCTGGGAGAAGCCTTTACATTACTTTAAGCAAGGCAGAGTGATTCATCCATGTGTGATTCCTGCCGATTACTTATAGACGTGAACACATCATATGTCATTAGACTGCAGGCCATCTGCACACATTATGTATGCTATGAAAGCTTCACACTCTATTTGTTTCTAGTCCTATATGTAGTAAAGAATTCACCATCTTGAGACATTTTTGAGGATGGCTTTGTATTATTTTTCAAGAAAAATTGAAATGTTTATTATACTTGGAGCGGATGTTATCTGATGTCTAATAACTGAGAATGGCACTGTGGTAGGACGGTTCCATCAGAGTTCTTTTCAAGTTTTTTTCCCATGGGGCTTCACCAGACTAACTAAGATAATGCCTGGGCCTGATCATGAGTAGTGGAAGATCAAACATATCTCCTAACTGTACTTTTTTTTGTTTTCTGAACCCAGTAAAACAATAATATGATTAGTCCTATGAAAACTACCTCACCAAAAACTAGGGGGCACATCACAGGTGAGGCCAGACTCACAGTGTGAGTAATGGTCATAAATGGTCAATCATTGGTCATCAATGGTCATTTATAGGAGACTTTGGAGCTAACCAATTGCCACTAGGATCTATTTATCATGGTGCAATTCACAAATAACCTATCAGATCTTATTGATGACTTTTCCTGTGCATACATTTGTACGGATGTGGTGGGGACCCTCATGTACCTTCTCTCTCTTGAACGCAGTTCACCTGTGTCACATGCAGCACCTCCTTGTTTCTTTATTGTGAAATGTAATGTTTACTGTGATGTCATCTATTTGCCATATATTGTGTATATGTTTAGGATTAGGGATAGAAGTAGCATAGAGTAATAGCGGGGTTAGAATACAGGAGGGCACATTACAGATAAAGACCAGAAAAGATAGTGTTATTAGTTTAGGCACAGGCAGCCAGGAGTTAAGTAGATGGGAGGGGCACAGAGCAGAGCAGCACAGAGTAGGGAGATATAGGAAAGGCACTTCTTGTTTAGGATCAGACGCCCTGGCAGTCTGCCCAAGGGCAGGACGCATCCAGTGAGACAGTTACAGGCCGTGGGGGTAAAGCTGCTGACAGCAGTAAGGGACCCCAGGCTGGTGAATAGTGCAGTCAGGCACCAGCTCAACAGGATCATCCGCAGGAAGGACAAGGGGCTGACAGGGAGCTGGTGATGCTGAAGGTACAGATGGAAAATGAACTGTCTAAAGATGCTGCTCAGATGGCAGAGGAAAGGAAAGCACAGACAGGATGGAGTCTGACTAGAGGTATGGCTGTGAATGTCGAGAGTAAAGAGAGAGAAGTGACAGATACTAGAGTCTGCCTGGAAGACAGGAAAAGGACAGGAAACGTTGCCCTGCTTGAAGTGTGCTGCCAAAATGAAGGATGCCTCGCTGTTTAGTAAAGTTCAACTGTTAGAAAAGAACTGTGATTTTGTGGTGTTTCATGGAACCTGGGATCCAGAAGCTGGAGTAACAGAGACTGAGGGAATTTCCAGCAACAGAAGTGAGTACTCTACGGTACCCATCTTTCCATGTTCAATGTGTTGGGGTGCTCACTGACTTTGACTTAGTAAACTCGGCCATGACCACCACCCCGTGCCACCTTGTTACACAGTCATAAAAATGACAAAGAAGTGCGTGTTCCGGATAGATGGAGATTGGACACCAGAATCATGACTAACGGTGGGACCAAGGAAGCCAAATTCAACATTAAAGATTCTCATATTTTATTAAAGGTTGCCACAACTTACAAATTTGGTGGAACCTGATGAGTATCCAATGTGAATGGGGCCTTCTGGCTATTACATGACAGAAAGGTTTGGGTGTACTGATTTTAAAGCATAACCGTCGTTTTAGTTTTTATTCAATAAATCAATAGTACATATGAAAATAAGAAAGTTTGTAATATATCCTATCAGAGAAATCTACTTCTTTGTCTTCCTGATAATAATTGTCATGATCTAGGACGGGGTTTCGCTTTGACCCGTCTTGGTCAGACTGGGGGTTAATTGTTCTGCCTCTCTCTGGCAGAGGGTGGCTATTTAATGCTCACTGGACCTAGGTCCGGTGTCAGTTATACGCCTGCCCTCGGCTGAGTTAGTTGACCTCTTGCCTTGTGCTTGATAACTTGTTGCTTGTTTGGTTGTGATCCGGTTCTGTCCCTGTTACGAGTTCTGCCTGCCCCTCTTGTACCGCACCGCTCTCTCTTGTATGACTCTCTGCTTGTGACTCAACTACTCTCTGCTCGTTCCTTTGGTACCGCACCGCCCTCTTGTGTATGACCTTTGGCTTTGTCTGACCTCCCGTCTGTTTATCCCTCCCGTACCTCGTTTGCCTGTGCTGTGTATGACCTCCGTTTTGCCCGACTCTGAGTTTTCTATCTTCTCTGAAAGCTGGACGCTAAGCCCCGCCCCCTTGCAGTCACATGACCGTAGGTCCTGTGCCGGCTTGCTAACCTTCAGCGTTCAGGTCCTGTGCATCTGTACTTTCTGGCTGTTCCTGTCCCCCGGGGTCCCTACAGTGCGGGTGAGTCCCTGCTCAGCAGAGGCTGTACGCCGGCGCTGTCAGGATCCTGATAATAATAAGAAAGTCCAGCTAAATCACCACCAGGTGCACGGCTCGCACGGTCTGTGTGTAGCAATGAAGAGGAATAAAGAAAATCCAGCTCCCATGATCCAATAAAATATCAACTTGGATTTATTAAAGGGAACCTGTCACTAGGTTTTTCCCATATGAAATAGCGCTACCTGTAAGTCCTCATATACAGTATTCTTGACCGCTGTCTATACTGTATGTCCCCAATACGTTCTGCATAACAAAAAAATAGCTTTTATTATACTCACCCACGGGGCAGTATGGTCCGATGGGCGTTGCTGGTCTTGAATCAGCGTCTTCTCTCTTCTTGTGATTGCCATGCTCCTTGTTTCGTGTTGGTGACACTTCTTGCGTCATCCAAACAGTTTCCTCCATCGCGCTCCTGCGCAGGCGTACTTCTCTTTGCCCTGCTCAAAGGCAGAGCAAATTACGGAAATGTGCTGGCACACCTTGACCTTTACCCACGCATATGCATTACAGTACTTTGCGGTGTGTACTCTGACCTAAGGTAAATGATTATTCCAAATGTAGCAGATGTCAGATGATGGATAATTTAGCCATGGATTTTCACCTTCCTTTCGTCCAAAAAGTAATGTCATGTCCAACGACGGGAATCATACAGTATTGTATTTTATTGTCATTGTATTGTTTCTGTTATACTGCTATGTAATCACTTTGCCTTTTAGAAGTCTGTCCTTCCTCTCTCCCAGTACTGATGTAAATAACCCCTCCCTTCTTCTTCCCCAATCAGTGTTTGTCATCCATCTTGCAAGCATCATTTCTACACAGCTCTAATTGAGAATAGTCTTTTTTATCTACTGTATTTGTGCATAACTACAAGAATTCAGCTGGAAAACAAACCTTCTTCTGGAATCTTCATACGTGCCTCTACAGTCGAGAAAAGCTATCTGATGAAATCACTTTGTGTGAGTACTGGTGTGGCGCCCCTGAGGATTCAGTCGCCACAGAGGTACTGCACCTCCTCCTGAGGTGTGTTGCCCCACCATTCAGGTAAGGTGGAGACACCTGACCACACTCCAACACCTGCATCACACACAACATAGTAGTGTAGCAAAGCACCCTTTGGTGGCTCCCTGCTTGGAACACGAAGAGTGCTGGGAGGTGGGTGGAGCTTAGTCTGCACAAGAGAGCGGGAGATTATTGGGACTAGGGCAGTTACTCTGACGAGGAGTCAGAGAGAGGATCCCCTGAGTGGGATAGATGAAGGAAGTGCTGCAGCCGACCTCAGTGACCTGGGTGTGCTGGCACAGGAAAGAGATATTCAGAAAGCCTAATTCTCCATAAGAAAGATTGATTTGTATGGAACATAAGGAGAAGAAGTGAACTAAGGGTTAGGGTTAGAGCAGAGCACTTCCTCAAGTTCTAAGCGCTTGGCCGGGGTCTGGTCCCCGAGGTTGTATGGATACTAATGGTCCTGCGACAGACACCGGAGGAATAGAAGTTGTCACCACTTTATTCCCACACAAGACTTGGGGGCACAACAGCATCGATAGTGAGCCGGGACTTAGTAGCAAGGAGTCCCCGAAGCAGGCTACAGCTGTCTGCCGTACAAGTAGAGTTCTAAGAACATCTGAAAGGAGGAACTCCAGTGTAAGGCTGGTTTCACACTAGCTTTTTTTGCGCTGCGTTTTGCGCATGCGTCCTTTTCCCCTATCTTTAACATGGGTGCGCATGGTCTAGCGTTTGCACGCGTTCGTACGCGTTTTACTTGCGCATGCATTTTTTGTAGTGTGCGCCCAAGCGCGCCGGACGCAACCTGTTGCATTTTTGGTCCGTCCGACCTGTCGCAAAAAACGCATGCGCACGGAATGCGCACGGAATGCGCAAAAAAAACACATTACAGTCTATGGGAATGCAGATGTGGTTAAAACACATGCGCAAAAAAGCAGCAAACGCATACAAAACGCATGATGCGTTTTTTGTATGCGTTTGCACTGCGCAAAAATGCAGCGCAAAAAAAAGCTAGTGTGAAACTAGCCTTACTCAGCACTGTGAGTACTTCACTACGAGCGCTAAGGAGGGAGATGTTCAGAAAAGGCACATATGTTGGCAGAGTGATGGAACGGAGTAATTCATCTTGCCTGGAGGTTGGCTGAGCTTCTGACCTGGAGGACACAGCATGGATGCGGGTACCTGTATGCACAACAGACTGTGAGTAAAGCTTTGGAACTACATGCCCTGGTGTCCTCCGCTTATTCCTGCGCCAACCCACTTGGCACTGCTACATCTCTGCGCTGAACACTGCACCATTACGCTCTCCTCACTAGCTCTCCCTTTACACTGCCCTGGAACTACAGCACTGCCTGTGGAGGGTTACACCATCATTGCTGCACCACACCATCTGTCCCAGAGGATCTGTCTGCAGCGTTGGCTTAACATCTTCATTGCCGAACACCACAGGTGGCGTCACGAATCATTCGCTAATAAACTTTAATCATCATCCACACATTCAACATTCCCCTTTTACAATGGACGCCCAGGGCCATGGACCGGGTCACAGCTACCGTGACATCTCCCTTTGAAATCCACCGGGCCCGGCTCTGAGTACCCCACAGCCCTGGGAGGGCGACCTACTAGCACACAGAGACATACATAAACAAGGTGTTTTTTTGTTTTGTGAAGGGGGAGTGCAATCCAGAAATATCATTGTGGATATTACCTTACATACCCAGAGACAAATGAAAAAATGATTTTTATTTTGTTTGCTGAAATTGGAATGCCTAAGTGACCCATAATCTGATGAATGAATCATGAAATGACTGCACTAGTAACCGAGCCAAGTGAATAGTTACCGCTGGAGAGAAAATACAGACACACCCGAGACTTTTTCTCATTAAGCGACAGAGTATGTTGTAATATAGAGTAATGTATTCACACATCTTTGCAGAAATATTTGACAGCCGGAGCTTTGCCTACTCAGGATTTCAGATGTTTATGTTGTGCGGTGATCTGTTTCACATAATCATGGCGGTCGTCCTGGTCTGAATTCCATAAGCTCATTATTGAAAACTTTTTTTTTCTAGTTCCTTTTTAAGAAGTGAATTCCAGGAAGATGCCCAGGACCTTGTGGATAGAAGAAGGACTGAAAGTAAGGAAGCAGATAGAGAAAATAGAGAACCTGCATTAACCAAAAAATCAGAATAGTGCACTGCCCCTCTCAGCCCCCAAGCATTATAAAGCTGTTTAACATTGTAAGATAGGTTTGTGAATGGAACGCTACATCCAACTTTCATGACCTGGGCGAGAAGATCCTCCGCCAGTTCATTCCCTGATTATTGTGATGGTGATTTATTAATTTTGCTTGCATTTGGGCAGTGCTGAGAAGGCGATAAATCCGGGAGCAGTCAATGACGACATTTTTTTTTCATTGTGGGAGAAGAAGTCAGTTACCAGAGGAGAAGGATGTTTGGATGTGGGGGGAAGAGGCTATAAGCAAGGCCATTTTTACCAGAGTAGAAAAGAGGGAGATAAGAATTGAACAGCCAGAACTAGAATGAGCAGGTTAGGAAGAGATGAAGACCCTCGAAGAGCAGAGCAGAAGAATCCATCAGAAAGATTTGGAATGGCACAGGACTCGTGGTATCACTTTCCTTTTCTTCTCCACAAATATTTTTTCCAGATGTCCCAAACAGTCTGAAGAGGGCTTTATCAGAGAAAACAACTTTACCTCAGTCCTCTTTAGTTCAAGCCCTGCCTTTCAAGCCCCATCTTCTCTGATGACCCCCCTTCAGACTATTTTGGACATCTGAAGGAGTGATTGTCCGGAAAAGAGAAGGTGAGCGTTACCATGAGTCCTGTGTCTGCCAAAAGTAAAGCCTCCTGAGACCACTTATATGGGGGCTTCTCAGCTATGGAGGGGCTCAATCACAATTTTGCTTGAGAATACGACAGTGAATAAAGAACAGGATCTTAACCTCCTCCAAGGACAACTTCTCCCATCATACAGGAGCAATGTGGAGAGGATGATGCTTTCTTCAGCATGATGGAGACCTAGTGATAACTAAGGAACTTGGTGAACAAAACATTGACATTTTGGGCTCATGGTTGGGAAACTCCTTAGTTCTCAAATGTATTGAGAACCTGTGGTCAATCCTCATAAAGCGATAAAGAAAAACCCAGAAATTTCAAGTGCTGATGAGACAAGAATTGGCAGCCATCAGTCAGGATTTAGCCCAGAAGCTGATTTCCAGGAAATAAAGGTCAGGGCTGGGAATACTGAGCCCTTACATAAACTCAATGTATTTGTCCATAAAAGTTTAAAAACGTATGAAATTCTGATAATGATGCTCCAGTAAACACTACAGCAGCATACTACGAAAACAATTTGTGTCAATCTCAAAACTTTTGGCTTTGACTATATATCTATGTCAATGTGTAATTTTATGTATGAATTTCAACATATATTGATTGAGGCTGTAATAATAACTGCTCTCAGTAGATGTCAATGGTGCCAGAAACTAGGGAGCTTATATAAGGGGCTGTTTACAGGAAGTGATGCAGGGTGTGGCTAAGACATGACCAGTAGAAGGCCCCATTTATGGCACAAAAGAATCACCAAAAAGGCCTGACAAAGGTGTGAGCTCTAGAGGAGTCTGTAATGAACACTGCAGAGAAGGTGCTTGTTGCTGGAGTGGTGATACCACGCGCCAACTCAACGTCTCTGAGATTTGCATTAGCAGATGGGAGACCATGAAGGACAACGGGCAGCAGTGTATGAGACACATTAGTAGACTTGGTGAGTGAGGTGTAAGTGTATGTTACTGTTGGAGTATGGTTGCTGGCATTGTGGTGCTGGATGTCTTGTTGATATGATGTGTGCGGGTTGTATTGTACTTTAAAGTATTGTGCCTTTCTCAATCATTGAACCTTGAATAGTAAATTAGAAAGTGGCCAAAGGGCTCTGATGCTTGGTGGTGCCTCTTTGGCTGTCACTGCCGACAATTGGTATCATTATGGGTTCTGCAAAAGCTCAGAGCTGAAGTGGATGGGAAGTGCGCTGGAACGGGTGGAGAGTGCACTGGAGCAGGTGGGAAGTGCAGTGGGGAGTGCACGGAGCGGGTGGGGAGTGCACTGGTGCAGAAATAAATAATGTAGAGAAAGACAATGTGCAAAAGGTCAAGAAATTTGAACCTGATGGACCTATGTTTTTTCTCCACCTATGTAGCAATGTAAGCGTATGAGCATAAAGCGTCTTTTCAGGCTGAACCAGCTCCAAAATCTGGAAGCCAGGAAAAGTGCTACCTAAACACTCAAAAAACTAAACATATTATTTTCTATGTAAAAACTACTTGCAGTTCATATGTTTAGCTTTTTGAGCGTCTTTTAACCTCTTCAGTTTTTTAAAGAAGCCTATCGGTTAAAAGATGTGATGTGTCCATTCTTCTGGAGCTTTCTGCTCTGAAGATGCTCCATACTTTCGAAAACAAGTCAATGGGAAAGCTCAAAAGATGCCCGGGCATCTTTTTGAGCATTTTGTCAGTGTTTTTGATAGAGAAAAAACTCTAGCGTTTTCTTCATTGTTCAGTGGAGTTAAAAAAAAAAAAAAACACAAAAAGAAAACACTTAAAAAATGCTAAAAAAAAAAAAAAAAAAAACGTGAATCACCACCATTTTTTTCAGCTCTGGAGTGGCTCTTTTAATGTGAGTCCACTGCCCCATTCTCATACTCACCCTCTGGCGTGTTCACTGATTTTTGGCACGGCTCCGGTCCCGCATCGCTATCTTGTGACAGTTGATTTTGACTGACCTGAAGTCAGAAGCTTCGTCACAAGCTATCAATGCAAGTCTATGAGAGCCAGAACAAGGCCTGAACGAGGCTCTCATAGACTTGTATTGAAACAATGTAGCGCGTCGACAGGTCGATCGACTTAACCGACGCTGGAAAATGATGAAGGCGGCAGCAGGTGAGTATGAGACAGAGCGCTGGGGGAATCATATTTAAAGCACCACTCCAGTGGTGCAATAAAAAAATGCTGGAGGGGTGTTTTAATGGTCAAGAACCTGCAAAAAAGAAACTACTAAAAAAGATGATTGAGGAAAAAATACCCAGTGTATCCTGAAGTGTCTTCCTCTTGAAAAACTCTGCAGGTTCAATAAACTGAAAAAGTCAAGGTGTTCACATAGCCCAAGAGATATTTGGCTGCTTGGAACTCGTGGGTTTAGTTTACTGTCAGCATTGCAGAGAGGTTAGCTTAACGGATATGACTTATATCAGGTGGGAGGGATCATAATTTTGGTTAGGTGGTGCTAGATTGATACCCGAGGAACGCTACAGCTTGGTCCAAGTGGATAGCTTTGTAGAGTTTGCTGGGTCTATGAGAAATAGTCAGCTCAGGGAACCAGTGGAAAGTGAGGGTGGTGAATTCAAACTCTGTCGATTTGTAAAGACTGCAGTGAGACCTGGTTATAATCTAGGCCTGAGTTGTGGACTGGAAAAACAGTCTTGGACAGTGGTGCAGCTAGAGTCCGATGCAAAATTTGGACCTGGACATCCCCACCCCGTCCTGGTATATATATATATTAGATTATAAAGATTTGTAAAGATTAATTGGAACTGAAACGTCACCACGCCACATGGGCTGATTACAGTCTTCGATATTTTTTGGTAATATCGGAGTGCTGCCTGCTTTTTCAAATATATACACTGCTCAAAAAATAAAGAGAACACTCAAATAACACATCCGAGATCTGAATGAATGAAATATTCTCATTGAATACATTGTTCTGCACAAAGTTTAATGTGCTGATAACAAAATCACACAAAACATCAATGGAAATCAAATTTATTAATCAATGGAGGCCTGGATTTGGAGTCACACACAACATTTAAGTGGAATGTAATGTCCTTTTTAAGTCAAAATGATGCTCAGTATTGTGTGTGGCCTCCACGTACCTGTATGGCCTCCCTGCTGTACAATGCCTGGGCATGCTTCCGATGAGGAGGCGGATGGTCTCCTGAGGGATTTCCTCCAAGACCTGGACTAAAGCATCCGTCAACTCCTGGACAGTCTGTAGTGCAACGTGACGTTTGTGGATGGAGTGAGACATGATGTCCCAGATGTGCTCAATCGGATTCAGGTCTGGGGAACAGGCGGGCCAGTCCATAGCTTCAATGCCTTCATCTTGAAGGAACTGCTGACACTCCAGCCACATGAGGTCTGGCATCCTGCATTAGGAGGAACCCAGGGCCAACTGCACCAGCATATGGCCTCACAAGGGGTCTGAGGATCTCATCTCAGTACCTAATGGCAGTCAGGCTACCTCTGGCAAGCACATGGAGGGCTGTGCATCCCTCCAAAGAAATGCCACCCCACACCATTTCTGACGCACTGCTAAATTGGTCATGCTGAAAGATATTGCAGGCAGCAGAACGCTCTCCATGGCGTCTTCACACTCTGTCACATCTGTCACATGTGCTCAGTGTGATCCTGCTTTCATCTGTGAAGAGCACAGGGCGCCAGTGGCGAATTTGCCAATCCTGGTGTTCTGTGGCAAATGCCAAGCGTCCTGCACGGTGTTGGGCTGTGAGCACAACCCCCATCTGTGGACGTTGGGCCCTCAGACCATCCTCATGGAGTCAATTTCTAACTGTTTGTGCAGACACATGCACATTTGTGGCCTGCTGGAGGTCATTATGCAGGGCTCTGGCAGTGCTCCTCCTGTTCCTCCTTGCACAAAGGCGGAGTTAGCAGTCCTTCTGCTGGGTTGTTGCCCTCCTATGGCCCCCTCCACGTCTCCTGGTATACTGGCCTGTCTCCTGGTATCGCCTCCAGCCTCTTGACACTACACTGACAGACACAGCAAACCTTCTTGCACAGCTCGCATTGATGTGCCATCCTGGATGAGCTGCAGTACCTGAGCCACTTGTGTGGGTTGTAGAGTCCGTCTCATGCTACCACGAGTGTGAAAGCACAACCAACATTCAAAAGTGACCAAAGCATCAGCCAAAAAGTATTGGTACTGAGATGTGGTCTGTGGTCCCCACGTGCAGAACCACTCCTTTACTGAGTGTGTCTTGATAATTGCCAATAATTTCCATCTGTTGTCTGTAATAGAAAATGCACAGTTCTTGTCACAGGATGACGGCCCACATCACGCTGTACATTCCTGTCCTGCTATGCGGGCACTGAATGCAGCAGAAGAGGCTGAGTCATAGTGCAGTGTAATGGTAGCCGCTCTCTGATGCACCGTCAAGTGCAGGACACAATGCAGTACATCTAGCTTTTGCGGCCTTCTTTTACACCCTCGTTCCCAGTGCTTTGATGAATGAGTTGACTGCTGCTGGATCCAGTGAGCACAGGAGCCACTGATCTGAGAGGTGATCTGTTGGAATATGTTTGGTGCAACAACTCTATTCCTGTCTGATTGTTCAGTTCCAAATTTATATGCTGTTCATAAAATTAGAACAAAAAAACTTCCAGAGGCTCACACAGGAAGAGCATGTGACTGTATTTCCTGTGTCTGTGTATGAGAGAAGCAGCCTGATGTAGATGCTGCACAGAGAGACACACAAATGATTTATTCCTGATCTATTAAGCTTATCATATACTAGATGGAGACCCCATGCTATCGCATCGGGAGGGCGGTAATGTCACAATGGGGGAAGGCTTTACAGCGTTGAGAATCTCTCCCCCCATGTGCTCACCCACCAATCCACTCTCTCTTTCCCCATGTGCTGACTTCTCCTGTCTGTGTTCTCTTCTTTGATCTGTCTACCCCATGTGCTATCCCCCTTGATATTTACTTTTTAAAGGGGTTTTCCCTTTTTAAGTTCATTTTAAAAATTGTTTGTGTCTGACCGTGTGCAGAACATACCACAGTTACTGGGCAGGGGAGGAAGCAAAACACAATACCGACATTACAGCTGGAGGTCGCAGAGGATACATTTTGTGAGGTAAAATATTGTTTAAAAACAGTCAGTGAATTATTTTACCTCACAAAATGAATCCTCTGTGATCCCCTGCTGTAATGTCAGCATTGTGTTTTGCTTCCTCCCCTGCCCAGGAGATGTGGTATGCTCCGTACACGGTCAGACACAGACAATTTTTAAAATGAACTTTCATTCATGGGTAAACCCCTTTAATGTGACTGGCTTCCTCTGCCTGTAGACACGTTGCGCATCTGACGCTAGGATCAGCTGAATGATTCACTGCGCTTGCGCGGAATTTGCGCAGGGGGAGTAAACAGACCTCCACCATCTTTGTGCAGACAGATAGCGGCGGTCACATTGAAACTGCGCATGCGCTCCTCCTATACAAAGATGGCTGCGGTCAGTGAATCATTCAGCTGAACACGGCAGCGTGTTTGCGACGGTGTTCCGCTGGTGGTACCGCGCAAGAGGCTGCGTACGGCATATAGTTTGTGTGCGTGGTGCATACGGTATATACAGATTGTGTGTGGGTGGTCCAACGGTGTTCTGCTGGTGGTATCGCCAGCAGTTTCCATATTGTCGGTGAACTTCACCCGCTTGGAATTCTGGGATCTGGACACATCTGGACGGAACAAGATGTGAAGACATTACAAGTAAAGTATACAAGTAAGTATAAATTAGATTGTTACTGTTTGTTCCTGAATAAAGGAGCTCTGTTGTCACACGCTTGGAGAGTATCCTGAATAATCCGCTGCCAACAGGGTATGGGTCCAGAGTGACACAGAACCCCAGAGTAACACAGCAACAGATGCCCAGAGCAAAAGCAGCACGGAGCAACAGAGAATATGTCCACTAGCAGCAATCCTGTCAAGTTCTCAGTGCCAAGCCTCACTAACTAGAACTACCAGTCCTGGAAATTCAAGGTGAAGATGCTGCTCATAAGAAAAGGTATGTGGAAATATACTCAGGAACAAGTGCCTCATCCATTACCAGATGATTGGCTACAGAAGGATCAGAAAGCACAGAGCACAATCTCCCTCAGTGTAGATGATAATCAGATTGTGCATATATTCAAGTGTCCAGCTGCAAAGGAGATGTGGGATGAGTTACAGAAAGTGCAGAAAAGTTCAAATCTCAGCAATAAGCTTTATCTCAAGAGAAAGCTCTATCACACTAAGCTAAGTGATGGGCAGAATATGCAGGACTATATAAGAAACACCCTAGACATTATGGAGCATCTCAGGGGTATTGGAGAAGAAATTAAAGATTTTCATGTTGCTGCACTTCTATTAAGTGGTTTTCCAGAGAGTTATGACACACTCATGACTGCACTAGATGCACAGCCAGATGATGAGCTGACACTAGATTATGTTAAAGGCAAACTTGTGAATTAATTCAATAGAAAAACACAAAATGTAAGCAGCAGTAATGAATCCAGAACAGAAACAGCATTAAAGACACAGGATTTCCCTAAATATAAGCGCAATCTAAGAGAAAATCGTGAATGTTTTGTCTGTAAAAAGCCCGGCCACTTTAAAGCAGACTTCAGAATTTAGAAAGCAAGAATGAGTCAGCTTAAAAAGCAGAACAGTCATCAAAGGGTTAAAACAGCTGTAAAGGAAGATTCTGAATGTGTTGAAGCTGCATTTAATGCAGGTACAAGCCCATCTGTAAAGCATATATAGTGCACAGATTCTGGTGCAAGCAGTCATATGACAAATAACAAGGATTTCTTCACTGACCTTAATGAAAGCAAGTAAGAAAATGTCATCTTAGCTAATGGCCACTATATGACTTCAGAAGGAATATGAGATTGTTACCTCCACTGTCCAGTTTCCTCAGCACAAAGCAGAAAGATCTGAGTAAAGGTTGTTCTCTATGTTACCATCCTTGAAAGGAATCTTCTGTCAGTAAAGAAGCTCACACAAAAGGGGAATGTAGTCACTTTTAAAGATAACAGCTGCATCATCTCAAACAAGGGTCACACTCTTGCAGAAGGAAAAATCCAAGATGAACTTTATCAGCTAAAATGCAAAGAAAGAGTGTACAGTGCTAGACAAGATCTACATAAGAACTGTATCCATGTATGGCACAGACATCTTGGACACACTCAAAATACTGAAGTGTGGATAAGCTCTGAAGCTGTAAGGAGTGTAAAAGGACTAGTTGGTGTTCACTTCCCTGCCTGTGTTTAAGTTGGTGTGTTTAACCTATAATACTGTGATGCTGCTATAGTACGCATGCTAGATATATATTTTGTGTATTATAATAATATTACTATGGTGTGTAATACAATGTAAATATGTTATGTGTAGGGAAAGTGTAGTAATTAGATTATCCCACTAGAGGGGGCACAATAGGACAGAACATAATAGAGTAAGTTTGGGATTAGCTACACCAATAGTATATAGTTGATTAGGAGGGGCCAACTGTGTAAGATAGAGAGGGCTTCCTGAATTAAGTTAGTAGGGCCTGGGAGCCCGGACAGGACAGTTCTGCAATGCAACGTTCAAGTAAAGGAGCCCAAGTTGTCCAGGGCCTAGGAGCAATGGTCACTTGAGAGGTGAAGGAATACAGGGACTAAATGTCCAGGGCGAAACGGACAGGAAACTCCTGAAGGTAGTTAGGCTGGCCAGACAGAATGCTGCGGTTCCAGAGACAACGGTACAACCCTGCGATAGAAGGGTTATTATGTGTGAAGGATCCTTTGTTGTACCTGTGACTAATCTGGACGAGCTGAGACAAGAACTGAGTAAAGTTGTTTGTTTAAAACTGGATCTGGACTCTGCTTGTCTTTGCATGGTATTTGGGACGGAAACCCCCAACAGACTGGAGAGGACTCTGATGCGTAAGTAAGTGAGCCATCAAATACACAACAGAAGGGACAATGTATATATGTGACGGAGGGCCAGGGTGTGCAAGTACTATCACCCTCAGCCATGACTACCCCAAGTTCACCAGTTTAAGACAAGATTGGTCCAAAAGGGTACTCACAAAAGTATTGTGAAGATTATGATGCTACATTTTCTTCAGTTGTAAAGCAAACCACATACAGAACTTTAATGTCCGTAGCTGCAGTTCAACAGATGACAGTGAGACATTTTGACATCAAAACAGTCTTCCTACATCGTGTTGGATCACCCCCAGGGCAGGTGGAGTTCCTTTACTCGGTACCGGGATAGTATCTTTGAGGGGATGTGTCATGGTGGCAGTAACCCAGCCAGTGGCCCCGGGCATCCATGTAAAATAGGTGGATTAAATAAAGTTTATGTATGGATAAGTTCGTGACGCCACCTGTGGTATCTGGTCAGAAGAGGACCAGCACTGCAGTGCAGATCCTCTGGGACAGATGGTGGTGGGATGCAGCAAAGATGTAATAGCTCTCTACAGGCAGAACTGTAGTCCCAAGGCAGCAGTAGTAGATGTTGAGGTAGATGGTGTAGTGTTTAGGCACAGAGAAGTAGTGCTGAGAGGGGGATGCAGGAAGAAAGCAATGACATAGCTGAATGCAGTTCCAAAGCTTTACTCACATTTCTGGCATAGACAGGTGCCCGCTTAAGTGCTGTGTCCTCCAGGTCAGGGGCTCAGCCAACTCCCAGGCAGATGGAATACACCCAGCACTCCCTTTCGTGTGCCTTTTCTGAATGTCTCCTTACTGGCGCTAATCTGAAGTACTTTTAGTTATGAATTACACTCAAGTTCCTCTTTCTTGCTGTTACTTATAACTCCACTCGCATGACAGGCAGCTGTAGCCTCCTTTGGGGACTCCTTACAATCATGTCCCAGCTCACACACGTTACTGCTGTGTCGTCGAGTCTTAGGTGGGAATAAAGTGGTAACAACTTCTATTCCTCCGCTTTCTTCTGTAGGATTATTAGTATCACACACAGCCTCGGATACCGGCCCCCGGCCTTTGGCGCATTAAACTTAGGGAAGGGCTCTGCTGTAGCCCTAGTCCCCAGCTCTCTCCTCACGTTCCATCCTTTTCAACCTTCTGAACTGATCTTTCTTTCTCTTTCCTTGCCAGCAGCTCCAGCTCACAGGAGGCTGCTGCATCTACGTCCTTCCTCCACATCCACCCCTAGGGGACTCAGACCTAACTTCCTGTCAGCTTTCCCTCTAAGTGCAGTCTAAGCTCCACCCACCTCCCAGCACCCTTCATGAACCAAAGCAGCTGCCATAAAGGGTGCTCTGCTGTTCTAAGTTGTCTGTGCTGGGTGCAGGTGCTGGAGTCTGGTCAGGTGTTACCATCTTACCTGAGGAGTGGGATACTACACCTCAGGAGGAGGTGCAGTACTTCTGTGGCAACTGAACCCTCAGGGGTGCCACAGTGACATTGAAGAAGAGTTGTACATGAGCCAACCTTAGGGATATATTAAAAAGGGTGAAGAGCACCTTGTTGGTAAAATGCAAAAATCTCTCTATAGACTTAAGCAGTCGGCAAGAGCATGGAACTCAAAAGTGAACAAAGTTTTGATGGATGAAGGATTTAAAAGTTCTCAAGCTGATTCACGTTTCTATATGAAAAATGTAGCGAAGAAGTGGATGTATGCTCTCCTATATGTAGATGATGTGATCATGTCTCATCAAGATGAAAAAGAAATTGCAAAGCTAGGTGAAATTCTCAACCAGCACTTTGACACTAAGGACCTTGGAAATGTGACATGTTATTTGGGAATCCAAATCCAGAGAGAGGAAGATGGGCGTTTTCTTCTCAACCCAAGTTCTAAAGTTTCCACAATACTAACCCAGTTTGGAATGTCAGAAACCAAAGGTGCATCAACAGTTATGGATCTGTCTTACTTAAAGTTGGAAGGAGAAGATCTACTACCCAGCAATGAGAGTTACAGACAAGCAGTGGGGGTGCTTCTGTACATCGCAACCACAACTCATCTGGATATCACAGCCACAGTTGGAATTCTCTGCCGACGTGTAAGCAAGCCACGCCAAAGAGACTGGAATGCAATTAAGAGAATTCTTCAATATCTTAAAGAAACTCAAAGGCTAAATCTTAAGATATCTGCATCAGGAGATCTCACTCTCAGAGGTTATGTGGATACAGATTGGGCTGGAGACTCAAGTGATCGGAAATCAACAAGTGGTTACTTATTAAAGTTAGGAGAAAATTCAATTTATTGGTCCAGCAGAAGACAAGTGTCAGTAGCATTGTCTTCTACAGAAGCAGAATATATGTCTGCTGCTTATGCAAGTCAAGAAGTAATTTGGTTGAAACAACTTTTGAAAGATTTCGGCAAGCCATTAGCTCAAACAATAGTTATCTATGAGGACAACCAAGGATGCATTAAGCTTTCCAGCAGTGAGTAGATTAGTGCAAGGACTAAACACATCGATGTAAAACATCACCACTTACGTGACTTAGTGGAACGTGGTGTACTCGAGTTTGCTTATTGCGAGTCTGACAACATGACAGCTGATGGTATGACAAAGCCATTCTCAAGAGCCAAGTTTGTGGACTTCAGAACCGCAATGAGACTAACAGGATAAGTAGTTGTTGAGTGGGGAATATGTTTGGTGCAACAACTCCATTCCGGTCTATGAGTGTTTAGTTGTTAGATTTGTATGCTGTTTAAGTTAGAACAAAAAAAATTCCCAGAGGCTCACACAGGGAGAGCATGTGATTGTATTTCCTGTGTCTGTGTATGAAGGAAGCAGCCTGCTGTGGATGCTGCACAGATAGAGACACACAAACAATTTATTCCTGGTCTATTAGGCTTATCAGATATTGTTCCTGTTTGTTCCTGAATAAAGAAGCTCTGTTGTCACACACTTGGAGAGTATCCTGAATAATCCTCAGCTAACATGATCATCTTCAAGAACCACTTGACGCAGGAGCTGCAAAGTATGTATCCTCTTGGGTTTACTAGACCCCACATTGTGCTCTATATTCCTGTCCAGCACTTTGATGTGGGCACTGACTGTGAAGGCAGCAGCAGCTGCTGTCTGCAACACTTGGGAGAGGGTCCTGCAGCATTGTTTTTCCTCAACCCCACACTCCAGCTGGTGAGTGCGGACCATAGCGTCTTCTACAGTATAAACAATTAGGTGTCAAATCCCCTCTATCGGTCCACATACAGTATATAGTTGTGTGAAAAAGTGTTTGGCACCTTCTTCATTTCTTATTCTTTTGTCACACTGGAGTCCCAAAGCTTTGGAAATTGCTTTATAACTTTTTCCTAACTGATAATTCTCAATTACTTTTTTTCTCATTTGCTCCAGAATTTGTTTGGTTTGTTGCATGATGTCTAGCTTTTGAGGATCTTTTGGTCTACAGAGGAGAAGACTGGGCTGTGGATACTGACAGGGCACCGTGTCCGGAACTGCTGGGGCCAAACCTACTGTTGCAGGGGAGAAGGAGATTGGAGCCAGAGCAGATCCTTGAACTGTGTAGAAGGGGTGTGGCAAGCCAGGGAGGTATTAAAGTGTTTGCGTGGGAAAAGAAGGGAGCTTCCCGCCAGAGAGAGGAGTCAGTAAGGATCGGCGCCGGGCTACGGGGAAAGAAAGGCAGCATAGCAGCAAGGGTTTGGCAAGGACGAACAGGCTTCAGGGGGTGAGCAAAGGAGCGCACACCGAGTGGAGAATTGCGGTGATTTCCTCTTTGTGACGCTGCAGCATAACGGACTAGGGGCTAAGCGGGTAAGACCGGTGACTGCCCGCTGCCACCAGAAATGAGACCGACATGTTAGGAGGGGAAACCAGAAGAACTCAGCTGAGGCCGGCAACCAACCATTCGACTCAGGAACACAGAGGGACAACTGACTCAAGCTAACTGAATATATATGTGGCGCCCCTGAGGCTCAGTCGCCACAGAGGTACTGCACCTTCCTCTCTAGTAAGGTGTGGTGCCCCACCATCCAGGTAAGTTGGAGGCTCCTGACCATGCTCCAACTCTCACACCCCACACAATAGAGTAGTTCAGCACAACCACATTGCGGCTCCTTGCTTAGAGAGAAGCAGAGCACCTTTGGTGGTTCCCTGCTTGGAACACTAGACGTGCTGGGAGGTGGGTGGAGTTCAGAATATATATATATGAGCGGGATGGTTTAGGATGACAGGTCAGTCTGACAGGAGGTCAGTGAGGAAGGAAGCCACTCGGGAGGAGTGGGGATCCCTGGAAGAAGGGATGGAGGAAGGAGTGCTGCAGCTGCCTCAGTTACCTGAGCCAGCTGGCACGGGAAAGGAAAGGAAAGAAGGAGAAGGACGTTGATCTGAAGCCTGAGCTTCCATAGAAGGGAAAAGACAAGTACGGAACGTAGGAGTAAAAGGGAACACAGAGGACGTGGGTTAGAGGAAGAACCCTGCCTAGAAGTTCTAAGCGCAAGGCCGAGGCCCGGTCCCCGAGGTTGTATGAACACTAATGGTTCTGCAGCAGACACTGGTGGAGTAGTGGGCTGTAAATGCACTACTCCCATCTAAGACTTGAGGGCAACAGCAATACGGATAGAGAGCCGGGACTTAGGAGTAGAGAGTCCTTGAAGCAGGCTACAGCTGTCTGCTGTGCAAGTAGAGTTCTTGGGAACATCTGTCAGGAGGAACTCCAGAGTACCACGGTACTGGAGATCTTCACACTAAAAAGCGCTATAGAGGAGACATTCAGGAATGGCACATAAGTTGGCGGAGTGTGGAAGGGAGCTTTCCGTCTTGCCTGGAGGTTGACTGAGTCCCTGACCCGGAGGACACGGCACAGAAGCGGGCACTACAGACTATGAGAAAAGCTTTGGAACTACATGCCCTGGTGTCCTCCATTCCTTCCTGCGTCCGACCGCCTGACACTGCTACATCCCCTGCACCAGACAGTACATCACCTAAGAGTCTCCACATCTACACTGCCCTGGGACAACAGCCCTGCCTGTGGAGGGCTATACCACCATTGCTGCACCACACCATCTGTCCCGGAGGATCTGCATGCAGCGTCGGCTTAACACCTCCCTTGCCGAACACCACAGGTGGCGTCACGAACTATTACATTTAACATCCACATCTTCCTATTACTTGGGCGCCCAGGGCCACGGTCACCACCACCGTGACACATCCCACTGATACCGGCCCGGTACCGAGTACCCCATGGCCCTGGGAGGGCGACCCAATTTGGTGTCATGAACAGGATGACGAGAGCTGATGCCATCGGGTTCTGTGCGCCTGAGACTTGTTGGACTTAAAATTTTTGAGAATGTGCAGAAGACCCAATCTAATAGACTGTGAAATGAACATTAAAAATGGCCGTTGGCGTGGAGAAGAAGGGCGTGAAGAGATGAGAGGTCCTAGGAAAAGACCGCGAAGAGGCTTGGGCCTCCCCTGCCTGAATTACTATGTGACAGCAACATGGCCCACCCCCCGAGGGGTTCGTATACTGGCTTGGTATGGAGGCGCTGGAAGAAGACGCCGCCCCCGGAAGGAGGGGCAGAAGCCAGTGGCGGGAAAGGGGCCGAGAGAGGAGGGAGAAGAACGCCATGATGAAAAGGGAAGAGAAGACAGAAGAACAGGGTGAGGAGAAGTCAATTGCCCTCAAGCCGCCCTTGCGGAGGCTGCGACCACTGATACATCCTCTGCAATGTCCGCCACCACCTTACAACCGATATTGCCATTGGGTGAGCCCCGTCCGGAGGAGATATATGAGGGCACTGGAGCAGAACGGAGGGCCGGGACCGCGTCCCCGTCTGGACCGGGCGTGGTTGCACCGGCCTCCACCGACGACCCCAGCCGACCCCAGCCGAAACCGGCCTTGTCCCTGCCTGGATCCAACTGCGGCCCATCCCATCTCCAACTCCGGGAGTTGCGGCTGCCGCTATCCACTACCAGGTGCTGTGATCGGAGCCGCGCTTGGAGGCACAAGGTACGACCACTGCCCCCGACCTGACCCTAGTCTTGGGAACGGAACCCACAGATAGGAATGGCCCAATTGACCTCCGCCGACAGCCTCAGGCTGCTGTGCTGCCACCCGAGGTCCCGATGGATGCTGAGGAATTGGATCCCGAGGAACCAGTGACAGCGCTGGCTGAGTCACCCACGGCAGCAGAAGCGCCATTGGAGATAGCGGATATGCCGTCCCCACAGGCAGGCCCATAGACGTTTCTATGGCCCTTTCAATTACCTCGACCAGTCCCTATCTCTCCCTGTGGGAAGCAGAGTATATGCGGTTAGCAAGTAATCAGCAGGATGAAGACACCCAAAGTATTTCATCTGGTAGCAGTTCCCAAACTTCCAGAACCCCAGGAGGGGACCAGCACTAAAAATTTGCACTAACTCTCGTGACCCAGGAGGGTTTATTTGCACCGTTGTGCCTTTTGTTTTATTTTTGACCATCAAGGTTCAGTTTTGGTTTTTCCCAGTGTTGCCCTGTGTTGTTGGCAGCCTTTCTATTGAACTAGCGATCATGAACTTGGAGTGATCCAAAAACTTTTACTTGTAAATAGTTGCACCTCTTTAGGTGCCCTCTCTTGGTTTTACATATGGACACTTTGCGAAGAATACGTCTACCTCATTTGGAGCATGACTCTAATCAAAGGACACTGCAAGAGATCCCTGCTGGGAGCGGTATCCAGCACTTCCCCTCGATAAAACTATGGTTGTATAGCGAAACGCGCATCGGGGTTTTTCCGGTTAACCTCTGCTGTGTCTATCAAGTGAGTAATTGTTTGCTCTCCCTTCATTGTTCCTATAATTTGTCCACTGCGGGGTTTTATAGCCATATGGTAGATATACAGGCCGTATGGTCGGTCGAGCCGCATCCATTTGTTTGGTGGCTCTAAATTATACATAGTCAGGATTTAACCTGTTGTGCTTTATACTAATCCTTATGGGACATTGATGTGTTAATAGAGGGACTTCTTATGGTATTACTTTAACAGCATTGTGTTATTTTTCCGGATCTATTGGTGTCCTTACAATGTCTATGTTTTTTATGCTGTTTTTAGTATTTGTACATGTTAATAAAATTCATTGATTTTTTATGCTATACTCTGGTTGTTCTCCTGTTTTTCATGATCCTTTAGCAGAGTGGCTAATTGCACTCACTTGGGTGTGTGCACACCCAGTGCAAGTTTATGATGAGTCTGGTTTTTGTGGTGCTAATACTGCCCTGGGACAACAGCCCGGCCTGTGGAGGGCTATACCGCCATTGCTGCACCACACCATCTGTCCCGGAGGATCTGCATGCAGTGTCGGCTTAACACCTCCCTTGCCGAACACCACAGGTGGCGTCACGAACTATTACATTTAACATCCACATCTTCCTATTACTTGGGCGCCCAGGGCCACGGTCCGGGTCACCGCCACCGTGACACATCCCACTGATACCGGCCCGGTACCGAGTACCCCATGGCCCTGGGAGGGCGACCCATATACTGCCATTTTGAGTTACTCTTTCCCTTTGTACCCTACAGCCTTTACATGTTTATTCCCTGTTGCTCAATGCGAGAAGGTTTCCCCTGTACTTATAAAACGAGTAATTGTTAACCCCTGCTCTGTGTATTTGTGTCAAATGATATACAGTATTAGATAATTTGCTGACAATATTGCACAGTCATGTTTTTTTTAAAAAAAAATGTTTTTCTTGTGTCAATCATCACGGTTTACGTGGAGCCAAAATGATGAGTAAGGAAGGTCACCTTGGTATCTACTATACCCAGTTCATTCACTCAGAAATGCTGCAGTGTTTCAGAACAAAAATGGCGGATGACAACCATGACTATTCCGATGTGGTCCCCGGCGGTTCCCCCACACTATGCTCCCCATGACTGACAGGTCTCTGTTTATGAATGCACAGGGAGAGACCTGTCAATCATCTGGAGAGGAGCTGGGAGTGGCCTCCGGTACTGCATCGGATTAGTCACCGGAGCAGCATGGTCCCCATCCGGTTTTCCAAAGTAGGTGTTTTTGGAAAAGCCACAGCGTTTCCGAATGAAATATACCTGGCTACAATCAGACAGCCATTTATGCCGCCCATGATTTGGACAGCCAGAATCTAATGACAGGTTCCCTTTTGAGATGTTTTGGGAAGTTGGTGGAGCTGTGGATGTTCTCACATTATCGTATATTGAATAATGATTGCTGGGGAATGTGTGCTGATTTTTTGAGAATAAATCATCTTAGTGGACTGCAGGCAGCCCATTGTGAGGAAAGAGTTGGCAGAAGTCATGGACTTTGACATTGAAGGATGACTCACTTGGTTTATGAGAGCAGATATTAATGTGAAACATTCCGTGCATATGTCATCGCTCTGCCGTGAGAACGTTCATCCAGGTCAGATCAAAGCTGTGAAAATAACCCTATGAATGCGGCCCACCAGAGCCACAATGGAGGACCCCAATAAGGCAGGTGGCGAGAGAATGCTCAGCCATTGTCAGAGGAGTTCCTGACAGATCTCCTGTTAAACAAAATACTAGGGGCACTTATAAAAATCACAATTTTATTACTGCACTGTATGACATTTCTGGCAGTGTTATAGTGTGCTCTCTGACACTTATTTGAACACAATATAATGGTTTTATATATGCACTGAATGGCGGCATTTTTTGTGCACGATATAATGATTTTATTTGAGCATTGTGTGGCTGGTTTTATATATGCACTGAATGGCGGTATTATTTGTGCACGATATAATGGTTTTATATGAGCAATTTGTGGCAGTAGTATTTTTATATTAGCACTGTATGTAGTCATTATTTTTGCGCCCTTTGAAACTGAATTGTGTATGCTATAATGGTTTTGCATGACCACGGTGTGATGATTTTATGGGCACTGTATGGTGGTATTAGAATCATAGAATCATAGAATCGTAGAGTTGGAAGGGACCTCCTGGGCCATCTGGTCCAACCCCCTGCTCAAAGCAGGATTCGCTAAATCATCCCAGTCAGATGTCTGTCCAGCCTCTGTTTGAAGACTTCCATTGAAGGAGAACTCACCACTTCTCGTGGCAGCCTGTTCCACTCATTGATCACTCTAACTGTCAAAAAGTTTTTTCTAATATCTAATCTGTGTCTCCTCCCATTCAGTTTCATCCCATTGCTTCTAGTCTTTCCTTGTGCAAATGAGAATAAAGTTGATCCTTCTACAATGTGACAGCCCTTTAGATATTTGTAGACAGCTATTAAGTCTCCTCTCAGTCTTCTCTTTTGCAAACTAAACATTCCCAAATCCTGCAACCTTTCCTCATAAGACAGGGTTTGCAGACCGGTCACCATTCTGGTCGCTCTTTTCTGAACTTGCTCCAGTTTGTTGATGTCTTTTTTAAAATTATTTGTACACAATATGATTCTTTTTATATATGCACTGTATTATGGTATTATTTGTGCACTCAGCAACCCTGCTATTTATACACAATATTATTACCTCACATCTTCAATACATGGAGGCCTTATTAGCACTCAGATAAATTGTTATTTGTGCACAAAATGATAGTTTTAAATGTACATTGTATGGTGGTGTTATTTGTGACAGTGTTATAAATGCACTGTATGATTGTTTTGAATGTGTACGTTATGGCGACATTAATTGTGCACTTAGTAACACTGTTATTTATGGAATACGTGCATTTTATGGCAGTATTATCTCTGTACTATTATGCACAGTATGATGGTTTTATATGTTTTGTATGCGCACTTTATGCTGGTATTATTTATACGCCATGTGACACCTACAGTATTTGTACACAGTTTGATGATTTTATATGTGCACTCTATGGTGATATTATTTCTGTGACACTATTACTTGTGCACCATATGATGATTTTTATATATACTCTCTATGTCAGTATTATTTCTGCACTCTGACGCTATTACTTGTGCACCATATGGTGATTTTATATATACACTGTAGGGTTTTGTACTCATTGTGCTGCGGTTGAGGTAGGCACGGGAAGCGGTTTCATTAAACTGTCCAGGCTGGTTTATTATATCACTGCATAAACCGCTCAGGGAACCAAACAAAATAACAGCCTCTTCCAGCACAAAGTGAAAATGCAAAGTAAAAAAGTCCATACAATAAAGCTACTCCGCCCGCTCAGGATAGTGTCCGGTTCTTAAGGCCTTAGCACAGACCAACACACAGGAGATCTACACATCTCCCAGCCCAGTCACTGAATGAGACATTTGGTTTCCATTTTATCTGCCGAAACACACCCCTGGTGTTGGGAAATGAGAGCTCTCATTCCCACCCATCTCTTTTGACTGCTCGTAAAGCCTAGCCCTGAAATGCCCTAACAATTCTCTCAGCACTATATGTGCTGGGGCATGCCTTCCCGAGCTTACATCAGCAAAGCTACCGACCTCGATGATACATATCTCCCCTCAAGGACCCGTCCGGCAGCCATCTTACAACACTCTATGTCAGTACTATTTCTGCAATCTGTGACACTATTACTTGCGGACCATATGATGTTTTTATATATACATTTTATTGTGCGTGAGGCAGTGACCGGTGTCACATGTAAGGGTCGCTGTGTGTTCCCCCCAGGATGCACACGGAGGCCATGGGAGTGCATTGCAGTCACAGGCATAGCTGTGATTGCAATGCTGAGTAAAAGTGAGTATAGGTCTTGGGCAAAATATTTGTCCAAGGTAGATTTAAGAAAACCTGCTGGGCTTTTATTTTTGAAATGGACTACAGGATGGTAGTGGGCAGTCCGTTTCCTCCCACGACCTGCATTTTCCATGTGGCCCATGATCACAGATTCCAGTTAAAAACCCTGCTGTAAAGGGTTTGGGTGCGTCAGAGTCAGTGTCAGTTTGGTTTTTGCAAGAGTGCAGAGCAGAAGGCTCTGCAGATTTCCACCTGTGTGAGGCAACATAGGCAAGCGGAGCCAAACAGCCATGGGAGCTGAAAGGACTGGCACCCACAGTGTACACGGCGGTGCAGTCGCCCACGGCAACTTTCTCAGAGGCAGACAGTCCTGTGCCTGGCTGTGATTCGGAGGTGGACTGACGTGTTTATCGACTGCAATCCAGTGGATATGTTTCCCTGCTGCGATCTGGAGGATATCGTGTGCTGTGAGTTGAGAATTAAAGAGACTTTTGTTTTGGAACTTTGCTGGGTCACTGCCTCATCACTGCACAACAAGTGGTAGTATTTCTCCACTCGGTGACACTATTACTTGTGCACCGTATGACAATTTTATATATACACTATATATGATTTCTGCACTCTATTACACTATTATTTGTGCACCGTATGACGATTTTATATATACACTTTATGGTGGTAGTATTTCTGCACTTTGTGACACTATTACTTGTGCACCGTATGACGATTTTATATATACACTTTATGGTGGTAGTATTTCTGCACTTTGTGACACTATTACTTGTGCACCGTATGACGATTTTATATATACACTTTATGGTGGTAGTATTTCTGCACTTTGTGACACTATTACTTGTGCACCATATGACGATTTTATATTTACACTTTATGGTGGTAGTATTTCTGCACTCTGTGACACTATTACTTGTGCACCATATGATGATTTTATGTATACACTTTATCGCTGTAGAATGTCTGCACTCTGTGACGTTATTACTTGTGCATCGAATGACGATTTTATATATACACTATATGCATTATTTCTGCACTCTGTGACACTATTACTTGTGCATGGTATGATGAATTTATGTATACACTCTATGCATTATTTCTGCACTCTGTGACACTATTACTTGTACACGGTATGATGATTTTATATATACACTCTATGGCTGTAGTATTTCTGCACTCTTCGACGTTATTACTTGTGCACCGATTGACGATTTTATATATACACTATATGCATTATTTCTGCACTCTGTGACACTATTACTTGTGCACTGTATGACGATTTTATATATACACTATATGCATTATTTCTGCACTCTGTGACACTATTACTTGTGCACCATATGACGATTTTATATATACCCTATATGCATTATTTCTGTACTCTGTGGCACTATTACTTGTGCATGGTATGATGATTTTATGTATACACTCTATGGCTGTAGTATGTCTGCACTCTGTGACACTATTATTTGTGTGCATTATGGTGGTATTATTAGAACATTGCTCTAGCTTCATCCCAGTTGCATTTGGAGAAGAGGTGTGGTGTTTTTATGTGGACATCCACAGACCTAATACATGTTGTAACAACCATCAGCCCTGCACGAAACCCTTCATTTATTTTCTTATAAAGGTACTAGATGGAGGCCCGATGCGAGGGCGGTAATGTCACGATGGGGGCAGGCTTTGCAGTGTTGAGAATTCCCCCCCATGTGCTCACCCTCCTATCCACTCTCTCTTTCCCCATGTGCTGACTTCTTCCGTCTGTGCTCTCTTCTTTGACCTGTCAACCCCATGTGCTATCCTCCTTGTCTGCTGTCTCTCTCCTTCCTGTGCTGCGTTCTCCCCTCATGTGCTGTCCCGCTTAAGCTGTCTCCCCCTGTGCTCTGTCTCTCTCACCCCTGTGCCTTTTCTCTCTGGTCTTCGACGTTGTGCCTTTGCTGCTTTTCTTTCATTGTCATTGGCGTACTTTTTAGGAGGAGCCATGTTGGCATTGATATTTGCTTTTTAAAGGGGTTTCCCCACGAATGAAAGTTCATTTTAAAAATTGTCTGTGTCTGACCGTGTACAGAACATACCACAGCTCCTGGGCAGGGGAGGAAGCAAAAGACAATACTGACATTGCAGCAGGAGATCGCAGAGGATACATTTTGTGACGTAAAATATTGTTATTTTACCTCACAAAATGAATCCTCTGTGATCCCCTGCTGTAATGTCAGCATTGTGTTTTGCGTCCTCCCCTGCCCAGGAGATGTGGTATGCTCTGTACACGGTCAGACACAGAGAATTTTTAAAATGAACTTTCATTTGTGGGAAAACCCCTTTAATT
Source organism: Dendrobates tinctorius (assembly GCF_039654945.1). NCBI lineage: Eukaryota > Metazoa > Chordata > Amphibia > Anura > Dendrobatidae > Dendrobates > Dendrobates tinctorius. The sequence goes on from NW_027361784.1 coordinate 28,812,919, forward strand.
TGACCGGCTTCCTCTGCCTGTAGACACATCGCACATCTGCCACTGGGATCAGCCGAATGATTCACTGCACCTGCGCGGAATTCGCGCAGATGCAGTAAATCAGACCGCCGCCATCTTTGTGCAGACAGATAGAGGCGGTCACATTAAAACTGCGCATATGCTTCTCCTGTACAAAGAAGGCAGTGGTCAGTGAATTATTCGGCTGATCCCGGCGGCGGCGTGTTCACGAGGGTGTTCCGCTGGTGGTACCCACAAGAGGTTGCGCATGGCATATACAGTGTGTGTGTGTGTGTGTGTGGTGTGTACGGCATTATGCAGAGTGTGTGTGAGACACCCATCACTTGGGTGTCCCAATATGGCAGTCGGTGAACTTCTGCCGCTTGGAATTCTGTGATCCAGTCACATCTGAACGGAACAGGATGTGAAGACATTAAAAGGTAAGTATATATTAGAAGTTCCAAATAAATGTGGGTCACCCTCCCAGGGCTGTGGGGTACTCAGTACCGGGCCCGATGAGCTTCAATGGGAGATGTCGCGGCAGCTGGGACCCGGCCCGTGGCCCTGGGCACCCATTGTTAAAGGGAGTTGTTGCAGTGTGAAAGTTTATAAGTGATTCGTGACGCCACCTGTGGTGTTCGGCAATGAAGATGTAAGCCGACGCTGCAGACAGATCCTCTGGGACAGATGGTGTGGTGCAGCAGTGATGTTATAGCCCTCCACAGGCAGGGCTGGAGTCCCAGGGCAGTGTAGGTGAAGTGACACGTAGATGGTGTAGTGTCAGGCGCACGGTATGTAGCAGTGCTGGGCAGGTTGGCGCAGGACTAAGTGAAGGACACCAGGGCATGTAGTTCCAAAGCTTTACTCACAGTCTGTTGCAGGTACAGGTGCCCACATCCGTGCAGTGTCCTTCGGGTCAGGAGCTCAGCCAACTTCCAGGCAAGATGAAGTACTCCTTTCCAACACTCCGCCAATATATGTGCCTTTTCTGAATGTCTCCTCTATAGCGCCTTTGAATGAAGTACTCCTAGTACTGAGTTACACTGGAGTTCCTCCTGTCTGATGTTCCTATGAACTCTACTTGTACGGCAGACAGCTGTAGCCTGCTTCGGGGACTCCTTGCTACTAAGTCCTTGGCTCACTATTATGTTGCTGTTGTGCCCCCAAGTCTTGTGTGGGAATAAAGCGGTCACTACTTCTATTACTCCGGTGTCTGCTGCAGGATCATTAGTATCCGTACAACCTCGGGGACTGGACCCAGGCCTGTGAACTTGGGAAGGGTTCTCTCTTCCAACCCTGATCCTTAGTCCTCCTATTCTCCTTACATTCTGTGCTAATCCTTCTTTCTTCTGGAGAATCAAGCATCCCTTCTTTGTCTCTTTCCTGTGCCAGCAAACCCAGATCACTGTGGCCTGCTGCAGCACTTCCTTCTCTCATCCCCCTCCCGGGCATCTTCTCTGTCTCACTCTCTGTCCTTCTACATCCTCACTCACTGACAGAATGAATGACTGACTGAACGACTCAGTCTTCTCGCTCTTTTATGTGAACTAAACTCCACCCACCTCCCAGCACGTTTCGTGTTCCAAGCAGGGAGCCACCAAGGGGTGCTATGCTACACTCCAAGCAGGGAGCCGCCGAAGGTGCTTTGCTACACTACTTTGTGGTGTGGGGTGCAGGTGTTGGAGCGTGGTGAGTTGTCTCCACCTTACCTGGATGGTGGGGTACCACACCTCAGGAGGAGGTGCAGTACCTCTATGGCGACTGAACCCTCAGGGGCGCCACATATGCATCATGGTGTGTCCCATTAGATGTGATTTTCAGAAGGCATTCTTCCTATAGAAGTGGGTCGCCCTCCCAGGGCTGTGGGGTACTCTGTACCGGGCCGGTGTCGGCGGGATGTGTCACAACAGCGATGACCCGGTCCGTGGCCCTGGGCGCCCAATTAACAGGGGAAGTTGAATGGTGGATTGTAGTTAATGGAATAGTTTGTGACGCCACCTGTGGTGTTCGGCAAGTGAGATGTTAAGCCGACGCTGCTTGCAGATCCTCTGGGGCTGGTGGTGTGTTGCAGCCAAGATGGTGAAGCTCCCCATCGGTGAAGCTGTAGCCCCAGGGCAGTGTAGATGTGGAGTTAGAGGAGAGGCACAAGTGGTGTAGAAGCTGGTACCCAAAGGTAGCAGTGCTGGGTGTGTTGGTGCAAGAATCAATGGAGGACACCAGGGCTTGTAGTTCCAAAGCTTTACTCACAGTCTGTAGTACACACAGGTGCCTGCCTCCGTACTGTGTCCTCCGGGGCAGAGGCTCAACCAACCTCCTGGTCCGATGGAGTGCTCCCTTCCAACGCTCCGCCAACATGTACCTTCCTGAACGTCTCCTCTTATAGCGCCTTTAAGTGTGAAGTACTCCAAGTACTGAGTTACACTGGAGTGCCTCCTGACAGATGTTCCCAAGAACTCTACTTGTACGGCAGACAGCTGTAGCCTGCTTCAGGGGACTCTCAACTCCTGAGTCCCGGCTCACTATCCAAGTTGCTGTTGTGCCCCCAAGTCTTAGATGGGAGTAGTGCATTTACAGACCACTACTCCACCGGTGTCTGCTGCAGGACCATTAGTATCCATACAACCTCGGGGACCAGGCCCCGGCCTTGTGCTTAGAACTTCTAGGCAGGGTTCTCTCCTAACCCACGTCCTCTGTTCCCTTTTACTCCTTCGTTCCGTACTAATCTCTCCTCCTGAAAGATCAGGTTTCAGCTCAGTGTCTTTCTCCTTCTTTCCTTTCCCGTGCCAGCAGACCCAGGTCACTGAGGTCTGCTGCAGCACCTTCTTTCTCCATCCCTCTCTCTCAGGGATCTTCTTTCCTCACTCCTCTCTGAGTGGCTTCCTCTCCCAGACTGACCTGTAATCCTAAATCTTCCCTCTCTCTTATGTATTCTCAACTCCACCCGCCTCCCAGCACGTTTCGTGTTCCAAGCAGGGAGCCACCAAAGGTGCTCTGCTACACTCCAAGCAGGGAGCCGCAATGTGGCTTTGCTGAACTACCATGTTGTGTGGGGTGCGAGTGTTGGAGCGTGGTCAGGAGCCTCCAACTTACCTGGATGGTGGGGCACCACACCTCAGGAGGAGGTGCAGTACCTCTGTGGCGACTGAGCCTCAAGGGCGCCACAGAAGCATTTCTTTAAGAGAATATGTCTCTAATATTTTGCTATATGTTGGTACCATATTGTGGGGCACTATGTGCCACTCTGAAGGATCTGAGCACATGTACATGATGCCCTAAGCAATGTGTTCAATATCGATGCATGACCCCTGCTAAGATCAGAGAATCATAGAATGTTAGCATTGGAAGGGACCTCTGTGCAGGGGCGCAACTACTGAGATCGCAGGGGTCACTGCTGCGACGGGGCCCGGAGTGTTTATGGGCCCGCCCAGTCCAGCAAAGAAGCAGTTGGCTTCATGTGGGACCTGGTCTTCTATCACGTCCTGCGCCCCCTCCTCCAGCATGGACTCGGTTATTCCTCCCCCTGAGCTCTGCACTCCACCCCCCAGTGTCTCAGGTGATGGAGGATGAGATCTGCTGCCGACACCTCTCAGTGACCAGTCACATGGAGCTCTGTGACTACAGAGTGCAGGGGGAAGGCATGCATTCAGGAGACCACGATGGCTACTCTGTGCGCACATGACCTCTGATGAGGTCACAGGAGGGGAGGAGTCAGGAGTCAAATGATCAGGGGCCTCATTGTATGCAGGCCTCTGCTGTGCTGGTTGTTATGGATGAGGGTAAGTTTATGTGTGGGGTCAGGAGGGGTTTACAGGGTGGATGTAGCAGAGTTGTGTGTGTACAAGGTGTACGGAGTAGAGCCATGTGTGTACGAGGTGTACGGAGGGGAGCTGTGTGTGTAAAAGGTGTATGGAGCGGAGCCGCGTGTGTACGAGATGTACGGAGCAGAGATGTGCGTGTACGAGGTGTACGGAGCAGAGATATGCATGTACGAGGTGTACAAAGCATAGATGTGCATGTACGAGGTGTACGGAGCAGAGATGTGCGTGTACGAGGTGTGCAGAGCGGAGATGTGCGTGGACGACGTGTACAGAGCAGAGCCGCGCGTGTACGAGGTGAGCGGAGGTGTGCATGTACGAGGTGTACGGAGCGGAGATGTGCGTGTATTTTGGCATGGGGGGGCCCATTTGAAAGTTCGCATCGGCGCCCATAACTTTGTAGTTATGCCACTGCCTCTGTGGTCATTGTGTTTGACCCCTGCTCAATGCAGGATTCACTATACCATCTCAGACAGATCTCTGTCCAGCCTCTGATTGAAGACTTTCATTGAAGGAAAACTCACCACCTCTAGTGGTATGCGGCGCTTAACATTGTTCCACTTCTCTCCTTCCATTTTTGAGCTCCTGCTGCCGCCCCATTCATCCCATTCCTCTCAATTGTATTGAGTTTTTGATGAACTTTGACATGAAATCAATTATTTGCCAGTGTAATTGTGAAACTTCACATCTGACAATAAAGTAATGTGTTATTTTCCATCTATTTACACAAAAGTAACAGTCTGAACCCACATATAGGAAAGCGGTGATTTCGGAGATGTTCTGGTACATGGAGTCATTGAAGGACATCCATATTCAACAACAGTATTTTCTTCCTTCCACCAAATTTGGCTTAGAAATATGAAATAGGTGTATAAGCCATAGACCCATGCGAACTCTTAATCCTAGGAGGCCAAAAGAAAGGGTTGACTAAAGGTTACCCTTATTCCATTAACTCTTGCTGAAGTGTATACTTAATCTCCAGGTCCCAAAACAAAATCTATTACAATTCAGCAAACTATTTTTTTAGTCATTTATAGCACTGGTGCCTTCATGAGAGATGCTTAGGCTTCAAGCATTGCGTTCCATTGCTCCTCTATGGGTGCTCCCCTGACCTCATGGCCTCTAGAAGGTTGCAAAAGTTGTGTTTCAATGGCACTTGATGCCTTGTCACCCCGTGTGCTTCCCTGTCCCACACAACAGCATATACTTTGAGTGATCACATCACATTGCCATTGGAACAACATTTTCCTCAATGACATCACTCTGCCGGGAGATTTAAGCCATGCCCTGGTGACACTTCCTAAGAGTCTTTTGCCAACCTCTTTGCTTAGTCTTTGTACCATTCTCTTGCCTTAGTCTTTGAGCCAACGCCTTGCTTTAGTCTTTGTGTCAACCTGTTGATTTAGTCCTTGTATCAACTACTTACCTTAGTCTTTGAATCATTCTCTTGCCTTAGTCTTTGTACCATCCTCTTGGCCTTGTCTTTGTATCATTCTCTTGCCTAAGTCTTTGTGCCAACCTGTGGCTTTAGGCTTTGTACCAACCAATTGCCTTAGCCTTTTATCATTCTCTTGCCTTTGTACCAGTCTTTTGCATTAGACTTTACACCATTCTCTTGCCTTGGTTGTTGCACCAGCCTCTTGCCTCAGTACTTATCTCTATTCCTGTGTTTCTTGCTTTGATGCCTTGACCAATGACTTCCAAACTTTTCGTTACGACCATGAACTCATCTGCTCCTGGGTACCGATGCCAGCGGTCTTCAGGTTTGACGTCACTTACACCCTGCCTTTCCAAGCAAGTTCTTGTAGTGCGGTTGCCACTGATAGAAGAAGATCCTGATGATTGCAATTAGTGGAGTACCTTGCAAGTAATATGGTATCCTAATGTGGGTCTACGGAATGAATAAAATAACTTTTTCCAAATCCAGTTGAAAAAGGAACTGTGTCTATAACAACTATGCTATGATGTCCCACTATTATAGGCTTGTTCCCTTCTTCATAGATATTTATTGTCGGATAGAGCTTGTAAAAATAAGCACTTTTGCAATTTACTGCTTATTAAACTTTGCAGCCGTTTTTGAGATATTATTTATTAACACTTTCCTTTACTTTTCTTTGTTTACAGCTCGTTGCTTAGGAGACCGACCACCGCTGTTGTCTCACCTGTAAGCAATTCCCTGATGAAGGAAAGAATTAGGAGGTTATTGTGTGCTCCATGGCCAAGGAGAAGAGTATTGTTTCATGTAGGGGAAGGACTGGACACAGCTGCTACAGTAATACAGGTCACGACTACAGTCCTGTCCTTCCCATACATGGTGGTGCACAGTTAGCTTTGTGAAGAGTTCACCTTGCTCCCTTCATTTGGGTATATCTTTTTTGGCAAGGCATTACCAACATTCAGTATATACTTTTATATTTAGCACCCCTATTGTTACTGGTGGTTACATAGGCTTACTCTTAATCCCAGCCTATCTATACTTTTTCTATGTGCATTTATTGGCACTTGTCTGACAACGTGTGCCTTTGTATTGTATTTGTATTTTTATGCTTTATATATGTTCTGTATTTACGATTGTCAATAAAATTTCACATTTTTCTATAATCTGGTTTATACTCCTAGTTTTTTTTATTGGGTATATATCTGTTTTGGAGTTTCCAGTATCCAGTTACGTTTATGGTCATATAGTTATGGGGTATACATGTATCACTATATGACGTTCTCTGGAAAATTTTGGTAGCTGCATGTAACTAGACTGATGTCCATTTGTGTATCTGATTTATATATTTAATGACCTTCAGCTCGGTCTTGAGCCATGGTGACTTGATGGATGAATGCCCTGTAGGACCATCGATCTAGTGAAAGCCAAGTTCGGTCGACCAGGGTCTTCTCCTCCGTTATCTTTACAGTATGGGCCATTGGGTTGCTGCTCTTCCTCTTTGCCTTGTTCCTTCCTTTCTTCTGACTACATTGTCCTTCTGCAGTGATTGCTCTCTTCGTAATATGTGTCCAAAGTAGGCAAATCGTATCTTGGTGATCCTTGCTTCTAGTGACATGTCTAGAATGATTTGTTCTAAAATTAATTTGTTCATTCTTCTTGCCATCCATGGTATTGATAGCATCCTTCTTGAGCAAAACATTTTGAAGGCATCAATTCTTCTTCTGTCTTGTTTCTTCATCCTCCAGGTTTTACATTCATATGTAGTGTTGAGTGATACCTTCCGATATCGGGAAATATCGGATCGAATTGGATCGGACCGATGCCCCAAAAATATCGGATATCGCCGATTCCGATACCGGAAACCAATGCAAGTCAATGGGACACAAATATCGGAATGAAAATAAACCCTTACTTTCCTTGGCAGTTAATTCTACATGAAGGAAAACAACTAATAATAATGTAGACATATATTGAAAGCTATATATCAAAGTTGTACATAAATATTTTCTGCAATTTTTTGTGAAAATATCTTGAAAAATATAAAGCAGAAAATATCTTTGAAAGCACATCATATAATTATCATCTTTAAATTTTATTCTTATATTTCTCAATAAAATCTTTTTTATCACACAAGTATTGCAAAAAACCGCATGGCCTGATTAGTGATAATTCACATAAGATAAAGTCAAATTGAATATTATGTGACTTTCAATATATGTCTCTAATATGTCCCTTGAACTTTTGTATTCGCTAATTTTGATCTTTTTGTATGGTATGAGACACTTTATTTATTTTATATGTTGAAATAAAAATTGGAATTTTATCTCATGTATATTTCTATCACACTTTTTTGGTCTAGATGTAGCGTATTGTCTACAAGATCAGTATGTTTCATTGATATTTAAAGTGTGGCCAATCCCTTGGTAAGGGAAATGGGTTTGGGTAGTGTGTTTATTAATAATAATGTAGAATGTATTGGAGGAGGTGGAGGAGACATTAAAGGCATAGAGGTTTAGTCCAATCAAATGGAATAGCAGGAATTAATTTTTTTTTTAAGACGTTCGGAGTTACAAAGATATTGACTATGTAAGGCCTCTTTCACACATCAGTTTTTTGCCTTCAGGCGCGATCCGGCTTTTTTTTGTAAAACCGGATCCGGCAAAATGCAATGCCGGATCCAGTTTTTCCCCATTGACTTGCATTAGCGCCGGATCGTGCCGGATGGCATTGCGTTTCATCCGTTTTTTGCCGGATCCGGCAACTTGTCTCATACCGGCGTCTGGAAAAAACGGCTACTGTAACGTTTTTTGTCTCCGGCGAAAAAGCCAGAAGCGCCGGATCCGGCGCTTCCAGCTTTTTGCTACAATGAAAGTCTATGGGCGCCGGAATGCGCCGGATCCAGAAAAAGACAGATCCAGCCACCGGATCCGGTTTTTTTAAGTCTGCGCATGCTCAGATCCAATTGGCCAGCCCCCAGGAACAGAGACGGATCCAGCAAAAAAACAGATCCGTCTCTACAGTTCTCCAAAATTTATGCCGGATCCGTTTTTTCTAAAAATAGCCGGATCCTGCCTGACGGCAAAAAACTGATGTGTGAAAGTAGCCTTAAGCTTTTTTATATTTTGTCAGATATTTATGTTTCACTACTTCCATGCTCTTCACCTTCTTTTTTACTTCACCCACACTTTCTCCTTCATCATCCTCAGCAGCAGCAGCATATTTTTCATCAACTTCTTCACCTTATTCATCTTCTTCACCTTCTTCCTATTATTCTTTTTTTTTACATTCTTCATATTCTTCTTATTCAACTATCATTCTTCTTCATATTCTACTTGTTCATCTTCTTCATATTCTTCTTCTTCATCATATTCTTATTTGTGACAAGCATTCCTGTAGTTGTTATCTATAAAAGTTTGAAGATTACACATTCCGTTCTGCCTGTCACAAAAGATTTACAACAGGATTTGTCCACGTTCAGTTTGGCCTGCAGCAGCAGGTATTTTCCAGGGGCACCACGAGGAGAAACGGACTCACCCCAATACACTGCTTAGTCTTCTTCTGCTTATAATTTAGATAATATCTTTTGCTCTGATTTTTAGTCTTATGCTTAATGTTCTTCTGCTTTTTGTTCTGCAGCTTCTTTGTCTTCTGTGGCGCCCCCAGGAGTATGGTCGCCACACTGGCATTGCCTTCCTCCAGGGAGGGTGATGTCAGGCTTGGAAGCAATGAAGGGTCTCTCTAGCAGTTAACCATGTCATGCAACACAGTTCCCACTCCAGGCCAGCAGAGGGAGCTTTGAACCAGGATTGGGGGAGGAGTGCTCTCTGAGGGCCAGGAAGGGAAATGAGGAGTTAGTGTGAGGAGGGCAACAAGTGTAGACGTGTGGAGAGAAGCTGGAGGTTGAGCTGAGGATAGAGAGCTCCCTCCCAGTGATAGCGCATGATCTGGAGCCTGGTCTCCACGGTTGTATGGATACTGAAGGTCCTGCAACAGAAACCAGAGGAATAAGAAGCTGTACATGCTCAATTACCACCTAAGACTCGGAGGCACAACAGCGAAGGGTGAGCCAAGAGAGATAGAGGGCTACAGCTGTCTGCCATACGAGGTAGTTCTAAGAGAAGATAAGAAGGAGGAACTTCAGTGTTACACAGTACTGCATGTACCTCAACTAAGCGCTAGGAAGGAGACTACACAACCTATCTGCATAGAGAGATTCCGGAGTTGCTTCCAGGCTAGCCTGCTCCTATGCCATCTGTAATCGGGACCCTGGACTGCATTTGCCAAGTAAAGGTAAAGAAACTGCACCCTGTTGTGTCCTTGCCTTCTTCCTACAAACTCTCCGGCACTGCTACATTCTTGTGCCATACACTGCACCCTCGTCCCCAACACCTATCTACACTGCCCTGGGACCAACGACCCTGCCTGTGGAGGGCTATAACATCACTGCTGCACCCCACCATCTGTCCCAGAGGATCTGTCTGCAGCATTGGCTTAACACCTCCTTTGCCGAACACCACAGGTGGCGTCACGAATCATTCATAAACTTTATTCAACCACTCAACCCCTTTACATGGGCGCCCAGGGCCATGGACCAGGTCACCGCTGCTGTGACATTCCCCTCTGAAGGACCGGCCCGGTACCGAGTACCCCACAGCCCTGGGAGGGCGACCCACTTCTGTCTCTTGTTCTTCTTTATCATGGTGGTGTTCTTGTTCTTTGTCCTCTTGGTCATCTTCTTCAGGATCATCTTCTTGGTCTTTTTCGGGGTGGTCTTCAGGGTCGTCGTCTTCGGGGTCGTCGTCTTCTTCGGGGTGGTCTTCAGGGTCGTCGTCTCCGGGGTCGTCATTTTCGGGGTCGTCGTGTTCTTCGGGGTGGTCTTCAGGGTCGTCGTCTTTAGGGTCGTCGTCAGGGAGATCCAGAGTGATTACCAAAAACCATTTCAAAAAGCTTGAACTTGGAAATGTAGCAGAAGGTACAAGAAGGAACTGCTGAGAACCAGCTGACGGTACTGGAACCTGGATGGGTAGCAGAAGGTACAAGAGCCAATGGAACTACCGAGGACCAACTGATGGTACTGGAACCCGGTTACTAAGCAGGAGGTACCTGTGCCAGAAAGCACTACCAAGGACTAGCAGACGTTAGTGGAACTCGGATACCGAGAAGGAGGCACCTAAGCCAAAGGCTCTGCCTGGAACCAGCTGACGTTACTGGAACCCAGGGGGACATATTCAAGATTGACTTCCAAAGAACCAGCTAATGGTACTAGAACTCAGATAGGCAGCAGAAGGTACACATGAAAAAAAAAGTTGCAAGGCCGCGAGCCGGCCGGAGTTACCGAAACCCACAGTCCTACAGGGGGAGCTTATCCTATTGGCACTACGGAACCAGCCTTCATTGCCAGATCCCGCAGCCCACATAGGAAGCACCTAAACTGCAGGCACCATAGAGTCGGCTAACCCGACCGCAACATGACAGGACAACGTATTGGAGGCAAAGTGACGTTGACACTACCCGGAAACAAGCTGGCGTGCTGGAACCAGGCTGGGCAGGAGGGAGTACCCGTGCCAAAGACATTTCTGAGCAGCAACTGGCGGTGTTGGAGCCCAGGGATTACAGTAGAAACAGAGTGTAGCCAGAGGCCTAATTGGAGCAAGTTTAATATCTGTAGTAGTGTGAATGTGGACAGAGCAGGCGAAATTGCCGGACACACAGCAGGGGATCAGCTGACGTTACTGAACCCCAATAGCACTGGAGCATGTGTTGACTGTGCAGACAACACTTATGAGCAGCAACTGGCGGTGTTGGAGCCCAGGGATTACAGGAGAAACAGAGTGTAGCCAGAGGCCTAATTGGAGCAAGTTTAATATCTGTGGTAGTGTGAGTGTGGTCGGAACAGGAGAAATTGCCGGACACACAGCAGGGGATCAGCTGAAGCTACTGAACCCCAATAACACAGGAGGAAGTGTTGACTGTGCAGGTGGCACTTCTGAGCAGCAACTGGCGGTGTTGGAGCCCAGGGATTACAGTTCAGGTGGTAGAAACATGAACACAACAGGAGACCTGGATACTGTTGCCAACCAATTATTTAATCTGGAAGAGGACTTGCAAATACCTGCGAGATCCAGGCCTTGTTCATTTTCAGAAAAGTAAGCCAGTCAATGTTATTGGAGGATAGTCGCATGTGACGGTCTGTTAGTACACCACCTGCGGCACTAAAGACGCGTTCCAATAATACACTAGCAGCAGGGCAAGCCAGCACCTCCAATGCATACTGGCTAAGCTCTGCCCATGTATCCAGCTTAGAGACCCAAAATTTGAAGGGGGAAGAGCCGTGTGGGAGAACACTGAGAGGGCAAGACATGTAGTCTGTCACCATCTGACAGAAACGTTGCCTCCTGCTGACTGGAGCCGTCTGTGATGGTGTAGACATTTGTGGCGGGGACACAAAACTTTGCCACATTTGGGCCATACTGGTCTTGCCTTGTGCTGAGGCGCTGCTTCTGCTCCCTCTTTGTACAGAGCTTCCTCCACTGCCTGAAAGCACTTAGCTGCTTTGTAAAGCTCTAGCAGCACTGCTCTCGGGTGGATTGGAGAACATGATGGCATGCACAAGTGTGTCATGGTACTCCTGCATTTTACCTCCCGGTTCAACGGTGTTATGAGGCTCTGTAAGTTGTCCCAGTAGCGAGGATCTGGAAGGGTGTACACCCAATAATCAGCCGTGTTGAGAATGTGGGTGATGCGGCGGTCATTTCTCCGGCACTGCAGCATGAAATCAACCATGTGCTGCAGACTCCCAACTGGCCAAGAAACGCTGTCCCCTGCTTGATGCATCATCTCTGCCTGCTCTGCATCACCCTACTCTCGCTCTCCATACTGACTACTAGAGCATTGTGTACCTCCCTCCTCTGGACAGATGTCTTCCTCCTCCATTGACTCCTCCTCATCCTCCTCACAAAGTGTCCCCTGCCTAGGCCTTTGTGAGGAACCACGTTGCGCAGACTGTCCAGAAGCAGATGGCATTTGTGACCCCTCATCCTCCACCTCTTCCACAACCTCCTCCCTTAGTGTTTGCAGTGTTTTTTCAAGCAGGAAGATAAGGGGGATAGTCATGCTGACTAGTGCATCATCTGCACTCGCCATCCGCGTGGAATCATCGAAGGCACGCAAAACGTGACAGATGTCCTTCATAGAGGCCCACTCAGTGGTGGTGAAGTGTCAACAGCGCGCAGTGCGACTTGTTTGCGCCTGATGCAGCTGGTACTCCATTACTGCTGCCTGCTGCTCACACAACCTCTCCAACATATGAATTCCACCTGGTGGGTAGGTCACATATGATGCGATGTTCCGGAAGGCGGAATCGGCACTGCAGAGCTGCAATGCGCGATCTTGCCATGCTGGAACGCTGAAAGTGAGCACACTCTATGCGGACCTTGTGCAGCAGTGCATCAAGATCCGGATAGTCCCTCAAAAAACTCTGCACGACCAAGTTGAGCACATGTGGCAGACGTGGGATGTGAGTGAGGTTGCCTAGGCCCAGAGCTGCCACCAGATTTCGTCCATTGTCACACACTACCATGCCTGGCTGGAAATTCGCTGGCACAAACCACATGTCGCTCTCCTGCTTGATGGAATTCCAGAGCTCCTGCGCTGTGTGGCTTCGATTCCCCAAAGAAATTAATTTCAATGCGGCCTGTTGACGTTTGGCCACGGCTGTGGTCGTAACAGGTAAGCGTTCACAGGTCCATGTGGAGGTAGACCGTGACGGCTCCTGCACCGCTGATTCAGAAGAACTGGAGTATGAGGAGGAGTCAATGTGTACAGACTTGATTCCTGCAATCCTTGGAGTTGGCAGAACACGTACAACGCCACTCTCATGATCTGTACCCGGCTCCACAACATTTACCCAATGGGCTGTGAGGGAAAGATATCGTCCCTGTCCATGGTTACTGGTCCACGCACCGGTGGTCAGGTGGACCTTGCTACTGATGGGGTTTAGTAGCGCATGTTTAATTTTTTCCTCCACATGCTTTTGCAGGGCAGGGACGGCTTGCCTGCTGAAATAAAAGCAGCTGGGCACGTTGTATTGTGGGATTGCCAATGCCATGAAGTTACGGAAGGTGTCAGTCTCCACCAGCCTGAATGAGAGCATTTCAAGGGACAGTAGTTTTGCAATGCCAGCATTCAGAGCCTGTGCTCGGGGGTGGTTTGCCGAGTACGGGCGCCTTTTCTCCCATGCCTGTGCTACCGATGGCTGTAGACTGGCCTGGGAGTGTGAGAATGACAGTGAATGTGGTGCTGTTGGTGGAATGACACTGTGTCTCTGTACAACAGTGCCAGAGGTACTTCCATGGCGATCCTGTGAGGAAGCCGAACCAGCTGTGTGTGAGCTGGAGGAAGAGGCTACAACACGAGCTGAAGAGGTGGTAGGTGGCGCTGTAGGTTGGCCTTGGTCTTCAATGTGTCTTTGTAACTCCACCACGTGCTTGGCCCGCACATGTTTCCACATATTTGTGGTATTGAGGTTGCTGACACTTTTCCCTCTTTTCACTTTCTGATTACACAGCTTGCATTTGACAAAGCAAATGTCATCTGCAACTGTGTCAAAAAAGGACCAGGCACTGCAAGTCTTGGGAGCGCCCGTTTTGGGTTTTGGAAGAGGCATGCTCCTAATGGATGCCGAAGTGGAAGCTACAGGCAACCGATTCTGCCCCCTCCCTCTCCCTCCTTTTTTGGCCGTTCGGGGAATCTCTTCCTCCGAGCTGCTCCCACCACCCTCCTGTACCTCACGCCATGATGAGTCAAGGACCTCATCATCTACACTACCCTCTTCAAACGACTGCTTCTCCTGGGTAGTCTCGACAACACAGTACGCACCAGAAAGTGGCACCTGAGTCTCATCATCAGATGCGTACTGAGGTGTGCTGACCATAGGCACTGGCCCACCCACCTCTTCAGATTCAGAGAGACAAAGCTGTTGTGCATCACTGCATACTACCTCTTCTTCAAATTCTCGAATGCTGCATGGCTGGCCCCCTCTTTCCAAGCCAGCAGATTCAGAGAACAGAAGTAGAGATGGCTCCTGTCCAGGGCTCTCTGACTGCCTGGGCAGTTTGGCAGGTGGTGAAGAGACAGATGGGTACTCTTCAGTGCTCTGGACCTGAGAGGATCTGGAACTAATTGAAGTCGATGCGTTAGCTGCCATCCATCCGACAACGGCTTCAATTTGTTCGTCCCGCAGCAGTGGGGTGCGGCGAGCTCCTACAAAGCTGCTCATAAAGGATTGTTCCCTGCTAAAACTGGGGGATGCTGACTCACTGGTGCCCGCAGCAGGCACAGAATCCCCACGTCCTCTCCCTGCAGAAACTCCACGCCCACGACCACGTGCCTTACTCCCTGCCTTCTTCATCTTGGTAGACTGATAAAGATAGGCAGAAAAGTACTAAGGGCTTAGTGTGCTTATTCCTGAACTGCTGCTAACAGGTATAAGAAACACTAATTTTATAAAGTGTGGACTAGACTTTAATATGAGCTAATGTGGCCAACACAACTGTAAAGTGGAGTGTTTGGTGAACTTCATTAACTTTTTTTTTCACAAAAAGACACTGGATGTGCCCAAAGATTTAAAACCGATAGTATCACAAACTTTTTGTAGCTATTACAATGCACCAAGACAGTGATCAAAAAAAGAAAACACTTCTGTGTTCAGAAAGTATGAAATTTCCTTGACAGTAGATGGAGCTTCCAACAAAATTTTCAGAAGGTTTTTCCACCTTTTCATCTGAGGTACTGCATGTATATATAGTATTTTCCCAGATTACCTTTCGAGACCTGTTTCAATCAGTTTTTACTGTTCCATATTCAGCCATCTGTGTCTGCCAAGGCATGAGGAAGCTGAAGGCAGAACAAGTCAAAGAATTTGTGGTATGGAATTTAGATCTACGGATAATAAATTCATGACATAATGCATACAGACTGCCTTAGACCTGATAATAAATTGGAATAATTTCATGTATCTGCTGAAATTTTGCTTAAAATTGTATCTGTAAAATGTGGTACAGTCATTCTCACAATGTCATGGCAAAAGTTGTAGTGTATTGTGAACAGTGTGTAAGAAATAGGACCCCTAAAAATATTGTAGCGACCTGCTTGTGTCTTCTTCCCCTTGTCAACACCTCACTCATGCTGTACCTCTTTAATCTATTTACTCATTGTCTTCCATGTCTTTTTATTTCATCCTGCTGTGTTATATTAAGTCCTTCTAATTTTGGCTTTGTTCATTTTTGGGAAAAGTGGGTAGAACATTGTTTGTGACAAGACAGTAGCCTCAGAGCCAGCAGAAGAAGTGGAGTGGCGGTGTTATGGCAGAAGACCTCCACAAACCTCTAGCATTGTCACTGATACCCTGGCTTGACGGGACAGAGGAGAAGGTCTCTGAAGTTTAGGAAGGGGATCTCTTGGATGTAGCCGTTAGTCTACATTTAACTTGAAAAGGGAGCAAGGAAATCAGAAGAATGTGGCAAGAGCCACATGGACATCTAGGGGAAACTGCTCTAATTGGAAGCTATAGTTTGGAGATGTGTGAATGGGCTTCTACTGTAACGAGTAAAAAGAGACAACTAAAATTTAATTTTTGCCTATTCTGGAAATTGGGATATATACAGACCCACAGTGTAGAACAGAGGGGAACAGAAGAAAAAGTAAAACAGTTCCAGAATCAGTGGAGTAGTTGTAATTGGAAAAGGAAGTCAGTTTAAATACAGTAAAGCTCCTTATTGAGCTTGACTGGAGGAGAGAGTGTTGGGGTGGAGGTGCCGATGTGACCCAAAGACTCTGTAGGCAGAATTCCAGATCTCACAATGCAGCCATGGAGCAAGAGCACTACCATGAACTCAAGAGACTACACATGGTTAGTGTTGAGCATTCCGATACCGCAAGTATCGGGTATCGGCCGATACTTGCTGTATCGGAATTCCGATACCGACTTCCGATATTTTTTCAATATCGGAAGTCGGCATCGGAATCGGAAGTTCAAAGTTGATTGACAGCCGAAATGACGTCATCATGATGCGCGGTGTGTGCGCATCATGATGCGCCGTCATTTCGGGCCTTCCGGGGGTCTCTGCCGGCCTGCCGGGGGGCTGTGTGGACTGCCCGGGGTCTGTACCGGCCTGCCGGGGGGCTGTGCCGGCCTGCCGGTGGTCTGTGCACCCTGTGGGGGTCTGTACCGGCCTGCCGGGGGGCTGTGCCGGCCTGCCGGGGGGCTGTGCTGATGTCCGGGGGTCTGTGCAAAAAATGGAAATTCCCACACAGCAATGGCATAAAGTGAGACTAGGGACTTTTTTTTTTTTAAGTGGCGGAGGAATACAGTGCGGAAGGATACCTACCTTCCGTCATTGGATTCCTGCAGCCCGTAGAGAACGGCAGCATCAGCTGATGCTGCCGTTCTCTACCCAAGATCGTCGTGGGACACACTCGTGGACTGCTTCGGATCGTGGGTGAGTATTTTTGTGGTTTGTTATGTTAATATTTATTCCGTAAAAGACAATGGCTTCGGGGAACAATGTGACAAGTATTGGTAAGTATGTTACTCTATGTTATATGTACTGTATGTCTATGTATGTATTGTATGAATGTATTGTATGTAGTATGTATGTAGTATATATGTGGTATGTATGTAGCATGTAGTATGTATGTAGTATGTATGTAGCATGCATGTAGCATGCAGTATGTATGTAGCATGCATGTAGTATATATGTAGTATGTATGTGGTATGTATGTAGCATGTAGTATGTATGTAGTATGTATGTAGCATGCATGTAGTATATATGTAGTATGTATGTAGCATGTAGTATGTATGTAGCATGCATGTAGTATATATGTAGTATGTATGTAGCATGTAGTATGTATGTAGCATGCATGTAGTATGTATGTAGTATGTATGTAGTATGTATGTGGTATGTATGTAGCATGTATGTAGCATGCATGTAGTATATATGTGTTATGCATGTAGCATGCATGTAGCATGCATGTAGTATGTATGTAGTATGTATGTAGCATGCATGTAGTATGTATGTAGCATGCATGTAGTATGTATGTGGTATGTATGTAGCATGTAGTATGTATGTAGCATGCATGTAGTATATATGTGTTATGTATGTAGCATGTAGCATGCATGTAGCATGCATGTAGTATGTATGTAGTATGTATGTAGCATGCAGTATGTATGTAGCATGCATGTAGTATATATGTAGTATGTATGTAGCATATATGTAGTATGTATGTAGCATGTAGTATGTATGTAGCATGCATGTAGTATATATGTAGTATGTATATAGCATATATGTAGTATGTATGTAGCATGTAGTATGTATGTAGCATGCAGTATGTATGTAGCATGCATGTAGTATATATGTAGTATGTATGTAGCATATATGTAGTATGTATGTAGCATGTAGTATATATGTAGTATGCATGTTGCATGCATGTAGTATATATGTAGTATGTATGTTGCATGTAGGATATATGTAGTATGCATGTTGCATGCATGTAGTATATATGTAGTATGTATGTTGCATGTAGTATATATGTAGTATGAATGTAGCATGTATGTAGTATGTAGTATGAATGTAGCATGTATGTAGTATGCATGTTGTATGTATGTAGCATGTATGTAGCATGTAATTTTTTTTTTTTTTTTTTACATTCAACACATTAGCCGGATGATGGGACTACTACTGTCCCATCATTGGCTAATGTGTCAATCACTGTCATGGTAGCAGGCATCGCCCGATGGGACTTGTAGTCCCATCGGACGATGCCTGCACAGACCCCCGAAGCCTGCACAGACCACCGGCAGGCCGGCACAGCCCCCCGGCAGGCCGGCACAGCCCACCGGAGCCTGCACAGACCACCGGCAGGCCGGCACAGCCCCCCGGCAGGCCGGCACAGACCACCGGAGCCTGCACAGACCCCCTGGCAGGCCGGCACAGCCCCCCGAAAGGCCCGTACAGACCCCAGAGAGGCTGTACAAGGCAAAAACAGGGTTTTTCTTATTCCGATACCGGAAGTCCCTTAGACTTGAATGGGACTTCCGGTATCGGAATCGGCGATACCGATACTTTTTTTTAAGATCGGCCGATCCATTCCGATCCAATACTTTGAAGTATCGGACGGTATCGCTCAACTCTACACATGGTACCATGTTTCTCAAGCCATGCTTGAAAAACTCTAGTAAACCATGAAAGATTGGTGCCGGCTCAACTAGGTGGACTCCCGCATAGCTGACGTCTCTAATCTCCAGTTGAGGTCTTTTGTAATCGTGAGACAACTTATGATTGCAACCTGGAGTAAAGCGAGAAGTTTAACGCTTTTGGAGTGAAATCTTTTCAACAAGTATATATAATGCATAAAGGCAAGTATTAACCACATGTCGAGGTGTAAAATCTCAGCCGTGCCCATTTTATAATGACATAGGAGGAGCAGGCAAACAGTAGATGTGATTATAAAATGTTATACAATGACAGTATAATGGTTGCATCACAGTCTGCACAATGAAATAAACATCCAGCACCACTTGTTTAACACCAATTAAATTCAGAGTAGTATAGATTGGGAAATCTTCAGGTCTTGGTACACCTCACAGACGGGAGGCTGGTGGAAAATAATAAAATGTAGGATGAAAATCCCCAAAAAGGACAGAACTTGGTGTAAGGGCCAATAAGGGTCATAAGGCCAATAAGGACCAATAAAGGTAATAATTTATCGGAGAGCACTCGGCAGCATGAGCAAAATCTTATGGTGAGGTATTATCCACCAGTCATCATGTCGCTTTCCAGTGACGATAGGACTGGACAAGATTTCTTCATTACCCATTGTTTAGGATTTATTTAGATCCCATAATCCACCATTTCCAACCAAGAACATCAAAACTTTATAATTCTTGCTGGAACTTATTAACCAGGAAGTCATGAATATGCCACAATGATTGCTGCGAGTACAGTAATCAGGAGCAGAAAACTAATGCTACTTTGTAGAGTTCTGAAAAATTTGAGTCACCCAATTTCCCTTCCGGTGTATACTGGGGCTCTTGTTGATAATTTATGCCATGTTCGCTCATAATTTAGTCACTTTTTCAGGCAACATTTGGTTCTATCATATGGCTGATCCAAATATGGGGGCGTCTTCAGAAGATTCAGGTTCTCCTTATGAAGATCCAGCTTAAAGGGCAAATGCGATACGCCATGGGAAAATAATGCAAAATAGCTCTTCTCTAGAAGGAAGAAAACTGTCTCTCTAATGCAACCTACAGGTAGGTAAATTAATGCTCTAACCAACCAGATCCTCACTGTTACTCACCTCTCTCTATAGATGACCTCATCCAGGCCTATGTTGCTTGTTTCTGCCGCTAACATTCTTCAAGTTATCGCCTGATTCATCCCTGGTCTTTATGCATAATTGCTCTTCAACTCCAAGTTTGGGTCTTTGTCTCCATCTATCTCTCCAACTTCTGTCTGATCTACGCTTTCTGTTACGAATTCCTCTCCCAGCTAAGTCCATTCACTATTTCCTGACTACGACTACATTCTGCTCCAATTCCTCCTTCCACTGATCAATTGCTACATCAAAGAGCACAATCTGGGGAACTATCCAAAATAGATTCGAAATCAGTCTAATTTTTGGAAGGGAGTGCCCACTTATCTGGTGACCTGACGTGCTGTTGAGGAGCAAAAAGTAAAAACCAACAACTACAAATGAGTCTCTGGGTTGGTTTGTGTCTTGCATGTTTTTACATATTTCCCATAAGGGATGGGGGCATTGCGTTGAGAAAAATGTGATGGTGTCTCCGCAGTGTTGGATGTTGATCTCCATGAGTTAATTCATCCTCATTTTTCACAGTCTTCTACTAGGCATTGCTCCTACTGCCCAGTTTCCTACTCCACACTGATGAGGGGCAATACCCCGAAACAGCTGTCTGTGGATGGATACCATGTTTTGGCATAGGTGGTTTCCTTCATTGGAGACTGCCCTTCCCGTGGTTGTTCTTTCCCGGGGAAAGACCTGGCTAGTCATTGCTTGCATTGAGAAACATGTGATGGTGTCTCCGCGGCTTGTGTTTTGCTTGTTTTTACATATTTCCCATAAGGGATGGGGGCATTGCTCTAGAATCAGGATCAGGAAGATGGTAGATGAAGGGCAGGAGAGGTATGTCAATGACTGGAAGAACAAGATCAGCAGCAATCAGACACTGACCATGTACCAGAGTCTATAGAGAGACTACAGACTGGCTCCATATCTGGAGAACCTCTCGGACCCCAGAGACCACAAGATCCTGAGCATTTACACCAGGTCAACAAATTTTGCATTTTTATGGCAAGTGACAAATTCTCTTTAAAGGGTCACACTTTTATGAACTCATCACCATGGTCAGATGGGGCGATTTCTCGGATTCCATTTCCCAGTCAACCTTAGATATAAGCGCACTGGAAGGACGACCCATTATAAGGATGCCCCAGATTTTTCATCTCTGTATTTTAGAGGATTTTCCACTAGCTTGTTCAGCCTAATCTCAGCTTGCAAAGTAATACTGATGGAATCAAAGGTTTAATTGTCTTTCCTAATCGTTGGACACAACAAAAAAACCTGCTACAAATTCCACCCAAAAATTGCTGTTGGCAGCGTCAATAACGAGAGAATGTTTTGGAAGCCGATGCCGGAGCCCCAATAAGAGCGTTACTGTTTGGGGAGGCAGATGGAATATCTCAAGGCCTTTCTTTCGCAATAATTAAGTACACGTGTAGAAGCAGGGAATCTGAGGACACTGAAAAACATGAGTAATACAGGAAGCCGGGAGAGCGATGGAGCCAAGAACACAGGGAGGGGAGGAGACAGCGTTACTTTCCTTGGTGAAATGTCTTTTATCTAAAAATATTTTTTGATACCGCAAGAAATCTAATTAAGTGAACTTTTGTTTGCATTCGTCAAGGATTTTGCGATGTGACAGATCCTGCAAGTCGCGCAATGCTCTGCGGTGCCCCTCCAAGTGCATGGGATCACAAGGCAAGGCTTGGGTTACACAACACGGCTGGCATTTAAACACACACATAGCATTGCCAAATGCTGGCATTTATCAGATTACCTGCTCCGCGCCAGCCAACTTGTTAAATGTTTCACAAACACAATTATAATCATGGTAATATTTTGCTTTGACTTCTTTATTTCATCATTAGAGACACCCAGTTACAGATTGTAATAATCGTTGCTTCATAGAAAATAATTTTCGGTTCTTTTTGGATAAGGAACAAAGAAAATATTAACATATGCGGCTAGAAACACATTAGAAATATTTATACGTTCTTACCTGTAACAAGTGGCCGACCTGAGATTGTCATAAGAAGGAAGGAAGCCACCAACAAGTTGCTGTTGACAGATCAGCAACTCTTAATGATGCTATTAGGGCTCAATTCATTATTGCGCTTATTTTTATCTACTTTTGGTGTTTTTTTGCCTGTTTTTCATTTTTACCATATGCACCATTTTATGTCTAGTTTTTTTCAATCGCGTAGGTATAATTCTTAAAATTTTTGCCTTTATGGAATTCTACTTTATAACTGTTCCCTTTTTTTTGATATTTTTATGTTTGCCAATGTTACCAGGGTTTGAGGTTTCCAGATGTCTTTGGCTGATTCATGTAGTGTGACTTTTTAGAAAGTTTCAAGATTTTTGCGCAAATGAACTACAGTCTCTCCCAGTGGTGTAACTAGAGTCCCATAGGGCCTGGTGCAAAATCTGGACTCCATCTCTATGTTGGTCAGATGTATGGGCCTTTGTAGAGTTGTAGATCCTATAAAGACATATTTGTAACAGTGTCCCCACCATGGCCCTTTTCTGTAATAATTTCTCAGGTCCTGTCCCCTTAATGTAATAATGTCCCCCATCCTGGTCCCTTCCTGTAATAATGTCCCCATCTTGGGCCCCTTCCTGTAATAGTGTCCCCATCTTGGGCCTCTTACTGTAATAATGTCCCCCATTTTGGACCCCTTTCTGTAATACTATCTCCATCCTGGCCTCTTTCTGTAATAGTGTCCCCCATTCTCTAATAATATCTCTCCTCCTGGACCTCTTACTGCTATAATATCCCCTGTCCTGGGCCCCTTCCAGATGTAAAGTCCCCCATCCTGGTATAATTTTCTCCCTCATGGGCCATTTCCTGGTATAATGTCCCCATCCTGAGCTCCTCCAATAATAATTTTCCCTATCCTAGGCCATTTCCTGGTATAATGTCACCTATCCTGGGCCTCTTACTATAATAATGTCTCCCAGCCTGGTTCTTTCATGTAACAATGTCCCATCATCTTGGCATAATGATTCCACAATCATGGGTCCCTTCCTGGTATAATGTCCCCCTTCCTAGAACAATGTCCTGAATTCTGGTATAATGACCCCAATTCTGGGTCCCTTGTAAAATGACTCCCATCCTGGTGTAATGTCTTCCGTCTTGGACCCCTTTCTGGCTTAATGTCTGCTCTGTTTTCCAAAACCACATGGGTCTGAATGTGGTGCAACTGTGATTGTTTAGCCTTTGGTTTCCCCACTGGAGTGATTTCATATATATCTGAAAATTTTCAAGCAAATTCTACAAGATTTTAGAGGAACATGTGACTGATCAAAAAAAGTTTAAAGAAAACATGAGAGCTGATTCATGAGCAGCATGTATCAGACAGTGGCTGCAGGCTTCCAGTCATATATAGTTACCTCTGAAACGCAGCGGCATTTTAGAGGAAATCATAGTTTAATAGCCAAATGGGAGACTAGTCAGAGAGGTGGGTCCCCGGCAGCTATTTCCCCATTAAAAGATCAAATCACCCCATTGAAAATAAAGATATTAGAAATATTAAAAAATACACGTGTTTGCGTAAAAATTCGATTTATCAAAATATAAAAACAACTAACCAGATCTGTAAACAAACACCGTAAACAAATGAAAATTCAACAATGCCAAAATGATTTTCTTGGGGTGCCGGAATTCTTCAAAAAATGCTGTAATAAGCAATCAAAAAGTCACGTCCACAGTTGTGCTCAAACGTTTAAATACCCCGGCCGAATTTATACTTTCTTGGCCTTTTCTTCAGAGAATATAAAAGATAACACCAAAACTTTTTCTCCACTCATAGTTAGTGGTTGGGTGAAGCCATTTATTGTCAAACTACTGTGTTTTCTCTTTTAAAATCATAATGACAACCCAAAACATCCAAATGACCCTGATCAAAAGTTTACATACCCCATTTCTTAATACCATGTATTGCCCCCTCTAGCATCAATGACAGCTTGAAGTCTTTTGTGGTAGTTGTGGATGAGGTTCTTTATTTTCTCAGTTAGTAAAGCTGCCCACTCTTCTTGGTAAAAAGCCTCAAGTTCCTGTGCATTCCTGGGCTGTCTAGCATGAACTGTGCACTTGAAATCTCCCCAGAGTGGCTCAATGATACTGAGGTCAGGAGATTGAGATGGCCACTCCAAAAAATTCACTTTGTTCTGCTGTAGCCAATGACAGGTCGACTTGGCCTTGTGTTTTGGATTGTTGTAATGTTGGAAGGTTCAAGTACGTCCTAGACGCAGTTTCTGGGCTGATGATTGCAAATTTGCGTCCAGTATTTGCTGATAACATGCTCTATTCATCTTTCCTTAAACTTTGACCAAGTTTCCTGTGCCTTTGTAGCTCACACATCCCCAAAACATCAGTGATCCACCTCCGAGCCTTACAGTAGGAATGGTGTTCTTTTCATCATAGGCCTTGTTGACTTCTCTCCAAATGTAACGTTTATGGTTGTGGCCAAAAAGTTGAATTTTGGTCTCATCATTCCAAATTACCTTGTTCCAGAAGTTTTGAGGCTTATCGCTATGCTGTTTTGCGTATTGTAGGTAAGATGCTTTGTGGCATTTGCGCAGTAATGGCTTTCTTCTGGTGACTCAACCGTGCAGGCCATTTTTCTTCAAGTGCCTTCTTATTGTGCATTTTGAAACAGCCACACCCTTAGTATTGAGAGAGCCCAGTATTTCAGTAGATGTTATTTGTGGGCTTTTCTTTGCATCCTGAACAATTTTCCTGGCAGCTGTGGCCAAAATTTTTGTTGGTCTAGCTGCCCGTGGATTTATTTTTACAGAGCCCCTGATTTTCCATTTGTTAATCACAGTTTGAACGCTGCTGATTGGCATGATCAATTCCTTGGATATCTTTTTGTATCCCTTTCCTGCTTTATACAGTGCAACTACCTTTTCACGTAGATCTGTTGACAATTCTTTTGCTTTCTCCATGACTCTCAATTTAGAAACATCAGTGGCTGGATGAAAGATGCAAAAGTCTGTCTGGATCCCAGAAACTCACTCAGTTTTTATGCGCACACACTGATTACAAGCAAACAGGTGACAGATATTTAAGATATAATCATCAACATTAACAGAAAAAACACTTAAAATAGATCACTCTGTTTGTAATGTGATAAAACACTCCAGGATCACCTTTGCTGGGGTCAAAGGTCTCGTGCGTTTAGCATGAAACTCAGGCGCACAAGCCGGGGTCCGGGTATAACTGACCCTGGGTCAGGTATATTAAAGTTGAAAGCAATGCATAAAGGAAATAAAACATAAAACAAATCCTTGCCTGTCCGGCACTAAACAAGATCCGACCTAACCACCAACTGGTGGGCTTCTCCTATCCCGTCAAATCACAGTTACAGTGGGCACTGCTTCCACTCACGTGTGTCTCTCACACAGACAGACTCTCTGTGTCCCCAGGCTGAGACACTCACACAACCACCTGGCATCCTTTTATATCCGCCTCCCATTATTTATTAGTAACCAGGTGCGATACTGACCAGACTAGGCCACATAGGAAAGGTATCTGGGCGAGATATACCTGCCCTCATCCACTATTCCCAGGTGATTCTCACATATCCCCCCCCTCTGCTCAGACCACAACGGTCGAGCAATGACACCTGCCAAACAGTGCACTTGGGACAGGGCATCTGCATTCCCCATCTGTACCCCTGGGCGGTGCTCCACCATAAAAGTGTAGGCCTGCAGGGCAAGGAACCACCGGGTTACCTGGCTATTCCGTTCCTTGTGCAAGTGCATCCACTTGAGAGGGGCATGGTCAGTGATCAGCCTGAACTTTCGGCCCACCAGGTAATATTTGAGGGCCTCTAGAGCCCACTTAATGGCTAGGCACTCTTTTTCTACAACTGCATACTTTTGCTCATGTTTATTCAGCTTTCTGCTGAGATAGAGGACTGGGTGTTCCACTCCGTCCCTCACTTGTGACAGCATGGCCCCGATACCGGTATCAGAGGCATCCGTTTGTACCACAAACTCGCTGCGGAAGTCCGGAGTCACCAGTACAGGTTGAGAGCAAAGTGCCCGTTTTAGGCTATGGAAGGCTTCTTCAGCCGCTAAATTCCATTTAATCATGACGGAGTCTTTCCCTTTGGTAAGATCCGTCAGGGGGGGTAGCGATGGCTGCAAAATTGGGTATGAACCGGCGATAATAGCCGGAGATCCCCAGAAAGGCTTGCACCTGCTTCTTGTTGACAGGTTGCGGCCAGTCCTGAACCGCTTGAATCTTATTGACCTGGGGTTTAACAATACCCCTCCCGATTACATACCCCAAATACCGGGCTTCTTCTAGCCCGATGTGACATTTCTTGGGGTTCGCGGTTAGACCTGCCTCCCACAGGTTGTCAATCACAGCTTGTACTTTCTGGAGATGAGTCTCCCAGTTCAAGCTGTAAATGACAATGTCATCCAAATAGGCCGAAGCGTACTGCCTATGTGGCCTCAGGACTCGATCCATCAGTCTCTGGAAGGTCGCCGGTGCTCCGTGCAGTCCAAACGGCATATACACATACTGAAATAAACCTTCCGGCGTAGCAAATGCCGTCTTTTCTCTGGCTGCATCCATCAGAGGGATCTGCCAATACCCCTTTGTTAGGTCTAGGGTCGTAATATACCGGGCTTTTCCTAACCGATCTATTAACTCGTCGACCCGGATGGTGCTGTCCGGTTTAGGAATTAGCACAATTGGGCTGGACCAAGCACTGTGCGATTCCTCAATGACTCCTAACTCTAACATTGCCTTCACTTCTCGGGAAACGGCTTCACGGCGCTTCCGGGATTCGGTAGGGTTTTACGTGAACTGTGACACCAGGTTCCGTTACGATGTCATGTTTTATTAGCGTAGTCTGCCCAGGTTTTTCTGAGAAAAACTTTTGGTTGTGAAGTAGAAACTGCCTGACCTCAGTCTTTTGCCGCTCCGAGAGAGTCTCTGCAACCCGTACCTCCGGTATGGTATGCGAGCAGACGGGACGGGCCAGCTCCGCTGACAAGGCAGTCCGATCTTTCCAGGGTTTTTTCAGATTTACATGATAAATCTGTTCAGGTTTCCGTTTACCTGCCTGGTATACTTTGTAGTTTACTTCACCAACTCTTTCCTTAATCTCAAAGGGGCCCTGCCACTTTGCCAGGAACTTACTGTCCACCGTGGGGACCAGGATCAACACCCTATCTCCGGGTGCAAAAGTACGGATCTTGGCGCCCCTATCATAGATTCTTTTTGGGGCTCCTTGAGCCTGCATCATGTGTTCTTTGACGATAGGCATAACAGCCGCAATACGGTCCTGCATTTGTGTTACATGATCTATCACCGTTTTAAATGGAGTTATGACCCTCTGTTGTGAGTTCATTCTTCCCTCCGTCACTGAGGCCTGGTGAACTCCCTATTCTAGTGAAGGAAGGTAGTGAGCCTGATTATCAGGCACCTGGTACTAATGAAGACGATTGGCTGAGTGGAGTCACTGACTGGATTTAAGGCAGCCTACGCCCTTTCTGCCCTGCGGGTGATTTCTCTGTGGACTCTTGGACACCAGTCTGATTCCTGCTCTCCTAAAGCTAAGTTTTCTGTTTTGCCTTTTTGCATTTAAGATTTGTTTTTGTTTTTCTTGCTTTTTGGATTCTGCCACTCCCTGCTGGAGTGTGCAGTGTTCCGTTAGCTCTGTCTCCTGAAAGTACCTGAGTGCTGATTTAGTTTTTGAAGCTTAGTTGCTTCAGGGCCATTTTTATATCAGCTTGTTGGCTTTTGTCTCTGATAGGGTTTTGGCAGATTGCAGACAGCAGCCTTCCTATCCGTTCCTATCTAGGTAGTTTTTGGGCCCCGTCTTTGCTCAGCCTGTCTTTCTGTCTGTGTAAGTGTTTTCATCTTGCTTCACCGTCATTATATGTGGGGGGCTGCCTATTGCTTTGGGGTCTGCTCTGGGGCAGTTAGATTTCCCCTTTCCTTCTTTAGGCCTATGTATCTCTCCGGCTGTGAACGAGGGGTCTAGGTCATCGTAGGAACCCCCCACGGCTACTGCTAGTTGTGTTGATAGGTTCAGGGGTCTGCAATCTGATAGTTGCCAACTTCTCTGGTTTTCTGGACTTAGCTAGCATTTCTGTTTTTGCCTCCTACGGTGACTCAATCATAACAGAATCACCCGCCAAACCGCAGATCCTGGGGTACTCAATAGCAGGAAAGAATTGTGTTTAAAAAAAAAAAAAAAAAAAAAATGTGGAGTTTGTATATTCTTTCCTCTATATCTCTGAGGCCGTAGGGGGAATTTTTTTTTCTCTCAATGGAGATAAAGCAAGTGTCTGATCGCGTGGAGCAGCTCGCTGCTGAAGTGCGAGGAATTTCCACCTATCTTGCTCGTTCACATGCTGTTGAACCAAAGATCCCCACACCTGATGTATTTTTTGGGGATCGATCTAAATTTTTGAGTTTCAAAAATAATTGTAAATTATTTTTTGCTTTGAAGCCTAACTCGTCAGGGAGCCCCGCGCAGCAGGTTAAAATTGTCATCTCTTTGCTGCACGGCGATCCCCAGGATTGGGCGTTTTCTTTGAAACCAGATGACCCTATTCTGACTAATGTGAACGCATTTTTTCAAGCCTTGGGGTTGCTGTACGACGAACCTAATGCTATTGATCAGGCTGAAAAGACCCTGTTAGCATTGAACCAGGGTCGAGAATCTGCAGAGTTGTACTGTCAAAAGTTCCGAAAGTGGGCGGTCCTTACTACCTGGAAAGATAGTGCCTTGGCTGCTCTCTTTCAGAAGGGTTTGTCAGAAGCCGTAAAAGATACTATGGTGGGATTTCCTGTTCCCTCTGGTCTGGACGATTCTATGTCTTTAGCCATTCAGGTTGATTGGCGTTTACGTGAACGCAGGATTACACGAGAGGTGTTGCCACCGGTTGAACAGACGTCTGAACCTATGCAATGTGATAGAGTTTTGTCTAAGGCGCAACGTCAGGAATTCAGAAGGCGCAATAAGCTGTGTTTTTTCTGTGGAGATGCCTCACATATTATTTCTGTTTGTCCTAAACGTGAGAAACGCTTTGCACACACGTTTTCTGTTGGTGGGGTTCAGCCTAAGTTTCTTTTGGCGATTACTCTGATCTGTTCCCTGTCCACATTTTCCGCCAAGGCTTTTGTGGACTCGGGAGCAGCACTAAACCTAATGGACTTGGATTTTGCTAAACGTTGTGGATTTCCGTTGACACCTCTGCAGACGCCTATCCCTTTGAGGGGGATTGATGCTACCCCTCTGGCTAAAAATAAACCTCAGTTTTGGACCCAGTTGGTCATGCTGGTCGCCCCAGACCATCAAGAAAATTGCAGATTTTTGGTGTTGCATGGTCTGCATGATGCCGTTGTTCTGGGGTTTCCCTGGTTGCAGATTCATAATCCAGTTTTGGATTGGAAGTCTGTGTCTGTGGTGAGTTGGGGTTGCCGGTGTACCTTTAGTGAGGCTCCGGTTTTTTCCACCTCTCCTCAGTCGCATGAGGTTCCTGACTATTTGGCGGACTTCTATGATGTATTTAGTGAGAATGAGTCTGCGTCCTGGCCTCCTCATAGGAGTTATGACTGTGCAATTGAACTAAGCCCGGGGTGTAAATTTCCTAAGGGTCGGCTCTTCAATTTATCTGTACCCGAGCACGAGGCTAAGCGGTCCTATATTAAGGAGGCGTTGGAGAAGGGTCATATTAGACCATCCTCTTCACCCTTAGGTGCCGGTTTTTTTTTTGTGGCCAAGAAGGATGGTTCTTTAAGGCCTTGTATTGATTATCGTGCCCTCAATAAAATTACTATTAAATATCAGTATCCGTTACCCCTGATTTCGGATCTACTCTCTAGAGTCAGAGGTGCTTGCTGGTTTACCAAGCTTGACCTCAGGGGGGGGTATAATCTTATCCGCATTAAGCAGGGGGATGAATGGAAGACGGCGTTTAATACTCCGGAGGGACATTTTGAGTACCTGGTGATGCCTTTTGGGCTCACTAATGCCCCTTCTGTCTTCCAGTGCTTCATGAACGATATTTTCCGAGACTTTGTCGATAAATTTTTGATTATCTATCTGGACGATATTTTGATCTTCTCCAAGGATTGGGATGCTCATGTGGAACATATTCGGACTGTGTTCCGGATCTTGAGAGAGAATTCTCTGTATGTCAAAGGATCAAAATGCCTTTTTGGAGTACAGAGGATTTCTTTTTTGGGATTTATTTTGTCTCCGTCAACTATTGAAATGGACCCGGCCAAGGTACAGGCCATTTATGATTGGGTTCAGCCCACTTCTTTGAAGGCCCTCCAGAAGTTTTTGGGTTTTGCTAATTTTTATCGGAAATTTATAGCTAAATTTTCTAGTATTTCCAAACCATTGACTGACCTGACCAGGAAGGGTGCGGATGTGTTGAATTGGTCTCCGGAGGCGGTTGCTTCCTTTCAGGAGCTGAAGCGTAGATTTACCTCCGCCCCGGTTCTGCGGCAACCTGATGTCTCACTCCCGTTTCAGGTAGAGGTGGATGCTTCTGAGATTGGTGCAGGAGCAGTGTTGTCCCAAAAGGATCCGGTAACATCGAAAATGAATCCCTGTGCTTTCTTTTCCCGAAAGTTCTCTCCATCTGAACGTAACTATGATGTGGGGAATCGGGAACTGTTGGCCATGAAATGGGCATTTGAGGAGTGGAGACATTGGTTGGAGGGAGCCAAACATCAAGTTGTGGTCCTCACTGACCACAAAAATTTGATTTACCTAGAGTCGGCTAAACGCTTGAACCCTAGACAGGCTAGGTGGGCCTTGTTTTTTACACGTTTTGATTTTGTGGTCTCTTTCCTTCCTGGAACTAAGAATGTTAAGGCAGACGCCCTCTCTAGGAGTTTCTTGGCTGATTCTCCTGTGGTGACCAAGCCTGCTACCATCTTAGGCGAAGGGGTAGTTCTTTCTGCCATCTCGCCCGATTTGTGTTCCAATATTTTTTATTAATTTTAACATTTTTATGAGGGAGGGGGAATAGGGTACAGAACAAAAACAAGGGGATTAGGGTAGGAGAACAAATCCCTGTAAAGACAGGGATATCCCCACAAAGTGGGGAAATAGACAGGCAAACATACAAACTGTACATACAATGCAGTAGTTCCAAAGCAAAATATTATTTAATATCAATAATACACAAATCAATTGATGCTTAAATACAAACCTGTAGGAAGAAAAAGGTTAAAAGACAATGACAAATGCAAAGATCATTATATTTATATAATAGCCGTAGGAAAAATCAGTACACATATTGTGCTATAAAATTTGCACAATTATGATAGCTTAAAAAACAAAACAAAAGATCAATGCACTTATTATGCTAATACTTAAAAAAAAAAAAAAAAAAAATGAAGTACCCAAGTAAGTTATAAAAAATATGAATGCCTGTCCTGTCCGGAACATACTGTGATGTCCCTAAGACTGAGTGAAGGCCAAAAAAATTGGTTCAATCAAAAACTGTAAAGTGGAAATATTTCTTGTTTTATATATAATCTAGATTACTCAACGACAAATTAATCAGAATTGAAATTCGGTTCCTTACGAAAAAAAAAAACAACAAAAAACTAAAAGGATGGAAAAAATTTCTTTTCAGCCGCTTGATATAAAAAAAGAGTAACTAAAAAAAACAGTTAAATAGCTCCTTCAGCCGAGACGAAGATCCGATTTCGAAGTGGAAGAAGTTCCGGGAGAATCCTTGGAGGACATTATTCCAATGCATTCAAGAAAGTCATTCCCCTCATCCGGGGTAGAGATAGGAACCAATCTCGATGCGTATTTCACCTGAAGAGTGGAGGAATGAGTCCAGGTGTAAGGAATCTCTGCGCGTCGGAGTTCACCAGTAGTATGGGAAAATGCTTTCCTTTTCTGTAAAGTGTCCTTTGAAAGATCCTTGAGGAAAATCAGATGACTATATTTGGAAGACAAGAATCTTGGATCTTTGGAGATACCCAGCAACGTGTTTCTTAGCCAATTGGGGTAAAAAGATACTATAGTGTCTCTTGCTAAATCATGAGGGAGAGTGGATGGCCTGCGAATCCTAAAAACCCTTTCAATCAGACACTTCTCATTGATGTCAGGGAACAAATGAGAGACCATTGACAATATGTAGCCCTTCAGTTGGGGAGCCTGAATTGACTCAGGAATCCCTCTGATCTTCACATTATTTTTTCTTCTAAAGTCTTCAAAGTTGGCCATATTAATTTTGAGAGAAGTATTGTCTTTTTGTAATTTATCCAGGGAATCTGAAAATGAAGGAAGGATCTGCGGCTGACTTGAGTCTAAAATCTTGTGATTTCTAAGAGTTTCGGGTATTTTTTGTTCTTTTGTGGCGTTACCGTAATCCTTCGTAGAAGTCGGGTAGGAGTCATCAATTAAACGCATCAGGGTATCTTTGAAGAGGTCTTTTACAAAAACTTCAGATGCTTTAGATTTATTTTGCATCTTAAACGGATTTCCCTGAAGGGTAGGAGTCCCCATAGAGGCGTTCAACGAGTCCAAAAAAACTTTGCACAAACTGACTATAAAACCTTCAGTAGCGTAGTCATCCGAGGTGGGTATGGCATCTAGTAATAACGTATTTATCTCACATTTAGTTCCCCCCTCTGAAGAAGAGCCCGATGATAGAGGTTCATCCAATGCCTGATCACTGAGACAATCGCTCCCAAGTTCATCATATAAATCACCATCCGCAATAAATCCCTCCGAACAAAAACTGTCAAAATCGTATGATAAGCCATTTTTATCTGAGTGTCCCACTCGATCTCCTTTGTTAACATTATAGGATGACCCAAAAGACTCCAGACCACCATCGTTATACAGATGCTTAGCACCTTTCATCTGTGAGCCCTCTACGTTGTTCTGGTGCACTTCCACTTTACATTTAGGGATAAGAGTGGAGGGACTGGGAAACAAGCATCCATTAGTAACCCCTGTATGAGTATTATGTTCATATAACTCTTTACCCCCATTATTCAGCCTGAGTCCAGTAGCATGTTCCCCAGCATCAAGAGGGGATTGTAGATCTGTGAGTGCAAGGATATGACCCTGCAAAACTGCAGATATAGGGATAACTTCCTGCTCATCGCTCCCTTTAAGCTTCCGCTTCTGAACCCGGTCTCCTCCACTACAAACTGACCTGGGTATAAACTCTGGTGCCTCAGAACGCAGAACCTTTCCTGCAGCTCTCCTCAGCTGTGCTGCCCGCTCTGCATTGCTGTGGTTTCTCCTCCCGGCTTGGTCTGACTCTGCAGGTGCCACCGCGCTGCTCCCCCGCTCCATCTTCACAGTCTTCTCTGTGTGCAGCCGCAGGGCTGTCACAGAGAAACCGTGGCTTCTCTCCCCAACATTGTCAGCATGTGAGGAGGTCGGGGCCTCCTCTTTCTGCTCACCACGCTCGCTCCATCTGTTTCTGGGAGCTGCAACAGGCCTCCCCGCCGTGCTCCTCCGCTGTACTGCTAGCTCTGCTTCCCTGCTGCTTCTCCTCCCGACATGAACATTCAGTGGAGGTGGCTTCATGCTGCTCCTTGGTCCTGGCATCATGCTCCTAGAAGTCGGGAATGCCGTGACAGACTTCCTCGTTGATGTCTCTCCATTCCTCTTCTCTGTCCCAGGCCTTGCTGTATTCACCTTCTTCCTTCCTGCAGGCATTGTGGATGAGTCAGCAACTTTTGCAGACCCCTTTCTCTGCTCCATGAAAGGCTTTTTTTCTTGAGTAATCCGCAGCAATCTTCTAATTTTCCATTCCAGGCATATTCTTTTAGCTTTTAGTCCAAAAAAAGTCCACTTCAGTATGCTTTTAGCTGCTTATTTAGGGGAAGTTGCAGGAGCTCCTGAGAAGCATGTCTGCTCCCTTCCCCTGCAAACCACGCCTCCCCATCTCGCCCGATTTGAGACTTGCTCTGCAAGAGTTCCAGGAGGACAAACCTGAGCGTTGCCCCAGTGGAAAGTTGTATGTTCCTGACCAGTGGAAGAAGAGAGTGATATCTGAAGTTCATTGCTCTGCATTGGCTGGTCATCCGGGTATTTTTGGTACTAGAGATCTGGTGAGTCGCTCTTTTTGGTGGCCCACCTTGTCTCATGATGTCAGGAATTTTGTGCAGTCCTGTGGGACTTGCTCCCGGTCTAAATCTTGTTCTCGCTCTAGTGGGTTGTTGATGCCTTTGCCGGTCCCCAGGAGGCCATGGACCCATATTTCAATGGATTTCATCTCTGATATGCCGGTCTCTCAAAGAATGACTGTTATTTGGGTGATTTGTGATAGGTTCTCTAAGATGGTTCATCTTGTACCACTCCCTAAGTTGCCATCTTCCTCTGAGTTGGTGCCCCTGTTTTTGCAACAGGTGGTTCGCTTGCATGGGATTCCTGAGAACATTGTATCTGACAGAGGGGTTCAATTTGTGTCTAAATTTTGGAGGACGTTCTGTTCCAAGTTGGGAATTCAGTTGTCCTTCTCCTCTGCTTTTCACCCTCAGACCAA
Source organism: Dendrobates tinctorius (assembly GCF_039654945.1). Lineage (NCBI taxonomy): Eukaryota > Metazoa > Chordata > Amphibia > Anura > Dendrobatidae > Dendrobates > Dendrobates tinctorius. The sequence goes on from NW_027361784.1 coordinate 28,847,044, forward strand.
TGGGCAGACAGAGAGAACAAACCAGACCTTGGAGTCGTATTTGAGATGTTTTATTTCCGCTGATCAGGATGATTGGGTTTCATTTTCGCCCTTGGCCGAATTTGCTTTAAATAATAGAGCTAGTTCTGCCACTTTGATGTCACCTTTTTTTGTAACTTTGGGTTTCATCCTTGATTTTCTTCAGGGCAGGTGGAGCCCTCTGCCTGCCCAGGTGTTGACACTGTGGTGGAGAGAATGCACCAGATCTGGGACCAAGTGGTGGATAAGTTATCTCTCTCCCAGGAAAAGGCCCAGCGGTTTTCCAATCGACATAGGACCATTGGTCCCCAGTTTAAGATTGGTGATATGGTGTGGTTATCATCAAAAAATATTGCTATGAAGGTGGCCTCTCCTAAGTTTAAGCCTAGATTTATTGGACCTTACAAGATTTTGGAGATTATTAATCCGGTCTCTTTTCGTTTGGCTCTTCCTGTCACATTTAAGATCCATAATGTGTTCCATAAGTCCTTGTTGAAGAGGTTTGTTGAGCCAGTTGTGCCTGAGGTGGCACCTCCGGACTCTGTATTGGTTGAAGGTAACTTGGAATATGAGGTAGAGAAAATTCTGGATTCCCGTCTGGCTAGACGGAGACTCCAGTATTTGGTTAAGTGGAAGGGTTATGGTCAGGAGGATAATTCCTGGGTCTCTGCCTCTGATATTCATGCCAAAAGATTGGTGCGTGCCTTTCATCGGGCTCACCCTGATCGCCCTGGTAGCGTTGTTGAGGGTTCGGTGACCCCTCCTCAAGGGGGCGGTACTGTTGTGAGTTCATTCTCCCCTCCGTCACTGCGGCCTGGTGAACTCCCTATTCTAGTGAAGGAAGGTAGTGAGCCTGATTATCAGGCACCTGGTACTAATGAAGACGATTGGCTGAGTGGAGTCACTGACTGGATTTAAGGCAGCCTATGCCCTTTCTGCCCTGCGGGTGATTTCTCTGTGGACTCTTGGACACCAGTCTGATTCCTGCTCTCCTAAAGCTAAGTTTTCTGTTTTGCCTTTTTGCATTTAAGATTTGTTTTTGTTTTTCTTGCTTTTTGGATTCTGCCACTCCCTGCTGGAGTGTGCAGTGTTCCGTTAGCTCTGTCTCCTGAAAGTACCTGAGTGCTGATTTAGTTTTTGAAGCTTAGTTGCTTCAGGGCCATTTTTATATCAGCTTTTTGGCTTTTGTCTCTGATAGGGTTTTGGCAGATTGCAGACAGCAGCCTTCCTATCCGTTCCTATCTAGGTAGTTTTTGGGCCCCGTCTTTGCTCAGCCTGTCTTTCTGTCTGTGTAAGTGTTTTCATCTTGCTTCACCGTCATTATATGTGGGGGGCTGCCTATTGCTTTGGGGTCTGCTCTGGGGCAGTTAGATTTCCCCTTTCCTTCTTTAGGCCTATGTATCTCTCCAGCTGTGAACGAGGGGTCTAGGTCATCGTAGGAACCCCCCACGGCTACTGCTAGTTGTGTTGATAGGTTCAGGGGTCTGCAGTCTGATAGTTGCCAACTTCTCTGGTTTTCTGGACTTAGCTAGCATTTCTGTTTTTGCCTCCTACGGTGACTCAATCATAACAACCCTCCCAGGTTCCTTTTGTGTTGTCTAACAGTCCGCGAGGACGTCGGGTGTACAATAACTCGAAAGGCGAGAATCCCGTGGAAGACTGGGGTACTTCCCTGATGGCAAACAGCAAATACGGAAGTAAATAGTCCCCAGTTCTTCCCATCCTTGTCTATCACCTTCAGAGTTTTATTGATCCGTTCGACCAACCCGTCTGTTTGAGGGTGATACACGGATGTGCGTAACGGTTCGATTTGTAACAACTGGCAGAGCTCCTTCATTACCCTGGACATAAAGGGGGTCCCCTGGTCGGTGAGTATCTGTTTTGGTATACCGACCTGACTAAACACATGCACCAGTTCCTTGGCAATCGTCTTGGTGGCCGTGTTACGCAAAGGGATGGCCTCCGGGTAACGAGTGGCATAATCCAATATGACCAGGATATGTTGGTGTCCACGTGCAGACCGTGGAAGGGGCCCATCTAAATCCATCCCAATCCTCTCAAATGGGACTTCAATAATAGGTAGGGGTACCAAAGGGCTACAGAACCGGGGCTTAGGTGCAGAGGCTTGGCAGTCAGGACAAGACTCACAATATACACGAATATCGTGATGCATGCCTGGCCAAACAAAACAGTGTAATATCCTTTCGGTGGTTTTCTGGACTCACAGGTGACCTCCCATCACATGTCCGTGGGCCAGGTCCAGCACTTGCCGCCGGTAGGGTTTTGGCACAACTAACAGTTGCACCGTGTCTTCCCCCTTTTTCTCTATCTGATATAGCAAATCATTCTCCAGGACCATGTAAGGATATGCCAGCCTAGAGCCAGGTTCTACAGGTACCCCATTTATCACTTTTACATTTGTCCTAGCCTGAGAAAGGGTAGGATCCTTTATTTGCTCGCTTTGGAAGTCATCTTTCTGGACTTCCAAATCCGGCAAACGGGGAGGTGGACGGCTGTCGGCTTCCTCCTCTTCCCTGGTCTCCTCCGTATCACCCGCCAAGACTGAAAACGGGAACTGCAGGTCATTTCCAGCAGACTCTCCCCCCAAGTCTTCCTGGGGGACCTCTTCCAGGGGTTCGGGTCCCACACGCGCCCTCGGAGAAGAGTCACGTACCCTGCTACCCTGGGGCATCAACCGATTCTCCCACAACTGCCAGAAGTGGGGAAAATCCCATCCCCAAGATAACATCATGCAATAACGCAGGGACGAGTCCCACTTTATGTTGCACAGACCCATAGGAAGTAGTAATGCATATGACCGTGGTGAGGTACGAACAGGTGTCTCCATGCACACACGTTACAGAAAATTTGTCTGATGGTCCAGTCGGGGCTGACACCAGACTGGCCTTCACCAGAGTTACCACACTTCCCGAGACTAACAATGCCACCACATTTTTGCCATCAACAGTTAAATCACACAAGTGTTTTTCCGCATCCCTTTGACTGGCATTCACACTCACTACCCGTGCAACCATAGACATGCGGTTTTTAGAGTCTGTGACGTCGCACTGCATGGGTTCAGCAGTGACCGGACAGTTGGCAGCAATGTGGCCCATCTCTTGGCAGCGGAAACACCTAATGGGCCCCTTTCTTAGACCATAGTTCGTTACTCTCGGCCTTGCAGTGCTTGCAGTCCCGTTTTCCTCCCCCACTGTGTTAGGGATTTTTCCTTCTCCCCTACTCCCTGGAACAGTCTTACCGGTTCCACGTGGAGATGATGAAGAACGAGGTGGGGTAGCGTCATCTCGAAGTTCTTCTGCCACGGAGTAACGTTCAACCAGATCCACCAGTTGATCTACCGTCGTAGGATTTCCATGGCTTACCCACTTCCTCAGGGCTGGCGGTAGAGCTCTCAGGTACTTGTCCATAACGACTCTCTGGATTATCTCTGGCGCTGTCAGCACCTCGGGTTGTAGCCACTTCTTCGTCACGTGGTTCAGGTCGAACATCTGTGACCGCGGTGGTTTATCTGGTTGATAAGTCCATTAATGCACTCTCTGTGCACGGACATCTGTCGTCACTCCCAGCCGGGCCAAGATCTCGGCTTTCAGTTTGTCAAAGTCCTGCGCGGCTTCAGGTTCTAAGTCATAATAAGCCTTTTGGGCCTCACCGGAAAGAAACAGGGCAATCAGGCCGGCCCATCGTGCCTTCGGCCATTTTTCTCGCACCGCCGTCCGTTCAAACGTGGTCAGGTATGCCTCGACGTCATCTTTGGTCGTCATCTTCTGCCAGTACCGACTCACGTGAACCACTCTCGACTCGGCTTCCAGGTTAACCTCAGGTAAGCTTGCCAGGCGCTGCGCCACCTGCTGGAGAAGTGAACGATCGGTAGCTGCCATGTCCACCAACTCCTTCAGCTGGGCCATCATCACCCAATTAGCTTCTTGCTGGACGGCGGTGGACTGTACCAGCGCTTTCACCACGTCCTCCATGCTCATGCTTCCAACGTGATGCCCGCGTTCTCCACCACAATGTGATCAAACACTCCGGGATCGCCTTTGCTGGGGTCAAAGGTCACGTGCGTTTAGCATGAAACTCAGGCACACAAGCCGGGGTCCAGGTATAACTTAACCTGGGTCAGGTTTATTAAAGGTGAAAGCAATGCATAAAGGAAAAAAAACATAAAACAAATCCTTGCCTGTCCGGCACTAACTAAACAAGATCCGACCTAACTACCAACTGGTGGGCTTCTCCCATCCCGCCAAACCACAGTTACAGTGGGCACTGCTTCCACTCACGTGTGTCTCTTACACAGACAGACTCTCTGTGTCCCCAGGCTGAGACACTCACACAACCACCTGGCATCCTTTTATATCCGCCTCCCATTATTCATTAGTAACCAGGTGATATACAGACCAGACTAGGCCACATAGGAAAGGTATCTGGGCGAGATATACCTGCCCTCATCCACTATTCCCACATGATTCTCACAGTAAAGACTCTATATAATATATGAGTTTCACTTTTTCTATTGAAGAACTGAAATAAATTAACTTTTTGATGATATTTTAATATTGTGAGAGCACCTGTATCTCTAAACATGTCACTTTGTCCTGCACAGAATGCAGTTCCCCAAAATCAAATTTTTTTTGTGTGCGGCACATATAATTAGCCGAGTTTGACACCCTTTCTCTTGATGGTAAAAATTACTCCATAGAAAATATTAATGCCCTGTGCAAGTGTCCACATTTTGCCTAGAATGGAATAATGCCCCATGAGCACCTTTGATGGTCACAGTACTCTGATTTCCCCAATAACAATAATGCTTAAGTCCCCACTTAACATTTAAAGGCTTTCCACTACTACTTTAACCACATTTTGTTTGCTCAATGTCCTAAAGTTTCCTAGCTAACACTTTTCTAATACAATTTTATTACCTGTCCTACTCCTGTAAGCTCATTTCATTGTGGGTCATATAACCTTCTGTCTTTATTCTGTCGCAGCTACTTCCAATCTGGGGATCAGAATCAGATCAACAGAGAAGGGCACTTCACTGGTGGAAGGGGATGCTACGTCTCGGTGAGTGACAGCAGTCTGAGCACGCATGCTCAGATCAAAGTTCACTCTCCTCTCTGCTTTGAGATGGCATCAACAAACTTAGTCGGCACCACACATGACCTAATGCCGCCCCTTCAGCTGACAAGCCCTGTGATATACTTTCTAATGATCAGTACATCGCAGGGCTTGTCAGCTAAAAGGACGGCACTTCAAAAGCAGCATTCAAGTAGAGAGAAGAATGACGTCTGATTTGAGCATGTGTGCAGACTGCTGTTACTCCCTGAGACATAGGCTCGCCCTCAGTGACGTGGCCTGCTCTGTGGGTCGCCCTCCCAGGGCAGTGGGGTACTCGGTACCGGGCCGGTCTCTCAGATGGGGATGTCACAGCAGCGGTGACCCGGTCCGTGGCCCTGGGCGCCCAAGTAAAAGGGAGATTAAATGGTGAAATGTAGTTGAATAAATGAATAGTTCGTGACGCCACCTGTGGTGTTCGTCGAGAAAGGTGTTAAACCGACGCTGCATGCAGATCCTCTGGGACTGATGGTATGACGCAGCAAAGATGTTATAGCTCCCCACAGGTGGAGCTCTAGTCCCAGGGCAGTGTAGATGTAGAGGGAAAGGGAAGGCGTAGGTGAGGCAATGTCGGGCACCAAGATGTAGCAGTGCCGGGTGTGTTGGCGCAGGAATAAGTGGAGGACACCAGAGCATGTAGTTCCAAAGCTTTACTCACAGTCCGTTGTGCAAACAGGTGCCTGCCTCCGTGCTGTGTCCTCCGGGTCAGGGACTCAGTCAACCTCCAGGCCAGAGGGACTATTCCTTTCCAACACTCCGCCAACATGTGCCTTTCTGAACGTCTCCTCTTATAGCGCCTTTAAATGAAGTATTCCCAGTACTGAGTTACACTGGAGTTCCTCCTGTCAGATGTTCCTATGAACTCTACTTGTACGGCAGACAGCTGTAGTCTGCTTCGGGGACTCCTTGCTACTAAGTTCCGGCTCACTATCCAGTTGCTGTTGTGCCCCCAAGTCTTGTGTGGGAATAAAGTATTGTTAACTTCTACTCCTCCGGTGTCTGCTGCAGGATCATTAGTATCCATACAACCTCGGGGATCGGGCCCCGGCCTTGCGCTTAGAACTTCTAGGAAGGGTTCTCCTCTAACCCACGTCCTCTGTTCTCTTTTACTCCTCACGTTCCGTTCTAATCCTTTCTTTCTAGGGAAAAATCAGGTTTCCTTTCTATGTCTCTTTCTTGTGCCAGCAGCCCCAGGTCACTGTGGCCTGCTGCAGCACTTCCTTCATCCATCCCTCTCCCGGGGATCTTCTCTGTCTCACTCTCTGTCCTTCTGCATCCTCACTCACTCTCCATGACTGAATGACTGAACGACTGAATCTAAACTCTTCCCGCTCTTTGTAATATAAACTAATTCCACCCACCTCCCAGCACATTTCGTGTTCCAAGCAGGGAGCCACCAATGGGTGCTTTGCTATACTCCAAGCAGGGAGCCGCCGAAGGTGCTTTGCTACACTACTTTCTGGTGTGGGGTGCAGGTGTTGGAGTGTTGTTGGGATTCTCCACCTTACCTGGATGGTGGGGCACCACACCTCAGGAGGAGGTGCAGTACATCTGTGGCGGCTGAGCCTCAGGGGCGCCACACTCTGTTCATCCGATTCTTGTCCCCATATCGGAAGTAACAGAGACAGAATCAAAACCGAAAGATATATGACCCACAGAGAGATGAGCTAATAGGAGCAGGGCAGGTACTAAAAGTGCATTAGAAAAGTGTTAGGCCGTGTTCACATTAGCGTTTGAGTCCGCAGCATGGTGCTGCGGATTTCTTTCCTTAAGCTCCGCCTACTTCTGCATGTGTCCTGCGTACCTATCTTTAACATTGGGTATGCAGGAACATGCATTGTATGTGGATGCATCTGCGTATGTTGTTTTGACGTGCCCACCAAACGCAACATGTTGCATCTTCTTACATTCTGCGGGCACGGCAAAACGCCGCACTTGGACGCATCCGCATACAACGCATGTCCCTGCATACCTATCTTTAACATTGGGTATGCAAGGACATGTGTTGTATGTGGATGCGGAAGAAGGTAGAGTCATGCGGAAGTAGGCATAGCTTTATGGAAAGAAGTCCGCAGTTAATGTGAACTTAGCCTTAGTTAGGAAGAGCTAGGACTAATCAAAGGTGGTTAAGTTAGTAGTGGAAAATCTCTTTAATAATGTCCTCTGAGCTCCCCCCATACACAGATCCCCATACAAAGTATAATGGGCCCACAACTTCCCTATATACAGTATGATGGGCCCACAGATCCCCTATATGTAGTATGATGGGACAACAGTTCCTCTATACATTGTATGAGTTTAATGCCCCTCACAGTAGTTCTCATACTATATGATGGCTCCCCAAACTGTATCATGGCCATCACACTGTAGGATGGTACCCCTGTAGTCTCCACACTTTATGATAGCCCTCACAGTAGTCCTCACACTTTATGATGGCCATGTTTAGTGCCCCACCATTAGCTCCCATACTGTATGAGGGCCCCCACCATAGTCCCCACACTATATATCGGCCCTCACATTAGTCCACAAGTTGTATATCGGTGTCACGGGGGACTAAGGGGAAGACAGGTGATGTGGAATCGGGACCCCTGAACTGCCCCTCAAGATAAGGAGTTGCCCTGTCTTTCCTTAACTTGGGGGTACACTTAAAGGTAGTGAGGCCCAAGTCCCCGACCTGTCCCTGTCTCCTGTTTAGCCCTGAGCTAAACCACCAACCCCATCCCCAGGAGGTGAGACAGGGAATAAAGTGTACTACACAACAAACCCAAAGGAAAGATACAACAGACAGAGTAAAAATAAAATAAAACTTAGCTTGCTCTGCTGCAATGCTCCTGGACAGCAGAGATAGCACTTGACAGCAGCAAAACAACTGAAGCACCACAGAACTCAGCTCCTGAACTCCAGCTTGGTTGGTCTCCCAAGAGCAAGTGTATAACCAACCGTGATCTCCAGCACCTGCACTCCTTTTATAGGAAGGAGGGGGAGAAGTCACCACCTGCATAAATAATTAATCACGTGCAGTTACCATGCAGTAACCCCGGTGGCCACCGGGGGCAAAAACTCAAATTAACCCTGATGACCAAAAAGTAAAAAAAGGTTTAGATATGAGGAGATCCAGAACTGACAGATCCAAGAAATGGATCATGACAGTACCCCTCCCTCAAAGAGAGGCGTCTGGACCCTCAAAAAGGCGTTTCCAAAAACAACACTTATGATGAGGACGCCTGACACAGTTGAGTTTACATAAGTAAACACCTGACTCACAGGTTCATGGCAAATGCGGTTATGTAGATGTTCCGGAGGCGACACACATCTCCAGAGCGCTGACCTGGGGAATGAATTGTGTATGGGCATGACAGAGGGTAAATCCAGTTGGAATGGTCCGAGAATAGCAGACACCCGATAAGGACCAATAACTCGAGAGTTCCAGAATCCAGCAGCACACTTCCACCGGATGTGATTGGTGGACACCCATACAAACTCATTCACACACAGGTCCGGACCTGAACGTTTAATACCACTCATGCGTCTGCCACAAAATGGTGAACTCTTTGAAGGACTGACAGAGGCATCCCCCTGTGTCACCACACTCACACCCCCACGATTTTCAGTGGAAACCACCACCCTCCACGAACCCCACCTACTACGAGGACTCCGACTACCAGGGTTAGCTACTGGTGAGGGTTGAGACTTGTCCCTACTCCCGGGCAGCACCTCTTCTGCCTCCACTTAGGAAGAAGGGAATGGCTGTAGCAGGACGGTGGAGACACTTGCCCCTGGGCAGCAGCCCTCACACGACTGCCCCCAGCTGACAACTTCCCCAGAGCGCCAATCTATCACCTGGTTGTGTTTCTTTAACCAAGGGAGGCCTAGAACGATGGGTGATGGTATACCGCCCAAGACGTAGCATGACAGGGACTCCTCATGATGAGTCCTTATACGAAGAGGTATATTGTCCACGACTTGGGTAAGGCTCCCCTGGCTTAGTGGGACTGAGTCAATGGCCTGGATGCTTAAGGGTTTGGCTAGCGTCCTACACCTGAGGCCATGGGTCTCAACAAAGTGGGCATCCACCAGGTAGACTCCAGCTCCACTGTCCACAAGTACCGGAAGGCCCTCAGTTTCCCCACCCACCGTAACCTCTGCCAATAGGGTACACTGAGGGGAAGAAATGGAGGAAATATACACTCCCTGGTTGTCTCCCTCCACATGACCAGGGGGGGGCTGCTCCTTCGGTGATACGGAAGACTTGGCGCGCACTGGGCAGACTCCTATAAAATGGCCAGCCTGCCCACAGTAAAAACATGCCCCCACACCACGGCGAACCGCAGGCAACCCCTTTTTGGAAACTACTACTCCAAGCTGCATGGGTTCCTTCAATTGTCCAGGTGTGTCCTCCTCCCTAGCAAGTGTGGCGTGTTGTGAGTTCATTTTCCCCTTCACTACTGAGGCCCGAGGAACTCCCTCTTCTGGTGAAGAAAGGTAGTGAGCCTGATTGTCAAACACCTGGGGCTGATGATGATGACTGGAGTTAATGACTGGATATAAGGCTGCCGACGCCCTTCTGGCCTGCGGGTGATTTCTCTGTGGACTTCTAGGAAACCAGTCTGATCCCTGCTCATCTAAAGCTAAGATTTCTGCTTTGCCTTTTTGCATTAGTGTTTTGTTTTCCTTGCTTTTCAGGATTCTACCATTCCCTGCTGGGGTGAGCTGAATCTCCTTTTGCCTGTTGCTCTGTTTTCAGAATATTCCTGAGTGCTGACATAGCCTTTTTTGAAGCCTAGCGTCTTCAGGGCCTTTTTTACTGTCAGTTTGTTGGCTCTTATTTTCATAGGGTTTTTCACGGATTACAGACAGCAGCCTTCCTGTCCTTTCCTATCTAACCTAGCTTGGGCCCCATCTTTGCTCAGTCTATCTTTCTGTCTGTGTTTTGTTCTTTCTTCTTGCTTCACCGTCACTATATGTGGGGGGCTGCCTTTTGCTTTGGGGTCTGCTCTGGGGCAGTTTAGATTTCCCTTTCTGTCTTTAGGCTATGTAGTCCTCCGGCTGTGATCGAGGGGCCTAGGGCATCGTAGGAGCCCCCCACGGCTACTGCTAGTTGTGTTGATAGGTTCAGGGGTCTGCAATCCGATAGCTGCCAACTTCTCTGGTTTTCTGGACTTAGCTAGCATTTCTATTTTTGCCTCCTACGGTGACTCAATCATAACAGTGGCGCCCCTGAGGGTTCAGTTGCCACAGAGGTAATGCACCTCCTCATAAGGTGTGGTGCCCCACCATCCAGTTAGGTTGGAGTTTCCTGACCACACTCCAACACTTGCACCCCACACAACACAGTAGTTCAGCAAAGCCACATTGCGGCTCCCTGCTTGGAGAGTAGCAGAGCACCTTTGGTGGCTCCCTGCTTGGAACACGAAACGTGCTGGGAGGCGGGTGGAGTTAGAATACATAAAAGAGTGGGAAGGGTTAGGAGTTCAGTCAGTCAGTCAGTCAGTTCAGTTCAGAGGAGTGAGGAGAGAAGATCCCTGGGAGAGGGATGGAGGAAGGAGGTGCTGCAGCAGATCTCAGTGACCTGGGTCTGCTGGCACGGGAAAGGAAAGAAGGAGAAAGACATTGAACAGAAACCTGATCTTCCAGAAGAAGGAAAGACTAGTATGAAACGTAGGAGTGAAAGGGAACAGAGGACGTGGGTTAGGAGAGAACCCTGCCTAGAAGTTCTAAGCGCAAGGTCGGGGCCCGGTCCCCGAGGTTGTATGGACACTATTGGTGCTGCAGCAGACACCGGAGGAGTAGTGAGCTGTAAATGCACTACTCCCATCTCAGACTTGGAGGCACAACAGCAACTTTGATAGTGAGCCGGGACTCAGGAGCAAGGAGTCCCTGAAGCAGACTACAGCTGTCTGATGTACAAGGAAAGTTCTTGGGAACATCTGTCAGGAGGAACTCCAGTGTAACTCAGTACTAGGAGTACTTCACTTAAAGGCGCTATAAGAGGAGACGTTCAGAAAGGCACATGTTGGTGGAGTGTTGGAAGGGAGCATTCCATCTGACCTGGAGGTTGACTGAGTCCCTGACCCGGAGGACTCAGCACAGAGGCAGGCACCTGTGTGTACTACAGACTGAGAGAAAAGCTTTGGAACTACAAGCCCTGGTGTCCTCCATTTATTCCTGTGCCAACACACCCTGTACCACTACACCTGGGTACCAGCTTCTACACCGCCTGTGCCTCTCCTCTACCCCTACATCTACACTGCCCTGGGACTACAGCTCCACCTGTGGGGAGCTTCACCATCTTTGCTGCAACACACCACCAGTCCCAGAGGATCTGCATGCAGCGTCGGCTTAACATCTCACTTGCCGAACACCACAGGTGGAGTCACAAACTATTCATTCAATTAACCACATTCCACCATTTGATCTCCCCTATTACTTGGGCGCCCAGGGCCACGGACCGGGTCACTGCTGCTGTGACACATCCCGCTGACACCGGCCCAGTACCGAGTACCCCACAGCCCTGGGAGGGTGACCCACAAGGACTATAGGGGGCACATATGGTGTATGTCTCTCCCTGAGGCGTCTATCCACCAAAATGGCAAGGGACATGGCGGCCTCCAGCGACCTGGAAGCGGCGTACTGCACCAGAGTATCCTGCAACTTCGGAGACAGACCCTGTACAAATTGACTCCTAAGTGCAGGGTCACTCCACTGCGTGTCAGTGGCCCATCTCCTGAACTCTGAGCAGTACTCCTCAACAAGCCGGTCTCCCTGCTTGATCTTACGAAGTTGGGATTCCGCCAGGGAGACGCCATCAGGATCGCCATACACCAGCGCCAGAGCAGTAAAAAACCGGTCTACTGACTGCAAAGATGGCGAACCGGTCGGCAGGGAGAAAGCCCAGGCCTGGGGATCACCCCTAAGCAGGGAGACAATAATTCCCACACGCTGTTCTTCACTCCCTGAAGAACGGGGGCAAAGCCTAAAATATAATTTACAGGCCTCCTGAAACACCATAAACTTGTCTCTCCCACCAGAAAACTTGTCCGGGAGAGAGACCTTAGGTTCTGGTTGGGCCTGTACCTGAGCTGAGGCCCAGGTCCCCACCAACTGCTGCAGTCGTTGCACTATCTCACCTCGCAACAACTTAAACTCATCGGTGAGAGACTGTAGCATTTGGGCGAAGGCCTGCATTTGGGCCATGGCTCAGCAGGCAAAATGTGAAGGTTGGTAATAATGTCACAGGCACTAAGGGGAAGACAGGTGATGTGGAACCGGGACCCCTGAACTGCCCCTCAAGCTAAGGTGTTGCCCTGTCTTTCCTTAACTTGGGGGTACACTTAAAGGTAGTGAGGCCCAAGTCCCCGACCTGTCCCTGTCTCATGTTTAGCCCTGAGCTAAACCACCAACCCCCTCCCCAGGAGGTGAGACAGGGAATAAAGTGTACTACACAACAAACCCAAAGGAAAGATACAACAGACAGAGTAAAAATAAAATAAAACTTAGCTTGCTCTGCTGCAATGCTCCTGGACAGCAGAGATAGCACTTGACAACAGAAAAACAACTGAAGCACCACAGAACTCAGCTCCTGAACTCCAGCTTGGTTGGTCTCCCAAGAGCAAGTGTATAACCAACCGTGATCTCCAGCACCTGCACTCCTTTTATAGGAAGGAGGGGAAGAAGTCACAACCTGCATAAATAATTAATCACGTGCAGTTACCATGCAGTAACCCCGGTGGCCAACGGGGGCAAAAACTCAAAATAACCCTGATGACCAAAAAGGAAAAAAGGTTTAGATATGAGATCCAGAACTGACAGATCCAAGAAATGGATCATGACAGTCGGCCCCCACATTAGCTCCATACTGTATGAGTGCCCCCACAATGGTCCCTAGACTATATGATGGACCCCAGGCTGTATAATGGCCCCGACAGTAGCCTCTAAAATGTATGAGTCCCCCTCCCCACTGTACGAGGATTCCCCCTCAATGTAGGATGCACCACAGTAAAAAAAAAAGTTTTAAAATAAAATAAAGTCATATACTCAGCTAATCCTTAATCCGGACGAGTGCACCGGGCAGAACAAAGCATTGATGTCTCCGGATTACCGCTCTCAGCCACGGCAGGATGACGCAATGGCTGAGGCGCTAGCGCCCATACAGGATGACAGGGTCCTGACGCGGCATGATGACTCCATTCCTCGGGACTCTGAGCTTACTGGGCATGCACGGCTGAGAGCGGAAGTGCAGGGAGATCATTTCACCCTGTTGTACCGCATAGTCTCACTGCTGTGCAGTGTAGTGTAGCTCCAGGTTGGGCCCCTCTGAGTTCGGGGGCCTGGGGCGACCTCACCCTCTGCCGCGCCGGGCACTACACTACTACCTCAGCTACATTAACCAGATTCCTCTGCTATATCTACTGTATATATTATAGCTCGTGACATTGGAAGGTGAATAAGTGGAGCATTTGTCATCCTGCTATTTACCAAGTGACATAAACCACAGTAAATGACATTATGACAAGTCGCAGAGTCGTGTTCCCATAGGAAATCCAAATCCTTTCTTCCTCTTTCTAGAGAAAGTGCTTTGTGAATCGTGACCTTCTCCCTCCACCAAGGACAGAGCGGTTCATACGTAGTCACGGCGTATGAGAAATTCTCTCTTTTCTCACGACCTCTGGGGGAAAAAAAAATTCAACATCTTTGCAGTCAAAAATAAAAAGTGTCAACGACATTGCGGTAATTTTCATCATATATGGAGTCGTGCGGCGGTGTTTGTAATTATGGCCGACCATGATTCTCAGAGGGTGGTATACATAGAACTGTCATGATCAATGTGGAATATCTGCTTTGTGCTATGGACTAATTATAGACATAAACTAATAAAAGCATTAACCAGTGTAATATCCAATATGACTCTTTAAAAGGAGTCTGTACCCCCAAATCAGATAAAAAAACATGGTTTTGCTGCTAAAATATCAAGGAGAAACCTGGAAATAAGTGATCACTTTTCCTGCAGCACCCCCAAAGGCGAGATTAAGCATTACACAATTCACATTAATATTTCCTTCTATAGGCACAAAGGTAAGGTGTTCGGTGTAGTAGATTTTCGGTCTATCTAAAATATAGAAATCCGAGTTAATACTGTATGATCTTTTTGTGTCATTACATGGGACTGCTTAGAATAGTCTGTCATGTCTGTATACATGAGGAATAAGGCTAAGTGCACACGTACCGGAACTCTCGCGGAAATTACCGCGAGAATTCTGGAATTCCAGTCCGCGGGAAAATCGCATTTTAAATTCCCGCGATTTTCCCGCGGAAAAACTAGCATTTTGAAAGCGTATTTAGCTTGCAGAATGCTAGCGTTCTCCAAGCGATCTGGAGCATCGCTTGGAGAACTGATTGACAGGTTGGTCACACTCGTCAAACATAGTGTTTGACGAGTGTGACCAACTTTTTACTACTGAGGCCGCCTATGCAGCATCAGTAGTAAAAGATAGAATGTAAAAAAAAATAAAAAATACTGTTATTCTTACCCTCCGACGTCCCGCGCAGGCATTCCCAGTAGTCCTTTGCGAAAATGCCCGCAATGACGTCAGTTCTCGCGGGATCGCGACGTCTCGCGGTAATTCGCGATGACGTCGCGCGAATTACCGCGAGACTTCGCGATCCCGCGAGAACGGACGTCATCGCGGGCATTTTCGCAAAGGACTACTGGGAACGGGAGCGTGGAGAGAGGGGGGAATGCTGCGCGGGACGTCGGAGGGTAAGAATAACAATATTTTTTTATTTTAAATTCTATTTTTTACAGGGATATGGTACCCAAAGCCCGGAGGACAGTCTCCTCTCCTCCGGGCCGTGGGTACCATCCGCAATTGTTCTGCTTACTTTCCGCATGGTGTGCACAGCCACATGCGGGAGGTAAGCGGAACAATGCATTCCTATGGGTGCGGGATCGCCGCGATTCCGCAAAATAATGAGCATGCTGCGGTTTTTACCGCGAAGCGATTCCGCCGCGGTAAAAACCGCAGCATTAGCACAGCATTGCGGAATCCCATAGGAATGCATGGGATGCTTATTTTTCGCGTTTTCGCGGCAAAATCGCGCGGTTAAAACTGCCGCGGAAACGCGAATAAAAGTCACGTGTGAACTCAGCCTAAAGCTATTTCTGACCATTAGATGGCTTGTGTTCTGCTTTATTGAGCAGTTTTCCCACAGACGCTAGAAGTCTCAGCAGTTTGAAGATGTGTTGCTCTGTCTCTTTCTTCCTCAAGCTCCTCCTTTCGTCTTTCCATCGACTTTTATAGGCAGCGGATTTAATTTGACCTCTCACTAAGAACAGATATGAATACATACGTGAGCCAGTTTCTCAGGTAGGTATACATTAAAAAGTCACCTTTTTTATTTTTGTTACATAAATTAATGACACAAATGAAAATAAGCAAATTTGCAACATATCTTATCAAAGAAATCTGGCTATTTATTTGCCAGGACTGATTATCAATTTTCAAAATTCTCATATCATGGGTAAAATCTATATTCAGTGAAGACAGATTTTTACATTACTGAGATAGGAGATGACAGTTGGTACTGATGAGATTTTATGGAGATGGAGGAGGGAGTAGCTCCACCTCTAGCTCCTCCTTCCTCCTCTCTTTCCCATCAAGTAGCAGCTACCATCTCCTATCTCAGTAATGAAACAATCTGTCTTCTCTGAATACAGATTTTACCCATGAATTGAGAATTTTGAGAATGAATGGACCCAGGGCATTGAGGATCCAACTCACCAGGTGGGACAAATCAGACAACAGAGGTGGAACTTTAAAAAAGCATTTCACTTCCTCCTTCTCCTCCCATGAAAGTTTTTATCCTCTTAATATATAACCACAGTGATGGTTTGGGGAGCCATGTCATCTGCTGGTGTAGGTCCACTGTGTTTTATCCAGACCGAAGTCTGCGCAGCCGTCTACCAGGACATTTTAGAGCACTTCATGCTTCCCTCTGCTGACAAGCTTTTTGGAAATGGAAATGTCATTCTCCAGCAGGACTTGGCCCCTGTCCACACTGCCAAAAGTACCAATACCTGGTTTACAAACAACAGTATCACTGTGCTTGGCAGCAAAGTCGCCTGACCTTAACCCCATAGAGAATCTATGGAGTATTGTCAAGAGGAAGATGAGAGACACCAGACCCAACAATGCAGACGAGCTGAAGGCTGCTATCAAAGCAACCTGGGCTTCCATAACCCCTCAGCAGTGCCACAGGCTGATCGTCTCCATGTCACACCGCATTGATGCAGTAATTGATGCCAAAGGAGCCTGACCAAGTATTGAGTGCATTTACTGAACATACATTTCAGTAGGCTAACATTTCAGATTTTACAATCATTTTTCAAGCTGGTGTTATAAAGTATTCTGATTTCCTGAGATAATGACTTTTGGGTTTTCATTGGCTGTAAGCCACAATCATCAACATTAACAGAAATAAACATGTGAAATAGATCACTCTGTAATGACGCTATAGAATATAGGAGATTCACTTTTTGTATTGAAGAACTGAAATAAATTCACTTTTCGATGGTATTCTAATTTTGTGAGAAGCACTTATAATATTATGATTGCAATAAAACCTTTGACTGGAGGAGGAGGAGGAGGAATGCTGTTTTAAGCTCCTGGTTGCCAACTCAAACGTTGTCACAGAGCACCCACCTACCATTTAAAGTATTGGTGTCATCTTCAGCTGCAAGGGGGCTTCTGGGACCCTTTGACTCCCAGGATCTGGTGACACTGAGTATCTGGAAGAGAGCTGATCTAAGCTGTGCACATGTTCTATGTCGTCCATGGAACCTGCAGAGAATCCAATCCAAATGCTAATTCTCCTATAGATTTACTCTTTAATTCTTAGCTGCCATACAACACTGTTTAACGTCACTACTGTATTTCTGCTGCAATAAACTCTACTCCATCTGTCTAAACAGGTTTTTCTTACAGTCTATGAAACATTACTACATAAACACATTCGTGCTGACACGAGAAGTGAATTGTACTTTTCACGGTGCAGGTTTGTTCTATGAATCTCCAAGAATTTCAGGAACATTCTGGGGAGTCGTGAACTCAGCAGAAAAATAGCGATCATCGGATAAGGAACATATTGTTTCCTTCTAAGTATCTGGACACAGTAGGAGCTTAAGAAGAGCTCAGTGTTGTTCCAGCCTGATCCGTGCTGTGTGGTTTCAATGGCCGTTTCATCATTGTGCAGTCTGCAGATATTCTGCATTCTCCACCTACATTACATCTGATTATCTCCACATTTTCAGTAATACGACATTCCTGGTAGAGTCAGATGTATGTAGAATAGCAAGCGGCATATTCCATATCCTACAATGTTATTATTCTTTTGTCCTTGTTACAGCATGTCAAGGATCAGAAAAAAAGATTATTTCTTCTGCAGACACAACAAAAAAGGAGCATATGATACCGATTCTTGTTCATACTGCACATAAGGAACATTATTACAGCAGTGATATTCGTATATATAGGAGCAGTGTTATAGTAGTTATATTCTTGTACATAGGAGCAGTATTATAGTAGTTATATTCTTGTACATAGCAGCAGTATTATAGTAGTTATATTCTTGTACATAGGGACAGTATTATAGTAGTTATATTCTTGTACATAGGAGCAGTATTATAGTAGTTATATTCTTGTACATAGGAGCAGTATTATAATAGCTATATTCTTGTACATAGGGGCAGTATTATAGTAGTTATATTCCTGTACATAGGTGCAGTATTATAGTAGTTATATTCTTGTACATAGGAGCAGTATTATAATAGCTATATTCTTGTACATAGGGGCAGTATTATAGTAGTTATATTCTTGTACATAGGGGCAGTATTATAGTAGGTATATTCTTGTACATAGGGGCAGTATTATAGGAGTTATATTCTTGTACATAGGTGCAGTATTATAGTAGTTATATTCTTGTACATAGGAGCAGTATTATAATAGCTATATTCTTGTACATAGGGGCAGTATTATAGTAGTTATATTCCTGTACATAGGAGCAGTATTATAGTAGTTATATTCTTGTACATTGGGGCAGTATTATAGGAGTTATATTCCTGTACATAGGAGCAGTATTATAGTAGTTATATTCTTGTACATAGGGGCAGTATTATAGTAGTTATATTCTTGTACATAGGGGCAGTATTATAGTAGTTATATTCTTGTACATAGGGGCAATTTTTATTGTAAAAACCAAACAAATACAAATAACATTCCTCCAATAATACAAAACTGAATTCACTAGGATTGTACATACATTCATTACATATCCAGTTTATACATATCAAATTAACTTAGAGTCCATACTCCTAGTTTGCGGGGGAAAAAAAAAAAAACACTTTACAAACAGAGCTCATCATATTCCTACCCAGTGACTCATCCTTCTCTATCTTAACATTTCCTAATTTCTCCTAATGATTTTCCCTATCTGAGTTTGGACATTATCTGGTTGACAGCGTCACAGATCTGAGTCGGAGTTATTCTGTTCACCACCGGTCTCCATCTCAGACTCTACCCGAGTGCCCTCAGGTAAGGGCTTCCGCTTTGGCAGAGGACAGTCCTCTACGTCCCTATCAAGCTCTGCGTCAATTCTTTTAAGGTCATCTTCAAAATCGCCGTTAGACTCAGACAGAACATCAAACCTGTTAGATACGACCATTACACCTGCAGAACTCTGGAATTTCTTCCCGGCTCCTTGGCCAGTGTCATACTCCTTCTCAGGTTTACGGGAGGCCTTGTCCTTTTTCTTCCTTTTCTGATTATTGCTATACTCTTCAGACACAGATGGTAGCACTGAAGTAATGCCTTCCTGTGACTGCTGCCCCTGAGGTACAACCTCCATACTCCCCTGTTCACTCTCTGAACCCTGCTGCTCTGGTGTTAGCTGAGTAGACCCCTGGTGGACCTCTGGTCTGGTCAGTATTTCCCCTGACAGTAAAGCTGCCTCCTCCAGAATCTCTGCCCCTGCCACCAAGTCCTCGTCAGGAAAGTCCTTACAGATATTGTGCCAGGCGTCTGGACAGTCCCTGTGAGGGTGACCGATCTTCCCACAGAGGTTGCACCTGATGTTCTGGCAGTCTGCAGCTAGATGGCCGACCTCCCCACACAGGCTGCACTTCACCACAGTACAGGTATTTGCCAGGTGACCTGCCTTGCCACATTTAAAGCACTTACGAGGCTGCCCAGGATAGAAACACACACCCCTCTCCCTCCCAATAAAGAAAGAGTTGGGTAAATGGGCAGTGATGTTATTACATTGGCGCAGTTTCACCAAAACCCGCCACCCTCCTGTCCAGATACCATCACTGTCCCTGCTTTTGGTGAGGTCAGAGACCAGGTCACAATGCCTCCGGAGCCACACCACAATGTCCTGCGGGGGAACAGACTCATTCCAGAAGATGACATTTACAGTGACAGTATCTGGCTTAGAGATAGGAATAAAGCTGAACTTACTCCAGCCCTCCGTGTCTCTAAACTTGGGGAAACTAGACCAGAATCTGTCCAGGTCAGACATGAGCTTAAAGCTGACAACATAGCCCTGCCTGTCTGGAAGATTAATCACTGCCTGGATGCTGACTGGCCCAAACCCCATCTGGTGGCACAAGAGCTCCCTGACGACAAACCTCCTGTCTGGCAGATCCTCCTTGGGACCTCTATGCCGGAAACGCACGACGTTTCTCCATTTAAACGCCTGGCCTGTATAATTGGTACCAGAGGTAAAGGATGGAGCACCACGACTCCAGGCATTACTGGAGGGACCGTGTGGGGTCACATTGGGTTGACTGACGGGGTGAAGGTCTGCAGCAGGAGGGGCAGCCACACCTTGTGTGCTTGAAATTAAAGGGGGGAAATCACAGACATTATCATGCACATTGTTATCATCAGCATCAATGTCATTATCAGACTGTGCAGCGTTCACCAAAGATACTGTGCTCCCCCAAGCCCCCAACCCCACAGACACAGTGTGATTATCCCCAGCATCAGAGCCCTGCTGGGCACCCTCAGTAACGACCAGCGCATGTCCACTGCCCAACTGTTGTGCTTGGCATTCAGAGACTTGTAGTCACTCTACTGGAAAGTGCAGTCCATGCTGCTGCTTGGAATCTGCTGCAGGCTGCTGTGCTTGGCATTCTGAGACTTGTGGTACACCTGCTGGAATCTGCATAACATGCTGCTGCTTGGGGTCTGCCGCAGGCTGCTGCGGCTGCAGTATTTGACCCTTTTGGAAGCAGAAACTTGCAGGCTGCAGCACTGGCCGCACCGGCTTCTGGGGCCCACCTGGGACAATGTCTGAGCTGGAACTTGCAGAGTCCTGCTTGTGTGACATAAACAGTTCCTGGTTCCTATAAGTCTCTGCCAGGGGCCCCATCCTCTCTAGGACACAGTCCATGTCCTTCACCACTTTTGCCAGCTGTATACCAAGCATGTTCAGAGTCTGATCACAAAAGGTGTGATCCCCACCAGGATTAGCAGCCTTTACATTATAGCCCATGTCTATTTGTTTCTGCAGCAAGTCTTTGTGCTGCTGTAACTCACCGAGCCTCTTGACCAGTCCTGGGATCTCCTCTGCAACCTGAAGCTCAGGTGCACATGGCGTCTCCTCCTGGGATCCTGCTTTCAGCAATGTCCCCGGATGCTTGAAGCCAGACGTCTCCTTAACTTTCACCACCGCTGGTTTCGTGGTTCCAGGCTCCACAGCACTTTTACTGCTGCCACCTGACTGCGACCTTGTGCGCCCAGAGCTCGCCATTCCAGCCACCACATGCTGCTGCTGCAGGTTCTCCTGGAGCGTCTGTCTCTCCAGTGAGGTTCTCCTCTGTCTGCTGGGAGTCAGCTGCACACCTGAAGATGGTGATGGCATCTCCTGAGCTGCAGGCTGCTTTCCTCCATTCAGCTTCTCACCAGTAGATTTCTTCTGGATTTCTCCTAGTTGTCCTTCACTCTGCTTGCCTTGGCTGGCCGACTGCTTAACTGGAACTTTCTTACCCACAGCCATGGCTTTTCCTTGTTCCGTTACTTTTTGCACTTTCACAGTTTCATCTTTCTTGCTGCTGCTGCTACTTCCATTCTGAGCTTTCTTTCCCTCAGAAACAACTTTGGGACTTGCATCCGCCTTAGACACAACATAGGGGCAGTATTATAGTAGTTATATTCTTGTACATAGGGGCAGTATTATAGTAGTTATATTCTTTTACATAGGAGCAGTATTATAGTAGTTATATTCTTGTACATAGGGGCAGTATTATAGTAGATATATTCTTGTACATAGGGGCAGTATTATAGTAGTTATATTCTTGTACATAGGGGCAGTATTATAGTAGATATATTCTTGTACATAGGAGCAGTATTATAGTAGTTATATTCTTGTAAATAGGGGCAGTATTATAGTAGTTATATTCTTGTACATAGGGGCAGTATTATAGAAGTTATATTCTTGTACATAGGGGCAGTATTATAGTAGTTATATTCTTTTACATAGGAGCAGTATTATAGTTGTTATATTCTTGTACATAGGGGCAGTATTATAGTAGTTATATTCTTGTACATAGGGGCAGTATTATGATATATTCTTGTACATAGGAGCAGTATTATAGTAGTTATTTTCTTGTACATAGGGGCAGTATTATTGTAGTAGTTATATCCTTTTACATGGGGGCAGTATTATAGTAGATATATTCTTGTATATGGGAGCAGTATTATAGTAGTTATAATCATGTACATAGGGGCAGTATTATAGTAGTTATTTTCTTGTACATAGGGGCAGTATTATAGTAGTTATTTTCTTGTACATAGGGGCAGTATTATAGTAGTTATATTCTTGTACATAGGGGCAGTATTATAGTTGTTATATTCTTGTACATAGGGGCAGCATTATAGTAGTTATATTCTTGTACATAGGGGCAGTATTATAGTTGTTATATTCTTGTACATGGGGCAGTATTATAGTAGTTATATTCTTGCACATAGGAGCAGTATTATAGTAGTTATATTCTTGCATATAGGGACAGTATTATAATAGTTATATTCTTGTACATAGGGGCAGTATTATAGTAGTTACATTCTTGTACATAGGAGCAGTATTATAGTAGTTATATTCTTTTACATAGGAGCAGTATTGTAGTAGTTATATTCTTGTACATAGGAGCAGTATTATAGTAGTTATATTCTTGTACATAGGAGCAGTATTACAGTAGTTATTTTCTTGTACATAGGGGCAATTTTATAGTAATTATATTCTTGTACATAATATAGTAGTTATATTCTTGTACATAAGGGCAGTATTATAGTAGTTATATTCTTGCACATAGGAACAGTATTACAGTAGTTATTTTCTTGTAATAGGGGCAATTTTATAGTAATTATATTCTTGTACATAGGGGGCAGTATTATAGTAGCTATATTCTTGTACATAGGGGCAGTATTATAGTAGTTATATTCTTGTACATAGGAGCAGTATTATAGCAGTTATATTATTGTACTTAAGAGCAGTATTATAGTAGTCATATTCTTGTACATAGGAGCAGTATTATAGTAGTTATATCCTTGTACATAGGGGGCATTATTATAGTAATTATATTCTTGTACATAGGAGCAGTATTATAGTAGCTATATTCTTGTACATAGGAGCAGTATTATAGTAGTTATATTCTTGTACATGGGAGCAGTATTATATTAGTTATATTCTCGTACATAGGGGGCAGTATTATAGTAGTTATATTCTTGTATATAGGGGCAGTATTATAGTAGTTATATTCTTGTACATAGGGGGCAGTATTATAGTAGTTATATTCTTGTTCATAGCAGCAGTATTATAGTAGTTATATTCTTGTACATAGGAGCAGAATAATAGTAGTTATATTCTTGTACATAGGAGCAATATTATAGTAGTTATAGTCTTGTACATTGGGGCAGTATTATAAAAAAACAGTTCCACCTCCAGGAGCAAAACAGTAACAATGCAGTGACATGACAAGAATCTGCATAGCTAATTACAGTGCCTTGCTAAAGTATTTGGCTCCATGGAACCTTTCAACCTACGGAGACTTGATTACGCACAGGTGGATTATATTTATCATCATTAGTCATTTAGGACCACATTGGATCATTCAAAGATCCACAATGAACTTCTGGCGTGAGTTTGCTGCACTGAAAGTAAAGGGGCCGAATAATATTGCACGCCCCACTTTTCAGTTTTTGAATTTCCACAAAAATTTAAAATAACCAATAAATTTCGTTCAACTTCACAATTGTGTCCCACTTGTTGTTGATTCTTCACCAAAAATGTACATTTGGTATCTTAATGTTTGAGGCATGATATGTGGGAAAAGGTTGAAAAGTTCCAGGGAGCTGAATACTTTAGCAAGGCACTGTATATGCTAAATTGTTGCAAGTCACATTTATGTATGTGATAGCCAAGATGATTGTCTACAAAATGATGGTAGTCTCACTTTCGAAGCAGTAGTGGATAGTGAGATATGGAGCCTGAAAGTCAGAAGTTCAAAATGTTGTTACCTTTTTGCTCGTCAGTGTATAGTAGTTGTATTCTTGTACAATGTGGAAGTATTATAGTAATACTATTCATGGAGACATGAGAGTCAGTGGATGCTCTCGTCCGCTGGCCCGGCTGTCTTTAGAATGTCCATTTGACGAATGCACGGAAAGCGCACCCTGTGCCACCAATATGCCACGATC
This sequence comes from Dendrobates tinctorius, assembly GCF_039654945.1. NCBI lineage: Eukaryota > Metazoa > Chordata > Amphibia > Anura > Dendrobatidae > Dendrobates > Dendrobates tinctorius. The sequence continues at coordinate 28,870,941 of NW_027361784.1, forward strand.
CCACCACTGGCACGGGTATCTCAGCGGACGGAGGGATGCGACGCACTGCTGGCACATGGCTATCACAGGCACAGTGGGGGCTTATCTTCGTTATCCCGCCACTGGTACCATGTGACAAAAACATACAGTAAGTTAATCTCGCTCTAGCAATTCACCGCAGGGGGGTTATTTTGGATGCCCCACCACTGCTAACAACCTTCTAAGAACTGCAGGGATTTATGTATATCCCACTTTCTCAGTTCCACTTTGGAACTCGCAGCTCTCCGGCGCCCCCTTACCCTCAGGTCAGTCAGGGAACTGCACCTAGGATAATTAGTCGCCGGATTGGCTGCTTGTTGTGCACGAGCAATTAGACTACTGCAGTAAGGGAATTATCAATGCGTTGGCCTCGGCCACTCATTCAGCATCTAAGACCCTTCCATACTGCCAACTAGCCAAACCAACCGCACACACCACGCTGCCACCAGCCACGATTCACTTAATCAAAGAGTTAATTAAGAGGGTCCATGGCAAACCCCCAAATTTGTAGCGATTATCTAAAAAAGGCGCATAGTTGATTTCATAGAGCATGAAGGCAGACTGATAGTTTTATCATTTATTACCGAAAAGGTGGGCAGTGATTACATAGATAAAGTTGCTATAAACTGAGACATTAAATATGTACATTGCGAATATACAAAAATAACATGGATGAAAAGACAGAAATTACACTTACAGTTGCTTATGGTTCTTTAGGCAATCCCATGTGGCTCGGGGAATTTGCCGCTTAGCCAGACATCTCCGGACATTTGGTGATCTTTCTAGCATGGAATCTGCAGCTCAAACTGATGAATTTTGGGAGGGAGTACCTTATCCCTTTGGGTCTGTGACATCACGAAAGGGGCGGTCTGGTGAGGTCCAACCCCCCTACTCTCTAAGTTGCCATTTAACTAAGAAATTTGTAATAACCATATCTTAACGAGGGAAGCTCGTATAACCTCACCGAGGGCCTCATTGGTTGTAGTTTATCGAATACAATAAAACAACATCACACATGCCACAATTAAGACACTCCATTTGGTAGCAATCCATATCTCAGTTTCTGGGGGTGTTAGAACTTTGCAAGAGCCACCGTAGGGAAGCCAGGTCCGTGCAGATCACAGAAATGTCTGTTTCGTTTATATATCATGACCAGAGCCCATGCTAGCCTATTTTAATATCTCTCATAGTTTTATTCAGCCGCATGGTTGAGAACAAACGGGGAATCTTCTTCCTGGCTGAGCAGAGAGGGGGGAAGGAAGAGAAAATCCTACTGTGATTTCAGATTTCACAGAGCTGCATGCAGGCAGATAGCTGTGGAGGACAAATGCTTGTAGCAGGAAGTGTCCTATTACCAGCAGGCACAGAGCTGTTAAGGAGGGGGGATGCTGCAAGTTGACAGTCTACAATGTCTTCAGTAGAGTGAAATGGGAGATTTCTAGCATGTTCCAGAAACATCATGCTTTACAGTACATTACAGTCCATATGGACCAGGGTTCATCCACTGAATGCCCGCACTCCTTTCCCGTGGGCATAATACTACTCAAACAACACAGAGGGAAGGTAAAACAACATAGCAATACTTTATTGAACCACCAACAGACACTAATATATAGAACAGTCCCAGCAAGTACATAAAATGGTGCAAATTACAAAGTTTAACCTTCCGCTGGCTCACCAGGATTAGAGCAGCTGTGACTTTAGGGCTTCCAAGGTCATCTACCCCCACCAGTGGCCCCCCGCTTTTGGTGGCCATCCTCAAAGAGGAGGTAATGGCAAGCTAGGAAGCTGACAGTCCATTAAAGCACGTGGCCAGGTAACCTGATTGTCCCAATCTGGTTTCTCCGAAAGGCTCCATGGGGCCAAGTGACCGAGTAGTCCCAACCTGGCTTCTCCGAACATCTCCATTGGGCCAAGTGACTGGATAGTCCCAGCCTAGTTTCTCCGAACGTCTCCATGGGACCAAGTGACTGGATGGTCCCAACCTGGCTTCTATGAATGTCACCATGGGTTTAGTGATGATCAATGGAGCAGATCTGTCTTCCTCCAGCTAGGGCTGATATCCCTTAAACTTACTTCCTGTAGAGAGTCTCAAATCTATATACCTCCAGTTGGAGCCATGATGTCCTGGTTGCTGATCTGTTGAGTCTCTCTGCTGAAGGATAAAGGTCTCTTTTTATACCCACATCCGCCCTTCAGGCCATCATCCACAGGTCAGGGGGCAATATGGTCAACTCTCATCATTTCAGTATTTAATCAGTTTGCATAGTTTATCCTTCAATGTTTACAGGTCAACAAACTGCATGGCCTGGTACAATGGGTAATCAACATATTATCAAACACCAGTTGTTCAACTATCCAGTGTCCCTGCCCTCCAAACATAACAATACAATAATCAATTCAAGACTCAATGTTCAGGCTCATATGAACAATGGCCTATGTCTCTTGTCCCATTGAAGAAAAACACATCAATTCAATAGTTACCATTTAGGCTCATAAGAACAATCGTCTGTCTCCTGATCTACTGAAAAATACCTGGCCTAATTAAAAAAAAAATGCTGTGTCGTCATACTATTCCATTACAGAGGGGAAACAAATATGTTAATTAGTTAATTATATTCTTGTACATAAGAGTATTATCATAGTTATATTTTTTTTAGATTTTTTTCTAAGCAGTAATTAGCATAGAAAAATGTCACTGCAGTCATAAAATTTCTCTCCGGGAAAACACTGAGAAGAATGAAAATTATTTAGTAAAACTACTAAAAATTATCTCCAAAACAATTAGCTTATGACATTAATAACAGTGCAAATAGAAAGCTGTAAGCTAAAAAAAACAAACAGTATAACATTAGGTACTACAGAAAATCCTCCTATGATTTCCAAGAGTAAGCAACATGTAAATGGACAAGAGTGTACAGTAATAAAAGACTGATGAAACACCATCACTGACAGAGAAATGGAATGTTATTTTTCCCATATGAAACAGTGACACCTACTGGTAATTAGCCCACCTTATATAGTTTTTGGACTGTCTGGAAAAGTATCTTTTTTAATGAGCATGCTCAGTGCGATTTAGCGGATTCCGCTTGTAGATTTCGCAAAATAGCGGATCCCGGCGGATCCGCCGCCCATAGGCGCCCATTCTACCGCATGGCGGACGACGGTGTATCCGCCATCTCCCGCCATTTTGACGGCGCCAAAAAACGTTGCAAAGTCCGTTCACCTCAGACAGAATCCGCCAGGAATCTGGCGGATCCGCCGAATAGCGGACGTAACGGACGACCATCCGCCAAAATCCGCTACTAATGTATCTATGGGAAAAAATGGCGGATCCGCCACACGAAAAGCGGATCCGCCATTTTCAAATTTTGGCGGATTTTGACTGATTTGAAAAAACTGATGTGTGAAACAGGCCTAACATATGGGTTATAAAAAGGTCTGCCAGTACATATTGTTTTGCTTCTGCTATGTTTCCATTTTTTAAGAGACATTTTGAGTAAAAAAATATTAAAGTAAAAAAGCATATTTACACAATTTTATATTCTTATACATAGGAGCAGTTTTATAGTAGTTATATTCTTGTACATAGGAGCAGTATTATAGTAGTTATATTCTTGTACATAGGGAGGAGTATTATAGTAGTTATATTCTTATACATAGGGGCAGTATTATAGTAGTTATATTCTTGTTCATAGGGGCAGTATTATAGTAGTTATATTCTTGTACATAGGGGGCAGTATTATAGTAGTTATATTCTTGTACATAGGAGCAGTATTATAGTAGTTATATTCTTGTACATAGGAGCAGTATTATAGTAGTTATATTCTTGTTCATAGGGGCAGTATTATAGTAGTTATATTCTTGTACATAGGAGCAGTATTATAGTAGTTATATTCTTGTACATAGGGGCAGTATTATAGTAGTTATATTCTTGTACATAGGGGCAGTATTATAGTAGTTATATTCTTGTACATAGGGGGCAGTATTATAGTAGTTATATTCTTGTACATAGGAGCAGTATTATAGTAGTTATATTCTTGTACATAGGGGCAGTATTATAGTAGTTATATTCTTGTACATAGGGGGCAGTATTATAGTAGTTATATTCTTGTTCATAGGAGCAGTATTATAGTAGATATATTCTTGTACATAGGGGGCAGTATTATAGTAGTTATATTCTTGTTCATAGGAGCAGTATTATAGTAGATATATTCTTGTACATAGGGGCAGTATTATAGTAGTTATATTATTGTACATAGGGAGCAGTATTATAGTAGTGATATTCTTGTACATAGGGGCAGTATTATAGTAGTCATATTCTTGTACATAGAGGCAGTGTTATAGTAGTTATATTCTTGTACATAGGAGCAGTATTATAGCAGTTATATTCTTGTACATAGGGGCAGTATTATAGTAGTTATATTCTTGTACATAGGGGCAGTATTATAGTAGTTATATTCTAGTACATAGGGGCAATTTTTATTATAAGAGCCAAACATAAATACAATTATAATAAAACAAAAATCATCCAGCATACAAAACACAAATCACTTAGGTAATATATACACAAGCAGTAAGTAATCAAATCATATTCATAAATAAATTAAAGTGTCCACACCTGGGGATGGAAAAAGAAAATTAGAGATAAAAAAAACCAAAACATATTTCCTAACTGAATTTTACGTTTCTCCATAACGTTATATTTCTCGGACTCCTTCCAACTTCCAGTGATTTTATCCACCGGCGTTTTGACATAACCTGATCGGCGGCAGCGGTGTGATCGAACGGCTCATTGTGCAGTGACACCCGGGTTCTCATGTGCCAGTGATAATACTTGATGACACTGATTATAATGTACATCATCTCTCTGTCAATGTCACTAACAGTGGAGGGGACACCGTAGATTATGTCAGGGTACTTTAGGGTCCGCAGTTTGGGGTGTTTTAGATTATCTGACACTTCCTCCCAGATCTTCCTCCCTCCCCAGCAATCACATATAAAGTGCTCCATAGTCTCCTCCTGCTGACAACCAAGGGGACAATTCCGATCAGAGACACACAGATGTTTCAGGTTCCCCCTGACAAAGAGCCGACTATGCAGTGAAAGCCAAGTGACATCAAACAGTTTAGGAGGAAGTCGTTTCCCATTTAGGAACCTAAGGCTTTCCTGCAGGGTGGTGGTGAAAACATCTCTGCCTGTTTTTGTTTTTTTCTCAAATACTGGAGGATTTTTTCCTCTGTTCTGTGGTTTTCATGTTAGAGTAGGACTGGCAAGTGTAAGGAACTTTGACGTTAGTTTGCCAGCTTACGTATTATGGCCATAATATTAACCAATACCTTACATATATTGATATGTTTTTGTGCAGTTTTTATCTTTTCAGGGTGCAGTTGGGCCCAAATGGTTCTGTAAACTTTGCCCTCTGTTCACATGGGATGCATTATAGTTAGCACTGGGCAGCCCCCCTATATGGTTTTACTAAGAGGCTGTGAACCATATGCTCTGCATTCCCTGTGTGAACATTGCCACATACGGATTATATTTTTTTGCACTGGTGTGCCACACGGCCAATTCCTGATTGTAGGCTGGCTGTTTCATTAGGTATTATTGCACCTGCGCAGTTGCCATTTTACTTGGGTCCGCTGCACCCTGATAGTGCATTTGTATTGAGGCCTGTCTATACAGGAAAGCATCTCTGCCTGTTTTTGTTTTTTTCTCAAATATTGGAGGATTTTTTTCCTCTGTTCTGTGGTTTTCAGGGTGGTGGTGACACAATCTCTCAGGGCCAGTGGAGAGTAGAAGAAAGTCCTAAATACACGAGAATACAGGTCTCTTCTGGTACTGCTCTCAATGTAAGACTTCTCCAGTCCCCACCTCCTAACACACTTCAAACCATAGTCCACATACTGGGGGAGGTGGTCACCTGTCCATCTCCTCCTCTTGAGACTGCCGCCTCGCACCCAAGATTCTGCAAAAGGCAAGATCCAGTACCTGATACTATTTACCCACAGGGAGCTACTGTTTGAGTCCATGTTCCTGGGTCGCCCCACGCTTCACCCAGGGCTGTGGGGTACTCGGTACCGGGCCGGTGTAAGGGGGATGATGTGTCACAGCAGCGGTGACCCGATCCGTGGCCCTGGGCCCCAATATTAATGGCGGTGGTGTTGGTTTGTAATGTAAAGTTCGTGACGACACCCGTGGTATTTGGCAAGTATGGTGTTAGGCCAACGCTGCATGCAGATCCGCTGGGACTGATGGTGTGGTGCAGGAGAGATGGTGTAGCTCCCCACAGGTGGAGCTGTAGTCCCAGGGCAGTGTAGGTGCAATGGATGAGGAGAGGCGCAGAATGGTATGGATGCTGGTACCCAGGTGTAGCGGTGCGGGAATAACTGGAGGACACCAGAGTATACGGTTCGAAAGCTTTACTCACTGTTTGCAGTTCACACAACTGCCTGCCTCCGTACTGTGTTCTCCAGGTCAGGGCTCCAGCCAACCTCCAGGCAGGATAGGATTTTCCGTTCTACACTCCGCCATCATGTACCTTACTGAACGACTCCTCCAATGCGCCTTTAGAGGCAAAGCACTCCAGTACTTAGTTACCCTGGAATGCCTCTCTCTAGGTGTTCCTAGTCTCTACTTGTATGACAGACAGCTGTAGCCTGCTTTGGGGAACTCTAGCTCCAGAGTCCCGGCTCTCTATCCATTTCGCTGTTGTGTCCCAAGTCTATAGTGGGAGCAAGGCATTAGCGGCTCACTACTCCTTCGGTGTCTGTTGCCGGACATACAGATCCAATCAACCTCGGGGACCGGGCCCCGGCCTTTGCGCTTTCTGGACTGGAAGGGTTCTCTCTCTTTCTCAACCAGCTTCCCACCGTCCTTCTATTCTCCTTCGTTTTGATCTGTTCTATCTCTCTGATGGAATCTGTAGTCTTCAGTCTACGTCTCTTTCTCCTTCTCTTCCTTTCCCGAGGAGCTCGTTCCACTAAGACTAGTCCTCAGCCTCTCCTGACAGACTGCCTTCCTCCGCCTTGAGCTCCTCTCAGGCTGACCTGCTGTCAGCCTGCTCTCTCTCAGACCCTCGTCTGCTGACCTCCTGTCAGACTGACCTCCTCTGGGTCTCACCCCAGACTGACCTAAAATCCAACACTTTCCCTCTCTTTTGTATCATCGCACTCCACCTGCCTCCCAGCACATCTCGTGTTACGAAGCAGGGTTCCACGAGGGGTGCTCTGCTAACCCCCAGCCTGAAGCTGTTAGGTGGCCCCACTGAACTATCCTGTGTGTGGAATGCAGGTGTGGAGTGTGGTCAGGAGTTCCCACCTTACCTGGATGGTGGGGCACTACACCTTAGGAGGTGCAGTACCTCTGTGGCGACTGAAGCCTCAGGGGCGCCACATACCCCCCCATTAAACACAGCACGTCCGCGGGCTGCAAGATAACAAAAGTACAATACAGGAACACACAAAGATTTTTAAATGCTTTTTAACAATACTTATCTAATCTTCCTAGCATAGGAGGCACATTTCTTAAACGTTACAAACAGGCTAACTTCCTATCTTAGTATCAAAAATTTACTTTAAGTGCAATTCTCAATTCAAAGTGCTATACTAAGCACATTTTCTATCAATTATTCTCTTTTTCTTTCTCTCTACTACTACTACTGCTGGACGCAAGACACTGACCATCTACTCTTGGCCTGTCACCTGTCACTTTCAATTCTTCAGTCTATTCAATTCTCACATTCTATCTCAAAATGTTTCTAATTCTCTGTATTCTGTAAAAGACATTTACTTTTCATAAGACACAATATTATCAAATACGTTATCATAAAACATTCAAAATTCTTGTAAGGTGCTGAACACTGCTCCCAGCCGGGATTTCTTGCAGTGTCCCTGAGGTAGACATCATTCTTCGAAAAGTGTCCATGCAAAAACATTATCTTCGCAAAGAGTCTTTGTATGTAAAACCAAGAAAGGGCACCTAAAGAGGTGCAAACTATGTACAATTAAAGTTTTGGATCATACAGCGTTCATGATCTCCACAGTTCCATTGTAGAAAACACTGCCAATCAAAAGCAGGCAACAAAAGTGCTACCGGAAAAACATGATAGCAAAAATAGAAAGGCACAACTGGTGCAAACAAAACCCTCCTGGGTAACGAGATTTAAATTCTTTTTCTTCTTAATTGTGGCTACCAGATTCCCAGTAGTCATTGGCAATCCGCAGGTACTCCTCTTCCCACGGTGTCAAGCCAGAGATCTTTGGTTTGGGCTGCCGAACTGGAGGTGATGCAAGAGCAGCCTGGTCCCTGGAAGCAGGTACCGGAGCAGTCCAAGTGGTACCAATGGATGGAGGGGCATTGACTGGTTTCGATGGCAGGTACCTCTCAATGAACTCGGCAGGGATACGTCATACGTTCAGGGCGTACCATCCCCTGAGTCCCTCATGCTGGGTAAAGGTCACATATTCCCCAGGCTGCAGGTCTCTATCTGGATGCCCTCTCCTCAGATGGGACTCCACATTCCGCCGGTTGAAGAACAGGTCACCAATGTGCTTAGGGTCCGCAATGAATCCAAAACCCTTCTCCTTATTCTCGTTCAGCACCTGCCCCCAACCAGCTGCATCCCGGGGGCCATGATGACCTGTATGGGCCCTCTCCTTCCGGGCCAGATCCGGGCCCAACATAGCCTTCTTCCACTGCTCCCTCTCCCGATACTCATCTGCCAGTTTTTTCAGGGTGGCTCGGCAGTAGGCCTCATTCTGCGCCTCCCGGGACCCGCTTTCTCCCACAGCATCAGCATCCCGGTGCCAGACCAGGTCCAGGATGACCTGGCCAGCCGCAGCAACTGCGGTACACCCCGGGGCCTCCCCAGGTGGAGGGACATCCGACATACCTGGGGCCTCCTGGCGGTGCGGCCGCTGCTCTGGTGCAGGTGGTGATGGAGCAGATGGTGGCTCCGGATCCGCAGGGGTCTCTGTGGGGACCTGCGCAGCCGCGTCAGGTCCGGGCAGGAGCTCCACTTCCACTCCCAGGTCCTCCTGTAACTCCTTCGGGAAAGCGGCACTCAGCCGCACAGTCAGCGTAGAGGTGTAGATCAACGCCGCTCGAGGACAGTCAGGTGTGGCAGCGGCAGGTACCGATGGAAAAGGTACCGCTAATGTAGGCCCCGCCGGGGCACGCTGCCGTCTCAGCTTCTCCAAGGCATCCTTACTCAGCTGCAGATTGGCTGTTAATTCAGCAATTTCGGCTTCCAGTTGCTGGCGGTTCATGCCGGAATTCGGGTTGAAGCCGTCAGCCATGGCGCTGGGGGTTTGCACTTCCCCGCGCTCTGCAGGCCTCCTTCCCTTACTCTCCAAAATGGCGTTCTGGCGTTCTTCTTCTTGCTCCGCCCTTCTGCTCGCCACTGGCTTTCTCTGCCCCTCCTTCCAGGGGCGGCGTCTTCTTCCCGCGCCTCCATACCAAGCCAGTATACGAACCCCTCGGGGGGTGGGCCATGCATCTGTCACATAGTAATTCAGGAAGGGACGGCCCAAGACTCTTCGTGGTCTTTTCGTAGGACCTCCCATCTCTTCACGCCCTTCTTCTCCGCGCCAGCGGTCATTTCTAATGTCCATTTTACAGTCTATTAAATTTGGTCTTCCGCACATTTTCAAAATTTGTAAATCCAAGGCACACAGAACCCGATGGCATCGGGTCTCGTCATCCTGTTCGTGACGCCAGAAAATTGGGTCGCCCCACGCTTCACCCAGGGCTGTGGGGTACTCGGTACCGGGCCGGTGTAAGGGGGATGATGTGTCACAGCAGCAGTGACCCAGTCCGTGGCCCTGGGCCCCAATATCAATGGCGGTGGTGTTGGTTTGTAATGTAAAGTTTGTGACGCCACCCGTGGTATTTGGCAAGTATGGTGTTAGGCCAACGCTGCATGCAGATCCGCTGGGACTGATGGTGTGGTGCAGCAGAGATGGTGTAGCTCCCCACAGGTGGAGCTGTAGTCCCAGGGCAGCGTAGGTGCAATGGATGAGGAGAGGCGCAAAATGGTATGGATGCTGGTACCCAGGTGTAGCGGTGCGGGAATAACTGGAGGACACCAGAGTATGTGGTTCCAAAGCTTTACTCATTGTTTGCAGTTCACACAACTGCCTGCCTCCGTGCTGTGTTCTCCAGGTCAGGGCTCCAGCCAACCTCCAGGCAGGATAGGATTCTCCCTTCTACACTCCGCCATCATGTACCTTACTGAACGACTCCTCCAATGCGCCTTTAGGGGAGAAGCACTCCAGTACTTAGTTACTCTGGAATGCCTCTCTCTAGGTGTTCCTAGTTTCTACTTGTATGACAGACAGCTGTAGCCTGCTTTGGGGAACTCTAGCTCCAGAGTCCCGGCTCTCTATCCGTTTCGCTGTTGTGTCCCAAGTCTATAGTGGGAGCAAGGCGTTAGCGGCTCACTACTCCTTCGGTGTCTGTTGCCGGACATACAGATCCAATCAACCTCGGGGACTGGGCCCCGGCCTTTGCGCTTTCTGGACTGGAAGGGTTCTCTCTCTTTGTCAACCAGCTTCCCACCGTCTTTCTTTTCTCCTTCGTTCCGATCTGTTCTATCTCTCTGATGGAATCTGTAGCCTTCAGTCTACGTCTCTTTCTCCTTCTCTTCCTTTCCCGAGGAGCTCGTTCCACTAAGACCAGTCCTCAGCCTCTCCTGACTGACTGCCTTCCTCCGCCTTGAGCTTCTCTCAGGCTGACCTGCTGTCAGCCTGCTCTCTCTCAGACCCTCGTCTGCTGACCTCTTGTCAGACTGACCTCCTCTGGATCTCACCCTAGACTGACCTAAAATCCTACACTTTCCCTCTCTTTTGTATAATCGCACTCCACCCGCCTCCCAGCACATCTCGTGTTACAAAGCAGGGTTCCACGAGGGGTGCTCTGCTAACCCCCAGCCAGAAGCTGTTAGGTGGCCCCACTGAACTATCCTGTGTGTGGAATGCAGGTGTGGAGCGTGGTCAGGAGTTCCCACCTTACCTGGATGGTGGGGCACTACACCTTAGGAGAAGGTGCAGTACCTCTGTGGTGACTGAAGCCTCAAGTGTGCCACATTCCCAAAATTCACCTTTAGAAACAAGGAATCAAAGAAAACCCTTGGATTCAACATATCCAGCCCACCCTCTCTCCGTCGTAGGTACGTTATTTCCCTCTTTATTAGATTCAACCTATTCCCCCACAAGAGCTGGAAGAACAGGCTGAAGAGCCTCGCTGAGAAAGATTCTGGCAAAGGGAAAATGACAGAGACATACAAGAAAATGGGGAGTCTTCAACATTGTGACCCTTTCTCTGTAGGTTAGCCTCCAGTTCTTCCATCACTGAACCTTTGCATTTCCGGTTTCGAATTTCTCCTCCCAATTTAGTGTGGCATTATCATCCCTCCCAAATTTAACCCCTAGGATCTTAATATGGGTGGAGGCAGATCAAAGCTGGGCTCAGTATCTAATGTCCACAGAGCTTGACTCTTTTCAAGGTTAACCAGAGACCCGGAGGCCCCTGAGTAGCTTCTGATGGACGCAGATAACATATGCACCTCCCGAGGATTGGAGATCACCAACGTCACATCATCCGCATAGGCAACAACATTCAGAGGCGGGCAGTGTGGGACCGGCACCCCCTGAAAATCGCACTCCTGCAGTGACCTCAGAAACGGGTCTAGGGCAAAAACATAAAGGAGCGGACTCAGTGGGCAGCCCTGCCTCACCCCCGCCCCAACTCCAAAAGTGTCACACTGCCAACCATTAATCAGAGGAAAGCTCACCACCTCTCTGTGCAACGTCTTCAGCCAATCCACAAATTGTCCCGGAATACCGTACTTTGACAAAGTGGCCCACAGATAGTCATGATCAACCCTGTCAAAGGCTTTAGCCTGGTCCAGACTAACAACATATCTCCCACACCGCAGAGCTTTACATCTCTCAAACATCTCCCGTATCGAGATGACTGCTACAGAGATGTTCTGCCCTTTTACTGTGCCAAACTGAGAGCCCGCCAACAGTGCCGGGGACAAACAGACTAATCTAGAAAATAGGATCTTTGCTAGAATCTTCCTGTCCACATTCAAGAGGGCAATCGGCCTCCAGTTCTTGATGTCGCTTGGCTCTTTACCTTTAGACAGCAGAATTAACAAGGACACTCTCATGGATGGAGGCATCAGGTGATTTTCTAGACAATTTCTATACACATCCATGAGAATTGGAGCCAGGAGGTCTCTGAATTTCTTATAAAATTCTGCCGTTATACCATCTGGACCTGGTGCCTTCTTCTGATATAATTTATCAATAGCATCCTTAACTTCCTTCACCGTTAATTCTGCTGTCAAAGGAGAAAAGTCCAGATCATTAGTATCAGGCGCTGCAGTTGCCTCCAAGAATTGCGCCATCTTATCTTTATCCAAAACTTTCCTCTGAAACAAGTCAGCATAGTAAGATCTCACCACCTCCAGGATACCCTCCCGTGAATCCTGCATTACACCCTGGGAGTCATTGAGACCTGTGACCATTTTTTTGGCCACACTCTCCCTGCAATTCTCAAAGGGATCAGGGGCCCCTAAGGACCCATAATCCCGTTCAAGAACCAGGGAGGTATACCTGCTATATAGATACTGCCTTATCTCAGATTTCAGCCGGTCAATATTCACTTTTTCATCCCCGCCCGCCGAATAAAGTGACTCCAATTCTTTGCGCAGCTTTAGGTACTGGCTGTACTTATTCCTCCCTTTATTAACTGACAGTCTCTTTAAGAGGGATCTGATATCCTCCTTGACGTCCTCCCACCGGTCGGTCATGTTGTCATAGAAGTCAACCCTGTCTAGATGAAGCTGGATAAGGGAGTGCACACGGCTCTGAACATAGGCATCATCCATGAGACTGGAATTGAGCTTCCACAACCCTCTACCAATGTCCGGATGGTTAGAGGTCCCCAAAGAGAAGCACAAGGTGAGGTGATCAGAGTAAGGGACGACCTTCTCACTCAAGGCGCCAACAGCCTCAGTAGGACTGACAAAACCAAAATCTATTCTACTGCTCCTGTTGGAACATGAATACGTGAATTTTGGCTGTCGACCACCCTGTGTGAAAACGTCAGTCAGTCCTGCCTGCATTATGACGTTATGTAGGACCTTACCATCCCTGGTCACTGTCCTGCCTGAGGAGCTGTCACCTGATGTCAGTATGGCATTAAAGTCCCCCGCCATCACCACTGGAAGAGAAGTGAAGAGGTAAGGCTTGACGTCATTAAACAACTGGATCCTGTCAGTCACCGTCTGTGGCCCATAGATGTTAATAAGCTGGAGTCGCCTCCCATGGATAGTGACTTCCAGGACCAGACATCTTCCCTTGACCACCTCAGTCATCCTATGCACAGTCACATCATTGGTGTTAAACAGGACAGCGACCCCGGCGTAAGGCTCCACAGCCAGTGACCAGAAAGAAGGACCGGACTGCCATTCCCTCTCAGCCTCTCTCATAAGCCCCAGAGATGTCGGTCGTATCTCCTGCAGGAAGATGACATCTGTGTCCAGATATGTGAGATGTTCATACACCGCGTGTCTCGTCCTCCTCAGCTTAATGCTATTCACATTACTCGAGGTCACTGTCAATGAGAACCCCACCATCACAATACAATATAGAAGGAGCAGAGTAACAGCCATCATCATGAGTCAGAGATGTTCTGTCCACCACTGGTGTCCATGTCAGACTCTACCTGAGGGTCCACAGATAAGGGCTTCTGCTTTGGGGGGGGATGGTCCTCTATGTCCCTGTCACACTCAGCATCAACTTTCCTCAACTCTTCCTCATAATCGTCACCATTGGAGTCAGATAAAACTCCATACTTGTTGGACACGACCATCACTCATGCAGAATTCTGAACCTTCTTACTAGCACTCTGACCAGTGTCATATTCTGCCTCAGGTTTATGGAAGGATGAGTTCTTTTTCTTCCTTTTATTTTGATTAATGCTCCAGTCATCAGATACAGACAGTGATGCTGAAGGGGGGCTACCTGAGGCTGCTGGACCTGATGGACGACCTCCATGTTCCCCTCTGCACACTGCTTCTCTGGTGCTACCTGAGTGGACTCCTGGTGGGCATCTGAGCTGGTCAGCATCTCTCCTGACATTAAATCCTCCTCCTCATGTGTCCCTGCCACCACATCCTCATCCTCCTGAACCTCTGCCCCTGCCATCACAAACTCATCAGGGAAGACTCTGCAGATGTTGTGCCAGGCGTCTGGACAGTCCCTGTGAGGGTGGCCCATCCTACCACAGAGGTTGCACCTGACGTCCCGGCAGTCAGCAGCGACATGGCCGATTGCCCCACACAGACTGCACTTCACCACAGTACAGGCGTTAGCCAGATGACCTTTCCCACCACATTTGAAACACTTTCTGGGTTGCCCGGGATAATAACACCTTCCCTTCTCCCTCCCAATGAAAAAGGAGTTGGTTAAGTGGGCAGTGATGTTATCACTAGAGATGAGCGACTTTGCCTTTTTTCGGGTTGAGTTGGGAGTTGGTTTTCGCGAAACCTGACTTTCGCAAAAGTCAGGTTGAGCAAAATCGGTCGACTATAGGGAAAAGTCGGGGGTCCGACCGAAACACGAAACCCAATGTAAGTCAATGGGGAAGAAAAGTCGGCAGTGAGAGGAGGACAGGAAACACACCTACAGTGCCCATTTGAATGCCAAAAGCATAAATTCTTATTACTGAAGCTTGTCACCCTTTATTTACTTCATAATACTAGTTACGCACTGAAAAATGGGGGTTATTTGGCTAAAGTTGTGGGGGGGGAGGGCTGGCTCCAGGTTTTCATGTGCCCTGGGCGAAAGAGCGCCCCTTTAACACATACCACAACTCATGCTGATCCGATACGGCAGAGAAATAGTGGTATACTACAAAGAAAAATACTTCACTTTTTACATCTCATGACGAGGCCCATCTATTTCTCCATACAGAATCATTGGTCCCATATAATGTTTGAAACAGTATATGATGAGCTCCACATAATGCTACAGTATACGTTGGTCCCCATGGATGAAGCTCCACTGTCTTATGGGCCCAAATAATGCTCCAAACATAATGGGCCCCATTTCTAATGCTCTAGTGTATAATGGGCCCTGTAAATGCTGCTCCAGTGTCTGATGTCCACCTTTGGAATGTTCCAGTGTATGGTGGGCCCCATCTATCATTCTCCAGAGTATAGTGCTCCCCAAAAATTGCTGTCCCAACATTGAAAACAATCAAATAAGTCTCCTCGCTAGGGAATCCCTGTACTAGTCTGGACTCCTCGTCGTCCCCATCTTCCATCTCACTGCACAGTATTTCAACCTTGCAAGTGCTGTGATCCTGAGCAAGCAGGGGGGGCCCACTCGTTGGCGACGGCACAGGCACAGGGCCCCTGATAGTACGGTGGTGTGTCTGATGGCGGGTGGGCCGAACCTGCACTTTCATCTGCAGCTTCCTCTTTGTCACCGTGTAAGATGGAACTGTATATGGGAAGGGTAACCTGAGTTTCATCAGGGTCAGATTCAGGCCGTGTAGAGTGCGAGGGGAATGTAGTGGTCTGGGTCAATGTACCAGCAGATTCATCGAGCAGTGGCTGAGCATCAGTGCACTTGTGTCGCCCCCAGGAGTACGGTCGCCACAGTGGCATTACCTTCCTCATAGGGAGTGTGATGTCATGCTTGGGAGCAACGAAGGATCTCTCTAGCAGGTTAACTGATTGGGCAGCGTTATTCCCACGAGTCACGACCCTCCAAACATTGTTCATGAAGGCAAAGTGTTTGTTTTACGTGGGCAGTATGGTTGCAAAGCTGAACCTTAAAGGAATGTCCAGAAGGGCACCACCAGGAGTGGAGCCTGCAGCGTAACTTGACTCATCACAGGCAACCTCAACCATCCAGCAACAAAAAAGATGCACACGTTGCAAGCTTAATTCCGTTAATGAACGAGACTCCGTCATGCCCCACGGTCCGAGTCCGGCTTACTAGAGGGACACGCGAGGCTCTGGCACGTGAGATTGGCCAATAACTGGTGTGTCATGCCCTTACATGTCCGTGGCTGCATGTGCGCTACACTGAAAGGGCCAGCGTTTGTCGCTTACAGGTGCAGATAACCCGCTGAACACCGTTAGTGATAGGGATCTGGGATTACAATTATTACCCGCGAACGATGATTTCCCAGTAAGTGCAGGTCAACCGCAGTTCCGGAATTAGGCCTAACCGTCATTCCTGAAAAAATGAAAAACTTACGTGTGCAAACCACAGGTGCTGTAGCTTGCTTAACAGCTCGCCAGCCGTTCTCAGGCCCAGTATGGATTACACGTGATTGCACAAAGGTGAGAAAGGGTACCGTATCACCGGATAACATGTATGGATAGCATAGTGTACACATTCAAAATATATGTCTATAGATCAGGAGGCAGGCTCAGACGGTGTCAGGCCCAGTATGGATTACACGTGATTGCACAAAGGGGAGAAAGGGTACCGTATCACCGGATAACATGTATGGATAGCATAGTGTACACTTTCAAAATATATGTCTATAGATCAGGAGGCAGGCTCAGACGGTGTCAGGCCCAGTATGGATTACACGTGATTGCACAAAGGTGAGAAAGGGTACCGTATCACCGGATAACATGTATGGATAGCACAGTGTACACATTCAAAATATATGTCTATAGATCAGGAGGCAGGCTCAGATGGTGTCAGGCCCAGTATGGATTTGACGGCCCAGACTACACAGCGGAGGAGCAGGGAGAGGTAAAGATTGCAAATGCTGGGGCCCTGCCCAAGCAAGGGGGGCCCACTCGTGGGCGTCGGTACTGGCACTGGGCCCCTCATAGTACGGCGGTGTGTCTGACGGCGGGTGTGCACCACCACCGTCAGAGACACTTGATTGCACTATGAGGGACCCTGTGCCAGTGCCCACGCCCAAGAGTCGGCCTACCCACCTGTCCAGGGCAACGGCACTCGCACGGTTTCGTGCGCTAGGTGGTGACCCCGGCCATGGGGGGGGAGGCAGCACAGTTAGGGAGTTTTAGAAAGTGGCATATGTTGATGGACATTCAGCTGAGGCAAAAGGCGAAATTGTTCAAGTCCCAGGAAGAGGAGGACCAAAGCAAGTCATTTTTCTGTCAACCTATGTGTCATCAGGGGAAGGTGGGACAAAATCCTTGGAAACCCATGCATGGTTCATTTTAATGAAGGTTAGATTATCCACATTTTGGGTCGACAGACGGGTCCTTTTTTCTGTCAGGATTGATCCAGCAGCACTGAAGACTCTTTCCGATAGCACACTTGCAGCTGGGCAAGCGAGCTCCTGTAGCGCATATTGTGCCAATTCAGGCCAGGTGTCTAGTTTAGCGGCCCAATAGTCAAAGGGGAATGACCTGTGAGGGAGAACATCGACATGGGAGGAAAAGTAGTTTGTACCCATAGTTGACAAGTGCTGTCTCCTGTCACTTTCCATCAATGCAGTCCCAGTCGTGTGAGCGGGACTTGAAAAATCAGTCCACAACATGGTCATGAAACCCCTGTCTCCAACGCCACTTCTGATGTGTGCACCACGAACACCTCTTCCAAGCTGCCCCTGGCCCCTACGGCTCGTGTGAGAACTATCACCGCTGCTGTGTGCTGGGAATGCCTCAACCAACCGGTTTACCAGAGTTGCTTGTTTGTTAGCCAATATTAGGTCAAGGTTCTCCTGTGGCATGATGTTTTGGAATTTGCGTTTATAGCGTGGATCCAGGATGCTGGCCAACCAGTAGTCGTCATCGTTCATCATTTTGGCAATGCGGGGGGTCCCTTTTTAGGATCTGCAAGGCATAATCTGACATGTGGGCCAATGTTCCCGGTGTCAATGATGCAGTGCGACTGCTTGGTGGAGGAGCACTTTCTGGCAAATCCACATCCCTCCAGTCACGCACAAACCCTGTACCAGACCTTGCCACGCCAATATTTTCTCTGGACACATGAGAAGCATCCTCCTCCCCTAAATAATCATCCCCATCATCACCCTCCTCCTCCTCTTCCTCTTCTTCCTCCACCTCGTCCAGGAGAGGTCCCGGAGCAGACAATGGCTGACTGTCATCAAGGATTTCCTCCTCCTCTTCGTCAACCTCGGCTGCAGACGCCTGCTCCTTAATGTGCGTCAAAGTTTGCATGAGCAGACGCATAAGTGGGATGCTCATGCTTATGATGGCGTCGTCTGCGCTTACCAGCCGTGTGCATTCCTCAAAACACTGAAGGACTTTACAGAGGTCTTTCAGCTTTGACCACTGCACACCTGTCAACTCCAAGTCTGCCCTCAAAGTGCCTGTCCGGGTATCCTCCCACAAATGCATTACGGCCTGCCTCTGTTCGCACAGCCGCTCAACCATGTACAGGGTGGAGTTCCACCTTGTTGCAATGTCGATAATTAGCTGGTGCTTGGGAAGGTGTAGCAATCGCTGCAGCTTCTGCATACGACTGGAGTGTACGGGCGACCGGCGGATGTGCGAGCACAGTTTTCGAACCTTCTGGAGCAGGCCTGTTAACTCTGGATAATTATTGAGGAAGCACTGCACCACCAGGTTCAAGGTGTGAGCCAAGCAAGGTATATGTCTGAGATTTGAAAGGGCTATGGCAGCCACAAAATTACGGCCGTTATCGCTGACTACCTTGCCTGCCTCCAGATGTAGACTGCCCAGCCATGACTCAGTTTGTTGCTGAAAGTAGTCGGCCAGTACCTCCGTGGTGTGTCTGTCGCCCAAACACATCATCTTCAACACAGCCTGCTGACGCTTTCCTCTAGCTGATCGATAGGGGGACACCTCGTTGCAAAACTGGCAGCTGCGGATGGAGTGCTGCTGCGACTGCGCTCTGGGGAAGAGCTTTCGCTTCTAGAGGAGTAGGAGGAGGAGGGTCGAACGCCTACAGCCAACTGTTTCCTATACCGTGGGCTAGGCAGCACTGTCCCACCACCACTGTCCCCTGTGGACCCTGCATCCACCACATTAACCTAGTGCGCAGTGATTGACACGTAACGGCCCTGGCCATGCCTACTGGACCATGCATCAGTTGTGAGGTGCACCTTTCCACTCACTGATTGCTTGAGTGCATGGACAATGCGGTCCTTCACATGAAGGTGGAGGGCTGGGATGGCTTTGCGAGAAAAGAAGTGGCGACTGGGTAGTTCATAGTGTGGTACTGCGTAGGCCATGAGTTCGAGGAAAGCTGCGCTTTCCACCAACCGATAGGGCATCATCTCTAACGAGATTAGTTTGGCAATGTGGGCGTTCAAACCCAGTGTGCGCGGATGAGAGGATGAGTACTTTCTTGTCCTACTCATAGTCTCTGGCAGGGTGAGCTGGACTTGAGAGATGCCTATGGTGGAACTAGCGGTGGACAGGGCGGACTGAGAGAAGGTTGATGATGGTGATGGAGTTGATGTTCTTTCTGATGGCCTAGATTCAGTCTTTCGTTGATATAACATTGTGATTCCCTGACAGCTTTGGCCTTGCAACGACACCTCAACATTTGTTGCTGTGCTAACCGGTGGGCTTACAGTGGGGGAAACAATGTAGCATTGCTGACTACCTTTTTTGGGAGCATTTGCACATGTGGTACTTGAGGTTTGGTGTTCCTTCCACGCTTGCAAGTGCATGGTGGTTAAATGTCTAAGCATGCAACTGGTATTCAAATTTTTCAGATTTTTCCCTCGGCTAAAGGTCTTTGCGCACTTCTTACAGATAACCTTGGCCTGATCATTAGGATTTTGTTCAAAAAAGTGCCACACTGCACTCTTCCTACTATGGAAGACATTTTGCGTCCTTGCACGCTGTGCTATTTTGACCGTCTGGCCAAGCAGTCCAGCAACTTTTTGGCTTTTTGTAACCCCTTTTTGGACTGCTTCGTGCCTGCCAGATAACAGCTATTGCGATGTCGATGCCTGCTGCGGATGCTCCTCCTCCTCTTCGGAGCTATTGGCAGCGGCACCCTCTTCCCCCAACGGATGCCAATCTGGGTCAACAACTGGGTCATCCATCACCTCCTCTTCAATGTCATGTGCACCTTCCTCTGTGTCACCGTGTATGGTGGTATAGTGTGCGGGAAGGGGCACCTGAGTTTCATCAGGGTCAGAATCTGGCTCAGTACACTGCGAGGACAATGTCGTGCTCTGAGTGAATGTACCAGCAGAATCATCTATCAGTGGCTGTGCATCTGTGCACTCCATGTCAGATTCATCTTGGCCTGGGTAATTCACCATTTCACTTGATAACCCAGGCATGGTATGTGAAAACAGCTCCATGGAGTAATCTGTTGTGTGGCCTGCCGCATCCTTCAATTTTGGTTGAGGTGAAGGACACAAAGAAAGGTGTGGTTCATGACCATAAGCCTCCAAAGACGACTCAGTGCTTTTATTTTTTACAAGTTCAGAAGAGGAGGCGATAGAGCTGGAGGCCGAGTCAGCAATGTAGGCCAAAACTTGTTCCTGAAGCTCCGGCTTTAAAAGCGGTTTACCTACTCCCAGAAAAGGGAGCCTTCGAGGCCTTGTGGAGCCAGACGATGACGCAGGCTTAACACCTCCTGCAATAGGTGTTATTTTGCTTTTGCCACTACCAGCAGATCCAACACCAACACCATCATTAACAGCTGGCAACCCCTGCCCACTAACACGGCCTCTTACACCACACTTCCTCATTTTTTTGAAAAATGTACCCACAATTCCACCAACGATATGGAGCTGTAAAACAAGGTACAAGGTGTATATAGGACAGGGGAGAATTTAATTCTCCTACCACTTCTGGACACTGATGTATTGTGTGAGGCCCAATGTATATCACACCGCTGTATGACAGACTGAATTAGGCTGGTGTGAAAAATGTGACATAGGATGGCAGAAATGGATTGTCCTTACACACTTCTGGACACTGATGTATTGTGTGAGGCCCAATGTATATCACACCACTGTATGACAGGCTGAATTTGCCTGGTGTGTAAAATGTGATATATGACGGGAGAAATATAATGTCCTTACACACTTCTGGACACTGATGTATTGTGTGAGGCCCAATGTATATCACACCGCTGTATGACAGACTGAATTAGGCTGGTGTGAAAAATGTGATATATGACGGGAGAAATGGAATGTCCTTACACACTTCTGGACACTGATGTATTGTGTGAGGCCCAATGTATATCACACTGCTGTATGACAGGCTGAATTTGGCTGGTGTGTAAAATGTGATATATGACGGGAGAAATGGAATGTCCTTACACACTTCTGGACACTGATGTATTGTGTCAGGCCAGTGTATATCACACCCCTGTATGACAGGATGAATTTGGCAGGTGTGAAAAATGTTATATAGGACGGGAGAAATGGAATGTCCTTACACACTTCTGGACACTGATGTATTGTGTCAGACCAGTGTATATCACACCCCTGTATGACAGGATGAATTTGGCAGGTGTGAAAAATGTTATATAGGACGGGAGAAATGGAATGTCCTTACACACTTCTGGACACTGATGTATTGTGTCAGGCCCAGTGTATATCACACCGCTGTATGACAGGATGAATTTGGCAGGTGTGAAAAATGTTATATAGGACAGGGCAGGATTTGAATCTCTCTAGAGTGTAGGTCTGTAAGAACGGAACAACTCCTCGACTTATCCTTACAGAGTGACACCCTTAGCTTCACTGTGGCCGTGATAACAGCCGTTACACGGTACTGAGAGAGCAGCGTGCACGTACACTGCTGTCCGGTGTATGTTAAATTGTCAAGCTCTGTGTTTTTTTAGTATACGGACTGACACACGCTGTCTTTCTATAGTTTTGAATTTAATCAAACAGCAAATAGACTAGACTGTTTGAAAAACAGACAAAACTATAAGGTGGAGGTCTGTAAGAATGGAACAACTCCTCGACTTATCCTTACAGAGTGACACCCTTAGCTTCACTGTGGCCGTGATAACAACCGTTACACGGTACTGAGAGAGCAGCGTGCACGTACACCGCTGTCCGGTGTATGTTAAATTGTCAAGCTCCGTGTTTTTTTAGTATACGGACTGACACATGCTGTCTCTCTATAGTTTTGAATGTAATCAAACAGCAAATAGACTAGACTGTTTGAAAAACAGACAAAACTATAAGGTGGAGGACTGTAAGAACGGAACAACTCCTCGACTTATCCTTACAGAGTGACACCCTTAGCTTCACTGTGGCCGTGATAACAGCCGTTACACGGTACTGAGAGAGCAGCGTACACCGCTGTACGGTGTGAAAAAATGCACTCTCAGTATCTCACCAGGACAAAAAAAAAAAAAGGATTGCTTTTAAAAAAGCAGTTTGCAAAGCAGTGTGAAACTAGCAATGCAGCTATCAGGTAGCCTTATAAGGCAGCCTAATAACCAACAGAGCTGATCCACCAAAATATAGCCTCCCCTTGCACTGCACAGTGACTGGTGTGTTGTACAGGCAAAATCGCTAGCAGCAGCAGCTGATTTTTTTTCTTCTTCCCTGCCTAACGCTCTCCCTACAGAATCTGCAGCAGCAGCATCTCTCCCTATGCTGAGATCAGCAGAAGTAAGATGGCGGTCGGCGTGCACGCCCTTTTATACCCCCTGTGACGCCCCCCCAAAGCAAGCCAATCACTTGCATGCCCTTCTCAAAGATGGTGGGGACCGCTGCCTATGTCATCACGTTGAACCCACAGTGTCCTTTCTTCCTCATTGGCTGAAAAAGGGCGCTGAAGCATGCTTTGAAACGTGACCTTGGCGCTAAAGTCGCCGACCTCGTGGCCGACCTCACGCTGAGGTCGGGTTTCGTTTCATGAAACCCGACTTTGGCGAAAGTCGGCGACTTTTGAATTTTTTCGACCCGTTTCGCTCAACTCTAGTTATCACATTGCCGCTATTTTACCAAGACCCGCCACCCCATTGTCCAGATACCATCCTCATCTCTGACCTTGGTGAGTCCAGAGACGAGGTCACAGTGTCTCCGGAGCCACACCTCGATGTCCTGTGGAGGAACGGCCTCATTCCAGAAGGTGATGTTTACTGTGACAGTGTCCGGCCTGGAGATAGGAACCAACACAAACTTATTCCCGCCCTCAGCATCTCTGAACTTGGGGTAATTGGCCCAGAGTCTATCCAGGTCAGACATGAGCTTGAAGCTGACCTCGTAGCCCTGAATGTCCTGAAGATTAGACACCGCCAGTATTTCATTTGCCACAAACCCCATCTGGCCGCAGAGCAGCTCTCTCACCACATACCTGTGTTGTGGCAGATCCTCTTTGGCACCTATGTATTTAAACCGCACCACATTAATGCGTTTGAATGTCTGGCCGGTGTACCTGGCGCTGGAAGTGAAGGATGGGGCGCCGCGGCTCCAGGCATTCCTGGGGGGCACCTGCCGGGTCACACTGGGCTGACTGACAGGGAGAGGGCCTGCAGCAGGGGGGGCTGTCACACCTTGTGGACTAGATGGCAAAGGGGGATAATCACACATATCATGCACATTATCATAAGCAGCATCATTATCAGACAGTGCGACGTCCATTACAGAATGTAAAACCCCTCGAACCCCCGACCCCATGGGCACAGCATCCCCAGCCACAGTCTGTGCCTCAGCCTCATCAGCACAAACAGTCTCACAAAAACTGTCCTGCTCCTGTGTGGGGCATTCTGGGACCTGTGGTGCCTCTGCTGGAGTCTGCAGTGTGTGCTCCTGTTCACACTGAGCTGCCTGCTGCTGCAGTTGTTTCCCCTCCTTGAAGCAGAAGCGGGCAGCCTGTAACACTGGCCGTGTCCGCTGCTAGGAGGTCCCGTCCTGAACATCAGGGGTCCTGGCCTCTACAGCACAGCCCTGCTTATAGGAGGCGATCCGCTCGCGGTTTCTGTAGACATCTGCCAGGGGCCCCATGCTCTCCAGCACAGATTCAATGTCCTGCACAACACTCGCCAGCTGTACACCCAGTGTGTTCAGTCTCAGGTCATACGCGTCATTACTGGCAGGATTAGTGATCTTTAGGTTATAGATGAAGTCTACCTCCATTTGCAGCGCTTTTTTTTGCTGCTGTAACTCACTCAGTTACAAGTCCCGGTATCTCATCCGCTAGCTGCAGCTCGTGTGCACGCGCCGGCCCCACAGGCTTAGTCTTAACCACGGGTACAGGGGTTTTGAACACAGTTTTGTGCGTGTCCACCACGGATGGTTTTGTGGCCCCTTGGCTGGATGCAGGCTCCGCAGCAGGTTTATCGCTGCCACCTGACTGTGACCGTGTGCGTCCTGACCGCGCCATACTGCCATGCTGCTGTAGGTTCTCCTGCATTGTCTGTCTTTCCAAAGACGTCCGTCTCTGCCTGGGAGCAGCAGAGGTGATCTGCACAGCTGGGGCCGATCTCACCTGTGCACCTGGCAGGAGCTGCTTACTGACTGGGGAGCTACATGACTTCACATTCAGCTGGTTTCCATCACTCATTGACACATTTCCTTCTGGCTTCTTTGCTGGAACTGGAGAAGGTTTTCCTCCCAAAACTTTACTCACAGCTTTTTCCTCCTTCACAGAACTGCTGCAGCTTTGACTCGATGCATTCACTGGTCTCACAGTGGCTTTGGGATTAACATTCCCATTGGTAGAAGCCTGGGAGGCTAGTCCCAGTGTAGGCCGGGAAGCCTGGGCCTTGCCTGGGGAGCTTCCCCGCCCAGGATGGCCCCTCCCTGGACTTGCTCCAGACATGAGGAGATCCACACAACACAACCTCACAGCTAGGAGGCAGTATTATAGTAGTTATATTCTTGTACATAGGGAGCAGTATTATAGTAAATATATTCTTGTACATAGAAGCAGTATTATAGTAGTTATATTCTTGTACATAGGGGCAGTATTATAGTAGTTATATTCTTGTACATAGGGGGCAGTATTATAGTAGTTATATTCTTGTACCTAGGGGGCAGTATTATAGTAGTTATATTCTTGTACATAGGAGTAGTATTATAGTAGTTATATTCTTGTACATAGGGGGCAGTATTATAGTAGTTATATTCTTGTACATAGGAGCAGTATTATAGTAGCTATATTCTTGTACAGAGGGTGCAGTATTATAGTAGTTATATTCTTGTACATAGGAGCGGTATTATAGTGGTTATATTCTTGTACATAGGGGCAGTATTATAGTAGTTATATTCTTGTATATAGGGGCAGTGTTATAGTAGTTGTATTCTTGTAGATAGGAGCAGAATTATAGTAGCTATATTCTTGTACAGAGGGTGCAGTATTATAGTAGTTATATTCTTGTACCTAGGGGGCAGTATTATAGTAGTTATATTCTTGTACATAGGAGTAGTATTATAGTAGTTATATTCTTGTACATAGGGGGCAGTATTATAGTAGTTATATTCTTGTACATAGGGGAAGTATTATAGTAGTTATAGTCTTGTACATAGGGGCAGTATTATAGTAGTTATATTCTTGTACATAGGGGGCAGTATTATAGTAGTTATATTCTTGTACCTAGGGGGCAGTATTATAGTAGTTATATTCTTGTACATAGGAGTAGTATTATAGTAGTTATATTCTTGTACATAGGGGGCAGTATTATAGTAGTTATATTCTTGTACATAGGAGCAGTATTATAGTAGCTATATTCTTGTACAGAGGGTGTAGTATTATAGTAGTTATATTCTTGTACATAGGAGCGGTATTATAGTGGTTATATTCTTGTACATAGGGGCAGTATTATAATAGTTATATTCTTGTATATAGGGGCAGTGTTATAGTAGTTGTATTCTTGTACATAGGAGCAGTATTAAAGTAGCTATATTCTTGTACAGAGGGTGCAGTATTATAGTAGTTATATTCTTGTTCATAGGAGCAGTATTATAGTAGTTATATTCTTGTATATAGGGGCAGTGTTATAGTAGTTATATTCTTGTACATAAGAGCAGTATTATAGTAGTTATATTCTTGTACATAGGAGCAGTATTATAGTGGTTATATTCTAGTACATAGGGGCAGTATTATAGTAGTTATATTCTTGTACATAGGAGAAGTATTATAGTAGTTATATCCTTGTACATAGGGGGCAGTATTATAGTAGTTATATTCTTGCACCTAGGGGGCAGTATTATAGTAGTTATATTCTTGTACATAGGGGCAGTAATATAGTAGTTATATTCTTGTACATAGGAGCAGTATTATAGTAGTTATATTCTTGTACATAGAAGCAGTATTATAGTAGTTATATCCTTGTACATAGGGGGCAGTATTATAGTAGTTATATTCTTGTACATAGGGGCAGTATTATAGTAGTTATATTCTTGTACATAGGAGCAGTATTATAGTAGTTATATTCTTGTACATAGGAGAAGTATTATAGTAGTTATATTCATGTACATAGGAGCAGTATTATAGTAGTTATATTCTTGTATATAGAGACAGAATTATAGTAGTTATATTCTTGTACATAGGGAGCAGTATTATAGTAGTTATATTCTTGTACATAGGGGCAGTATTATAGTAGTTATATTCCTGTACATAGGAGCAGTATTATAATAGTTATATTCTTGTACATAGGAGCAGTATTATAGTAGTTATATCCTTGTGCATAGGGGGCATTATTATAGTAGTTATATTCTTGTACATAGGAGCAATATTATAGTAGTTATATTCTTTTACATAGGAGCAGTATTATAATAGTTATATTCTTGTTCATAGGAGCAGTATTATAGTAGTTATATTCTTGTACATAGGGGCAGTTTTATAGTAGTTATATTCTTGTACATAGGGGGCAGTATTATAGTAGTTATATTCTTATACATAGGGGGCAGTATTATAGTAGTTATATTCTTGTACATAGGAGCAGTATTATAGTAGTTATATTCTTGTACATAGGAGCAGTATTATAGTAGTTATATTCTTGTACATAGGAGCAGTAGTATAGTAGTTATATTCTTGTACATAGGGGCAGTTTTATAGTAGTTATATTCTTGTACATAGGGGGCAGTATAATAGTAGTTATATTCTTGTACATAGGAACAGTATTATAGTAGTTATATTCTTGTACATAGGAGCAGTATTATAGTAGTTATATTCTTGTACATAGGGACAGTATTATAGTAGTTATATTCTTGTACATAGGAGCAGTATTATAGTAGTTATATTCTTGTACATAGGAGCAGCATTATAGTAGTTATATTCTTGTACATAGGAGCAGTATTATAGTAGTTATATTCTTGTACATAGGAGCAGTATTATAGTAGTTATATTCTTGTACATAGGGGCAGTTTTATAGTATTTATATTCTTGTACATAGGGGGCAGTATTATAGTAGTTATATTCTTGTACATAGGGGGCAGTATTATAGTAGTTATATTCTTGTACATAGGAGCAGTATTATAGTAGTTATATTCTTGTACATAGGAGCAGTATTATAGTAGTTATATTCTTGTACATAAGGGGCAGTATTATAGTAGTTATATTCTTGTACATAGGAGCAGTAGTATAGTAGTTACATTCTTGTACATAGGAGCAGTATTATAGTAGTTATATTCTTGTTCATAGGAGCAGTATTATAGTAGTTATATTCTTGTACATAGGAGCAGTATTATGGTAGTTTTATTCTTGTACATAGGGGCAGTATTATAGTAGTTATATTCTTGTACATAGGAGCAGTAGTATAGTAGTTATATTCTTGTATATAGGGGGCAGTATTATAGTAGTTATATTCTTGTACATAGGGGGCAGTATTATAGTAGTTATATTCTTTTACATTGGGGCAGTATTATAGTAGCTACATTCTTGTATATAGGGGGCAGTATTATAGTAGTTATATTCTTGTACATAGGGGCAGTATTATAGTAGTTATATTCTTGTACATAGGGGCAGTATTATAGTAGTTATATCCTCGTACATAGGGGCTGTATTATAGTAGATATATTCTTGTGTATAGGAGCAGTATTATAGTAGTTATATTCTTGTACATTGGGGCAGTATTATAGTAGTTGTATTCTTGTATATAGGGGGCAGTATTATAGTAGTTATATTCTATTACATAGGGGCAGTATTATTGTAGTTATATTCCTGTACATAGGGGAAGTATTGTAGTAGTTATATCCTCGTACATAGGGGCAGTATTATAGTAGTTATATTCTTGTACATAGGGGGCAGTATTATAGTAGTTTTATTGTTGTACATAGGAGCAATAGTATAGTAGTTATATTAATATATATAGGGGGCAGTATTATAGTAGTTATATTCTTGTACATAGGAGCAGTATTATAGTAGTTATATTCGTGTACATAGGAGCAGTATTATAGTAGTTATATCCTTGTACATATGGGGCATTATTAATGTAATTATATTCTTGTACATAGGAGCAGTATTATAGTAGTTATATTCTTGTACATAGGAGCAGTATTATAGTAGTTATTTTCTTGTACATAGGAGCAGTGTTATAGTAGTTATATTCTTGTACATAGGGGGCAGTATTATAGTAGATATATACTTGTACATAGGAGCAGTAGTATAGTAATTATATTCTTGATCATAGGAGCAGTATTATAGTAATTATATTCTTGTACATAGGAGCAGTATTATAGTAATTATATTCTTGTACATAGGAGCAGTATTATAGTAGTTATATTCTTGTACATAGGAGCAGTGTTATAGTAGTTATATTTTTGTACATAGGGGGCAGTATTATAGTAGTTATATTCTTGTACATAGGAGCAGTAGTATAGTAATTATATTCTTTATCATAGGAGCAGTATTATAGTAGTTATATTCTTGTTCATAGGAGCAGTATTATAGTAGTTATATTCTTGTACATAGGAGCAGTATTATAGTAGTTATGTACTTGTACATAGGAGCAATATTATAGTAGTTATATTCTTGTACATAGGGGCAGTATTATAGTAGTTATATTCTTGTACATAGGAGCAGTAGTATAGTAGTTATATTCTTGTATATAGGGGGCAGTATTATAGTAGTTATATTCTTGTACATAGGGAGCAGTATTATAATAGTTATATTCTTGTACATTGGGGCAGTATTATAGTAGTTATATTCTTGTATATAGGGGGCAGTATTATAGTAGTTATATTCTTGTACATAGGGGCATTATTATAGTTGTTATATTCTTGTACATAGGGGCAGTATTATAGTAGTTATATTCTTGTACATAGGAGCAATATTATAGTAGTTATATTCTTGTACATAGGAGCAGTATTATAGTAGTTATATTCGTGTACATAGGCGCAGTATTATAGTAGTTATAATCGTGTACATAGGAGCAGTGTTATAGTAGTTATATCCTTGTACATATGGGGCATTATTATAGTAATTATATTCTTGTACATAGGAGCAGTATTATAGTAGTTATATTCTTGTACATAGGAGCAGTATTATAGTAGTTATATTCTTGTACATAGGAGCAGTGTTATAGTAGTTATATTCTTGTACATAGGGGGCAGTATTATAGTAGTTATATTCTTGTACATAGGAGCAGTATTATAGTAGTTATATTCTTGTACATAGGGGCAGTATTATAGTAGTTATATTCTTGTACATAGGAGCAGTATTATAGTAGTTATATTCTTGTACATAGGGGGCAGTATTATAGTAGTTATATTCTTGTACATAGGAGCAGTGTTATAGTAGTTATATTCTTGTACATAGGGGGCAGTATTATAGTAGTTATATTCTTGTACATAGGAGGCGTAGTATAGTAATTATATTCTTGATCATAGGAGCAGTATTATAGTAGTTATATTCTTGTTCATAGGAGCAGTATTATAGTAGTTATATTCTTGTACATAGGAGCAGTATTATAGTAGTTATGTACTTGTACATAGGAGCAATATTATAGTAGTTATATTCTTGTACATAGGGGCAGTATTATAGTAGTTATATTCTTGTACATAGGAGCAGTAGTATAGTAGTTATATTCTTGTATATAGGGGCAGTATTATAGTAGTTATATTCTTGTACATAGGGAGCAGTATTATAATAGTTATATTCTTGTACATTGGGGCAGTATTATAGTAGTTATATTCTTGTATATAGTGGGCAGTATTATAGTAGTTATATTCTTGTACATAGGGGCAATTTTTATTGTAAAAACCAAACAAATACAAATAACATTCCTCCAATAATACAAAACTGAATTCACTAGGATTGTACATACATTCATTACATATCCAGTTTATACATATCAAATTAACTTAGAGTCCATACTCCTAGTTTGAGGAGAAAAAAACAAAACAAAAAAAAAAAAAAAAAAACACTTTACAAACAGAGCTCATCATGTTCCTACCCAGTGACCCATCCTTCTCTATCTTAACATTTCCTAATTTCTCCTAATGATTTTCCCTGAGTTCAGACATTATCTGGTTGACAGCGTCACAGATCTGAGTCGGAGTTATTCTGTTCACCACCGGTCTCCATCTCAGACTCTACCCGAGTGCCCTCAGGTAAGGGCTTCGGCTTTGGCGGGGGACAGTCCTCTACGTCCCTATCACACTCTGCGTCAATTCCTTTAAGGTCATCTTCAAAATCGCCGTCAGACTCAGACAGAACATCAAACCTGTTAGATATGACCATTACACCAGCAGAACTCTGGAATTTCTTCCCGGCTCCTTGGCCAGTGTCATACCCCTCAGGTTTACGGGAGGCCTTGTCCTTTTTCTTCCTTTTCTGATTATTGCTATACTCTTCAGACACAGATGGTAGCACTGAAGTAATGCCTTCCTGTGACTGCTGCCCCTGAGGTACAACCTCCATACTCCCCTGTTCTCTCTCTGAACCCTGCTGCTCTGGTGTTAGCTGAGTAGACCCCTGGTGGACCTCTGGTCTGGTCAGTATTTCCCCTGACAGTAAAGCTGCCTCCTGCAGAATCTCTGCCCCTGCCACCAAGTCCTTGTCAGGAAAGTCCTTACAGATATTGTGCCAGGCGTCTGGACAGTCCCTGTGAGGGTGACCGATCTTCCCACAGAGGTTGCACCTGATGTTCTGGCAGTCTGCAGCTAGATGGCCGACCTCCCCCACAGGTTTCACTTCACCACAGTACAGGTATTTGCCAGGTGACCTGCCTTGCCACATTTAAAGCACTTACGAGGCTGCCCAGGATAGAAACACACACCCCTCTCCCTCCCAATAAAAAAGGAGATGGGTAAGTGGGCAGTGATGTTATTGCATTGGCGCAGTTGGGGAAACTAGACCAGAATCTGTCCAGGTCAGACATGAGCTTAAAGCTGACATCATAGCCCTGCCTGTCTGGAAGATTAATCACTGCCAGGATGCTGACTGGCACAAACCCCATCTGGTGGCACAAGAGCTCCCTGACGACAAACCTCCTGTCCGGCAGGTCCTCCTTGGCACCTCTGTGCCGGAAACGCACAACGTTTCTCCGTTTAAACGCCTGGCCTGTATAATTGGTACCAGAGGTAAAGGACGGAGCACCACGACTCCAGGCATTACTGGCGGGACCGTGCGGGGTCACATTGGGTTGACTGACGGGGTGAAGGTCTGCAGCAGGAGGGGCAGCCACACCTTGTGTGCTTGAAATTAAAGGGGGGAAATCACAGACATTATCATGCACATTGTTAACATCAGCATCAATGTCATTATCAGACTGTGCAGCGTCCACCAAAGATACTGTGCTCCCCCAAGCCCCCGACCCCTCAGATACAGTGCGGTTGTCCCCAGCATCAGAGCCCTGCTGGGCACCATCAGAAATGACCGGCACATGTCCACTGCCCAACTGTTGTGCTTGGCATTCTGAGACTTGTAGTCCCTCTGCTGGAAAGTGCAGTCCATGCGGCTGCTTGGAATCTGCTGCAGGCTGCTGTGCTGGGCATTCTGAGACTTGTGGTACACCTGCTGGAATCTGCATAACATGCTGCTGCGGCTGCAGTATTTGACCCTTTTGGAAGCAGAAACTTGCAGGCTGCAGCACTGGCCGCACCGGCTTCCGGGGTCCACCTGGGACAATGTCTGAGCTGGAACCTGCAGAGTCCTGCTTGTGTGACATAAACAGTTCCTGGTTCCTATAAGTCTCTGCCAGGGGCCCCATCTTCTCTAGGACACAGTCCATGTCAGTCACCACTTTTGCCAGCTGTATACCAAGCATGTTCAGAGTCTGATCTTAAAAGGTGTGATCCCCACCAGGATTAGCAGCCTTTACATTATAGCCCATGTCTATTTGTTTCTGCAGCAAGTCTTTGTGCTGCTGTAACTCACCGAGCCTCTTGACCAGTCCTGGGATCTCCTCTGCGACCTGAAGCTCAGGTACAGGTGACGTCTCCTCCTGGGATCCTGCTTTCAGCAATGTCCCTGGATGCTTGAAACCAGATGTCTCCTTAACTTTCACCACCGCTGGTTTTGTGGCTCCAGGCTCCACAGCACTTTTACTGCTGCCACCTGACTGCGACCTTGTGCGCGCAGAGCTCGCCATGCTGGCCACCACATGCTTCTGCTGCAGGTTCTCCTGGAGCGTCTGTCTCTCCAGTGAGGTTCTCCTCTGTCTGCTGGGAGTCAGCTGCACACCTGAAGATGGTGATGGCACCTCCTGAGCTGCAGGCTGCTTTCCTCCATTCAGCTTCTCACCAGTAGATTTCTTTTGGATTTCTCCTAGTTGTCCTTCACTCTGTTTGCCTTGGCTGGCCGACTGCTTAACTGGAACTTTCTTACCCACAGCCATGACTTTTCCTTGTTCCGTTACTTTTTGCACTTTCACAGCTTCATCTTTCTTGCTGCTGCTGCTACTTCCATTCTGAGCTTTCTTTCCCTCAGAAACAACTTTGGGACTTGCATCCGCCTTAGACACAACTTGAGCGTTACTTCCAAGTGTAGGCCTGGAAGCCTGGGCCTTGCGCGGGGAGTTACCCCGCCCAGGGTGGCCTCCCCCTGGGCTTGCTCCAGACATTAGGAGAGCTACAAACACACAACCTCACAGCTAGGAGGCAGTATTATAGTAGTTATATTCTTGTACATAGGAGCAGTAGTATAGTAGTTATATTCTTGTATATAGGGGGGCAGTATTATAGTAGTTATATTCTTGTACATAGGGAGCAGTATTATAATAGTTATATTCTTGTACATTGGGGCAGTATTATAGTAGTTATATTCTTGTATATAGTGGGCAGTATTACAGTAGTTATATTCTTGTACATAGGGGCATTATTATAGTTGTTATATTCTTGTACATAGGGGGCAGTATTATAGTAGTTACAGCTGTGGCCAAAAGTATTGACACCCCTGCAATTTTGTCAGATAATACTCAGTTTCTTCCTGAAAATGATTGCAAACACAAATTCTTTGGTATTATTCTCTTCATTTAATTTGTCTTAAATGAAAAAACACAAAAGACAATGAAGCAAAAAGCAAAACATTGATCATTTCACAGAAAACTCCAAAAATGGGCCAGACAAAAGTATTGGCACCCTCAGCCTAATACTTGGTTGCACAACATTTAGCCAAAATAACTGCGACCAACCGCTTCCGGTAACCCTCAATGAGTTTCTTACAATGCTCTGCTGGAATTTTAGACCATTCTTCTTTGGCAAACTGCTCCAGGTCCCTGATATTTGAAGGGTGCCTTCTCCAAACTGCCATTTTTAGATCTCTCCATATGTGTTCTATGGGATTCAGGTCTGGACTCATTGCTGGCCACCTTAGAAGTCTCCAGTGCTTTCTCTCAAACCATTTTCTAGTGCTTTTTGAAGTGTGTTTTGGGTCATTGTCCTGCTGGAAGACCCATGACCTCTGAGGGAGACCCATCTTTCTCACAATGGGCCCTACATTATGCTGCAAAATTTGTTGGTAGTCTTCAGACTTCATAATGCCATGCACACGGTCAAGCAGTCCAGTGCCAGAGGCAGCAAAGCAACCCCAAAACATCAGGGAACCTCCGCCATGTTTGACTGTAGGGACCGTGTTCTTTTCTTTGAATGCCTTTTTTTCTCCTGTAAACTCTATGTTGATGCCTTTGCCCAAAAAGCTCTACTTTTGTCTCATCTGACCAGAGAACATTCTTCCAAAACGTTTTAGGCTTTTTCAGGTAAGTTTTGGCAAACTCCAGCCTGGCTTTTTTATGTCTCGGGGTAAGAAGTGGGGTCTTCGTGGGTCTCCTACCATACAGTCCCTTTTCATTCAGACGCCGACGGATAGTACGGGTTGACACTGTTGTACCCTCGGACTGCAGGGCAGCTTGAACTTGTTTGAATGTTAGTCGAGGTTCTTTATCCAACATCCGCACAATCTTGCGTTGAAATCTCTTGTCAATTTTTCTTTTCCGTCCACATCTAGGGAGGTTAGCCACAGTGCCATGGGCTTTAATCTTCTTGATGACAGTGCGCACGGTAGACACAGGAACATTCAGGTCTTTGGAGATGGACTTGTAGCCTTGAGATTGCTCATGCTTCCTCACAATTTGGTTTCTCAAGTCCTCAGAC
Organism: Dendrobates tinctorius; assembly: GCF_039654945.1. NCBI lineage: Eukaryota > Metazoa > Chordata > Amphibia > Anura > Dendrobatidae > Dendrobates > Dendrobates tinctorius. The sequence continues at coordinate 28,905,429 of NW_027361784.1, forward strand.
AGTTCTTTGGTCTTCTTTCTTTTCTCCATGCTCAATGTGGTACACACAAGGACACAGGACAGAGGTTGAGTCAACTTTAATCCATGTCAACTGGCTGCAAGTGTGATTTAGTTATTGCCAACACCTGTTAGGTGCCACAGGTAAGTTACAGGTGCTGTTAATTACACAAATTAGAGAAGCATCACATGATTTTTCGAACAGTGCCAATACTTTTGTCCACCCTCTTTTTTATGTTTGGTGTGGAATTATATCCAATTTGGCTTTAGGACAATTCTTTTTGTGTTTTTTCATTTAAGACAAATTAAATGAAGATAATAATACCAAAGAATTTGTGTTTGCAATCGTTTTCAGGAAGAAACTGAGTATTATCTGACAGAATTGCAGGGGTGTCAATACTTTTGGCCATGACTGTAGTGAATGGGCTACACACGCACACTTACACATAGAATGATTTTGATTAGTGAACGTGATAGGCCGCTGTGAACAAATGTGTTTTGAGGGAGCGCCTGAAACTATGCAAATTGTGGATACTCCTAATTTCTTGGTCTAGAACATTCCAGAGGATTGGCGCAGCACGGGAGAAGTCATAGGCTGTGTGCACACGCTGCGAATTCCGCTGCGTTTCCGCAGCGGTTTTGGCCGCTGCGGACACGCAGCAGTTTTAGCTGCGGTGTACAGTACCATTCATTTGAATGGGAAAACAAAAAACGCTGTGCCGACGCTGCGGAAAAAAACGCGCGGATTTGCTGCGGTTTTGAATCCGCAGAAAGAATTGCATGTCAATTCTTTCTGCGGAAACCGCTGCGGGTTCCTATCTCCACCATTGTGGAGATAGTGAATCCGCAGGACCAAACCGCAGGCAAAACCGCAGATAATCCGCAGGTCTTTGGACCTGCCGATTATCTGCGGTTTTTGCAAAATCCGTGCGGATTAATCCGCAGCGGAATCCGCAGCGTGTGAACGTGGCCTTACAGTCGGGAGTGGGAAGTGCGGATTAGTGCAGAGGTTAGTCAAAAGTCGTTTGCAGAGCGCAGCAGTTGGTTAGGCCGATAGACAGAAAAGAGGGAGGAGATGTAAGGGGGTGCTGCACTGTGGAGAGCTTTGTGGGTGAGAACAAGTACTTTGAATTGGTACCTGTAATGAATGGGCAGCCAATGTAACAATTGACGAAGAATGGACGTGTCCGAGTACCGATTAGCCAGATGGATGACCCTGGCTGCTGCATTAAGTATGGACTGGAGAGGGGAAAGTCGAGTAACGGGGAGACCAATTAATAGAGCATTGCAGTAGTCCAGGTGGGAGTGGATCAAGGCGATTGTAAGGGTTTTTGTTGTTTCCATTGTGAGAAAAGGGACGGATTCTAGAGATGTTCTTTAGGTGTAAGCGGCAAGAGCGGGCAAGAGATTGTATATGGGTTGTGAAGGAGAGATTGGTGTCAAACATAATACCTAGACAGCGCGCCTGCTGCCAGGGTGTTATTATGGTGCCACCAACGGAGAGGGAAATGTCAGGTTTAGGGAGGTTAGTAGATGGTGGTTGTGATTGCAATCCTTTTCCGGAAGAAACTGAGTATTATCTGACAGAATTGCAGGGGTGTCAATACTTTTGGCCACAACTGTATATCCTCGTACATAGGGGCAGTATTATAGTAGTTATATTCTTGTTTATAGGAGCAGTATTATAGTAGTTAAATTCTTGTACATTAGGGCAGTATTATAGTAGTTATATTCCTGTACATAGGTGCAGTAGTATAGTAGTTATATTCTTGTTCATAGGGGCAGTATTATAGTAGTTATATTCTTGTACATAGGGGCAGTATTATAGTAGTTATATTCTTGTACATAGGTGCAGTAGTATAGTAGTTATATTCTTGTATATAGGGGGCAGTATTATAGTAGTTATATTCTTGTACATAGGGGGCAGTATTATAGTAGTTATATTCTGGTACATAGGGGAAGTATTATAGTAGTTATATTCTCGTACATAGGGGCAGTATTATAGTAGTTATATTCTTGTACATTGGGGCATTATTATAGTAGTTATATTCTTGTATATAGGGTGCAGTATTATAGTAGTTATATTCTTGTACATATGGGCAGTATTATAGTAGTTATATTCTTGTATATAGGGGGCAGTATTATAGTAGTTATATTCTTGTACATAGTGGGCAGTATTATAGTAGTTATATTCTGGTACATAGGGGAAGTATTATAGTAGTTATATTCTTGTATATAGGGGCAGTATTATAGTAGTTATATTCTTGTACATTGGGGCATTATTATAGTAGTTATATTCTTGTATATAGGGGGCAGTATTATAGTAGTTATATTCTTGTATATAGGGGGCAGTATTATAGTAGTTATATACTTGTACATAGGGGCAGTATTATAGTAGTTATATTCTTGTATATAGGGGCAGTATTATAGTAGTTATATTCTTGTACATAGGGGCAGTATTATAGTAGTTATATTCTTTACATAGGGGCAGTATTATAGTAGTTATATCCTCGTACATAGGGGCAGTGTTATGATAGTCATTAGATGTAACTTTTTAATAGGTGATAACTTGCTGAGATAGGTTACTGTTTGTTCAGTGATCTACATTTTACAGTTAGTATGTCATTGCTGGCAGCTTATCTCTGTCTGTACCATTAAACATTTTACAGAACTGCTTATACAAATGGTGGATTTTCATTACCATAAGCCTGCTATGATATGTGATGGGCCTGCCCTTATCGACAGCAGCCAGTCTGACTGATCAAAGCTGCAGCTTAAATTTTAGTGGTATCTGATGAGACAGAATGGGTAAAGTTTTGTAGACCTGAGCTGATACACAAACAACTTACTTATTAAGATCTATATGTGTGATTTTTGTCTTGGTTTTTTTTTCAACTTAGTAATGTATATCTTTATACATTCACTCCACCCATTGTGGGATATCTTAGTTCATCGTATAATTTTACATGTTATTTTAAGCCTTTAAATGGCACATAAGTCATATCCAGGACAACATGACATCCGGAAATCATGACAAGACTCATGAGTGAGTCCACCGAGCAGGAGTCGGGCACATGGCTGGCGGTGAGATCACCGTCTGAGGGTGTAGGTGTGAATAGGCTCCGCTGAGAGCACGGCCTTAAATCAAGCAAGGCTATAATTAACAGTTTACATTGTGGACTGATTTCCTTTCATTCATTTATAATTTGAAAGTCGCTTGATTAAAATGTCAAAAACTATCCCAATATATCAATTATAGGATTCACTGCCATAATGTATAGTGGCCTGGGGAGGTAGCCGTGGGCGAGTGTTGTATATTCAGCACCTTGGCACGCGACAGTAAATTGAGATTTCTGGATGTGTGTATGGATGTTATGTGGTGGATGTGCAGTGTTATCATCAGTATCTTCACCTTCAGGCCGGTCCCGTTCTATTCCTCACCAGGTCCATTGTGATTCAGGACAAGGACACCAGACACTTTCATAAAAAACAAGGCACTCATTACTTGGTAACACACTTACGTACACAGTTCAGCAGGCAGCACACTTCATGGTTTCTTCTGTCTCATATAGCGGTACATTGTTATCGGTTTTGGATGACAGCACTTTACATGTGGACGGTACACAAGCAGTGCAAATCAGATACACCTCCATTTCCCAGGACAGGGCACATAGGTCACTATGTTACACTGGGAACCCTGCACTCAAAGAAGGGCCATTCCTGCAGATGTTTCCCTCTTCTGTGTCCTCAGTTGGAAGCACCCTTCCTACACAGGGTCCCTCAAAGTCTGGCCAACACTGGACTCACTTATTCCTTTAATTCTCCCACTGATAGGTAACACCCACTTGCCTGCTGAACTGGATCTCAGTCACCTGTAAAGTTCTTTAAAAGGAATCTGTCACCCCATTTTTCAAGTATCAGCTGCCGGCACCACCATCAGCGGCTTATCTACAGCATTCTGTAATGCATTCTGTAATGCTGTAGATAAGCCCCTGATGTAACTTGAAAGATAAGAAAAATTAGTTATATTATGCTCACTGGGGGGTGGTCCCCCGGTGGGTCTTGAGGTCCGGCGCCTCCCATCTTCTAATGGTGACGTCCTCTTCTTTGCTGCCTGTCTTGGCTCCTGCGCAGGCGCACTGCTCTGCCCTGTTGAGAGCAGAGCAGAATACTGCAGTGCGCAGGCGCTGGACCTCTCCCGACCTCTCCCCTCTGCCCTGTTGAGGGCAGAGCAGTGCACCTATGCAGGAGCCACGACAGGCAGCAGAGAAGAGGACGTCACCATTAGAAGATGGGAGGCACCGGACCAGACCGTGACACCCATCGGACCAAAACCGGACCCGGACTGCCCCTGGGTGAGTATAATATAACCCATTTTCTTATCTTTCAGGTTACATCGGGGGCTTATCTACAGCATTACAGATTGCTGTAGATAAGCCCCTGATGGCGGTGCCGGCAACTGATACTCGAAAAATGGGGTGACAGATTCCCTTTAATGGTTCTTGCTGCTCACACCACAGTAAACCTTTTCCCATTCTCTGTATATACTCCTCTAACTGGAACACTCACGGTTAGCTCCTCCCCTATGGGCTAGTCCCAACATTAGCTATGTCTTCCCCAGCAATCTGTTGCTGGGCAGACTTAATCTTTCACCTACATTCTAACACACAACTTGCATTACTTTCCTACATTAACATTACATTACATCTCATGTATTATATGCCACAGTAGCACTGATGTCTTCAGGGGGGAACACGACAGCTGGTCCACCTCCTCACAATATGTTGGGATATGTCTACACCAAACTCCAGATTTTCCATACATTTAACCTTTGCATTGCAAAAAAAGGGGAAAATGCAATATTCTTAATATCCGCAGCATAAATTGACATGACGCAGATTTGAAAATTGAGCGGCGCTGCAGATTTTCTTTTTAACATTTGTTGAAATTCTTCGTGCACAACACTCAGTAAGTAGTCAATGGAAAAATTCAAGTATTGCACCCAAGTCCGCAGTAGAAATCTGAGGCAGAACCTCCCACGATGAGGTTTTGGTGAGATTTTTACACTATTTTCAAAACATCTGCAAGTAGCGTGTTTTACTTAATGGGTGCAGAAATAGTGCAGTAAGTCTGCAACATCAAAAACTCACCAAAAGCTCATCGTGGGAACATAGCCTAAATATCTACCTTTAACCTTATAAGTGCAGTAAATTTACAACGATTGTTTATAGGCTCCAATTCTGCACCATTATTACTTTATGATGCGATATTAAAGTTTCTGCTCCTGGAAATATAGATAGATCCTATGGATGCCTCAGTGACAATGGAAAAAAATTCACAACAAAAAGCAATAAAGAATGATGTTCCCTAAAGATGTTTTGTGATATTTTGGTGGACAAGTTATGTAAAATTACATAGAAATAATTGATTTAAAAAAATGGAATGACACCCCTTCTCCATAAAAAATATAAAAAATGTTATTAAATGCATTTATGTAGAAATAACAAAGACATTAAAAATCAATGCAAATCACACTCCGCTAAATAACCTGTTATTCCTTGTAAAAATTATTTAGTATCAAATATGAATAATAAACAAAAAAATAAAATAGAAAACAATTATTATTTTTTCTATGTTTGCAGTGTAAAAAATAATAAATGAATTACCCAGTCAGTTAAAGATGCTACAAAAAGGTGTTGACAAGTAATACAATTTCTACTACATAATACAAGTGAAAGAAAGAAACAAAAGTTGTGGCTTCTGACATGTAGAGACTAGTGATGAGTGAGTGTGCTCGCCACTGCTCAATATTCGATCGAGGATCCGGATGCACAGGCATGCTCATTACTAGAGATGAGCGACTTTTGCCTTTTTAGGGTCGAGTCGGGTTTCATGAAACCCGACTTTCTCAAAAGTTGGGTCGACCAAAATCGGCCGACTTTCATGAAAAGTCAGCGAAACAAGTCGTGAAACACGAAACCAAATGCAAGTCAATAGAGAAGAAAAGTCGGTAGGACTGTAAACACACCTGGCATGACTTTTAACCCTTCTTGAAGAAGAAGAAGAAGAAGATGATGAAGAAGAAGAAGATGATGGAGAAGATGAAGATGAAGAAGAAGAAGATGAAGACGATGATGAAGAAGAAGAAGAAGAAGAAGATGAAGAAGATGATGAAGAAGATGGAAAAGATGAAGAAGATGATGAAGAAGATGGAGAAGATGGAGAAGATGATGAAGAAGCTGGAGAAGATGGAGAAGAAGAAGATGGAGAAGATGAAGAAGATGAAGAAGAAGATGAAGAAGATGACGAAGAAGAAGAAGAAGAAGAAGAAGAAGAAGAAGATGGAGAAAAAGATGGAGAAGATGAAGAAGATGATAATGGAGAAGATGAATGAGAAGAAGATGAAGAAGTCTTCTCCTTCTTCTTCATCTTCTCCATCTTCTTCTTCTTCTCCATCTTCTCCATCTTCTTCTTCTTCTTCATCTTCTCCATCTTATTCTTCTTCTCCATCTTCTCCATCTTCTTCTTCATCTCCATCTTCTCCATCTTCTCCATCTTCTTCTTCTTCTCCATCTTCTCCATCTTCTTCTTCTTCTTCTTCTTCATCTTCTCCATCTTCTCCATCATCTTCTTCATCTTCTTCTCCTTCTTCTCCATCTTCTTCATCTTCTTCTCCATCTTCTTCTCCATCTTCTTCATCTTCTTCTCCACCTTCTTCATCTTCTTCTCCATCTTCTCCATGTTCTTCATCATCTTCTTCATCTTCTTCTTCTTCTCCTTCTTTTTCAGCTTCTCCATCATCTTCTACTACTTCTACTTCATCTTCTTCTTCTACTCCTTCTTCTTCTTCTTCTTCAGTTCGGCGAAACCCGACTTTGGCCCTAGGGTCGCAGACCACATGGCCGACCTGACCCCAAGGTCGGGTTTCGTTTCATGAAACCCGACTTTGCCAAAAGTCATCGACTCTTGAATTTTTTCGACCTGTTTCGCTCAACTCTACTCGTTACTACAGTAGATCGAGTATTGTGAGAACTCGGCGAGATGCTCTTTTCCCCCGACTGCATGTTTGGCAGCCAATGAACATGCGGGGATTGCCCGCCATACTTGGTAATGCCGTAACCACGTTGGATACTGGCATACTGTGATTGGCCAGCAGCAATATAAGACCCAGTGACATGATGCTCAGCACACAGGAAGTAATTCAGGAAAAATAGTTATAGAAGGGATAGCTTAGTTTAGCGTGGGGATATAGTCAGGGTTTAATTATATTGCTATTGAAGCGTTAAAACAGTCCTTTTCTGGGTTAAATATTTTGCTTTCTGTAGTAAAACTGCTGTTACCTGCATTCAGTGGAGGGAAAGTTTAGTAGTAGAGGCATCTAGGCAGGTCTTAATATTGCAATTGGAGTACTTGCAGAATGTTGCTGGACTGTTAAAACAGTCCTTGTCAGGGCTTAAATATTTTCCTTTCTGTAGTAAAACCACTGCCATTTGCATTTAATGGAGGGATAGCAGGTGGAGGAGGGATAGTTTTAGTTTAGAGGCATATAGACAGGGTTTATTGCCTTACAGTCCCTCTTTAGCAGAAGTCCTCAACCTTTCAGACTTTAATAGCCATATTCAGTTATGAAAGAGGCTCACCAGCCACATTCAGCTCTGAGAGGGTCATGAGCCACATCCAGCTCCTGCTCCACTCACAGTAGGAACACCCAGAGCCACCTAATACAGATATAATGACAGCCAAAGCTTTTCTACTGAAATTACACCAAGGCAGTATTCCAAGCTTCAGAGTTTCCTATCTTACCCCCATTAGATCTGCTCTTCTGTGCAAGGCTATACTCAAATCACCATCTTGTGATCTATTCTTAATAGCTGTTTGTTACACCTGGTGTTAATACGTCAAGCTGGCAGACAGCCATGAACCACACAACATGGTCCTGCGAGCCACATGTGGTGCTTGATCTACAGTTTGGGGACTCCTGCACTGAAGAGTTTGAGCAAGGGCTGCCGGATAGCTGTCTAAAAATTTGGGTGAGGGCCGCATGATGACCCTGTTGATTTAGTGGATGAGCAGGAGGAGGAGGACAAGAAAAAGAAGAAACCATGAAACATATACCATTTTATTGGGTGGGAAGGAGTGAATGGGAATACACCAGATAAAAAAAGGAATACCTAAACCTTGGCCTGGGAACTTTACGCATGTGGGCAATGGCGGATCTTAATAGGGGCGGATGGGGCGGTCGCCCCGGGCCCAAGGTTTTTTGGGGGCGCAGGGGCAGGGGCGCGCTGGGCCGGGTGGCAGAGAGGCAAATGCCCCCCGGACCGCTCCCCCAGCACCTGTACAGGGCCGGCCGTGCCCTGTGCTGTGACGCCGCCGGCAGCAGACAGCCGCCCGCGTCACATTCTATGAGGGGCCGGGAGCTGTGCACGGCCGTCACCTTGATGGCTGCTCAGCTCCGGCTGTACTTCCGGGTCAGATGTCGGGCGTGCGCGATGACATCATCGTGCACGCGCCGACATGTCCCGGAGGATGCTGAAAGCAGAGGCGCTGCTGGGGAGCGAGCCGGCTGTGAGGTAAGTATGGGGAACTTTTTTTATTTTTTTTTATTTATAAAATGAATTAAATGGGGGAGGGGGTGAGTGGGGGCTGTACACAATGAAGGGGGGGTGACTGGGGCCTGTATATGATGAAGGGGGGGTGACTGGGGCTTGTATATGATGAAGGGGGGGTGACTGGGGGCTGTATATGATGAAGGGGGGTGACTGGGGGCTGTATATGATGAAGGGGGGGTGACTGGGGGCTGTATATGATGAAGGGGGGGTGACTGGGGCCTGTATATGATGAAGGGGGTGACTGGGGGCTGTATATGATGACGGGGGGGTGACTGGGGGCTGTATATGATGACGGGGGGGTGACTGGGGGCTGTATATGATGAAGGGGGGTGACTGGGGGCTGTATATGATGATGGGGGGGTGACTGGGGGCTGTATATGATGACGGGGGGGTGACTGGGGGCTGTATATGATGAAGGGGGGTGACTGGGGTTGTACAGGATGAAGGGGGTGAGTGGGGGCTTCACAGGATGAAGGGGGGATGAGTGGGGGCTTCACATGATGAAGGGGGGTGAGTGGGGCTGCACATGATGAAGGGGGGTGAGTGGGGCTGCATATGATGAAGGGGGGGTAAGTGGGGCTGCACATGATGAAGTGGGGGATAAGTGGGGCTGCACATGATGAAGTGGGGGATAAGGGGGACTGCACATGATGAATTAAGGGGTAAGTGGGACTGCACATGATGAATTAAGGGGTAAGTGGGACTGCACATGATGAATTGGGGGTAAGGGGAACTGCACATGATGAATTAAGGGGTAAGTGGGACTGAACATGATGAATTGGGGGTAAGAGGGACTGCACATGATGAATTGGGGGTAAGGGGGACTGCACATGATGAATTGGGGGTAAGGGGGACTGCACATGATGTGGGGGTAAAATTAACTGCACATGATGATGGGGGAGTGGGGCTGCACATGAAGTTGGGGGGGGATGGGGACTGCACATGATAAAATGAAAGGGGGGATAAGGGGCTGCAAATGATGAAGCGGCACTGCAGATGAAGTGAGTGGGTGATAGGGGACTGCAATGGATGAAGTAAGGGGACTTCAAATTAAAGTGGGGACATTAAAGTGGATCCCCTATGGCCAGGATCACGTTGGGCGATTTTGTGCGCATTGGCCGTAGGCCTACAGCTTATGTGCAACGTCTTTTTAGGCCATGTCCACACGTGGTGGAATGGTGGCGGGTTTTCCGTATGGACCCGCAGCAAACCAAGTGCTGCGGTCCGTACGGCTGTCAATTCCCGCACGGGGACCGCAGCGCTCAGGTGGGAAGGGGGGTACAGGGGCCCAGGTTTTATGAACATCCCCGGGCCCATAGTCCACTTAATCCGCCACTGCATGTGGGTGTTCTGGGTAACAGATGCCCGCCTTCTCCCACTGGCCACTCCACTGCCACTTCTTGCATGTTGCTGTGCTGCAGATCCCTTCTGCACTGCTGTCCAAGCTCTGCATGGTACTTTCCCAGGTTGGGTCAGTGACTTCATCGTCCATCACCTCATCTTCTACTTCTGCACTCTAGTCATCCTGACTTGTTGACTTCACAGCATCACTTGTTGGCAACTATGTCTCATCATGATCTACCTCTTGAGATACTAATTGCTGTTTCCACAGTCGTCTTTCTCTGACAATGGTTGCTCAATTATTTGGGCATCATTACACACAATCTCCTCATGTCCCTCTTGAAACGTGCAGGGCAAGAGGTCATAATTAATAAATGTAAGTAAAAAAAGCTCCTCGGAGTGCCTGAGTATGGGTTCACTTGTCTCCTGGGATTTGCCATGGTATGATGAAGGATGATCAGGATGATTATGTGGAAGAAAAGGTAGTGCTTGGATACATACTGGAAGCATTATCTGCCATTAAACTGACAAACCTGTTCTGGTTTCAAGAGTAGTGTTCCACACCTCCTGCAAGGTGTAACAGGAAGGTCTCGTGGATGAGCATGTTTCTTGTTCTCCTATAGCAGACACAGTTTCACCTGGCCCATGGCCTCGGCCTCTGCATGCACCATCAGCTGCAAAGCCACTTCCCCGTCCCTTACTGCACACATTGTGCATTAGGTATATAATATAAACAAACTTTCCTGTATTAATAGGGAAAAGAAAATAGGTAACTTTAAAAAGGAATTTTGTGTGAGTGCCATCTGATGATCATGTAAAAATTTTGAGCAAGGGCCACCTGTTTCTCCTAAGAAAATTTATAGCGAGAGCCGCCTGATGACCCTCTAAAAATTATGAGCGAGGGCCGAATGTTTGCCCTTTTAAAATTAGGAGTGAGAGCTTCCTGTTTGCTCTCTAAAAATTTGCAGCATGGGCTGCATGTTTACCCTCTTAACATTTTGAGTGAGGAACGCATGATGACCGTGTAAAAATTTTGAGCAAGGGACGCCTGTTTATCCTTTTAAAATTTATAGAGAGAGCCGCCTGATGACCCTCTAAAAATTATGAGTGAGGATCGAATGTTTACAATCTTAAAATTAGGTGTGAGAGCTGCCTGTTTACCCTCTAAAAATTTGTAGCGTGGGCTGGAGGTTTACCCTCTTAACATTTCAAGTGAGGGATGCATGATGACCGTGTAAAAGTTTTGAGCGAGGGCCGCCTGTTTACTATTTAAAAATTTGTAATGAAGGCTGCATGATTACTCTCTAAAAATTATGAGTGAGGACCGCCTACTTACCCTCTAAAAATTTGGAGCAAGAGCCTTGATGACCCTTTATAAAAGGCATCAAGGGACAGTTGATTCTACGTGTTCAGCTTGGACACCCAAAAGTTGTACGGCACAGAGTATTTAGGGAGGACGCTGATACAGTCGGCTAGGTACTCCTTCACCGCAAGGTAAAACAAACAAAAAGATAGCCTCACTATGTCCTATATTATGATCCAGTTCATCTTGCAATGTAGTGGGTCTCAAGCCAATAGTCATGACATTTTGGCGAGTCCCAAAAATAGATAAAATCCTCAAATTTATTTCCAATATTTTAAAAGTTCATACAGGTTGGGGATACATCTCAACGCATTTCTGGCAAAAGCCCTTATTCACTGAGATATGGTGGCTTAAAATTCTCCCATTCCCCAAGACCCACAAACAGACTTGGTGGTGGAGTCGGCATACTCCTGTCCCCACAATGCACTTTTCCCCAAGTTCCATCACTCTCATTCCCTTCTTTTGAGGTCCACACCATCAGGCTCTTCTGTCTCCTCTCCCTCAGCGGTCATATACCGGCCCCCAGACTCACCCACGCACCCACTTCCTTGACCACTTCTCAGCCTGGCTGCCGCACTTCATGTCCTCAAAACTTCCAACCCTTACCTTGGGAGACTTCAACATCCCCATTAACAGCCCCACTTCCACATCTGCATCCCATCTTCTATCACTAACCACTTCTCTCAGCCTTTCACAGCTCTCAACCTCTGAGGCACACAAATACGGTAACACCCTTGACCTGGTCTTTGTCCGTCTCTGTCCAGTCTCCTACCTAAATAACTCACCGCTTCCCCTTTTTGACCACAACATTCTCTCCTTCACGCTCACAAATCCTCGCCCACCCCAGCACACTCCTACCTTTCCACACATTCAGAAATTTACAAGCCATTAACCCTCATACACTTGCAGACTCCCTACACTCATCACTGTCCTCAATCTCCTTTTTTTCCTGTCCTGATCTGGATGTACATCACTACAATGACACTCTCAGAAGCACCCTTGACCAAGTAGCGCCCATCACCCTCAGAACCTCCAAACACAGAGTAAAACAGCCCTGGCTCACATCGCAAACTTGACTTCTCCAGCGATGCTCTAGGAATGCTGAACGCTTATGGAGGAAAACTTCAAATTTATGTTAAGAACCTATAACTCTGCCCTTCACCTCGCCAAACAGATCTACTTCACCACCCTGATCTCCTCACTAGAGTTGAGCGAAACAGGTCAGCCAGATTCATAAGTCGCCAACTTATGCCAAAGTCGTGTTTCGCCGACCGAAACCCGACCACAGCATGAAGTCGGCCATGCGGTCAGCAAAACGAGCGCCAAAGTCGGATTTCCCAGAATGCTTGCATGTGACTTTTTTGCAGCTAATGAGCAAGGACATATACTGTGGGCAACGAGATGACATGTGCAGCGTCCGGGGAGAGAGAGAGAGTGTGTTTTCGCCGGCATGTAGGTGTGTTTACTGTCCTCCACTCACTGCCGACTTTGCTTCCCCATTGACTTGCATTGGGTTTCGTGTTTCAGTCGGACCTTCGACTTTTCCTGATAGTCGGCCCATTTCGTTCAACTCGACATTTCAGAAAGTTGGGTTTCATGAAACCCGACTCGACCCTAAAAAAGGCAAAGTCGCTCATCTCTACTACTCACTATTCAACAACCCCAAGAAGCTTTTCGACACCTTTCACTCCCTCCTCAGGCCAAAAGCACAAGCCCCTATCACAGATATTTGTGCTGATGATCTGGCCTCCCACTTTATAGAGAAAATAGATAACATCCATCAGGAAATCCGCTCCCAACCACTAAGTGCTGTGACTCCCATCCCTCCCTGCATTTCCCCTGACTCACTCTCCACATTTGATCCCATCACAGAAGAAGTCTCCAGACTCCTCTTCTTCTCGTCCGACTACATGCACTACCGACCCCATTCACTCACATCTGCTTCAGTCTCTCTCCAGTCGTTACAACTCACCTAACTACAATATTTAATCTCTCCCTCTCCTCGGGCATTTTCCCATCCTCCTTCAGACACTCTATTGTTACTCCATTATTAAATAAACCCGCTCTCGACCCATCCTACAAAAACAACTATAGACCAGTCTCCAATCTCCCCTTCATCTCTAAACTCTTGGAGCGCCTAGTCTACTCCCGCCTTACCCGTTACCTCTTCACTCACTTCCCCCTAGACCCTTCAAAGTCCGGCTTCCGCCCCCTACATTCGACTGGAACTGCACTTGTGGTGCCCCCAGGAGTATGGTCGCCACAGTGGCATTATCGTCCTCCTAGGGAGGGTGATGTCATGCTTGGAAGCAATGAAGGATATCTCTATCAGGTAAATCCAGCACACAGCACAGTTCCCACTGCAGGCCAGCAGAGGGAGCTCTGAACCAAACTGGGGGGGAGGAGCTGCTCTCTGGGGCCAGGAAAGGGAAGTTGGAGTTCAGGTCCTCTGAAGAGGGAAAAGAGTGTAGACGCGGAGAGAGGAGCTGGAGGATTGGGCAGAATTCAGGCTCACTTCTAGCAGTAGCGCATGGTCCGGAGTCCGGTATCCGAGGTTGTATGGATGCTGATGGTCCTGCAGCAAAAACCGGTGGAACAAGAGGCTGTAAATGCTCTGTTCCCAGCTAAGACTCAGAGGCACAGACAGCAACTTGTGCGAGCCAGAAAAAGGAGGCTACGGCTGTCTGCCATATGAGGGGAGTTCTAAAGAGAGCAAGCAAGAGGAACTTCAGTGTAACTCAGTACGGCAAGTGCTTCAGATAAGCGCTAGGAAGGAGACTACACAACCCATCTGCATAGAGAGATTCCTAAGTTGCTCCCAGGCTGATCAACTCTTGTTCCATCTGTAATCTGGATCCTGGACGGCACTTATAAAGCAAAGTAAAGTTAAAGGAAACTGCACCCTATTGTGTCATTGCCTTCTTCCTGCAACCCCTTCAGCACTGCTACATCTCTGTGCCTAACACTGCACCCTCTTCCTCAACACCTATTACTACTGCCCTGGGACTACAGCTCTATCTGTGGGGAGCTCTTACATCTTGCTGCCTTATACCATCTGTCCCAGAGGATCGGCCTGCAGCGTCGGCTTAACCCCTTCATTGCCGAACACCACAGGTGGCATCACGTATCATCCACCTATAAACTTTATTCAGCTACGTTTCACCCCTTTTGCATGGACGCCCAGGGCCACAGACCAAGTCACCGCCACTATGACACATCCCTCTGAAACACTGACCCGGTACCGAGTAACCCCACTGCCCTGGCGGGCGACCCACACTCATCAAAGTTACCAATGACCTTCTGACAGCAAAATGTAATGTTGAACACTCTCTGCTCATTCTTCTCGACCTTTCTGCAGCTTTTGACACTGTTAACCACCGTCGCCTACTCTCTAGGCTCCAGTCACTAGGCATTAAGGACACTGCTCTCTCCTGGTTCTCTTCCTATCTTTCTGACCGCTCCTTCAGTGTTTTGTTCTCTGGCTCCACTTCATCTCCTCTTCCTCTCACTGTTGGGGTACCTCAGGGCTCAGTCCTTGGCCCCCTTCTGTTCGCTCTCTACATGGCCCCAATTGGACAGACCATCAGCAGATTTGGCTTTCAGTACCATCTTTATGCTGATGACACACAACTATACACGTTATCCTCTGACCTTACCTCCGCTGTACTACAGAATGCCACTGACTGTCTGTCTGCAGTCTCTAACATCATGTCCGCCCTCTATCTGAAACTCAGCCTCCCAAAACTGAACTTCTTCTGCTCCCACCATCTACTAACCTCCCTAAACCTGACATTTCCCTCTCCGTGGGTGGCACCATAATAACACCCTGGCAGCAGGCGCGCTGTCTACGTATTATGTTTGACACCAATCTCTCCTTCACAACCCATATACAATCTCTTGCCCGCTCTTGCCGCTTACACCTAAAGAACATCTCTAGAATCCGTCCCTTTTCTCACAATGGAAACAACAAAAACCCTTACAATCGCCTTGATCCACTCCCACCTGGACTACTGCAATGCTCTATTAATTGGTCTCCCCGTTACTCGACTTTCCCCTCTCCAGTCCATACTTAATGCAGCAGCCAGGGTCATCCATCTGGCTAATCGGTACTCGGACACGTCCATTCTTCGTCAATTGTTACATTGGCTGCCCATTCATTACAGGATCCAATTCAAAGTACTTGTTCTCACCCACAAAGCTCTCCACAGTGCAGCACCCCCCTACATCTCCTCCCTCTTTTCTGTCTATCGGCCTAACCGACTGCTGCGCTCTGCAAATGACTTTCGACTAACCTCTGCACTAATCCGCACCTCCCACTCCCGACTGTAAGACTTCTCCCGCGCTGCGCCAATCCTCTGGAATGTTCTAGACCAAGAAATTAGGAGTATCCACAATTTGCATAGTTTCAGGCGCTCCCTCAAAACACATTTGTTCAGAGCGGCCTATCACGTTCACTAATCAAAATCATTCTATGTGTAAGTGCGCGTGTGTAGCCCATTCACTACAGTCATGGCCAAAAGTATTGACACCCCTGCAATTCTGTCAGATAATACTCAGTTTCTTCCTGAAAACGATTGCAAACACAAATTCTTTGGTATTATTATCTTCATTTAATTTGTCTTAAATGAAAAAACACAAAAAGAATTGTCCTAAAGCCAAATTGGATATAATTCCACACCAAACATAAAAAAGAGGGTGGACAAAAGTATTGCACTGTTCGAAAAATCATGTGATGCTTCTCTAATTTGTGTAATTAACAGCACCTGTAACTTACCTGTGGCACCTAACAGGTGTTGGCAATAACTAAATCACACTTGCAGCCAGTTGACATGGATTAAAGTTGACTCAACCTCTGTCCTGTGTCCTTGTGTGTACCACATTGAGCATGGAGAAAAGAAAGAAGACCAAAGAACTGTCTGAGGACTTGAGAAACCAAATTGTGAGGAAGCATGAGCAATCTCAAGGATACAAGTCCATCTCCAAAGACCTGAATGTTCCTGTGTCTACTGTGCGCAGTGTCATCAAGAAGTTTAAAGCCCATGGCACTGTGGCTAACCTCTCTAGATGTGGCCGGAAAAGAAAAATTGACAAGAGATTTCAATGCAAGATTGTGCGGATGTTGGATAAAGAACCTCCACTAACATCCAAACAAGTTTAAGCTGCCCTGCAGTCCGAGGGTACAACGGTGTCAACCCGTACTATCCGTAGGCATCTGAATGAAAAGGGACTGTATGGTAGGAGACCCAGGAAGACTCCACTTCTTACCCCGAGACATAAAAAAGCCAGGCTGGAGTTTGCCAAAACTTACCTGAAAAAGCCTAAAACATTTTGGAAGAATGTTCTCTGGTCAGATGAGACAAAAGTAGAGCTTTTAGGGCAAAAGCATCAACATAGAGTTTACAGGAGAAAAAAGAGGCATTCAAAGAAAAGTACACGGTCCCTACAGTCAAACATGGCGGAGGTTCCCTGATGTTTTGGGGTTGCTTTGCTGCCTCTGACACTGGACTGCTTGACCGTGTGCTTGGCATTATGAAGTCAGAAGACTACCAACAAATTTTGCAGCATAATATAGGGCCCAGTGTGAGAAAGCTGGGTCTACCTCAGAGGTCATGGGTCTTCCAGCAGGACAATAACCCAAAACACACTTCAAAAAGCACTAGAAAATGGTTTGAGAGAAAGCACTGGAGACTTCTAAGTTGGCCAGCAATGAGTCCAGACCTGAATCCCATAGAGCACCTGTGGAGAGATCTAAAAATGGCAGTTTGGAGAAGGCACCCTTCAAATATCAGGGACCTGGAGCAGTTTGACAAAGAAGAATGGTCTAAAATTCCAGCAGAGCATTGTAAGAAACTCATTGATGGTTACCGGAAGCAGTTGGTCGCAGTTATTTTGGCTAAAGGTTGTGCAACCAAGTATTAGGCTGAGGGTGCCAATACTTTTGTCCGGCCCATTTTTGGAGTTTTGTGTGAAATGATCAATGTTTTGCTTTTTGCTTCATTCTCTTTTGTGTTTTTTCATTTAAGACACATTAAATGAAGATAATAATACCAAAGAATTTGTGTTTGCAATCATTTTCAGGAAGAAACTGAATATTATCTGACAGAATTGAAGGGGTGTCAATACTTTTGGTCATGACTGTATCTCCATCCATCCCTCACTCCCTCAAGATGGCTGGACCATCATTGTAAATACACCATTGTAAATACACACCTGTACTCTGTATCTCCCTCACCTCATTGTAGATTGTAAGCTCTCACGAGCAGAGTCATCTTATTTTGCTTTAATTATTGCATTGTTAACGTTGTTACTTATGAGTTGTGTTTTGGATAGAAGGAGTGTTTTTTTGCATCAAATATTACCATACATAAAAAACAACCCAGAGCTAGGTAGCAACTGAGAAAAAACAACAACCACCACATGATGCATAAATAATACTGTAATACAGTGTTCAAGTAATGACATAAGATATTGCTAAAATAAAATAGCCCGTGGTTAACTACTTGTGTGAATCATCCCTAATGGTAGGTTCTATTTTTATGGGATCCAAAATAAAAAAAAAATATACAGGTAATCATCTAAAAGCATCATACTATGTAGAAATAACAGTATGGAGCAGCGCCAAATAGTAGCACCAGAGAGTGCCTAGACAGTACTAAATAGTACCAAGAATTTTAGGCTGTCCAAACATCATATGGTGCCCAAATAACACTGGTTTGCAAATAATACCAACATTTAGTGAGTTTCAATAAAATTTGTGTTTTATCAGCAGGAGATTATCACTAGAGGACTAGACGTCTCCTGCCAAGTAGTTCTCCTGCTCTGTGTAAACCTGTCCCCACCACAGATTGGTTGCTTTCTGTTTATTCAAAGTGTACACAGAAGTGATGTGGGCTGGGTTATACACAGAAAACAGCCAATTAGGGATGTGGGTGGCGTTATACACAGAAAACAGCCAATCAGTGGTGTGGGCAGGGTTCTACACAACTCAGAATTCCGAGCTCTGCTAGATCTGTAGCAGAGAAAACTTTGATTTTATCAGAACTTCATCAAGCAGCCCAGTAAATGACACATCGTTGGAATCAAGGTCTCTGCCCCTACATCATGGTGTTCTCAGATTACATAGCAAAACCTGCTGACATATTTTCTTTACAACAACTATTTTATTAGCAGTGTCACATGTCAAAATAATACCATCACAATGCTACAGTCCACCAATCCTGCGACCGCAGGGCCAAAAGTCCACAGTCATTACATAATGCAGTGATTTTCTTTATTCAGAATCAGAATATTTTTGGGTTTGCATCTAACAACATTGCATATTAGTCTTTTCCAAATTTTGCACAGGTATACAGATATTTTTTTTTTACCCTTTTACTTTTTTAGAAAATTACGTAAAAGTTTCTATTGATAAAGTGCTTGTCATCTGGCTGAGCACAGGAATCTATTTGTACGCAATGCATCATGGAGCGCTAAAGTGCCAGCCTTGTGTATTGAGTGGGCGTTATAATTTATATCTCGGCCTTGTCAGACTTCTCCCCTTATCATGATGACTCAGTTATTAAAAATGGTTATGACTATGTGACAAGTGGTACACGGAACAGCAGCGCAATGCAGGATCCTGCGGGTAAGAATAGGCGGGTGCTACTTCTTCCTTAATGCAGTCTTGGTACCAAATTGTACACGTTTTATAGAATCTACTATATAATCGTCTAATTCTGTCTGACTGTCTGTTTGTAACGGAAATCCTGCGTCACTGATTGGTCGGGCCCAGCCGGCCGACAGGCGCAGTCCGGCCACGAATTCCGCTGATCTCCCGACGGTTGCTGCGGGTCATCTCCGGCCGCACGGAGGTCAGCGGTGACGCAGCCGGGAGATGACCGGCGCTAGCTGGTACCCAGGGTCTGGAGGAGTGGAGATTCCTCCGGACCCTGGGTACCATAAACCTGTAAAAAATAGAATTAAAATAAAAAATAGTGATATACTCACCATTCGACGGCCCCGGACTCTTTCCCTCCTCTCACCATGCGCCCGGCATCTTCCGGTCCCAGTAATGCTTTGCACGAAAGACCGCTGATGACGTCGTGCTCTCGCAGGAGTGACGTCATGTCCAGTTCTTCGCGCTAAGCATAACTGGGATCGGAAGATGCCGGGAGAGGAGATCGGGGGCCGTCGGAAGGTGAGAATAACCTTTTTATAAATTTTTTTTATTATTTTTTACATTCTATCTTTTACTATTGATGCTGCATAGGCAGCATCAATAGTAAAAAGTTGATTCTAGAATACCCGATGCGTTAGAATCTGGCCACCATCTAGTATAGTATATACTTGTACATTCCATAATGGAGCATTTAACAGTATATTAATGTAGGATAACATGGTGTGCTACAGAAGAAATAAAAGAATGGTCAGGCATATCTGTTAGTATAAGTGCAACCTGTAGGTGCACATTCACACTGTGGCCTTTAACAGACAAAACCTAGGATAAAAACAATGAGCAAATACCCTAGAGTAAGTGACAAATAGCAATAGGACATGTAAATAACATAGAGACTAAGTTTGCAATATTTTGATGAAAAAAAGCATAAAAGCCATCCCACCGCGACAAGGTGCACCCAATCAGGATGGTCCCTAATTCTAGTATCTCTCCTCACCATGTGGCAGCAGGCCTCTAAATAGATGGGAACAGAGCAGGATACAGACAGACCTGACAGTTTTGCACCTGCCCATGGAAAGCTAAAGAGATAAGATGCACAGCCCAAAAGAGCAAGGGCCATACAAGGAACTAAAGCAAAACAAAAAAAAGGCCGGCATACCTGTTGGTATACGTGCAACTTGTAGGTCCACATTCACACTATGGCCATTTTCTGCAGTTTTGCTTTAGTTACCTGTACTTGGTACAAATAGGGGTGTGGCTCCTAAACTTTTGGGCTGTGCATCTTTTATATATAGCTTTCCTCAGGCAGGTTTAAAACAGTGAGGTCTAGGTCCAGCTCTGCCCCCCCCCCACATTTATTTTGAGGCCTACAGGCACATAGAAAGGTGAGTTATTAGAGTCAGGGTCAATCCTGATTGAGTTCACCTTGTTGCGGTGCAAATTGAGTTTCTGGATTGATTTTTAACCTAAGTCTTATGGCAAGGCTCGTTAAACAGTCAATATTGACTTTTAGAAATGCTAAGTCCAATAGGCTGAAGTCATCTTCCTTTCCGAAGAGACAATCAGCATATTTAATTTCCCAGTGGTACATTGCATGGACTATAAGTCTCCTTACACTGGCATGTCAGGCACGTCACTCTACCACATAGAGTGATGTTAAGCCCTAGACCCTGGTGAAAAAATACACGTTTTTTTAAGGGCAATTTGTGCCAAATTGATTTGCAGTTAATTGAATTTTTGAGCTGATTTAAACAAATTGAACCCAAAACTAATTTCAGGAAATTCTAGTTCCCACTTTTTTTTCCCGTTCGTAACGAGGTTCTTATGCGCCTATACAGTCTTCTTTTGGCAGGCATGGACTGACAGGAGCAGAAGCAGAAAATACTTTTCCATTTGGACTTATAGAGGAGTCCACGAGTAGTAGAGACTTTCTAAAACATCCATTTGTATAAGTGAGTGCCAGAAAGTACCAGGACTTGGGTCCAAAAATTGAACTCGTTATTGAAATTTTTGGAAAGGTAAAGATGGACACATCTGTATGTGATGGACTCCGCCTGCATCATACCGTTGTGTCGTGCGCCTCGGTTCTGCATTCCTGGCAGTTATATAGAGACATAGCTGTGTGCACATGGTCATACTGATGAGGTCTTCTGTACTGAATGCAGGAAAAAAAAATCTCCGATCATGAGACTGGGAAAAGGAGAATGAGTCATCCCGCATTTTTTATTGAGATGCCAAAGGCGCAAGCGTTAGTCACTGACATTAATATCTAAAACAACATAATGGAAGCCTTAATGCTTTCATGCTCTGCTCATGGTACATTACATTTCTGAGTGTTTATGCACACGGTGCCAAAAGACAGATGTACTGAATGTTCCACGACTATCTTAACATCAGATCATACATGTAGCAAAGATTGAATTAACCCCTTCCCTTTCAATGTACACTGAGAAATATGAAAAACAGTAATAGCCATCGCCATCAATAATATCTACATCAAATGTTTAAGGGGTGAACCAGAATTTTGATTTTGATGGTCTATTAGGATCAGATTGTTGGGGGTCCGCCAACTGACACCGATCTGCAGGTCCCGCGATGGCATGAAGTGAATAGTGCGTGGAGCTGTAAAAGAACAGCTCCGTACACAAAGTAGTGGTCATTTATGGGTACTGCAGCTCAGCTCCTAATAATTTCAATAGGAGGTGAACTGCAGTACCCATAAATAGCACTATACAGTGTATGGAACTGTAGTTTTATGGCTTTGTACACTGAATGCTTCCAAAGGCTTCTGGACCTAGTATCAGCTGATCAGTAGGGGTGTAAGAGGGCTAGCAAGGCAGTAAATATCAATTGTTAAAGAAGAGCCTCCTCCTCAGAGTCTGACTTCTATACCAGGAAAGATCTTTGAACAAATTATTAAACAACATGTATGTCAGTACCTGGATAAGAATGAAGCAATTAAACAGAGTCAGCATGGGTTTGTAACTAATACAGTAAGTCATGTCAGACTAACTTAATTTCCTTCTATGACGGAATCACTGATTGGGTGGATCAAGGAAATGCTGTAGATATAGTATATCTTGACTTCAGCAAAGCATTTCATAGTATCTCATACAATCCTTATTGAAAAAATGACTAAGTATGGAATGGACAAGGCAACTGTTAGGTGGATTCATAACTGGCTTAGTGATCGGACCCAAAGAGTGGTCGTAAATGGCTGCACATCCAGTTGGAAGAATGTCTCAAGTGGGGTACCACAGGGCTCTGTCCTGGGCCCTGTATTGTTCAACAGCTTTATCAACGATTTAGATGAAGGAATTGAGGGTAAACTGATTAAATTTGCTGATGACACAAAGCTAGGAGGGATAGCTAATACTAGAGAAGAGAGAGAGAGGATTCAAAAAGATTTCAATAAACTGGAGCAGTGGGCAGCAACTAACAGAATGGTTTTTAACAGGGAAAAATGCAAAATACTACATCTGGGCAATAAAAATGAAAAAAGCATATACAGAATGGAAGGCATAGGCCTAAGCAACAGCACATGTGAAAAAGACTTGGGTATACTAATAGATCACAGACTGAATATGAGTCAACAGTGTGATGCAGCAGCAAAAAAGGCAAATGCAATTCTAGGATGTATTAACAGAAGCATACAGTCTAGATCACGTGAGGTCATTACTGCCCTCTACTCCTCTTTGGTCAGACCTCATCTGGAATATTGTGTCCAGTTTTGGGCACCACATTTTAAAAAAGACATCAACAAACTGGAGCAAGTTCAGAAAAGAGCAACCAGAATGGTGACCGGTCTGCAAACCCTGTCTTATGAGGAAAGGTCGCAGGATTTGGGATTGTTTAGTTTGCAAAAGAGAAGACTGAGAGGAGACTTAATAGCTGTCTACAAATATCTAAAGGGCTGTCACATTGTAGAAGGATCAACTTTATTCTCATTTGCACAAGGAAAGACTAGAAGCAATGGGATGAAACTGAATGGGAGGAGACACAGATTAGAAATTAGAAAAAACTTTTTGACAGTTAGAGTGATCAATGAGTGGAACATGCTGCCACGAGAAGTGGTGAGTTCTCCTTCAAAGGAAGTCTTCAAACAGAGGCTGGACAGACATCTGACTGGGATGATTTAGCGAATCCTGCTTTGAGCAGGGGGTTGCACCAGATGGCCCAGGAGGTCCCATTCAACTCTACAATTATATGATTTTATGATTCCTTTAAAACAGTCGGCACCTGAAATACATTCACTGAGCTTTCGTGATTCTGCAGCTTTTTTCCGTTTTGCGCTGCATCGCTCCGTTGCAGAGATATTCACATTTATTAGTAATGAAGAGCGATATGTGAAATCACTACTTACATTTCCTACAGTCACGTCGAAAGCTACAGTAAGAATTCTGTTCGTGTTCCATATTGGTAAAGCACTGACCTCTGTCCACATGGGACTCTAGTCCATAAACCAGCCAGTGATGAAGGGACATTTTTACGTTTTTTACTCTATTGCAGAAATATTCACATTTATTGCTTATGGAGTACGATATGTGAAATCTCTCCTTACAATTCGACTGGCGTTTCTATGGAACCTTCTCTGGGGTGTGCTCTTTCACTGCTCTCTCTCAGATGCTGCCAGTACTTTCCAGATGCAAGGTCAGCTGTCTAGTTGTGATTGGCAGCATCTGGGAGGGATGAAGGCGCACACCCCTTAGAAGACTCTAAAGAAACGCCAAGTTGAACTGCAAGCAGAGATATCACAGTGCGCTCCAAAATCAACAAATGTGAATATCTCTGCAATGGATCGACAAACCGCATAACAGAAAAAAAATCAGCAGATTTGGGGAAGCTCAGGATTTTAAGGCTGTCTGCATGTCGTGTTTGCTGCATTTTTGATAATCAGATTTATCACAAAACCCGAAGGGTGAATGAGAATCCTGAAGAGTCATGCACATGATCCTTATTTGTGAATTGCAGATTTGGCGCAGATTCAAATCTGCATAACGTCAGCAGTGTTTTTTCACTCGTTCACTTCAATGAAGTCAGTTAAAAATGCTATAAAAACGCAAGTCTAAAAATGATTGCTGATTTGCTGAGTGCAGCATTTTTGCTTGCGTTTTTTTTTGCATGCATTTTTGTACAGCAGTGAGTGCTATAGAGATAGATAACAGATAGATTAGATAAAGACAGATATAAACATATAGACATACAGACAAACACATAGACAGACAGACATATAGACAGAGATATAGACCTCTCCCTATAGACATATAATTGTACAACTCCCTGACATACTATAAAATTGCACCCTGTGGAGCTTAGGACAGCTTTTTATGAATAATTAAGTAAATAAATAAATGAATGAATGAAACGACGTGGGGTCCCTCCATTTTTGGTAATCATAGCCAGCAAAGTTAAAGCACACAGCTGAGAGCTAATATTATCAGGATTAGCAGGTCCCTAACTATTGTGGGCTTCACAACCTAAAAATAACAGCCTCAAAATGCCCCAGAAATGGCGCATCACATTAGATGTGTGGTGCCCCTGAGACTCAGTCGCCACAGAGGTACTGCACCTCATCCTGAGGTGTAGTATCCCACCATCCAGGTAAGGTGGGGACTCCCAACCAAGCTCCAACACCTGCACCCCACACCACAAAGTAGTGTAGCAAAGCACCTTCGGCGGCTCCCTGCTTGGAGTGTAGCAAAGCACCCATTGGTGGCTCCCTGCTTGGAACACGAAATTTGCTGGGAGGTGGGTGGAGTTAGTTGACATTACAAGGAGCGGGAAGAGTTTAGGATGACAAGTCAGTTGATTGGAGAGCTGGAGAGAAGAAGATCCCTGGAGAGAGGGATGGATGGATGGAAGTGCTGCAGCAGATCCCAGTGACTTGGGTCTGCTGGCACGGGAAAGGAAGAGAGAGAGCAACATAGACTGAAAGCCTGATTCTCCATAGAAAGAAAGGATTAGTACGGAACGTGATGAGTAAAAGAGAACAGAGGATGTGGGTTAGAAGAGAACCCTTCCTAGAAGTTCTAAGCGCAAGGCCGGGACCCGGTCCCCGAGGTTGTATGGATATTAATGGTCCTGCAGCAGACACCGGAGGAATAGAAGTAGTGACCACTTTATTCCCACACAAGACTTGGGGGCACAACAGCAACTGGATAGTGAGCCGGGACTTAGTAGCAAGGAGTCCCCGAAGCAGGCTACAGCTGTCTGCCGTACAAGTAGAGTTCATAGGAACATCAGACAGGAGGAACTCCAGTGTAACTCAGTACTAGGAGTACTTCATCTAAAGGCGCTATAAGAGGAGACGTTCAGAAAGGCACACGTTGGCGGAGTGTGGGAAAGGAATATCCCATCTGGCTTGGAGGTTGACTGAGTCCCTGACCTGGAGGACACGGCATGGAGGCAGGCACCTGTTTGCACAACAGACTGTGAGTAAAGCTTTGGAACTACATGCTCTGGTGTCCTCCACTTATTCCTGCGCCAACACACCAGGCACTGCTACATCTTGGTGCTCGACATTGCCTCACCTACGCCTTCCCTTGACCTTTACATCTACACTGCCCTGGGACTACAGCTCCACCTGTGGGGAGCTATAACATCTTGACTGCACCATACCATCAGTCCCGGAGGATCTGCATGCAGCGTCGGCTTAACACCTCCCTTGCCGAACACCACAGGTGGCGTCACAAACTATTCATTTCAACTACATTTCACCATTCAATTCCCCTTTTTACATTGGGCGCCCAGGGCCACGGACCGAGTCACCGCTGCTGTGACTTCCCATCTGAGAGACCGGCCCGGTACCGAGTACCCCACTGCCCTGGGAGGGTGACCCAGATGCACCAATTCTGATGCTTTGCCTTTGGTCTTCCCAATTTTCCCTGGTGGGTTGGCAATACAGAGATGTCTATCAGACACTCCCTTTACTAACCCGTTAAGAAAAAGAAAACCACACTCACAAAAATGCTTTATTGAAATAAACTGTTAGGCGTCGTGTTCCTGTCACTGCACAGCTGGATTCACGAGCCTTGGATTCACCAGTCTCCCATTCCTCTCCGGCCGCAGACAAGGCTGCTCAGCAGACTCATCAGTCCAGGTGCTCTGCTCAGACCAGCTCTGTAGGTTTGGTTGCTGCTGCCACCTCTGGTCCAGCTATAGCAACACATGCTGGTCAACAGTGAGCTACTCCAGGGACGAAGTCCTCCTTTCGCTCTACTGAACATGCCCGTGGGACGATCTCTCATTGGAGATCAGAGGTCACATGCTCAGGTCCTTCTCCAGCTCGGATTGGACCATCTGGAAGGTCTGGAAGGTCCCGGAAGGACGTGGCAATAAAAGGTTCGCATGGCCGCTCGGCCATGCGCTAATATACACTCACTGGCCACTTTATTAGGTACACCTGTCCAACTGTGTGTTAAGACTTAATTTCTAATCAGCCAATCACATGGCGGCAACTCAGTGCATTTAGGCATGTAGACATGGTCAAGACAATCTCCTGCAGTTCAAACCGAGCATCAGTATGGGGAAGAAAGGTGATTTGAGTGCCTTTGAACGTGGCATGATTGTTGGTGCCAGAAGGGCTGGTCTGAGAATTTCAGAAACTGCTGATCTACTGGGATTTTCACGCACAACCATCTCTAGGGTTTACAGAGAATGGTCCGAAAAAGAAAAAAAATCCAGTGAGCGGCAGTTCTGTGGCCGGAAATGCCATGTTAATGCCAGAGGTCAGAGGAGAATGGGCAGACTGGTTCGAGCTGATAGAAAGGTAACAGTGACTCAAATTGCCACCCGTTACAACCAAGGTAGGCAGAAGAGCATCTCTGAACGCACAGTGCGTCGAACTTTGAGGCAGATGGGCTACAGCAGCAGAAGACCACACTGGGTACCACTCCTCTCAGCTAAGAACAGGAAACTGAGGCTACAATTTGCACAAGCTCATCGAAATTGGACAGTAGAAGATTGGAAAAACGTTGCCTGGTCTGATGAGTCTCGATTTCTGCTGCGACATTCGGATGGTAGGGTCAGAATTTGGCGTAAACAACATGAAAGCATGGATCCATCCTGCCTTGTATCAACGGTTCAGGCTGGTGGTGGTGGTGTCATGGTGTGGGGAATTTTTTCTGGGCACTCTTTGGGCCCCTTGGTACCAATTGAGCATCGTTGCAACGCCACAGCCTACCTGAGTATTGTTGCTGACCATGTCCATCCCTTTATGACCACAATGTACCCAACATCTGATGGCTACTTTCAGCAGGATAATGCGCCATGTCATAAAGCTCGAATCATCTCAGATTGGTTTCTTGAACATGACAATGAGTTTACTGTACTCAAATGGCCTCCTCAGTCACCAGATCTCAATCCAATAGAGCATCTTTGGGATGTGGTGGAACGGGAGATTCGCATCAGGGATGTGCAGCCGACAAATCTGCGCCAACTGTGTGATGCCATCATGTCAATATGGTCCAAAATCTCTGAGGAATGCTTCCAGCACCTTGTTGAATCTCTGCCACGAAGAATTGAGGCAGTTCTGAAGGCAAAAGGGGGTCCAACCCCTTACTAGCATGGTGTACCTAATAAAGTGGCCAGTGAGTGTAGACGAAGATTAGACTATGTAGAGTGAGTGTTGTATGCATGTATGAATGTTTCTGGTGAATGACTCATTGGAAATTCCTACCCTTGGTACGCATGTGTTGTGCAGCCTAGCCTGTAGGTGCCCAGGTCTAGGTGTAGGTAGAAGCAGAGTCAGAGACTAGAATCAGTGTCCACCGGTGGTTTTACACACCACGGTGCACGTGCTCAACACTCCACCATGGTCAGCGTCTATAGTGGTGTCCGCAGGTGCGACGCCACATGCTCAGACGGTCTAGAGGGACTCTGACCCCACATTCCAGCATTTAAGTTTCGCGCTACTGCGGCTCTGTGACGTAACAGAGTCCGCTCCTGTTCACACCGGGTTACGTTAACCCGCATGTGACCTTTTGTATACCGCTATATATATCCACCATTACTAAGCAGCAGTTTACCACCTCTACACGGTGGACCCGGGCTGTGAACGCACCTTACTATTGTGGGAGGAAGGACCCCCACCGAGTGTCCAGGCCGGATCCAAAGGGATCGTCATCCAGGTTCAGGGGGAGTCTGTTTCTGAGGAGCAGAGTTAAGGGATGGACCGCTGAGACTGACAGATTGGTTGGGGGAGGAGCCTATATAAAAGGGGAGGAAGATGTTGGTCAGAGTGAGTCAGCAGAACGGGAGAGAAGGAGCAGGAGACCGTGGGAGCGCCTGGGAGCCAGAGGCACTAGCAGGAGCCAGAGAGGAGGACAGAGGCAGGAGGGAGACTCACGGAAGACTGCAGGGAGACGGCGCCAAGCCGACCGTCAGAGTACTGCTGCTCCATTCCAGCCCGCGGCTGTTGCTGCCTCACTCCAGCTCGCGGCTGCGGCCTGCTCGCCGCCACCCGCGGCCGTTGCCACCTCACTCCAGCCCGCAGCTGCGGCCTGCCCGCAGCCACCCGCGGCCGTCGCTGCCTTGCTCCAGCCCACGGCGGCGGCCTGCCCGCTGCTGCGCGCAGCCGCTCCGCTCCCGACCGTGGCTGCGGCTTGTTCATTGCCGTCTGCAGTCGCCATTACCCCGCTCCAGTCCGTGGCAAGAGCCGGGCCGTCGCCCGCTGCTGACCCCCTAGTGCAGCTGCTGGCTGCCCCGGTGGCCTACCAACCGCCACCCAGCACCGCCGCTGCTCGCCCCTGTCCGGGGACTGCGGCCTCGACTCCCAGGCGGTGTACCCACATGCGGGAAGTAAGCGATTTTCATGCATTCCTATGGGTGCGGAATCGCGGCAATTCTTTGCGATTCCGCACACAAGAATGAGCATGCTGCGATTTTTTCCGCGATGCGATTCCGCCGCGGAAAGAAGCGCAGCATTAGCACAGCATGTGCGGAATGCCATAGGAATGCATGGGGGGCGTTCTGTACACGATTTTTAAACGTTTTCGCAGCGTTTTTGCGCCGAAAATCGCGGCAAAAACGCTTAAAAATCGCTACGTGGGCACACAGCCTTACATCGGTGTGTGCTTGTATTGAATCCCTGCGAGGACAATTTCTGTTATTTGTTTGGTTGCTTAGACTAGCCCTACCAGTATTAATCTATAAAAGTTATTATCTAAAATTCCAACTGTCTCGCGTCTCATCTCTGCATCCCGCGTACCTGTCATGACCACATTTGGCGTAGTCGGCAGGATGCAGTCTCCGAGCGCAGACAACGGCACCCCAGACCAAAGGGGGGCCGTAGATGCAGCAGATAATGTGGGCCCCCGGTCTAGCATTTCTTTGGGGGCTATGCTAAGCAACCTGCCACGGTTTTCCGGCTCCAACACCATGCTGTGGAGCTGGACAGAGCGAATGCGAGGGCTCTTCCGCATGACCCCTGACCTAGAAGCTGAGGTAGCCCTCATGGCATTAGATGGGGAGGCACGGAAGTCAGTAATGTTGAGGCCCCCAGGACACCACAACACCTTTGTTAGGGTCCATCGGATCCTGGAAGAGACCCATGGGATCCAACAAACGGAGAGTTGAGGACCCGGTTGTTCAGTCGGATGCAGGGAGAGGGGGAGACCATTACCCAGTATATGAATGTTCTCCAGGAGTTATACACAGCCATCGAGCGGAAGGACGGTGTAGGGGTAGGACCCATTGACATTACCCTAAGTGACCTGTTAGTGACTGGACTCCGAGACCCGTTAATAAAGCAGGCATTGCGGGAGCAGATCCACGTGAACCCATGTATGGCCTTCTCTGAGGAGGGGAGTCAGGCGCGTGTGAGAGAGCAGGAGCAGGGGATGGCGGTCCCCGTGGGAAAGGTCCGGAGTATGGAGGCCTCCCTGAATGCTGTCAGGGAGCCCCAATGGATAGAAGAGATGAAACAAGAGCTGAAGAACATCAGGGGCGAGTTGGCCAATGTGAAAAGAAGGTCCGGGTTTACGACTGAGCGGCCTAGTTTCAATCCTGGGCCCTGGGGACCTTGCAATGCCCGGAGTGGCCGGGCCTTGAAGCCCCAGTATTATGAGTGCGGGGAGCTGGGCCACTTCGTACGAGAGTGTCCATGGCGTGGGAGATGCCCACCCCGGCGGCCATTAAACTAAAGGGCTCCGGGCTGGGGGGATGCCGCTCGGAGCCAGAAGCCACAACAAGGGGTGGTGGAAGTCCCAAAGATCTGGTCGCAAAATGTCCAGTGGTATGGGCACAGGTCGAGGGCTGTGCTGTACGGTGCCTAGTGGACACGGGATTGCAAGTAACGACCATGCCTGCAGCTTATTTCCGGCTGCATTTTCCCGAGGCAGCGAGACCCCAATGGGGGTCCATGATAAGACAGGTAGCCGCCAATCAACTACCGGTCCCTGTCGCCGGAGTGGTTTGGCTGCAGCTGACGCTGTGTAGCAAATCCCTCGGTCGCCGGGAAGTGGTCCTGACCCATGGGGGAAATTAACTTAAATCATTCGGTCATCCTGGGCATGAACATACTGAGAGAGTTTGGCAATCTACTCCTCAACGACCCCACACAAGAGACCCTGAACCAGTGGGGTACCCGCATGGCCCAAGGGCAGGTCTTCCAGGGGTTGGTGCGGGAGGCGCGAGTTCTCCAGGATTGCAGGAGGGCGAGGCACTGGGCAAAGTCATCGCACCAGCGGCTCTCCTGCTCGTGCTGCCCCCCTGGGCAGGCAATGGTGGCACTGCCAATCCGCACCCTGATGCCTCTGGCGGGCGTGGAGATGCAGGTGGAGACATGCTACTCAGAACGCCTGCATCCTGGCATACTGGTGCCTCGCTCGCTGACCACGGTGTGAGGAGGGACCGTCCTGGTGCGCTGCGTCAACCTGGAAGACCAAGCTATCATCTTAAAGCCCCAGGCCGAAATGGCCAAGCTGGTAAGGCCTTTGGAAGAGGTGCTGCCAGTTAAAGGTGCAACCCGAGGACCCTTGGGCATTAACTATTCGAACTCTGCAGACTGCCAAGTCCTCAACCTAGGAGAAAGGTCAGAACATCCTGGAAAGAATGCGGGCCAAACTCTCCAGCCTGAATCCAGTCCAACTTCTCCAGGTAGAAGCACTACTCGGACATTATTACGAGGTATTCGCCAGCCACGAGGACGATTTTGGCTGCACCACAGCCATCACGCATGGAATTCCCATGAACGGCCCCCATCCGGGAACGATATCGGCAAATCCCTCCACAGCTATACCAGGAGGTGAAAACTTTACTGGGCCAAATGCTCCGGAAGGGGGTCAAACGAGAAAGCCAGAGCCCCTGGGTGGCTCCCATCATGCTGGTCCGCAAAAAGGATGGTACCCTGCGCTTCTGCGTAGATTATCGGAAGCTGAACACCTGCACAATTAAAGACTCATACCCGCTGCCCCGCATAGACGAGTCTCTGTCCGCCTTGGGGAAGGCGACGTACTTCACAACTTTAGAACTGGCCAGTGGGTACTGGCAGGTGCCGATGTCGGAGGAAGACAGAGCCAAGACGGCATTCATTCTCCCCATGGGACTATTTGAGTTCAATCGAATGCTGTTTGGGCTGGCCAACACCCCGGGAACCTTTCAGTGGCTGATGGAGCGGTGTCTGGGAGATCTCAACTTCGAAGCCACGCTGATATACCTGGACGATATCATCATCTATTCCGCCACATTCGAGGACCACCTGCGGTGGTTGGGAGAGGTGGTCAGCCGGCTGCAGAAGTACGGGTTAAAGGTAAAACCCCAGAAATTCCACCTGTTTCATACTCAGAACAAGTATCTGGGGCATATCGTCTTGGCCAAAGGCGTTAGACCATCCCTGGAAAAGGTTGCTGCCATCCAGGGATGGCCTACCCCCGAGACGGTAAAGGACGTGCGTGCCTTCCTGTGGTTGGCCGGGTACTACCGTCGGTCCGTAAAGAATTTTGCACGCCGAGCCTGAGCCCTGCAGGACCTGCTAAAGGGGGCTCCTGCTGGGGCGAATGGGCAGAGAATCCAGTGGCAACAACCGCAAGAAGACACTTTTCAAGACCTTAAGGCTGCACTCTCGGGTGCCCCGGTGTTAGCTTATGCGGATTTCTCGCAAGCGTTCATACTGCACACCGACGGGAGCCTCCACGGACTAGGGGCTGTGCTGTCACAGGTTCAAGACGGCCTATGGTAGCCGATCACTTCATGACTCCGAACGTAACCCTGACAATTACAGCTCCTTTAAGCTCAAGCCCCTCGCCGTAGTGTTGGCCATGACGGAACGGTTTGCAGAGTACCTGGCGGGCTCGGAGGTAGTGGTACGGACTTACAACAACTCGCTGGCCCATTTGGAAAATGCCAAACGGGGGGCTCTGGAGCAGCGATGGGTGGCCCGGATGGCCAAGTTCAACTGTAAGATCATCTATAAAAGGGGAGCAGAAAATGTACATGCTGCCGCCCTCTCCAGGATCCGGCATACAACCCCAGGGAAGAGTCGGGATGACGAATTAGAAGGGGAAGAGACGCCGCTCGCCCTCACCCTCGCCGTGCTTACAGCTGCCACACAGGAAGAATCCAATTCAGGACCCTCTTGGGGGATGCTGGAACAATCACGGGACAGATGGATCCAACAGCAGCAAGAAGATGGAGAAATTGGACTCCTGCGCCGATGGGTGACCACCGGCAAACTGCCCGCCGACTCTCAGAGACAGACTTTGACTCAGGATATGTTGCTGATGTTGCGACAATGGGAGAAACTAAATATCAAAATAAGGAAATGGTTGCACTCAATTGCATTAAGGCATATCAAATATGAAATATATGAAGTGTGAATAGCATAATGGCTTTTGGAATTTAGAAAAAACATATGAGATACTTAGCACAAAATTTGGCCAAAAGATGTGAGCCCATTCACCAACGTCAAGGTAATCTCATTGAACGGGTCCCTATTCTAACTGCCTAATGTGAACTTCTGGCAAATAACAAGATAAAGCCTATATTTATAGGAAGATAGGAACCAAAAAGTGATTGGATGTAATTAAAATCACAGCTTGATGAAGGGCAGAGTGCTCAATCAGAAAGCTAACATACAAATGACAGAAAAAACTGACGGCACATCCTAGTCTGAATAGGTGCATACCAAAATACAGCTTACATATCAAAATAAGGAAATGGTTGCACTCAATTGCATTAAGGCATATCAAATATGAAATATATGAAGAGTGAATAGCATAATGGCTTTTGGAATGTAGAAGAAACATATGAGATACTTAGCACAAAATTTGGCCAAAAGATGTGAGCCCATTCAGCAACGTCAAGGTGATCTCATTGAATGGGTCCCTATTCTAACTGCCCAATGTGAACTACTGGCTAATAGCAAGATAAAGCCTATATTTATAGGAAGATAGGAACCAAAAAGTGATTACCGGCTATACCCCTTATTCACTGCTATTTGGACGGGAAGGCAAAGGGATCACCGAAGTAGAATTAAACCTGGAGGAACCCCAACCCTGGACTGGGTTATCATCATGGGTCCGAAACCACCGGCATCGGCTACAAACCCTCCACTGAATCGTCCATAGAAAGCTCCAGGACCTGGAACACCCAGGGGGGACTCTGCCTCCGCCCACTGACTTCCAGGCTGGGGATCGAGTACTCGTGCTGGACCAGTGCCCCCAGAACAAGTTGGAACCTCGGTGGGAAGAAAGCCCTTACTGAGTGTTGCGACGAATAAGCCCCGATGGGCTGTGTATGAGATACAACCTGAAAAAGACAGGGCACTACCCACTCGAACCTTGCACCGTAATATGTTGCGGTCCTGTACATCCGCCGACCCTATGCGACCCGAGCCTACCCCTCAGGTCCCCGACCCTCCGCCAACGGTCTGGGACCTGGATGACGAAGAAGACTTCCCAGCCGTATTCGCGGGCCTTCCAAAAGATGACATCTCAGTAAGCCCAGTCAGTCCGCCAGAACCGACCAGCCCACCACCATCCACCACCTCAGAGAGCTCCACCACAGTTGAACTCAGACGCTCCGAGCGGTCAACAGCTGGCAAACCCCCCGAATGTTACAAACAGGACCAGTTCGTATGGCAACAAGAACTGTTGTCTCCAAAGGCTAACCCAAGCCTACTAAAGCCCTCGCCCGAGGAATGGAGAGCATACAGGATGGGGGAGTGTGGGAGGAACGACCCCCACCGAGTGTCCGGGCCGGAACCAAAGGGACTGTCATTCAGGTTCCGGGGGAGTCTGTTTCTGGGGAGCAGAGTTAAGGGACGCACTGCTGAGACTGACAGGTTGGTTGGGGGAGGAGCCTATATAAAAGTGGAGGAGGACGCTGGTCAGAGTGAGTCAGCAGAATGGGAGAGAAGGAGCAGGAGAACATGGGAGCGCCTGGGAGCCAGAGCCACTAGCAGAAGCCAGAGAGGAGGACAGAGGCAGGAGGGAGACTCACGGAAGACTGCAGGGAGACGGCGCCGAGCTGACCGTCAGAGTACCGCTGCTCCGCTCCAGCCCGTGGCCATTGCTGCCTCACTCCAGCCCGTGGTTGCGACCTGCCCGCAGCCATCCACGACCGTTGCCGCCTCACTCCAGCCCGCGGCTGCGGCCTGCCCACAGCCACTCCGCTCCCGACCGTGGCTGCGGCTTATTCGTTGCTGTCTGTGGCCACCATTACCCTGCTCCAGTCCATGGCAAGAGTCGGGCTGTCGCCCACCGTGGGCCCCCTAGTGCAGCGGCTGGCTGCGCCGGTGGCCTACCAACTGCCACCCAGCAACGCCGCTGCTCGCCCCTGTCCGGGGACTGTGGCCTCGACTCTCCCACTCCCAGGCGGGGTCCCGCTGCCGCTGCTGGGGGACCCTCCACCAAAGAACTCTTCTGGGGCCTGTTGTGCCCCCCTTCGCCTGGGCGTTGGAACGCCCGAAGACTGTCAGATCCTCAGCAGCTGGGCCCAGCGGCTGCTACGCCGAAGCACCATCGTCCAGGGCGCCGAGGGACGGCAGGATGGATAAGTGACACTATATAACTAAGGACCCGTAGTCGGCCATACTGCGGCCCTATAGTGACAGCCTTTGCCAGAGTAGTCGTGTTCTCTTACATCAGTGTTTGCTTGTATTGAATCCCTGCGAGGACAATCTCTGTTGTTTGTTTGGTTGCTTAGACTAGCCCTACCAGTATTAATCTATAAAAGTTATTATCTAAAGTTCCAACTGTCTCGCGTCTCGTTACTGCATCCCGCGTACCTGTCATGACCACACTATCATTATGTTATTTGGTGCGTTCCGCCAGCCCTAACCTTATATTAGCGCCAGGGTCTGGCTTGTAATGGCGGATGAGCAGCGACTACAGCGGTACATCCAGCAGCTAGAGGGTAGGTTGGCAGCTCTTGAGCACACAACCACAGCCGTGGATGTTACCGCAGTAGCTGCTCAGGCTGCTAGTGTGGCTGTAGCTACTTTGTCTGCTGCCACTCCTGTTCCGAGATTATTCCGCCTCCCACTGCCAGATAAGTTTTCTGGTGATAGCTAGTCATGTAGAGGATTCGTGAGCCAGTGTGAAATACACCTTGAGCTCCTGCCAGCACATTTCCCCTCAGAGCGAGCCAAGGTGGGATTCATAATTTCCCTCTTGTTGAACAGGGCGTTGGAGTGGGCCACGCCATTGTGGGAGCGTGACGATCGTGCAGTGCATAGTGCTTCCCAGTTTCTGTGCACTCTGAAACAGGTCTTTTTGGGACCTAGAGTCACCCACGATAAGGTGCTCCAACTGCTGGTATCTACACATGGTTCGTCCATGGTCAGATATTTTGCTGTTCATTTCCGGACTCCGGCTTCTAAGTTGGAGTGGCCAGATAAAGTCCTCATTCCCGTGTTTTGGAGGGGGCTGGCTGACCATGTAAAGGACGCTCTGGCCACTAGGGAGATTCCTGCCACACTGGAGGAGCTAATAGCGGTTTCTACCCGCATCGACCTTCGCTTTAACGAGCGAAGGTTGGAGCGAGCCCAGCGTAGGCAGAGGTTTCGGCTGGCTCCCACCTTCGCCAAACCTCTGGAATTTCCAGCCCAGACATCCGAGCCACAGGAGGCCATGGAGGTGTCTCGAGTGGGATCTAAGTCCCAGACCGCTCGTACACGCATGGTCTGTCGTATCTGCCGGCAGTCGGGACATCTTGCCGCTAGATGTCCTCAGCGAGCGAGGGAACGTCCGCGCTTAGTAACCTTAGGAGCTGGTTCACTCGACGCAGCGACGCCATCCTCTAAGCTCACCTTTAGGGGGACAATCGGTATTGGTCCATCCACCCAGGTGGTAGAGCTTTGCGTTGATTCCGGGGTGGAGGGCAATTTTATGTCTTCTGCCTTCACCTGACGGCACGCACTTCCACTGATGATGCTCGCCAAACCAGTGACCATACGGGTGATAAATGGGTCGACATTACCCTCACAGATAACACAACAGACCATCCCGTTTACTCTATCCATGTCTCCATCCCATCAGGAGATCATCTCTCTGCTAGTCATGCCCAAGGGAATTGATGAGTTTCTCTTAGGGATGCCATGGCTACGGTATCACTCCCCTCATATAGAGTGGTCTTCAGGGAGAATTTTGGGATGGAGTAAGTCCTGTGAGGGTAGATGTCAGAGGGAGTGCGGGTACCTTCAGGTTGCTTCTACAGAGGTACCCGCAGATCTTTCCACTCTCCCCAAACACTATTGGCCCTATGCGGACGTGTTCTCCAAGAAGGCAGCGGAGACTCTTCTGCCTCACCGTCCCTATGACTGTCCTATTGACCTCTTGCCTGGTGCTGAGCCTCCCCGGGGTTGGGTTTATCCCCTCTCTCTCCCCTGGAGACGGAGGCAATGTCTCAGTACATCCAGGAGAATCTGGCAAGAGGATTTATTAGGAAGTCAGTGTCACCTGCAGAGGCGGGGTTCTTCTTCGTACAGAAGAAGAACGGGGAACTACGTCCATGCATAGACTACAGGGGTCTTAACACCTTTACAGTTAAGCACAAGTACCCTCTGCCCCTGATATCGGAGCTTTTCGATAGGTTGCGGGGAGCGAGGATTTTTAGTAAGCTTGATCTGCGGGGTGCCTACAACCTGATACGCATCCGTGAGGGGGACGAATGGAAGACTGCATTTAACAACAGGGATGGGCACTATGAATAGCTGGTGATGCCCTTCGGGCTTTGTAATGCTCCGGCCATCTTCCAGGGCTTTGTGAACGACATCTTCTGGGATATACTAACCACCACAGTCATAGTCTGTCTGGATGATATTCTCATCTACTCTCCAGATATGGACTTCCACTGGAGAGATGTTTGCAAAGTCTTCGACCTCCTGCGGGCAAACTCCCTCTACGCTAAGTTGGAGATGTGTGTGTTTGAGCAGGAGTCCTTGCCTTTCCTGGGCTATATCATCTCCACCCAGGGATTGGCCATGGATTCTGCCATGCTACAGGCGGTGATGGATTGGCAGGAGCCTCACGGTGCAGTGTTTTTCGGGATTTATCAACTACTACTGCCAATTCATTCCCAACTTCGCAACTTGGTTGCTCCCTTGGTTGCCCTCACCAAGAAGGGAGCAACCAAGAATGAAGACATCTCCTGGAGGGTGCTCGGTACCCTTTCCAGGTGTTCACCGACCATAAAAACTTGGTCTATCTCCAAACCGCCCAGCGGTTAAATTGTCGCCAAGCCCGATGGTCTCTCTTTTTCTCCCGGTTCCACTTCACCGTACATTTTCTTTCCAGTGAGAAGACTGTCTGGGCCAATGCGCTCTCTCGCTCCGTGGTGTCAGCGAAGGAGGAGCCTCGGTTAATTGTACCATCTGAGAGCATGAGGACAGTAGCTCCGGTCGCCCTTGAGTCTGTACCCCCGGGCAAGACTTTTGCCTGTTTGCGTCCGGAGGTCCTCTCTTGGGCTCATGCGTCCAGGGTGGGTGGACACTTTGGACAATTGAGTTTTTGGCGAGGATGTACTTGTGGCCACATGTGGCCCGTGACATCAGAGACTATATTCAGGCGTGCGTCTCCTGTGACAAGAATAAGTCTTCCTGGCAACAACCCGCTGGGTTAATTTACCCCTTACCAGTGTCAGACAGGTCCTGGGAGATGGTTGGCATGGACTTTGTGGTGGGTCTACCCAAATTCAGTGGCAGCACATTTATTTGGGTCGTCACCGACCATTTTTCTAAAATGGTGCACTTGGTGTCTCTCTCTCGGCTACCTTCAGCACGGGGCCTAGCAGTGTTGTTCATTAAACACGTTTTCCGGTTACACGGCATGCCAGACAAGATTGTCAGTGACCGGGGTCCCCAGTTTGTGTCTCGGTTCTGGAGAGAGCTCTTTCGCTTGCTCAGTATTGAGCTGAATCTCTCCTCGACCTATCATCCCGAGACGAACGGGTTGGTAGAGAGGGCCAACCAGGCCCTGGTCACATATCTCTGACATTTTGTCTCGGCCAGGCAGGATGACTGGGCATCCTTGTTATCTATTATCTATCTTTATGGCATGATTTGCTATCCACAAACGTATTGAAAATGCATTAAAAATGTGTGTTTTTGCCACTAAGTTTTTTCTGCGAAGAGATACAGAAATGGTGCAGTAAATTTTGCAACCAAATACTCAACGTGTGCACCTACCATTACAAAGTATTAAAATCAATTTTAGTTGTACAAGTGATGGGTCCTTTTTAATCCAATTAATTGTATCAGGACAGATTGATTTTTTTGTTCTTGAACACCTGGCATCATTAGGTCTCCTTAGTGTTGGCCGCAAAGAAACAAAATGCTTTTGTATAAGGCTTTGATTTTAGTTAAAGTGACTGTCTTATGTTCTTCATCCATGAGTGCATGCTCCCCTGCTGTCACGAGTGTGTCACATCCTCCTGGAAGATTCATGGTCAGAAGATCACTACATATTTAGCCTGTGTGTTTGAATCCCATATTAATGGATTTTGTTTCCTTTGGTGCTGAAGAGGTTAACAACCCTTTCTATGCTGGTCAAAAACTTGCAGCTCCATTTTCATCTCCTTCTGATTTGGTCATTACCTCTCCGTATAAAACCTGGCCAGACCTTCTCTGCTTTGTCAGTGAAAGCTTTGCTACCTAGCTAATTGGAGAAGTTGTGCTGAGTTGTAGATTGTTGTAGCTACTGGAGATTTTCCTCATTGTCCTATTCCCATCCTTTCCTATTTACCTATTACCTTTGGTGAGAGTTTGTATGTTTGTTGCTTTAGGTTGTCCCTGTCTTGTCTTTGTGTCTTGATTACCTTATATTTCTGCCACAGGCCTGATGAAGTGGAGGGGACAGATCATGGTTTCACATAGGCATAGTAAGGTCAGTGACTCGGCCCTCTCTACCTTCAAGAGTCCCCCGGGACAGGAATAGTTAGGGTCCCAGTTCCAGGGACAGTTTGAGGACCCCCTTTCTTACCGAAGTCTGTCACAGTGTGACACCTGCCTACCGTTCCTGCTTGTTGTGCGTTCCTGATGATTGACAGCTCAGAAAAGTGGCATGGCTGATCTGATAGTCCGAAAGATACTCTCTCTGATGCTGAAAGCAAATTCAGCTTTTTCCTCTGCAGCTTCAGAAGAGCACAAAGCAAAAATTTTGCAAGCACGCTCTTCCTGCCTAGGAAACTGCCCACCTGTGTTACAACCTAAGTCTCCATAAAATTTTAAATCCCTCTGTTTTTGAGAATGGAGGGGATTTTTAGTAGTAATCATTAAGCAATTACTGAATTCCTTGTTTTTCCAATCCCTTTGCAATTTTATCCATTTAAAAATGTGAAAACCCCTTTAAAATTTAGAAGTGTTCTCTGAATTCTGCAAAGATACTGTATATTATTAAATTAAAGGGGTTTTCCAAAGCTATACTATTGATGGACTGTATCAGTGTAGGCTTCAGACCTATCACATCTGTCAATCATCTGTGAGCTACAGTACCAGACACAACCCCAACCAGATGATCTGCAGAACTGCAGGGTAGGAACCCAACAGATCAGAAATCAATGGCTGACTTTAGGCAGGTGCTTATCTACAATAGGTGCATGGGTTGCAATCGCACCCTGGCCCTGGAGCCTAAGGGTCCCAAAAAGTCCCTTTGGGCTATAGGAAAAGACCAATACAATTAAAGCCTTGTAATAATGGGGGACCCCGTTGGTTCTTTTGCATTGGGGGACCATGCGCTTCAAGTCACGCCACTGACTTTAGGGATAGGCTATGAACATTAGCGACAGTTTGCATGTTGCAGCTTTCATAGGGTAAATTCCATATATATGAATTGGCTTATTTTTGGCAGACAGTCCAGGGTATTGTTCTCATTAGTGCAGTCTAACAATGTTGACTCTGTCCAAACAATATCGCCTTTTTGTACTGCACAGTAACTACATTAATTCATTCAGGCCCCCGGAAAACCATGGATGATGATGAACTATGGCCAGAAATATGTATACATTTATTTGCTTTTTGAGATTCTGAGAGTAAATAAAAGGATTGGCGCATTGCTGGCGTCCCTAGGAATTTACTGGATTAAGTCAATTTTAAAATGAAAATTTTATTGATGCGTGTCCAATCGCTTCATGAATTGTCCATCATGTTCTACAGTTTTGTCAGATGTTACTCATTACTCTTTACTCCTGAGGCTATACAGTCATCAAAATGT
The DNA here is from genome assembly GCF_039654945.1 of Dendrobates tinctorius. Taxonomy (NCBI): domain Eukaryota; kingdom Metazoa; phylum Chordata; class Amphibia; order Anura; family Dendrobatidae; genus Dendrobates; species Dendrobates tinctorius. The sequence continues at coordinate 28,946,042 of NW_027361784.1, forward strand.
CCGAACGACGTAACAGTACAGGCTGATATGGGAGAATCCGACATCAAACTTGATAAATGAATCCAGTGATTACAGCTCTGCAGTAGAGTTGAGCGACTTTGGCCAGATCGGGTTTCATGAAACAAAATTTGTTTCAGACGAAACTGGTCCGACTAGGGCAAAAAAAGTCGGAGTTTCGTCCGAATCCCGACCCCAATGCAAGTCAACGGGAAATAAAAGTCGGCATTGAGCGGATGACATTGTACTTGTTTTTTATTATGTAAAGCGGCACTCAATAAATGGTGCTATAATAATAAATGATAATAATAGTAAAGTTCTAATCATTGCAGGAGTAGGAGAAATCAGACGCTGCATTAAACCCTTGACAGTGGGTGTCCTTGACGTGAGATGAGACCTAGACAGTGGATAGCATGATCCTGAGGAGAGAGAGAGAAAAAGTGAAAGAAGGACAGAGTCACACACTGGAGATGGGTCCTAGGACAGGACGCCTAGCAGTACAGCCCGAATTCCGCAAGATAGAAAGGTAATGGGCCAGAACGGAGCATGGAACGTGAGATGAAGAGCGTGCCTCTGGTGGGAATACCAAGGCGCCAGCAAGCAGAGAAGCTAAGTAAGGGCCATATTGGCAAATTACTTCCCCTAAGTGGAAAGGGAGGTGGTACAGGACTCTCACTTACTGACCTTTATTCTATTGCATGGAGAGTCTTCCTAGCAGAAAACGCCAGAAGAATGCACGTTACTCTTTTTAACTACTTGCCGTTTTTGAAAGAACATAGGAACAGAATGTCGTATTAATAGGACCATTGCTTGGATAGTTTTTTTTAGAGCTTTTTTAGTCATTTTTTTAGAAGCCCCGCTCAGAATACAACGCAAGAAAAGGCAGTGTGAACATATCCTTAGTTTTATCAGAAACCACTTCATGAAGTTCGTGAAGCAGTTTTGTTTCCTGAGTGTTTTTTTTTTTTTCTTGCAGCCTTTTAATTGTACAGTATCTTGTTCTGAGCATTTTCCATCAGGAGCCGTGGCATAGAAGTGACTTGCACTTTCTTTTACTCCAAAATCTGAAGCAGAAAAAAAAACGGTCTAAATACTGAAAATAAGACCTGCAATGTGATTTTAAAATGGAAATAGGAAGAATCTTTCAAGATTTTCTTTTGTAAGCTATCTTTTCAGGAAGTAACCCCAAAAACTGTGCATATATCTTAATTTATCATAGTATAGAGCGTTTCTGGACTAACTGGGCTCCTGGATGCATGCATAAGTGCTTAATGTGTGAAATATTATCTGTTATTTATCTTTTTTTAAGGTTTTTCTTTTACTTTGAGTTAAAAAATAAATTCAGCAATTTGGTTTAGCCCTTTCACGACCTTTGACATATTGGTACTTCAAAGGTCGAGTCCCTGCCTTTCTTGCACTTGATGGCTGATTCATTCAGCCATCAAGTGCCTTTAACAGTTAACTCTTAACCAGTTAAATCCCGCTGTCAATAGCTGACAGCATGATTTAACACACGCCGGCTGGAAGCGTGTAAAAAATCCTGCCCATTGGTGCCCTTGTGACAAGATCTAGATCGCTGATGTGTTGCCAGTTATTGTGAATCTTGTGTTTGGCGTTCATAGGTATGACGACTCCTGGAGTGGACCCTCTGAGTCGTGGCACCAACCCTCCCAGGGCGAGCTGACCTAGTGAAGACCACCCCCTATACAGGGAGTGTCAGGGGCAAGCCCCAGGGGGTGAGGTCCCACAACTGCTGGCACCAGGCGGCCGGCTCACAGGAGACACGAGTGGGTGAGTGTGTCTGCAGGAACGTGTAAAGTGTGGAAACGGGAACACGTGGTATACAGAGACTTCGTACGTCCGGGTGTGAGTGAAGCAGGATGCGTGCAAGGAGAACGTCAGAGCACTGAGTCAGGCAGCAGGTGTGCCAAGAGGTGTAACAGAGTGCAGGAGCAGGGTGTGTGCCAGAGGGCACAACTGAGCATAAGACAGAGTGCAGGATTGGAACGTGTACCAGGTGGCACAAGTGAGTAAGAGACAGAGTACAGGATCAGGGCATGTGCCAGGAGGCAAAACTGAGTATGAGTCAAGGCACAGGGTCTGAGTGTGTGCCAGGAGGCACAACTGAGTATAAGACAAAGCACGGAATCAGAGTGTGTGCCAGGAGGAACAACTAAGTACAAGACAGAGTACAAGATCAGAGTGTGTGCCAGGAGGCACAACTGAGTATGAGACAGAGTACAGGGTCAGAGCGTGTGCCAGAAGGCACAACTGAAAACAAGGCAGGGGACCAGAATACAGCGCACAGCCAGGCAGGGACACGGCAGACCAAGCCAGGAAGCACAACAATAATCAGGCACCTCCCCTAGGAAGAGGTAGCCTGATATAGCACATGATCACGAGAGCTTCCGGATCAAGTCCTCCAGTACCATAGAGAGGACTGACCTGGAGACCGAACTGAGAAAAGCGCGCAAGCGCAGACATAACATGGAGGGGACAGTGACCTAGGTACGAGAGATGCGCGTGCGCACCCGGCGGGACCCCTGGAGTGACCGCGGCTCCGGAAGAGATGACATCGGGACCGAGGTCCCGCCCCCAGCTGAGCGCGACGTGACAATAAGAGATTGTTGTGAACTCTCTTGATCTGACTTTTGAGTCGGGGATCCCTCTGGTGGTTAATGCGGGTAGTGGAGCTGGTCGTATTGACAGAAGTCTATCACCTGAAGATGATGATTGGAAGTCAGGGGTTACAGACTGGCAGGATTTAAGTGAGCAAGCTTCTCTTCTCCTTGGTCTTGCATCATTCCGATAAGTTATTTGTTTGCAGGAATCTTTTGCATTTGATATAGTTTTTGCCTTTCTCTGCTTTCTGCTTTGCTGTGTGAGTTCAGTATTATTCCCTGCTGGGATTTGTGCTGGACCCCGCTAATATGTCACAGGCTAGCTTATGTCATTCTGTTCAGTATTGCTAATCCCCTGTTATATTAGTATCTTTTGCTTTGCTTCCAGTTCACACCAGAATGCCGATCTAGAGGGGGAGAGGTCGGGTGGCCTCAGTGTTTTTGTATAGCAGACGTGTTGGATTTTTTAGGGTTTTTGCGTGATTGCAGACAGTATCTTTTCTGTCCTGTCCTATCTAGACAGTTTGGGCCCCATGATTTGCTCACTCTATTTTCTGCCTGCATTTGTGCCTCATCTTGTCTCACCGACAATATATGTTTGGGGGCTATCTATTCCTTTGGGGTTCTACTCTGGGGCAGTTTAGCTTTCCTCTTTCTTGCTTTAGGTTTAGTTAACTCTTTGGCTGTGCTAAGGTGTCTAGAGCATCGTAGGCACGTCCCACGGCTAATGCCAGCTGTGTTGTTAGGTTTATGGGTCTGCAATCCGCTAAGTTACCAACCTTTCTGGTTTCCTGGTTGCTTAGCTAATTCCCCGGTAATCTTCCTCGGTGACCGAATCATAACAGGAGATTGTATGTGTAGCACAAGAGATCGGATGATCGCAGCTTCATGTCTCGTAAGGGGACTATTGAAACTAGTAAAAATTGTAAAAAAAAAAGTTTTTAAAAATATAAAAAAATAAAAAAAAACAAAAGCGTTCAAATAATCCCAATTTGCCACAATGAAAATCAATCAATTGAAAAAAAAACACAAAGCACATATATAGTATAGCAGCGTTCAGAAACTCCCACTCTATCAAGATTTAAGGTAAATTGATCTGATAGCTAAACGGAGTAACGAGAAGAAAAATCAAAACACCAGAATTAATTTTTTTAGAAGCCACAGCATTGCAATAAAACGCAACAAGAAGCGATCAAAACATCATATCTCCCCCAAAACGATATCAAGAAAAAATTGAACCTTAAGCTGCAAAAAGTAAGGCATGTTCTAGCCCCAGATCCTGAAAAATGAAGTTTTTAATTTTTTTTTCATCACTTAAATAAAAAAGAACCTATATATGTTTAGTATCTGAAAACTCATAATGACCCTCGGTCAGTTTTACCATATAATAAGCAAGGTAAGTAAAACAACCCCCAAAAAACAATTGTGGAATTGCACTATTTTTCACCGCACTTAGAATTTTTCCCTGCTTTCCAGTGCGTCTCATTATAAAATGAATGGTGTCATTCAACAGTACAATTCGTCCCTCAAAAAACAAGCCTTGTCATGTTGATATTGATGGAAAAAAATGATGGCTCTGGGAAGAAGGGGAGCGAAAAAACAAAGTACAAAAATTGGATCCTCAGATTTCTCACACTCTCATAATTGTTGTTGTTTCCATTTTTTTCATCATTTGCAGATCAGCAACGTCTCCATCCTATGATTTCCATCATTCCATCACTTTTCCTTCACAGTGTTTCAACTTCAGGGTTGATGTGTGTTCTACCTTCTTCTACGTGTGATGCTGTGTGGATTCCAGCATACGGCTAAACCCTTCATCCACTCCAAGTAAAAAGACTGTATGGGTTCTTAAGTCTATATTTATTTAGGTGATGTGAACAACAATGGTAGATGATAATGGATGATATAGTAGATGATATTGGTGAACACAATTGTGGATGAGATCGGAGATATAGAAGTGGATGATATCAGAGATATAGAAGTGGATGATTTCGGGTAAAAACGGAATCCGCTTGATAGGAGCAGTGATTTTGCAGGGAGCTGGACGCTTGTGAGAAGCTCAGAGATCTGAGGGAAAATGGCTACATGCTTCAGCTCTGGAAGATGAAGGGGCGGTTCTGAACAGAATAGCAATAAAAGGGACATGATTTTACATCCATGAATAGGAAAGAGAAGGGCAACTATGACATCTAATGGCCATAGCTGGAACAGCACTTAAGAAATGTCTTGCTGCACATGAACGGGCAGAACAAGGAGAGTATAATAATTAATAGACTGGCTCGTCATAGATGAATGATGAGATGCTGCATTTGTCTAAACATAATGAATAAAGTGCATTGTGCCAGCAGCTACTCGTGTAAGGCTGTGGGAGCCACTTACTGCACAGCGGCCCACCGGGGATTCACCTTCCTCCCTGTGGGCCAGTCCAAGTCTGAGCACAATACTGGGGAAGCAAAAATTATATTGGGGGCAGCAAACCAGCTCTACTCAAGGTACAAACACTGGTAAGTTTGCAATTTTGCATTGGTACTGACTTGATTATGGTTATTGACCCTCAATGTAAATTACTAGATTTAGTTGATTTCAGTATAATATGGAAAAATGGCACTGTATATGATATAGCAATTTAGCAGTTGCCATTTTCCATGGGGTCTAGTCCGTAAAATGACATTTGTTGTTGACGATTTTATTTGCACAGAGCTTCGCGGGTGTAACCGAGTCTGTGCGAACTGTGCAGATACATTTGTAACCCCTTTAGAAATGAGCACATTGTACTGAGCGCTAAAACATAGATATACACTGTACATGTATTAATTGGAGCAAATTATGAACATTTTCCAAATGGTCGTTCTGTGCTATGGATGCAAATGTGTTGTAGAGAAGCAGAAGTACACTTTTCCTGGGATTAAGAGTCGTTTTGTCAAAAGTTAGAAATGATAGAGTATATTGGATGACAGCAGCATAACACAGTATTAAGTCTAAAATGAGACAGGACATTGAGGCAGTAGCAGTGGTGTCTGAGGCAACAGGCTAACTTGGTTTAGGGCAGTGATACTGATAAAGTAGGCAGAATTGCTTTTCAATAGAAATTAATTCATTGCACGATTTACAGTGAGATAATGAGTGGTAACTTTTTGTTTAAACTGACCTATAACCTGGTACTGTATTTATGTGCTGAACTTGGTTCTGATACTTTACTTATTTTAGTTTTTAGCTTAGTTTTTGTGCTGTATTTATTTACTGAGCTTAATTTTGGTACAGTATGTATACTGAGCTTGAGTAATGTACTGTAAATATTACTGATCTAAGTGCCTGTACTATAATTATATATTGAGTTTAGTTCTGCTACAATATGTATTGAGCTTAGTTTTGGTACTGTATATGTATACTGAGATTGGATCTAAATCGTTATTAATATACTGAGCCAGCATTGATATGGTGATGGATTTACGTATTGAGTTTGGCTTTTATGTCATATGTATGAATTGAGCCTCGTTCTTGTACTTTATATGTGCACTGAGCTTGGTTTTTATATTGTATATATGTACTGATTTTGATTCTAGTACTGTATTTATGTATTGAGCCTTGTTATTGTACTTTATTTAAGGCGTGAGTAAACTTGCTTGTCTTACAGTTTTTATGTATTGCGCTTAGCTCTAGTACTATGTTTGGTTCTGGTACTATAGTTATGTGCTGAGCTTGGTTCTAGTATTATAGGTACAGTGTGGAAAAAAATATTTAGTCAGTCACCAATTGTGCAAATTCTCCCACTTAAAACATGAGAGAGGCCTGTATTTGACATCATCGGTAGACCACAAGTATGAGAGTCAAAATGAGAAAACAAATCCAGGAAATCACCTTGTCTGATTTGGCAAGATTTATTTTGCAAATTATGGTGGAAAATAAGTATTTGGTCACCTAAAAACATGCAAGATTTCTGTCTCTCGCAGACCTGTAACTTCTTCTTTAAGAGGCTCCTCTGTCCTCCACTCACTACCTGTAGTAATGGCACCTGTTTGAACTTGTTATCAGTATAAAAGACACCTGTGCACACCCTCAAACAGTCTGACTCCTATCTCCACTATAGTGAAGACCAAAGACCTGTCGAAGGACACCAGAAATAAAATTGTAGGCCTGCACCAGGCTGGGAAGACTGAATCTGCAATAGGCAAGCTGCTTGGTGTGATGAAATCAACTGTTGGAGCAATAATAAGAAAATGGAAGACATTTAAGACCATTGATAATCTCACTCGATCTGGAGCTCCAGGCAAAATCTAACCCCCGTGGAGTCAAAATGATCACAAGAACGGTGAGCCAAAATCCCAGAACCACACGAGGGGACCTAGTGAATGACCTGCATAGAGCTGGGACCACCGTAACAAAGGCTACCATTAGTAACACACTACGCCGCCAGGGACTCAGATCCTGCAGTGCCAGACGTGTCCCCCTCCTTAAGCCAGTACATGTCCGGGCTCGTCTGAAGTTTGCTAGAGAGCATTTGAATTATCCAGAAGAGTATTGGGAGAATATCATATGGTCTGATGAAACCAAAGTAGAACTGTTTGATAGAAATAAAACTCGTCTTGTTTGGAGGAGACAGAATGCTGAGTTGCATCCAAAGAATACCATACCTACTGTGAAGCATTGGGGTGGCAACATCATGCTTGGGGCTGCTTCTCTGCAAAGGGACCAGGATGACTGATCCGTGTACATGAAAGAATGAATGGGGCCTTGTATCGTGAGATTTTGAGTGCAAACCTCCACCTGCCACTGTTTGTTTCTACTTTACTGATCCCTTGAGTATTCCGCTCTATTTTTTTAAAATCTGACATATGATTCCAAAGATGGGCTTTTTTTTATTTAGTGCTAATTTTTATGGTCTTTACCAAGGGGGAGTGCCTCATAAGGTAATAATCCAGAGCAGTCTAAAGACACGTCCCCAGTGTATCTTATGAGTAATGCCCCCTTAGTAAAAATTAATAAAAATAGTATTAAATAAAAAGACACAAACCTCTGACAGAAGACAGATTAAAAAAAAAACTAACAGTGGAATACTCAGTGGATCAGCGGGAATAAAATTTGAGCATTTTTGATGAGGTGAAAGTGACCTCTATAATCCATGGAGTCCTATAAATTAAACTTGGTTCTGAATCTGTATTTACAGTCAGTAAAAGTGTTGGCACCCTTAAAATTTTTCTAGAAAATGAAGTATTTCTCAAGCATAATTATTGCAATTAAACATGTTTTGTTATACACATGTATATTGCCTTTTTGTGTTAATTGGAACAACACAAAAAAAGAGGAAAAAAAGACAAACTGATCATAAATACACACAAAATCCCCAAAATGGGTAGGACAAAATTGTTGGCACCTTCAACTTAATATTTGGTTGCACGCCCTTTGGAATAAATAACTGCAATCAATCAATTCCTATAACCATCATCAAGCTTCTTACACCTCTCAACTGGAAATTGTGACCACTCTTCTTTTGCAGACTGCTCCTGGTTTCTCATATTTGATGGCACCTTCTCCGAACAGCAATTTTTAAATCTCTCTACAGGTAATCAATGGGATATAGAGTCAGACTCATTGCTGGCTCTTCAGAACTCTCCAGAGCTTAGTTTCAATCTAGTTCTGGGTGCTTCTTGAAGTATGTTTGGGATCATTGTCCTGCTGGAAAACCCAAGACCTAGGATGCAAATCTAGCTTTCTGACACTGGGCACTATATTGCAACCCAAAATCCTTTGGTAATCTTCAGATTTCATGATGCATTGCACACAGTCAAGGCATCCAGTGCCAAAAGCAGCAACCCCTAAACAACTTTGAACCTCCACCATATTTGACAGAAGGTACTGTGTTCTTTTCTTTGTTGGCCTCATTCCATTTTCGGTAAACAGTAGAATGATGTGCTTTACCGAAAAGCGCTATTTTGGTTTCATCTGTCCACAAGACACATTCCCAGAAGAATTCTGCCTTACTCACGTACAGTTTTGCAAACTGCAGTTTAGCTTTGTTATGTCTGTGTCAGCAGTGGGGTTCTCCTGGGTCTCCTTCCATAGCATTTAATTTCATTCAAACTTTGACAGATAGTTTGCACTGACACTGATGCACCCTGAGACTGCAGGACAGCTTGAATTTCTTTGGAGATTTATTGATTATCCACCATCTGGACTATCATGTGTTGCAACCATTCATCAATTTTTCACTGCCGTCCACATCCAGGGAAATTAGCTACAGTGAGAATGGTTTGTAAACTTCTTGATTATGTTAAGCACCGTGGACAAAGGAAAATCAAGATCTCTGGAAATGTAATCTTGAGATTGTTGATATTCTTCAAGAATTTTGGTTCTCAAGTCCTCATACAGTTCTCTTCTCTTTCTGCTCTCCAAGCTTAGTGTGACACACACAATGCAAAGACTGAGTCATCCTTCCCCCTTTTCATCTGGTTTCAGGTGTGATTTTTATATTGCCCACTCTTGTTACTTGCCACAGGTGAGTTTGAACGAGCATCGCATGTTTGAAACAAAGTTAATTACCCACAATTTTAGAAAGGTGTAAACAATTTTATCCTGCTCATTTTGAGAGTTTTGTGTGCAATTAAGTCCAATTTGCTTATTTTTCTCAGTTTTTTTGTGTTGTTCCAATACACACAAAGGAAATAAAAGTGTGTAACAAAACATGTGTAATCATAATAATTTTCTGGGAGAAATTCTAAATATTCTAGAATAATTTCAAGGGTGCCAACACTTTTGGCAATAACTGTAAATATGAATGGATTTTAGTACTGCCACAATATTTACATAATTAAATGAGTTTTTCCATTTCAGCCGTTCGTGTCAATATCTCTCCCTATGCAGCAGTCACAGGTGGTCAGGACAATAGAAACATCCAAATGGATGCACAACACGGTTTCTGTAATTCCCATTGAAGTGAATGAGAGTTACAGATACCACATCCCACAGCTAAGCATGTTTTCACAACTCTACTTCTGTAAGAATTTCAAAAACAATGTGGCCTGTCCCGGAAGCTCTGCACAATGTACATTATAGGATAGTTATATCCAAAGACTCACAAGTGACTTCTTTTTGGATTTCAGTTGTTACCTTTCCCTGTCTTTTTTTTTGGTCTAATTTAATTGGAACTCCTTAATCAAACTATATATCAGATAAAAACAATCAATTAAAGGGATTTTTCGGGATTGAGCTTTATTTCTGCAGTTACTCTACGTGACTAAAAATTATAAAATCCTTACAGTGTATGTATTGCGCACAGACACACACACACTGTCAGGATTCCTCTCAATCACCGAATTGAACAGGCGGTTGTGCAATTCGATTTTCACTAGCTTGTCTCAACCGAAGACGTGCTATGTGAATGGTAGCATTTTTGTTCCAACTTCGTTTTTCTATTTACCATTTAACTCCTTAAGAACACAGCCATTTTTCGTTTTTGCTCTTTCATTTTTTTTCTCCCCTTCTTTCAACCTCCATAACTTTTTATTTTTCCATCGGCGTAGCTGTATGGGGGCTTGATTCCTTTTTTTTTCAGCTTTGAATGACACCATTCATTTTACCATACAATGTACTGAAAAATGGAGAAAGAAACAAAGTGTGGTAAAATGACGGAAACCTTCCTCAATTTTTTTTGAGATTTTTCATTTTATGGCTTTTCAGTAAAAATGACCTGATTCTACTGGGTTGGTACTATTATGGTGATATCAAAATTATATAATTCAGAACTTTGTAAAAATATATATTTTTTACTGGCTTGTGTCATCTTTTTCTGAGATTTGTAACTTTTTAAATTTTTCCATCGATGGCCCTGGGAGAAGGCTTGGGATGCCAATTTTTTTTTTATTAAATGGTAGTGATTCCAATTTTTTTTAATATTTTTTTTTGTGTTATTTTTGACTCCTTTTTACTCCTAAGGGACTTGATCCTGTGATAGTCTAAGTGTTTTTGTACTATATACTACAAAAAACATCTGTGAAGCTCAGCTTGTAGCTGGGCTTCATAATTGCGCCAGGATGGTGATGATGACATGTTCTTCAAAAGCCCCCCCAGCTGCAGTGGACTTCTTAATGCTGTTAGAAGCAGGTACCAGTTGTTACAATAAATCTGGTGACTTCTTATATTCTTATCTCTTGTGAATGTTTTCAGAGACAGAGGTTTCCTGAATCGATCCCCTAGCAGAAAAAGAAGACAATTTTGTATCTACAGAAAGATCAGCAAGATTTGACACTGAGCAATAATGAGGTGAAGCTTACAGAAACTGCCCAAAAATATGAGGGTATTTATTTAACTGTAACTCATGTTTTCCATACTGCCATCAAAAAATGATACACTGCATAGCAATTCGTATAAATGACCAGTAGGGGGCACTGAAGCCCTATCACACTATAGAATGTGGATTTTCGGCTTCAATCCTTATACTTTTCCCTTTGTCTGAGTAATATTCAGATTTTAAGTCTCGTTTCTGTAACATTAAATGATTTGTATATAAAAAAAATAAATAACAATAGTGGCTTTAGTTTTCATTTGCAAATGATTTGCACATAGTCACAAGAATTCAATTAAAGCAGATGCTAAGATGTCCCATTAAATATGCAAAAGGTAATATCCCGCTAAGACAATTAAATTTTACTACTCAAAAATAAGCTGATGCTCCATGAAGTGTCATAGATGGGTAACATCTGCGGATGTTTAATCAAGTGCCAGAGAGGGGATAGTCACAGATTGGCTGTCAGCGACAATGGGTTAAATGAGGTGAATTTACGGCTTGTAAATAAGGCTGCAAGTTCTTACAGAGAGAGAAAAATACAAGTTCGTGCCACTTAAGCAATTCTACCTGCCACTAACTTATATATGCTGCCAATTTGTATGGCAAATGGAGATAGTGACCGGAACAAATAAGTGGATACAGGGTGTGGACAATGGTGGTCTGGGGTAGAACATTCCAGAAAACTGGTGCAGCTTGAGAAAAGTCTTGGACAAAGCAATGAGAGTTCAGACAATAATGAATGTTTGCCTTACAGCCTTACATATAATAATAACAATAATCTTTATTTATATAGCGCCAACATATTCCGCAGCGCTTTACAGTTTAACAGTTTCAAAACACAAGTCATAAGTAACAACATTAACAATACAATAATTAAAGCAAAATAAGACGACCCTGCTCATGAGAGCTTACAATCTACAATGAGGTGAGGGAGATACAGAGTACAGGTGTGTATTTACAATTGTGTATTTACAGTGAAGGTCCAGCCATCTTGAGGGGGTGAGGGATGGATGGAGATAGTGAATGGGCTACACATGCACACTTACATATAAAATGACTTTGATTAGGGAACGTGATAGGCCGCTCTGAACAGATGCGCTTTGAGGGAGCGCCTAAAACTGTGCAAATTGTGGATAGTCCCAATTTCTTGGGATAGAGCATTCCAGAGGATTGGCGCAGCGCGGGAGAAGTCTTGGAGTCGGGAGTGGGAGGTGCGGATTAGTGGAGAGGTTAGTCGAAAGTCGGTTGCAGAGCGCAGCGGTCGGTTAGGCCGATAGACAGAAATGAAGGATGATATATAGGGGGTGCTGAACTGTGCAGTGCTTTGTGGGTGAGAACAAGTACTTTAAATTGGATCCTATAATGAATGGGCAGCCAATGTAAGGACTGGCGAAGAGCGGACGTGTCCGAGTACCGATTAGTCAGATAGATGACCTTGGTTGCTGCATTAAGTATAGACTGGAGAGGGGAAAGTCGAGTGACGGGAAGGCCAATTAATAGAGCGTTGCAGTAGTCCAGGCGGGAGTGGATCAATGCGACAGTGAGGGTTTTTGTTGTTTCCATGGTGAGAAAAGGGTGGATTTTGGAGATGTTCTTTAGGTGTAAGCGGCAAGAGATTGTATATGGGATGTGAAGGAGAGATCGGTGTCAAACAAAACACCCAGACAGCGCGCCTGCTGCCGGTGTGTTATTATGGTGCCACCCACGGAGAGGGAAATGTCAGATTTAGGGAGGTTAGTAGACGGTGGGAGCAGAAGAAGTTCAGTTTTGGAAAGGGTGAGTTTCAGATAGAGAGCGGACATGATGTTGGAGACTGCGGACAGACAGTCACTGGTGTTCTGTAGTACAGCGGGGGTGAGGTCGGGGGATGACGTGTATAGTTGTGTCATCAGCATAAAGATGGTTCTGAAAGCCAAATCTGCTAATGGTCTGTCCAATTGGGGTCATGTAGAGAGAGAAGAGAAGGGGACCATATATATATATATGTATAAACCAGTACTAAATAGACAGGAGTGTAACTAATGTGGGGGAGGGCATTTGTTGCAGATGCAGACAGCAAGGAGGCTGACTAGCATCTTGCCTCATGCAGCGGTCTGAGGTGTCTCCTCATGTCCTGTCCCCCAAAGGCAGCTGAATATAATGGTGGAGCATGGAGCCGACAGGTCCTTACTCCACCGGCCAGACTGTGAAAAGACTTAAGGTCACATGACTGGCAGCGGAGAAGTAGAAAGAGGACACAGGTGAGTATTGGTATGAATGTATGTGTAGGTGAGCTGTGTGCATGCATATCAGAGCTGAGTATGTGTATAGCAGACTGAATGAGTGTGCAAAGCTGAGTAAGTATCTGTATAGTAGAGCTGAGTGTGTGTGGCAGAGCTATGTGCATGTATAGCAAAGCTAAGTGAGTGTATAGCAGAGCTGAGTCTCTGTGTGTGTGTGACAGAGCTGAGTGTGTGGGTGACAAAGCTGAGTGAGTGTGACAGAGCTGAGTGTATAGCAGGGCTGAGTTTGTGTGACAGAGCCCAGTGAGTATATAGCAGAGCTGAGTGTGTGCAACAGAGCCGAGTGTATAGCAGATCTGAGGGAGTGAACAGCAGAGCTGATTGTGTGCGACAGAGCCAAGTGTATAGCAGATCTGAGGGAGTGTATAGCAGGGCTGAGTGTGTGCAACAGACCCGAGTGTATTGTAGAGCTGAGGGAGTGTATAGCAGAGCTTAGTGTGTGCGACAGAGCCGAGTGTATAGCAGATCTGAGGGAGTGTATAGCAGAGCAGAGTGTGTGCGACAGAGCCGAGTGTATAGCAGAACTGAGTGTGTGTGAAAGAGCGGAGTGTGAGTGTAGCAGAGCAGAGTGAGTGTGTATAGCAGAGCTGAGTATGAGTGTTTATATAGCAGAGCTGACTTAGTGTGTGGTAGAGACATATTTTGAGCAGGGAGCAAAGTAAGGAGCAGTTATAATTCAGGGGATCCGCATAGGGCATATAGATTTTATTCAGTGACATTATAGTAACAGGGTTATTTTTAAAAAAGCAATGCTCCTCCTCCTTCTGTTCCTCCTCCTCCCATCCAAATTTTTATCCTCTTAAGATATTGCAGTCGTCATTTTATGTGTACTTACAATTTCTCGTTTAGCCTTAATACCCAACTAATTTTTCTGTTTTCCATTAGGTCTATGACATCACGTGATTAATACCTGAGGAGCTGAATCCTGGCGGGGGGAGGAGCAGAAGGGTCAGGAGGTGAAGAGGTGAATGATAAATACAGGGACAAGAGACTTCCCGTTTCTACATGAAGCAGAAAAAAGAAAAGAATTAGCTGAGTAGAAAGGAAAAATGAACAATTGTAAGTACTCAATGGTTACAACATGCATACAAGTGCTTACAAGTGCATATACTAGGATGATTGCAATATATTAAGAGAAAACAAACTTTGATGGGAGTGCTTCTTTAATGGCACCAAGTTAGGATGTGCAGCAAATCACCAGAGAAGACGGAAGTCTGCAGAGACGAAATGTGCATGTCCAAAGTCATCATGGCAGATAAGATGGAGAAGAAAGAAAATGACTCCAATCAGAGAAGAAAGTATCTGAATGTAAATGTTTATTCCTGATACCATCTGCATCTACCGTAACCAGTATTTTGGTACCTGCATGGTCCTCTGTCTGATGAGAGCTAGTAAAAACAGCTCCAAGTATCTTCCTACTACCATTGTTGGGGACACACTGTCAGTTGTACGTTAATTCAATACAAATGTATATGGGGCTGACTAGTGATTGCAATTAATCACTGTATTAAGTTTGGAGCTTTATTCATGAATTGATGTATGTTCTGGCTCTGCAGTCATGCATTGATGGTGGTTGTGGTGCTCAATTCATGTACTGATGTTGGTTATGATGCTGTATTCATGTGCTGATGTTGGTTTGGGTGCTGTATTCATATGCTGAGGGTGGTTCTGTGCTGTTTTCATGTACTTATGTTGGTTCAGGTGCTGTATTCGTGAACTGATAATGGTTTTGCTGTTGTATTTGAGTACTAATGGTGGTTCTGAAGATGTATTCATGTACTGATGATGGTTCTGATGCTATTTTAATGTAGTTATGGTGGTTGTGGTGTAGCATTCATGTACTGATGATGGTTCTGGTGATATTTTATTAGGGCACAACAGTTGTGACACTACAACTTTTCACATTTTCTAAGTCTCTAGCGGATGAGATGTGCTGTAGTTGGAGCTTCATAAACTCTGGAAAACCATAGGTAATGCTACACAATAGTATAACATACAGTGTTGGCCTAAAGTATTGACACCCCTGCAATTCTGTCAGATAATACTCAGTTTCTTCCTGAAAATGATTGCAAACACAAATTCTTCGGTATTATTATCTTCATTTAATTTGTCTTAAATGAAAAAACACAAAAAGAATTGTACTAAAGCCAAATTGGATATAATTCCACACCAAACATAAAAAAGAGGGTGGACAAAAGTATTGGCACTGTTCGAAAAATCATGTGATGCTTCTCTAATTTGTGTAATTAACAGCACCTGTAACTTACCTGTGGCACCTAACAGGTGTTGGCAATAACTAAATCACACTTGCAGCCAGTTGACATGGATTAAAGTTGACTCAACCTCTGTCCTGTGTCCTTGTGTGTACCACATTGAGCATGGAGAAAAGAAAGAAGACCAAAGAACTGTCTGAGGACTTGAGAAACCAAATTGTGAGGAAGCATGAGCAATCTCAAGGCTACAAGTCCATCTCCAAAGACCAGAATGTTCCTGTGTCTATCGTGCGCAGTGTCATCAAGAAGTTTAAAGCCCATGGCACTGTGGCTAACCTCCCTAGATGTGGACGGAAAAGAAAAATTGACAAGAGATTTCAACGCAAGATTGTGCAGATTTTGGATAAAGAACCTCGACTAACATCCAAACAAGTTCAAGCTGCCCTGCAGTCCGAGGGTACAACAGTGTCAACCCGTACTATCCATCGGCGTCTGAATGAAAATGGACTGTATGGTAGGAGACCCAGGAAGACACCACTTCTTACCCCGAGACATAAAAAAGCCAGGATGGAGTTTGCCAAAACTTACCTGAAAAAGCCTAAAACATTTTGGAAGAATGTCCTCTGGTCAGATGAGACAAAAGTAGAGCTTTTTGGGCAAAGGCATCAACACAGAGTTTACAGGAGAAAAAAAGAGGCATTCAAAGAAAAGAACACGGTCCCTACAGTCAAACATGGCGGAGGTTCCCTGATGTTTTGGGGTTGCTTTGCTGCCTCTGGCACTGGACTGCTTGACCGTGTGCATGGCATTATGAAGTCTGAAGACTACCAACAAATTTTGCAGCATAATGTAGGGTCCAGTGTGAGAAAGCTGGGTCTCCCTCAGAGGTCATGGGTCTTCCAGCAGGACAATGACCTAAAACACACTTCAAAAAGCACTAGAAAATGGTTTGAGAGAAAGCACTGGAGACTTCTAAGGTGGCCAGCAATGAGTCCAGACCTGAATCCCATAGAACAGCTGAGGAGAGATCTACAAATGGCAGTTTGGAGAAGGCACCCTTCAAATATCAGGGACCTGGAGCACTTTGCCAAAGAAGAATGGTCTAAAATTCCAGCAGAGCATTGTAAGAAACTCATTGATGGTTACCGGAAGCGGTTGGTCGCAGTTATTTTGGCTAAAGGTTGTGCAAGCGAGTATTAGGCTGAGGGTGCCAATACTTTTGTCTGGTCCATTTTTGGAGTTTTGTGTGAAATGATCAATGTTTTGCTTTTTGCTTCATTCTCTTTTCTGTTTTTTCATTTAAGACAAATTAAATGAAGATAATAATACCAAAGAATTTGTGTTTGCAATCATTTTCAGGAAGAAACTGAGTATTATCTGACAGAATTGCAGGGGTGTCAATACTTTTGGCCAACACTGTAATAGTGGATGTAGTATAGGATCATAAACAGTCTTCCTGGAGTATATATCTTTTATGATAACACTTCATCTAGCATCTTGTATACTTTGCCCCTTTTACCCCTTTATAATAACAATTCTCCCTGTAAGTTTGAGAGATTGCATCAAATAGGTTTTTATCTCTATCCTGTTTATTTCATTTTCTTGCCTTGAAGCTTTTATTTTTTTCAAGCACAGAAATATCAATCTGGCTATAAATAACGGAGTGGCAAGGTCTCAAGGAACACAGATGCGAGACTGGAGCTCTTAAGTCGTGCTATCCGTCTCCGGTGTAGTTCTACTGAATAAACAACATATAAGCTGTCTGTTTCTATATAGATGTGTGTTTCTGTGTATATATCAGTTTTTCTGTGTTATATATATGTGTTTATTAGTGTGTATATGTGTGATAATATACTGGTGAAATAAGATGTTTTTGCTGTATGTACAGTCCCTTGTCTCCAATCTTGGTTTCAGCTATACCCACCCTTCCGCAGGTCCAACGCTGCCTCTCCACTTCTTTACTGACAGACTCCAGTACATCAGTGCTGCAGCCAATCACTGGGTGCAGCGGTAATGTTGAGGTAGTCCAAAAAGGCTGACCCTAGCGGTTAGGTGCAGCGATTATGTAAGCTGTAGTCATGATTTCAACACTGCAGCTTGTCAACAAAGACCAGAGCTTTAATGGAGAGGCAGTGCTTGGCTTTCAGAGGCTGAGGATAACTGAGTTTGATATTTTATGTCTGCAAGCCTGTGAAATAAAAATTTTTGGAAAATCTTTGTCTATAGCAAGTTTATGTATAGCATCAAACATACTGTATATGGTCACATGAAAACTGATTTTTTGCCCCGGCTGCTAGAAAACCTATATTCACCTCTGATACAGATTCTACATTGCACCCAAAAGCTTAAAATTCTGCTAATGACCTGGGCACACTTAAAGAGGGTTTCCAGTTTCAGAAAGTCCTTCTCTGGCTCCTGCAGTTCATTTGTATAAGCAAACTGTGCTCAACTCATCCTTCCCAGGTCCAGCATCGAGTCTCCGCTGCTTCTCCCAGGGTTCGTTATTTTCTACTGGGCTGATGTCAGTGGCTCTGAGTGGAGCAGCCGGAGAACTGGGTTTTTCTTACACCCTATTACAATTATGCTGGTCAAGGGTAGCTCATTCCAGTGACCTGGTGCAGCTTGAGAAAAGTCTTGGAAACAGGATTGAGAGATTTGGATAATCAAGAGAACCCAAGTAGTGAATTAGACAAAAGGGAGGATATGCAGGGCAGTGCAAGGATGGAGAGGTCGGGAGTCTGAAGTTGTGCCAATCACCACGACTTTGATGCCTTTCTATATATGGCCCATTCAAATTGCAGATATTACCCACAGTGGCATGTAAATGTTTGGACACCTCTGGTCAAAATTAGTTATTGTGAACAGTTAAGCAAGTTGATTATGAAATGATCTCCAAAATGGCTAAAGCTGACACATGTCCTTTGTATTTTAGGCAAATATATATGTATATAAACATTGTCATCTTTTATATTTAAAAATGACAAAAAGGCAAATGGTCTGATTCAAAAGTTTGGCCTCCCTTGGAGATTTCTGTGCTCAGATAACTTTGACCAATGATTCAAACCTTAATTAGCCTGTTGCTATAGCCTGTTGCTATGGCTTGTTCACTATCATCATTAGGAAAGGTCAGATTATGCAAATTTACCAGCTTTATAAAAACCCAGCCTCCTCTATCATTGTGCCAAAAAAAGCAGCCATAAGTTCTTCTAAGCAACTTCCTAGCACTCTAAAAAGGAAAATGGTGGAGGCCCACAAAGCAGGAGAAGGATATAAGAAGATAGCAAAGGGTTTTCATTTTGCCCTTTCCTCAGTTCAAAATGTAATTAAGAAATGGCAGTTACCAGGAAAAGTGGAGGTCAAGATAAGGTCTGGAAGAACAAGCAAAATTCCAGTGAGATCTACTCATAGGATTGCTAGAGAGGCAAATTAGAATCCTGTTTGAGTGCAAAAGACCTTCAGAAAGATTTAGCAGAATCTGGAGTTGTGGTACATTGTTCTACTCTGCAGATGAAAACCTCTCCTGCTTCCTCACCATAAAATTCAGCGACAGAAGTATGCAAAAGAACATCTAAACAATCCTGATGCATTTTGGAAACAAGTCCTGTGGACCAATGAGGTTGAAATAGAACTCTTGGGCCACAATGATCAAAGCAATGTGTGGAAAAAAAAGGGCACAGAATTTCAGGAAAAGAACATCACGCCAACCATTAAGCATGGGGGGTGGATCAGTCATGCTTTGGGTTGTTATGTTGCAGCCAATGGCATGGGGAACATTTCACGGGTAGAGGGAAGAATGGATTCAATGAAATGTCAACAAATTCTTGATGGAAACATAACACCATATGTAAAAAAAATGTGAAAAGATGATGGCTTCTACAAATGTATAATGATCCTAAACATAAATCCACAATAGACAACCACAAAAGGCGCAAGCTGAAGGTTTTACAATGGCCCTCAAAGTCCATTGATCATTAAAAATCTGTGTCCAGACCTCAAAATAGCAGTGCATGCAAGACGACTCAGGAATCTCATAGAACCTCTAGAATTCTCCATGGAAGAATGGATGAAAATCCATCAAACAAGAACTTAAAGACTTGTCTGAATTCAAAAAGTGTTTACAAACTGTGATACTTGCAGAAGGGGGTGCAAAAAGTTATGGCTCTTGGAAAAAGAAAAATGCAAAAATGAAAAAAATGAAAAATGGCCATGGTGTGAAGGGGTTCAAAATAATGATGGAAATCTGCGGCCATAGATAGCAGAAGCTTGCTCCATGCTGCTAGGTAAGAAATCCAATGATATGGTAAAAATAATAATCTATATTTATACAGATACAACAAATATACAAGTGAGGCACTAAATGTGTGGTTAGAGGGATGGGAAAACTAAGAAAGAGATGAAACCTTATGGGACTTTGGCGTCTGTATGAGAAAAACAGACCTCAAACAGATATCACTAAGTCAGCACAGATTTTTTAAAAACTTTTTTGTAGGCTAAAAAATGGTGGTTAAGGGTAAACATTTGTTTTAAAGCTTCATCTTTAACGCAAACCTTTGAGGGCCTCTCTCTCGCCGAGAATTTCTAATGGGAAACCAGCTTCACAAGTCATTTTTTACCTTCAATGATCTTACCCAACAAGCAAAATTCAGCCGTAGAACTGCACTCAACCTCAATTATGTTGTCTTTAGTCTTCATCAGGTCGACAGGAAACTCAAGAATCCCAATTAGACCGTCTAGCTTCCTGGGCACTTACCCCTTCCCGTTTTGTCCAAGGAGTAGCCAATAAGAAGGCAGGAGACTAAGAAGGTAAAAATCCTGTTAGATACACATTTGCAAATGATGAAGAATAATGGAAGAATGATACATTTCACATTAGGACGACTCGGGCACGGTAATAAAGACTGACAATCGGAGGCGCAGAATGCAGGCGCACACAACTCTATCCATTAGGAGCAATTTATTGATGTGACAATAGCAATAAAAGACTCAGCGTGACAGGATGGAATCGGTCCTCGCTGTGAGAAAAATGAGACTGCTCAATTACTGTTCAGCTACAGTTTGGTCTCCAATCCATGCAGGGAATGTTTTAGGTCTGGCATCACTGGCATCAATGCCTCATTCAATCATTGGTGCAGTACCCCAACATTCCATAGATACTGTATATGTGTAGAGTAGTTGATTACTATGAATGTCTCGGATGAAAGCACCATGAATAATGATCCTTATAATTTCAGACAACTTCATCTCATTTAAAAATGACATTTTCTTACCTCCGATTACTCTCTTCAAAGTGTCAGTCACTAGCAATCTTCCTTCAGTCTAACTCGCTGTCCACTGCCTGTTGTCGAGTTCAATCCATCTCTTGCAACAGAGATGCAAAGATGAATTACAGGAAATATATACAGTGCATATTCTGCATGGCAAAAATGAATAAATGAATTCCATTATTGCTATGCATGTAAAAAAACAGGAGGTACTTATTTAACATTTCTGAGATCAAAACGCATAAAGACCATCCAACTATGGCAAGGTGTACCTCAAAATAGATGATAGCTAACTCTAGTGACTCATCTCTCCATGTGCCAAGACAGACCTCAAATGAAAATGGGGGAGAGTTAGGAACCAAGCTTAACATGTAATGAAACCTTTTTGCAAAAGATGGGTGGATAAGGGTGCACATCTCAGGAGATGGCCATAGGAAATTGTGGCACTTCTTTATCTCTACAGGAAATAGGCCATGTCCATGTCTATGTCTCTAGAATATGTAGGTGTTGAGTTGGTCTTTGTGTCTCTACAGGAAGTGGGATGGGTCTTTGTCTTTACAAGAAGTAGTGGGGCAAGTCTTTGTCTCTCTACAAGAAGTGGGACAGATCTGTGTCTCTACAGAAAGTTGGGATGTATCTTTGTCGCTACAGGAAGTAGGGAAGCGAGGCTTTGTCTTTCTACAATAAGTGGGACAGATCTTTGTCTCTAGATGAAGTTGGGTTTGATCTTTGTCTATACAGGAATTAGGGGGTGAGTCTTTGTCTCTACACAAAATGAGGGTGCGTTTTCATATCAACAGGAAGTAGGGAGTGAGGCTTTATCTCTACAAGAGGGATAGATCTTTTTCTCTGACGGAAACTGGGATGGACCTTTGCCTCTACAGGAAGTAGGGGTCGAGTCTTTGGCCCTCGAAATGAAGAGGTGGTGGGTTTTTGTCTGTACAGGAAGTAGGGGTTGAGGCTTTGTCTCTGTGCAAGAAGTGGGACAGATCTTTGTCGCCACAGGATATTGAGGTAGATAATTGTCTCTACAGGAAGTGGGGGTGGGTCTTTGTCGCTACAGGAAGTGAGGGAAGGTCTTTGTCTTTCTTCATGAAGTGAGAGGAGTTTGTGTTTCTTCAGGAAGTCAAATAGATTTTTGCCTCTACATCAAGTGGGGACGTTTCTTTGTTTCTATGGGAAGTGGAATAAATCTTTGTCTATTAAGAAAATTGGGATGGGACTTTGTTTCTACAGAAAGTTGGATGGGTCTTTGTTTCTACATAAAGTGGGGAGTGGGGACAAGTCTTTGTCTCAACAGGAAATGGGAAGGAGCTTTGTCTCTAAAGGAAGTCACAGGGTCTGTGTCTTTCTACAGGAAGTGTGACAGATCTTTGTCTCTACAGTAAGTGGGAAGAGTTTTTGTCATTACAGGAAGTGAGGGATGATCTTTGTCTTTCTACATGAAGTGGGATGAGTTTTTGTTTCTTCAGGAAGTTAGATAGATCTTTGTCTCTACATCAAGTGGGGACGTTTCTTTGTTTCTACAGGAATTGGAATAGATCTTTGTCTATTAAGAAAATTGGGATGGGACTTTGTTTCTACAGGAAGTGGGATGGATCTTTGTTTCTATATGAAATGGGCACAAGTCTTTGTCTCAGCAGGAAGTGGAAGGAGCTTTGTCACTACAGGAAGTCGTAGTGGGTCTGTGTCTTTCTACAGGAAGTGGGACAGGTTTATGTTCTATGTCCCTACAGTAAACTGGGGTGCGCCATTGTCCTTAAAGGAAGTAAGCTTTTATTGTCTCTATAGTAAGTGGAGGAAGGTCATTGTCGCCTACAATCTGTCAAACTGCATGCCCACATAGATAATAACATTGAATAGTGGCAAGAGCAATGCATGTAAGGAAGCTATAGAATGTAAGTTCCAATTCCTAATGGATTGAAAGAATCAAAAAAGTGGATGGCCTGAAGAGAATGAGGACAGTACCTTGACATATTAGACTGTTATGTGCTTTTTCTACAGATTCTGTGTAAAAGGCCAGGTACTCTTTAAGAATGAATCAATTAACTTGGTCCCACATGTAAAAGAGCCTTAAATTTCTTTTTTTGACGTAGCCTTGTGAATGCTTTTTTTCTGCTTGACAAGTTGAATTTTTAAAACATTATTTGGGGGGTAAATATAATATATTTGAAAACTATTACATTTTTTAAGGTAAGTGAAAAAGAACTAACAATTCTATATGGAGCTGTCACGTGCCCCGTCCTGTGTGACACGCCCAGCATGCCGGTAACTAATACAACAGGACACTGCACGTGTAATTGTCCAGTGTGACGCGGCTCGCAGGCCGGTAACTAATACAACAAGACACAAGGGATAGGGAAACATTTACAACAGTGGGCCCTGCGTTAGAGAAAGGGGAACGTGGAGACCTCCTGCACTCCCCTGAGTCAGAGTCCCTAACACTCCTAACGTTCCCTATACAGGCTCCTCACCTGTCACCGATCAGGATACCTGTCACCCTAGCACACCCTACACCTATTCCTTACTAGGGAGCTGGGTGGTGCAGGCATTGGCCCCACCGCTGTACTAACACCAACATGAGGAAAAGTGACAAACAGGGAAACACTTAGCTTTGCTCTGATGCACTTGCTCCTGGCAACAGAGTCCAACACCTGAGTGCATCTTCTTCCCACCATGTCCAACACCTGGGTGCAGCTTTACAGCAACAGCGTCCAGCACCCGAGTGTTGCCTTGGAGCAACAGAGTCCAGCACCTGAGTGCAGCTGTCCAGCAACAGTGTCCAGCACCTGAGTGCAACTGTCCAGCAACGGAGTCCAGCATCTGAGTGCAGCTTCCAGCAACAGAGTCCAGCAACTGAGTGCAGCTCTACACCATAGCTGCCACTCCACCAAGCTTTGCAAGAATTCTTCACTGACACCATAGCTGCCACCCCACCATGCTTTACACGAACTCCTCGCTGACACCATAGCTGCCACTCCAGGACTCTGACTGAGCTGCCCTAGACTCTCCCCAGCGCCTTCCTTCACCCAGGATGGTTGGAAAAGACCAACAATATCACCACATGAGTGAGCACAACTGACACACCTTTATTGAGTAAACACACCTATTAGTGATTCCCATGCAATTACACTAATCACCACCGAGGGAAAAACTATTTAAAAAAACACCAGTGCAATGACCATACTGGCCACCGGGGGCAAAACTATCACTAAGCACACCAGCGCAATGACCATACTGGCCACCGGGGGCAAAACTATCTCTAAGCACAAAGCTTAGAGAGAGAAAAAAAGGTTACCAGTGCTCTTATCTGACATGATCCCGCATGGATCATGACAGTACTCTCCCCTTAATGAGGGGCCTCTGGACCCTAAAAACCGCTCCTCATCAGGAGCTACCTACAGACGAGACGCCCAGATCCAGAGTTCACCCCAGCAACCACCTGCACTTCAGGTTTATGACAAACGCACCCCTGGTATTTGCAATATAAGTTCTGGAGGCACCACACATCTCCAAAGCGCCGTCCTGGGGAACGAGTTATATATGTGTATGTTTGATATGAGCTGGTAAGACTCCACAACACACTTCCACTAGATGTTTTTTGGTTGGACCTATACACTCGTTCACACACAGGTCCGGACCTGAACGTTTATTGCCAGACATTCGGTGAACTCTCTCTGGGATTGACAACAGAGGCGTCCCCCTGTGTCACCACACTCACACCCCCGCACTCCACTGAGGGGTACACCACCCCCCAACCCTTTCTGCCACAAGGACTGCACCTCCAGGGTTGGCTAATGGCGAGTGTAGAGACTTGCCCCAACTCCCCCGCGGCACACCTGCTGCAAACCGGAGAGGGAGGGGCCTGTGGTATGGAGGAAAAATACACTCCCTGGTCGCCTTCCTCCACACGACCAGGAGGGGGCGGCTTCTTCGGTGGTATGGAAGATTTGGCGTGAGCCCCACGGACCAAATCACCAGTCTGCTCACTACAGGGATGCACCCCTTCACCTCGGGGAACCTCAGCAGCACCATGGGGACACCAACTCCACCCACCTGCCTGGGTACGTCCAACTGTATGAGCAAGTGCCGCTCCCCAGCAGGGACTCTAGGGGGCTCCTTTGCCAGAGCCGCGAATTGATTTTCTGGTTGAGCCAGAGGGAATGCCCCAGACCCCGATTACTGCTGCTGGAACTGCTTCAACACACCAAGCAGCTCCTCACTCACCCTAGTGAGGCCCAGCAGCAATTGCTCACATGTCTGAACATGGCCAAAGGCTCATCAGAGAAAATGTACGGTTGGTGATAATGTCACGTGCCCGGTCCTGTGTGACACGGCCAGCAGGCCGGTAACTAATACATCAGGACACGGCACGTGTAATTGTCCAGTGTGATGCGGCTCGCAGGCCGGTAACTAATACAACAAGACACAAGGGATAGGGAAACATTTACAATGGTGGGCCCTGCGATAGGGAACAGGGAACGTGGAGACCTCCTGCACTCCCCTGAGTCAGAGTCCCTAACACTCCTAACGTTCCCTCTACAGGCTCCTCACCTGTCGCCAATCAGGATACCTGTTACCCTAGCACACCCTACACCTTCCTTACTAAGGAGCTGGGTGGTGCAGGCGCTGGCCCTACCGCTGTACTAACACCAACATGAGGAAAAGTGACAAACAGGGAAGCACTTAGGTTTGCTCTGTGTTAGGCATCAGATTCTAGACACTGCACAGCGGGAATCCAGAGCCAGACATCCAGCGGTCTCCCATTCTCCTCCGACCGCTGCAGGTGCTGCTCAGCAATCACGGCGAGCCAGGCGTGCTACTCAGACTTGCTCTGACAGCCTGGATGTTGCTGCCACCTCTGGTGCAGCAATGGTAGCGCATCCTGTTCTGCAGGGAACCGCTCCAGAGGCTAAGTCCTCATGCCGTGCTACTGGGCATGCCCGCAAGGTGACCTCTCACTGGAGAGCAGGGGTCACATGCTCAGGTCCTGCGTCGGATCTGATTGGTCCTTTCCAGGGTACTGGAAGGTCCCGGAAGCGCATGGCTATAAAAAGCCCGCATGGCGGCTCGGCCATGCACTAGTGTAGCATATTATGCTGTGTGTGTATGGTGATGGATGCATGGACTGGTGACTGACTTATTATGAAACCCCTTCCCTTGGATAATACGATTGGTGACTGTGTGTTGGGTTAGTCAGCTCCAGGTTGTGGCAAGCTACACGCCACAGTGAGATCCACGCCTACATTAGCGTCCGTCGGTGCCCGGTTCTCGGCGCCGACGCTTGCGGCTTTAGTTGCCGCTGCGCTGCATTACCAGCAGCTATTGGTGTTCGCGGCTGCGACGCCACACGCCGGCTCCTGTGACATTAACAGGGCCAGCGCCTTTGCATATATTTCTGCCAAGCGACTCTGTGTCTGAACAGAGCCGCTCCTAGCGTTCAGGTGACGTTAACCCGTGCGTACTACGGCACCTTCTGGTGCATCTGCCATTGTCCAGCAGCGGTCTAGTCACCTACCGCATGGTGGACCCCGGGCGGCGAACGCACCTCCTATTATTTATATTTGTTGCGTTCCGCCGTCCCTAACACTCTGATGCACTTGCTCCTGGCAACAGAGTCCAACACCTGAGTGCATCTTCCCACCGTGTCCAACACCTGGGTGCAGCTTTACAGCAACAGTGTCCAGCACCCGAGTGCCGCCTTGGAGCAACAGAGTCCAGCACCTAAGTGCAGCTGTACAGCAACAGTGTCCACCTGAGTGCAACTGTCCAGCAATGGAGTCCAGCAACTGAGTGCAGCTCTACACCATAGCTGCCACTCCACCATGCTTTACACGAACTCCTCGCTGACACCATAGCTGCCACTCCAGGACTCTGACTGAACTGCCATGGACTCTCCTCAGCTCCTTCCTTCACCCAGGATGGTTGTAAAAGACCAACAATATCACCACGTGAGTGAGTACAACTGACGCACCTTTATTGAGTAAACACACCTGTTAGTGATTCCCGTGCAATTACACTAACCACCACCGAGGGAAAAACTATCTCTAAAAATACCAGTGCAATGACCATACTGGCCACCGGGGGCAAAACTATCTCTAAGCACATCAGCGAAATGACCATACTGGCCACTGGGGGCAAAACTATCTCTAAGCACAAAGCTTAGAGAGAGAAAAAAAAGGTTACCAGTGCTCTTATCTGACATGATCCCGCATGGATTATGACAGGAGCATTATATGGAGCCATTCTGTATGAAGCATTATATGGGGTCCATTCTGTATGGGGCTTTATATGGGGCCCATACTGTATAAATCAATATATGGGGCCCATTCTCTATGGAGCATTATAATGGGCCCATTATGTATGGATCATTATATGGGGCCACTATTCTTTATGGAATAATATATGGGGCCATTATTCTGTGTGTAGCATTATGTGAGGTCCGTTATCCTGTATGGAGCATTATATGGGGTCCATTATTCTGTTTAGAGCATTGTATGGTGCCCATTCTGTATAGATCATAATATGCGGTACATTCTGTATGGAGCATTATATGGAGCCCATTTTCTGTGGAGCTTTATGATGGGCCCATTATGTATGGAGTATTATATGGGGTCCATTATTCTGTATGGAGCATTATATGGGGTCCATTATCCTGTATAGAGCATTATATGGTGCCCATTCTTTATGGAGCATAATATGAGGTCCATTCTGTATGGAGCATTATATGGAGCCCATTTTCTATGGAGTATTATATGGGGTCCATTATTCTGTATGGAGCATTATATGGGGCCCATTATTCTGTATGGAGCAATATATGGGGTACATTACTTCATACGGAGCATTATATGGGGTCTATTATTCTGCATGGAGCAATATATGGGAGCCATTATTCTGTGTGGAGCATTATGTGAGGTCCATTATTCTGTATGGAGCATTTTTGGTGTTCTTTATTATGTATGGAGCATTATATGGGGCCCATTCTGTATGGAGCATTATATGGGACCTATTCTGTATGGAGCATTATATGGAGTACATTATTCTGCATTGAGCATTATATAGCATCCATTTTTCTTTATGGAGTACTATATAGGGCCCATTCTGTATGGAGTATTGTATGGGGCCCATTCTGCATGTAGCAATATATGGGACCAATTATTCTGTATGTAGCATTATACGGGACCCATTCTGTATGGAGTATTATGGGTTCCATTATTCTCTAAGGAACAATATATGGGTTCCATTATACTGTATGGAGCATTATAAGAGGCCCATTATGAGGCACTATGTGGTGCACATAATAACTGTATAGAGGACTATACTGTCCGGTTTCTGAGTTATTGTAGAATTTATATTAGATATCACTTATGTAATGTAAGAAGTAAGTGAATTCTTTGGCATTGTGCTCTACCTATATTTTTCTGCCTTATCGCTACTTCATGAATCGTGTTATGTGTGAAAGGGGCCCACTGAGACTTTTTCACCTAGGGACCACGAAAACCTGGAGCCGACCCTGCTGAGGTACATGCTACTGTTTGAGCAATATTTTTTTCTTTATCTTTTAGTGAGGTGAGAAATTATCAAAAACAGAATTTCTGCCATTGTTTCTCTTTTATGGCTTTTACAAAATGGCATGACAACATTATAGTCAGTGTTGATATGATGTGGATTCACCAATTATTTGTAGTTTTATTATTATTTCTACTGTTTTACATAATACTGTAGGGATTTTTTTTATATTCAAACAACTTTTATTAATCCTTTCTGTAGTATCACTGAGTGACTTGTATTATGTGTAATTTTGCCTCTGGCAGGGTCTAATAGATGCCTAAAGATGACAGACCTGGGCTATTGTTAGAAACAAAAATCAAACTGTCCAAGATGTTTACGGAGAGTCATATTTTACACCAGAATAATTCCTCCCTGATATTGGATGTATATACAGTATATTATCTGCTCAAAAAATGAAGGAAAAAAATCTATACTTCAATGTTTAACCCCAAGTTAATGTAAATTCAGGGATATTAGTCAGTCCAGTTAGGATGCAAAAGTGATTGTGGAGCAATGTCACCTTCTTTGGGGCAAATGAAAGTGACAAAAAGAGTACTAGAAGGGAAAACAAGACAACCCTAAAAAGTGAATGCATAGGTGGTGGCCAAAGACAGTTCCTCTCTCCTTTTCCTTCCTGAATGATTCTTCTCTAGTTTTGCATTTTGTTCATGTTCTTCTTCCTACCGGTAGTACGTGAAGCCCATTCACGTTACAAAGGTAGTCCAGCTTCTCCAGGATGTCAGATCCTTGTCGTCATACCAGCACAGTCTCACGAACATAGAGCAGATACCAGGACATGGGTAGTTATGTGAGAACACAGAAGGGCATAAACTCAACATCAGGACCAGTATTTTCTTCTTTATATGACGAGGAATAGTGAGAGCACTGCCAGAGCTCTACAAATTGACCCTCAGCAGATACTAGTAGAGTTGAGCGAAACGGGTCGGTCAAATTCATAAGTCGCTGACTTTCGCTAAAGTCGGGTTTCATGAATCGAAACCCGAACATAGCGTGAGGTTGGCCATGAGGTCGGCGACCAGAGCGCCAAAGTCGCGTTTCAAATGATGCTTCCAGCTCCTTTTTCAGCCAATGATGGAGGACGCACACTGTGGGCAACGCAATGACATGGGCAGCGGTCACCACCATCTTTGAGAAGGGCGTGCAAGTGATTGGCTTGCTTTGTGTGGCGTCACAGGGGCTATAAAAGGGTGTGCACGCTGACCGCCATCTTACTTCTGCCGATCTTAGTATAGGGAGAGGTTGCTGCTGCTGATTCTGAATAAGGGAGAGCGTTAGGCAAGGAAGAAGAACCAAAAAACTGCTTCTGCTGGTAGCGATTTTCACTCTACAACACAACAGTTTGTGTGCAGTGACAGGGGACGATATATTTTTGTGCATCAGCTCTGTTGGTTATTAGGCTGCCTTATAAGGCTCCCTGATAGCAGCATTGCTGTTTGCACACTGCTGTGCAAACTGCTTTTTTAAAAGCAAAAATACTTTTCTTCCTCTTTTCTGCACAGTTACCAAGCGTTCATTTTTCCACACTTTTGTGTGCAGCAGTCCTGCTTATTAGGCTGCCTGCTGCCATACTTGGACTGAGAGCATCATTGACAGCCTCCTAAAATCTCTAGGGATATTCAAATTCTCCTCAATATTATATACACCTTGTACTTTGTCATACACCAGCCTATTTCAGCCTGTTAAATTGAGGTGTAATCTATAGTGGGCCTGAGATAATAGTTCAGCCTCCTAAAATCTCTAGGGAGATTCAAATTCTCCCCAATACTATATACACCTTGTACCTTGTTTTACAGTACCATATAGCTGGTGGTATTTTGGGTACATTTTCCCAAAAATGAGGAAGTATGATGGAAGAGGCAGGGGTTGCCAGCTGGTACTGATGGTGGTGGTGGTGCATCTGCTGGTAGTGGCAAAAGCACAATAGCACCTAAGGCAGGAGGTGTTGAGCCTGCATCATCGTCTGGCTCCACAAGGCCTCGAAGGCTCCCTTTTCTGGGAGTAGGTAAACCGCTTTTAAAGCCGGAGCTTCAGGAACAAGTTTTGGCTTACGTTGCTGACACAGCCTCCAGCTCTATCACCTCCTCTTCTGAAGTTTCAAAAAATAAAAGCACTGAGTCGTCAGTGGAGGCTCCTGGTCAGGAACAACACCTTTCCTTGCGTCTGTCACCCCTACCAAAAGTGAAGGATACGGCAGGCGACACTACAAATTACTCCATGGAGCTCTTTTCACATACCATGCCTGGGTTATCAAGTCAAATCGTGAATTCCCCAGTCCAAGATGAATTTGACATGGAGTGCACTGATGCACAGCCACTGCTAGATTTTTCTGCTGGTACATTCACTCAGAGCACTACATTGTCCTTGCAGTGTACTGAGCCAGAATCTGACCCTGATGAAACTCAGGTGCCCCTTCCCGCATACTATACCACCTTACACGGTGACACAGAGGAAGGTGCAGATGAAAGTGCAGGTTCCTTGAGCAGGTGGGGGGGCATACTCATGGGCGACGGCACTGGCACAGGGCCCCTCATAGTACGCAAAAGTGTCTCTGCCGGTGGGAGGGCCCACCGTCAGGTACACAACCACCGTCAGGTACACTGCAGTACTATGAGGAGACCTGTGCCAGTGCCGTCGCCAACGAGTGGGCCCACCCTGCTTGCTCAGGATCACAGCACTTGCAAAGATGAAATACTTACCTCTCCCTGCTCCACCGCCGTGACGTCTTCCGCGTTTCCTGACAGTGACATTCTGGTCAGAGAGCGAGATGACATCATGTCTGTACGCCCTCTGCCTAAACAGTCCAAGTGCAGAGAG
This sequence comes from Dendrobates tinctorius, assembly GCF_039654945.1. NCBI lineage: Eukaryota > Metazoa > Chordata > Amphibia > Anura > Dendrobatidae > Dendrobates > Dendrobates tinctorius. The sequence continues at coordinate 28,977,083 of NW_027361784.1, forward strand.
ATGGAAGATGGGGACGACGAGGAGTCCAGACTAGTACAGGGATTCCCTAGCGAGGAGACTTATTTAATTGTTTTAAAGGTTGGGAGCAATTTTTGGGGAGCACTACACTCTGGAGAATGATATATGTGGCCCACCATACACTGGAGCATTCCAAAGGTGGACATCAGACACTGGAGCAGCATTTACAGGGCCCATTATACACTGGAGCATTAGAAATGGGGCCCATTATATATGGAGCATTATTTGGGCCCATAAGACATTGGAGCTTCATCCATGGGGACCTACATATACTGTAGCATTATGTGGAGCTCTTCATATACTGTATCGAACATTATATGGGACAAATGATTCTGTATGGAGAAATATTTGGGCCTCATTACTCTGTATGGCGCACTATGCGGTGGTCATAATACTGTATGGAGGAATATACTGTCCGTTTTTGGAGCTATTGGAGAATTTAAAATGGATATCAGTCATGTGATGTAAGAAGTGAAGTATTTTTCATTGTACTGTACCGCTATTTCTCTGCCGTATCAGAGGATCATGAATTGTGGCATGTGTTAATGGAGCCCATTGACACTTTTTGGCCCTGGGCACATGAAAATCTGGAGCCAGCCCTACCCCCCCCACAACTTTAGCCAAATAACCCCCAGTTTTCAATGCGTAACTATTATTTTAAAGTAAATTAAGGTTGACAAGCTTAAGTAATAAGAATTGATGTTTTTGGCATTAAAATGGGCACTGTAGTTGTGTTTCCTGTCCTCCACTCACTGCCGACTCTTCTTCCCCATTGACTTGCATTGGGTTTCGTGTTTCAGTCGGCCTTCGACTTTTCACGATAATCGGCCGATTGCGTTCGACCCGACTTTTGCGAAAGTCGGGTTTCATGAAACCTGACTCGACCTGAAAAAAGTCGCTCTTCTCTAGATACTAGTGTAAATTTGTCTGACCAAAATGTCAGAATCAGATTCCATGAGGGTGGCATGATGGCCAATGTTCTGTAGTAGGACAAAATCTAAGATAAAAACAAAGTGAGCAAATAAATAGCAATAGTGCAGAAAAATAACATAGGGCACTTAGTTAACATAATTTTGATCCAAAAACGTAAAAAGCCATACCACCACATCATGGTGACCCTATTCGGGATGGTCCTAACCTCTAGTATTAAAAACTTATCATATGTCAAATGACGTAAATGTGAATAAGGGCTGGGCAGGACCGAGACCCCGACTAATGGCCACCCAATCATGGGGAGCTATATATGTGTAATGTCCAAGTCAAAGAAAAAGGGAGGTCACACCCTTAGTTGACAGAACAAAAACTTAAAGAAATTAACTCGAATATAAGCTGGTATGCATGCAATGTGTAGGCACATGTTCACACTGGCCACTAAACAGACAAAACCTAAGATAAAAACAAAGTGAGCAAAAACCATGCAGTAAGTAAATAAATAGCAATAGTGCGTGACAATAACATAGGGTACTCACTACTCAGTTAACATAATTTTGATTGAAAAAAAAAAAGTGAGAACCATCCCACAGCATCACGGTGACCCTACTCAGGACACTCCTAACCTCAAGTTCATTTCATTAGATTTTTGTTTGAGGTTTTTGCTTGCTCTGCAAATAAGGATGTGGCCTCCCTTTTCTTTGAGCTGAACATAATGCATGTATAGCTCCCCATGACTTGGTGTCCATTAGTCGGATCTCAGTCCCGCTCGGCCCTTATTCGCATTTAAGTCATTTGACATATAGTAAGGTTTTAATAGTAGAGTTTAGGGCCATCTCAAATAGGGTCACCATGATGTGGTGGTATGTATTTTATATTTCTTTGATCAAAATTATGTTAACTAATTACCTTATACTATTTTCATGCACTATTGATATTTATTTACTTAGTGCAGGATATTTTCTCACTTTGTTTTTGTCTTAGGTCATTTCTTTAAGTTTCTGTTCTGTAGTAGGAGGTGTGCTCAAGGTTCACTGTGCAACTCCATTGGGGTTCCCCAGAGAACACCAGTATGGGCTTCCATTGACAGCCCACTCTCTTTACAAATGAAAACAAGTTCACACTGAGCATAAGACATACTTGAGTTTGGAGATGCCATGGTGACCATTATGCTGCCTACATCATTATTACCAGTCTGGTAGTGGGTCAGTGAAGGCCTGGGGAGGCATACCCATGGATGTGATTGCCAATGGTGTCCTGATTGCTGTTAGATAAGGGATGCAATCCTCAGAGACATTGGCAGACCTCATACTGGTGCAGTCAGTCCTCTTGATGCAGGACATTTCCCGCTCTAATCTCAGCTTGTAGGAAGTTCCAGTATGGGACATTATGTATCAGTGCATTTGATGTTACCAAGTAGTGCCTCAGACTGTTCAGGAACTACTGATACAGGTCTGGAAGGAAATCCTCAGGAAATCTGACTTCTCATCAGGAACCCAGACGTTGTCGGGAGTGCACACAGATATTTTTTTTTGGGGGGAATACAATACTGGGTCACATTAGGAGTTGTCCTGATGACATTCACATAAACTGAATCTGTCTTTGATTTCAGTTTTCTACTTTGGTTTTTGGAATTTGGAATCCATCCCTCTCTTAGTTGATGATTTAGGTTTCCTTTGATACATCATTTAGAAAATCAAGTTAGAAAATTTGTATCAGAAGAGATTTTCAGCCTGAGTTTTTCATTAATTTGTTTTAGCAATGACTATACTGTGAAGTCATTAAGAATTTGAAGTCATTAAGAATTTCTCTTAAAAGGCTGCATAGGTAGGGTGCTTTAATGGTAATCGACATCGTGTATTCTCTGTCTCCTTCTGCAATAGCCTGGGTTAGAGATAACTCTAACTCTAGTTGAGTGTTTCGACAGAGGGAGAGGGCTTCCTATGTCAACCCATCTGACTACATTCTCTCTTTCCTTCCTCTCCACTTTCTATTCTATGCGCGAACCAGGAATTATACGATGAATATCTCAGTAGATGATGCAAGCTTCAATGATAAAGCAAATCATTTTTCTAATAAAATGTATTATTATCATGGGTAAGCAATGCCGCATCGGTAACTGCAGTCTATGGGGACATCCCGGAACGGCTCTTTAAGTACAGTCTCCGAATTTCTCAAGAAGTCATAACAGTGATAAATAATGTAACACTGTAATCCAGCGTGAGACATTACATTCGCTCTCGGTACGCTCCTCGCAGATCTGCATGATTAATACACAATAAAATGCATCACTCTATGCGACAGAACATTCACGGATCAATTTCCTTCCACTTGTAAATATCACAAGATTTCAGATGCCATCTCCTAGAGACATCATCAGTCGTTAAGTCGGAGAAATGGACAGAAATTACCAACAGAGAAAACAGAGCTTTGATGATACATCATGACGTCGGTGATTAAATCGGTGCTTCCACATTAATGAACAAGACATGGCGTGCCTCTGTGCATGTCACCGAGTAATCCTACATCTTAAATGGGAATCAACCCGTTCCAACAATGTGCCGCAATAATAAGATATAGGACCAAGTCATACTATAATGCAGAGGGCCTGTTACTTCAATAGTAATGTACAGCTGATCCTAACCTTCTACAACCAGGATCAGTGGTAGCTAGAGTTGAGCGACTTTTGCTTTTTTAGGGTCGCGTTTCGTTTCGTGAAACCCGACTTTTCCAAAAGTCGGGTCGAGCAAGATCGTCCGATTATAGGGAAAAGTCGGGGTCGTCCCGAAACACGAAACCCAATGTAAGTCAATGGGGAATAAAAGTCGGCAGTGAGAGGAGGACAGGAAACACACCTACAGTGCCCATTTGAATGCCAAAAGCATCAATTCTTCTTACTTAAGCTTGTCAACCTTAATTAACTTCATAATACAAGTTACGCACTGAAAAATGGGGGTTATTTGGCTAAAGTTGTGGGGGGGGAGGGCTGGCTGCAGGTTTTCATGTGCCCTGGGCGAAAGAACGCCCCTTTAACACATACCACAACTCATCATGCTCCGATACGGCAGAGAAATAGCGGTATAGTACAATGAAAAATACCTCACTTTTTACATCTCATGACGAGGCCCATCTATTTCTCCATACAAAATCATTGGTCCCATATAATGTTTGAAACAGTATATGATGAGCTCCACATAATGCTACAGTATATGTTGGTCCCCATGGATGAAGCTCCACTGTCTTATGGGCCCAAATAATGCTCCAAACATAATGGGCCCCATTTCTAATGCTCTAGTGTATAATGGGCCCTGTAAATGCTGCTCCAGTGTCTGATGTCCACCTTTGGAATGTTCCAGTGTATGGTGGGCCCCATCTATCATTCTCCAGAGTATAGTGCTCCCCAAAAATTGCTGTCCCAACATAGAAAACAATCAAATAAGTCTCCTCGCTAGGGAATACCTGTACTTGTCTGGACAGATGCTGTAGCTTGCTTAACAGCTCGCCAGCCGTTCTCACGCCCAGTATGGATTGCACGTGATTGCACAAAGGTTAGAAGGGGTACCGTATCCCCGGATAACATGTATGGATAGCGTACACATTCAAAATATATGTCTATACAGCATGAGGCAGGCTCAGACGGTGTTAGGCTCAGTATGGATTGCACGTCATTGCACAAAGGTTAGAAAGGGTACCGTATCCCTGGATAACATGTATGGATAGCGTACACATTCAAAATATATGTCTATACAGCATGAGGCAGGCTCAGACGGTGTTAGGCCCAGTATGGATTGCACGTCATTGCACAAAGGTTAGAAGGGGTACCGTATCCCCGGATAACATGTATGGATAGCGTACACATTCAAAATATATGTCTATACAGCATGAGGCAGGCTCAGACGGTGTTAGGCCCAGTATGGATTGCACGTCATTGCACAAAGGTTAGAAAGGGTACCGTATCCCCGGATAACATGTATGGATAGCGTACACATTCAAAATATATGTCTATACAGCATGAGGCAGGCTCAGACGGTGTTAGGCCCAGTATGGATTGAACGTCAATGCACAAAGGATAGAAAGGGTACCGTATCCCCGGATAACATGTATGGATAGCGTACACATTCAAAATATATGTCTATACAGCATGAGGCAGGCTCAGACGGTGTTAGGCCCAGTATGGATTGCACGTCATTGCACAAAGGTTAGAAAGGGTACCGTATCCACGGATAACATGTATGGATAGCGTACACATTCAAAATATATGTCTATACAGCATGAGGCAGGCTCAGACGGTGTTAGGCCCAGTATGGATTGCACGTCATTGCACAAAGGTTAGAAGGGGTACCGTATCCCCGGATAACATGTATGGATAGCGTACACATTCAAAATATATGTCTATACAGCATGAGGCAGGCTCAGACGGTGTTAGGCCCAGTATGGATTGAACGTCATTGCACAAAGGTTAGAAAGGGGACCGTATCCCTGGATAACATGTATGGATAGCGCACACATCCAAAATATATGTCTATACAGCATGAGGCAGGCTCAGACGGTGTTAGGCCCAGTATGGATTGCATGTCATTGCACAAAGGTTAGAAGGGGTACCGTATCCCCGGATAACATGTATGGATAGCGTACACATTCAAAATATATGTCTATACAGCATGAGGCAGGCTCAGACGGTGTTAGGCCCAGTATGGATTGCACGTCATTGCACAAAGGTTAGAAAGGGTACCGTATCCCCAGATAACATGTATGGATAGCGTACACATTCAAAATATATGTCTATACAGCATGAGGCAGGCTCAGACGGTGTTAGGCCCAGTATGGATTGCACGTCATTGCACAAAGGTTAGAAGGGGTACCGTATCCCCGGATAACATGTATAGATAGCGTACACATTCAAAATATATGTCTATACAGCATGAGGCAGGCTCAGACGGTGTTAGGCCCAGTATGGATTGCACGTCATTGCACAAAGGTTAGAAAGGGTACCGTATCCCCGGATAACATGTATGGATAGCGTACACATTCAAAATATATGTCTATAAAGCATGAGGCAGGCTCAGACGGTGTTAGGCCAATATGGATTGCACGTCATTGCACAAAGGTTAGAAAGGGTACCGTATCCCCGGATAACATGTATGGATAGCGTACACATTCAAAATATATGTCTATACAGCATGAGGCAGGCTCAGACGGTGTTAGGCCCAGTATGGATTGAACGTCATTGCACAAAGGTTAGAAAGGGTACCGTATCCCCGGATAACATGTATGGATAGCGTACACATTCAAAATATATGTCTATACAGCATGAGGCAGGCTCAGACGGTGTTAGGCCCAGTATGGATTGCACGTCATTGCACAAAGGTTAGAAGGGGTACCGTATCCCCGGATAACATGTATGGATAGCGTACACATTCAAAATATATGTCTATACAGCATGAGGCAGGCTCAGACGGTGTTAGGCCCAGTATGGATTGCACGTCATTGCACAAAGGTTAGAAAGGGTACCGTATCCCCGGATAACATGTATGGATAGCGTACACATTCAAAATATATGTCTATACAGCATGAGGCAGGCTCAGACGGTGTTAGGCCCAGTATGGATTGAACGTCATTGCACAAAGGTTAGAAAGGGTACCGTATCCCCGGATAACATGTATGGATAGCGTACACATTCAAAATATATGTCTATACAGCATGAGGCAGGCTCAGACGGTGTTAGGCCCAGTATGGATTGCATGTCATTGCACAAAGGTTAGAAGGGGTACCGTATCCCGGATAACATGTATGGATAGCGTACACATTCAAAATATATGTCTATACAGCATGAGGCAGGCTCAGACGGTGTTAGGCCCAGTATGGATTGCACGTCATTGCACAAAGGTTAGAAAGGGTAACGTATCCCTGGATAACATGTATGGATAGCGTACACATTCAAAATATATGTCTATACAGCATGAGGCAGGCTCAGACGGTGTTAGACCCAGTATGGATTGCACGTCATTGCACAAAGGTTAGAAAGGGTACCGTATCCCTGGATAACATGTATGGATAGCGTACACATTCAAAATATATGTCTATACAGCATGAGGCAGGCTCAGACGGTGTTAGGCCCAGTATGCATTGCACGTCATTGCACAAAGGTTAGAAGGGGTACCGTATCCCCGGATAACATGTATGGATAGCGTACACATTCAAAATATATGTCTATACAGCATGAGGCAGGCTCAGACGGTGTTAGGCCCAGTATGGATTGCACGTCATTGCACAAAGGTTAGAAAGGGTACCGTATCCCTGGATAACATGTATGGATAGCGTACACATTCAAAATATATGTCTATACAGCATGAGGCAGGCTCAGACGGTGTTAGGCCCAGTATGGATTGCACGTCATTGCACAAAGGTTAGAAGGGGTACCGTATCCCCGGATAACATGTATGGATAGCGTACACATTCAAAATATATGTCTATACAGCATGAGGCAGGCTCAGACGGTGTTAGGCCCAGTATGGATTGCACGTCATTGCACAAAGGTTAGAAAGGGTACCGTATCCCTGGATAACATGTATGGATAGCGTACACATTCAAAATATATGTCTATACAGCATGAGGCAGGCTCAGACGGTGTCAGGCACAGTATGGATTGCACGTCATTGCACAAAGGTTAGAAGGGGTACCGTATCCCCGGATAACATGTATGGATAGCGTACACATTCAAAATATATGTTTATACAGCATGAGGCAGGCTCAGACGGTGTTAGGCCCAGTATGGATTGCACGTCATTGCACAAAGGTTAGAAGGGGTACCGTATCCCCGGATAACATGTATGGATAGCGTACACATTCAAAATATATGTCTATTCAGCATGAGGCAGGCTCAGACGGTGTTAGGCCCAGTATGGATTGCACGTCATTGCACAAAGGTTAGAAGGGGTACCGTATCCCCGGATAACATGTATGGATAGCGTACACATTCAAAATATATGTCTATACAGCATGAGGCAGGCTCAGACGGTGTTAGGCCCAGTATGGATTGCACGTCATTGCACAAAGGTTAGAAGGGGTACCGTATCCCCGGATAACATGTATGGATAGCGTACACATTCAAAATATATGTCTATACAGCATGAGGCAGGCTCAGACGGTGTTAGGCCCAGTATGGATTGCACGTCATTGCACAAAGGTTAGAAGGGGTACCGTATCCCCGGATAACATGTATGGATAGCGTACACATTCAAAATATATGTTTATACAGCATGAGGTAGGCTCAGACGGTGTTAGGCCCAGTATGGATTGCACGTCATTGCACAAAGGTTAGAAGGGGTACCGTATCCTCGGATAACATGTATGGATAGCGTACACATTCAAAATATATGTCTATACAGCATGAGGCAGGCTCAGACGGTGTTAGGCCCAGTATGGATTGCACGTCATTGCACAAAGGTTAGAAGAGGTACCGTATCCCCGGATAACATGTATGGGTAGCGTACACATTCAAAATATATGTCTATACAGCATGAGGCAGGCTCAGACGGTGTTAGGCCCAGTATGGATTGCACGTCATTGCACAAAGGTTAGAAAGGGTACCGTATCCCCGGATAACATGTATGGATAGCGTACACATTCAAAATATATGTCTATACAGCATGAGGCAGGCTCAGACGGTGTTAGGCCCAGTATGGATTGAACGTCATTGCACAAAGGTTAGAAAGGGTACCGTATCCCTGGATAACATGTATGGATAGCGCACACATTCAAAATATATGTCTATACAGCATGAGGCAGGCTCAGACGGTGTTAGGCCCAGTATGGATAGCACGTCATTGCACAAAGGTTAGAAGGGGTACCGTATCCGCGGATAACATGTATGGATAGCGTACACATTCAAAATATATGTCTATACATCAGGAGGCAGGCTCAGACGGTGTCAGGCACAGTATGGATTTGACGGCCCAGATTACACAGCGGAGGAGCAGGGAGAGGTAAAGATTGCAAATGCTGGGGCCCTGGCCAAGCAAGGGGGGCACACTCGTGGGTGTCGGTACTAGCACTGGGCCCCTCATAGTACAGCGGTGTGTCTGACGGCGGGTGTGCACCACCGCCGTCAGAGACACTTGATTGCACTATGAGGGACCCTGTGCCAGTGCCCACGCCCAAGAGTCGGCCTACCCACCTGTCCAGGGCAACGGCACTCGCACGGTGTCGTGCGCTAGGTGGTGACCCCGGCCATGGGGGGGCAGGCAGCACAGTTAGGGAGTTTTAGAAAGTGGCATATGTTGATGTTGGACATTCAACTGATGCAAAAGGCGAAATAGGTGAAGTACCAGGAAGAAGTGGACCAAAGCAAGCCATTTTTCTGTCACCCTATGTGTCATCAGGGGAAGGTGGGACAAAATCCTTGGAAACCCATGCGTGGTTCATTTTAATGAAGGTTAGATCATCCACATTTTGGGTTGACAGACGGGTCCTTTTTTCTGTCAGGATTGATCCAGCTGCACTGAAGACTCTTTCCGATAGCACACTTGCAGCTGGGCAAGCGAGCTCCTGTAAGGCATATTGGGCCAATTCAGGCCAGGTGTCCAGTTTAGCGGCCCAATAGTCAAAGGGGAATGACCTGTGTGGGAGAACATTGATATGGGAGGAAAAGTAGTTTGTAACCATAGTTGACAACTGCTGTCTCCTGTCACTTTCCATCGATGCAGTATTACCAGTTGTGTGAGCGGTATTTGAAAAATCAGTCCACAACATTGTCATGAAACCCCTGTCTCCAACGCCACTTCTGCTGTGTGCACCACGAACACCTCTGCCAAGCTGCCCCCGGCCCGTACGGCTCATGTGAGAACCATCACCGCTGCTGTGTGCTGGGAATGCCTCAAGCAACCGATTTACCAGAGTTGCTTGTTTATTAGCCAATATTAGGTCAAGGTTCTCCTGTGGCATGATGTTTTGTAATTTGCCTTTATAGCGTGGATCCAGGATGCTGGCCAACCAGTAGTCGTCATCGTTCATCATTTTGGCAATGCGGGGGTCCCTTTTTAGGATCCGCAAGGCATAATCTGACATGTGGGCCAATGTTCCCGGTGTCAATGATGCACTGCGAGTGCTGGGTGGAGGAGCACTTTCTGGCAAATCCACATCCCTCCAGTCACGCACAAACCCTGTACCAGACCTTGCCACGCCAACATTTTCACTTGCCCCACGAGATGCATCCTCCTCCCCTAAGTAATCATCCCCATCATCCTCCTCCTCCTCTTCTTCCTCCACCTCGTCCAGGAGAGGTCCCTGAGCAGACAATGGCTGAATGTCATCAAGGATTCCCTCCTCCTCTTCCTCCTCATCAACATTGGCTGCAGACGCCTGCTCCTTAAGGTGCGTCAAAGTTTGCATGAGCAGACGCATAAGTGGGATGCTCATGCTTAGGATGGCGTCGTCTGCTCTTACCAGCCGTGTGCATTCCTCAAAACACTGAAGGACTTTACAAAGGTCTTTCAGCTTCGACCACTGCACGCCTGTCAACTCCATGTCTGCTCTCAAAGTGCCTGGCCGTGTATCCTCCCACAAATGCATTATGGCCTGCCTCTGCTCGCACAGCCGCTCCACCATGTGCAGGGTGGAGTTCCACCTTGTTGCAATGTCGATAATGAGGCGGTGGTTGGGAAGGTGGAGCAATCGCTGCAGCTTCTGCATACGAACGGAGTGTACAGGCGACCGGCGGATGTGCGCGCACAGTCTTCGCACCTTCTGGAGCAGGGCTGTTAACTCCGGATAATTTTTGAGGAAGCACTGCACCACCAGGTTCAAGGTGTGAGCCAAGCAAGGTATGTGGCTGAGTTTTGAAAGGGCTATGGCTGCCACAAAATTACGGCCGTTATCACTAACTACCTTGCCTGCCTCAAGATGTACACTGCCCAGCCATGACTCAGTTTGTCGCTTCAAGTACTCGGCCAGCACCTCGGCGTTGTGTCTGTCGCCCAAACACATCATCTGCAACACAGCCTGCTGACGCTTTCCACTAGCTGCTCGATAGGGGGACACATCGTGTGCAACAGTGGCAGCTGCAGATGGAGTGCTCGTACGACTGCGCTCTGTGGACGAGCTGTCGCTTCTGGAGGAGGAGGAGGAGGAGGAGGAGGGTCGAACGCCTACAGCCAACTGTTTCCTAGACCGTGGGCTAGGCAGCACTGTCCCACCACCGCTGTCCCCTGTGGACCCTGCATCCACCACATTAACCCAGTGCGCAGTGATGGACACGTAACGGCCCTGGCCATGCCGACTGGACCATGCATCAGTTGTGAGGTGCACCTTTCCGCTCACTGACTGCTTGAGTGCATGGACAATGCGGTCTTTCACATGATGGTGGAGGGCTGGGATGGCTTTGCGAGAGAAGAAGTGGCGACTGGGTAGGTCATAGCGTGGTACTGCATAGGCCATGAGTTCGCGGAAAGCTGTGCTTTCCACCAACCGAAAGGGCATCATCTCAAACGAGATTAGTTTGGCAATGTGGGCGTTCAAACCCAGTGTACGCGGATGAGAGACTGAGTACTTTCTTGACCTACTCATAGTGTCTGGGAGGGTGAGCTGGACTTGAGAGCTGCATATGGTGGAAGTAGCGGTTGACAGGGCGGACTGAGAGAGGGTTGATGATGGTGATGGAGTTGGTGTTCTTTCTGATTGCCTAGAATCAGTCTTTCGTTGATATAACAGTGGGATTCCCTGACTGCTGTGGCCTTGCAACGACACCTCAACATTTGCTGCTGTGCTAACCGGTGTGCTTACAGTGGGGGAAACAATGTAGCGTTGCTGAGTACCTTCGTTGTGATCAGTTGCACATGTGGCACTTGAGGTTTGGTGTTGTGTCCACGCTTGCAAGTGCATGCTGGTTAAATGTCTAAGCATGCAACTGGTATTCAAATTTTTCAGATTTTTCCCTCGGCTAAAGGTCTTTGCGCACTTCTTACAGATAACCTTGGCCTGATCATGAGGATTTTGTTCAAAAAACTGCCACACTGCACTCTTCCTACTTTGGCAGACATTTTGCCGCCTAGCACGCTGTGATCTTTTGACCCTCTGGACAAGCTGTCCAGCAACACTTTTGATGTTTGGAACCTGTCTTTGGAGTGCTCCGGGCCTGCCAGATAACAGCTGTTGCGATGTCGATGTCTGCTGTGGATGCTCCTCATCTGAGCTATTGGAAGCAGCACCCTCTTCCCCCAATGGATGCCAATCTGGGTCAACAACTGGGTCATCCATCACCTCCTCTTCTATGTCATGTGCACCTTTCTCTGTGTCACCGTGTATGGTGGTATAGTGTGCGGGAAGGGGCACCTGAGTCTCATCAGGGTCAAAATCTGGCTCTGTACACTGCGAGGACAATGTAGTGCTCTGAGTGAATGTACCAGCAGAATCATCCATCAGCGGCTGTGCATCAGTGCACTCCATGTCAGATTCATCTTGGCCTGGGTAATTCACCATTTGACTTGATAATCCAGGCATGGTATGTGAAAACAGCTCCATGGAGTAATCAGTAGTATGGCCTGCGTCATCCTTCAATCTTGGTTGGGGTGAAGGACACAAGGAAAGGTGTGGTTCATGAACATGAGCCTCCAATGACGACTCAGTGCTTTTACTTTTTACAACTGAAGAAGAGGAGGCGATAGAGCTGGAGGCTGAGTCAGCAATGTAAGACAAAACTTTTTCCTGATGCTCTGCCTTTAAAAGCGGTTTGCCAACTCCTAGAAAACTAAGCGTTCGAGGCCTTATGTAGACAGACGATGACGCAGGGTCAGCACCTCCTGCATTTGGTCCTATTTTGCTCTTGCCACTACCATCATATCCACCACCAACACCATCATTACCAGCTGCCAACCCCCGCCCAATTCCACGGCCTCTTCCACCAGCCTTCCTCATTTTTGGTAGAAATGTAGACAAAATCCAACAAACTATATAGTAATGTAAAACAAGGTACAAGGTGTCTATAGGACAGGGGAGTTTTAGAATTTGTGCACACACTTGTGGACAGGGACAGTGGACACTTGTGGATTGTGTGCGGCCCACTGATATCTGAGCGCTATGTGACACGCTCGATGGCACAGCTGCCTGTGACCAAAGTGACGAGAGGATAATGGAGATTTTGAATCTCTGCGTACACTTGTGGACAGTGGACACTTGTGGATTGTGTGCGGCCCACTGATATCTGAGCGCTATGTGACACGCTCGATGGCACAGCTGCCTGTGACCAAAGTGACGCGAGGATAATGGAGATTTTGAATCTCTGCGTACACTTGTGGACAGTGGACACTTGTGGATTGTGTGCGGCCCACTGATATCTGAGCGCTATGTGACACGCTCGATGGCACAGCTGCCTGTGACCAAAGTGACGCGAGGATAATGGAGATTTTGAATCTCTGCGTACACTTGTGGACAGTGGACACTTGTGGATTGTGTGCGGCCCACTGATATCTGAGCGCTATGTGACACGCTCGATGGCACAGCTGCCTGTGACCAAAGTGACGCGAGGATAATGGAGATTTTGAATCTCTGCGTACACTTTTGGACACTGGACACTTGTGGATTGTGTGCGGCCCACTGATATCTGAGCGCTATGTGACACGCTCGATGGCACAGCTGCCTGTGACCAAAGTGACGAGAGGATAATGGAGATTTTGAATCTCTGCGCACACTTTTGGACACTGGACACTTGTGGATTGTGTGAGGCCCACTGATATCTGAGCGCTATGTGACACGCTCGATGGCACAGCTGCCTGTGACCAAAGTGACGCGAGGATAATGGAGATTTTGAATCTCTGCGTACACTTTTGGACACTGGACACTTGTGGATTGTGTGCGGCCCACTGATATCTGAGCGCTATGTGACACGCTCGATGGCACAGCTGCCTGTGACCAAAGTGACGAGAGGATAATGGAGATTTTGAATCTCTGCGCACACTTTTGGACACTGGACACTTGTGGATTGTGTGAGGCCCACTGATATCTGAGCGCTATGTGACACGCTCGATGGCACAGCTGCCTGTGACCAAAAGTGACGAGAGGATAATGGAGATTTTGAATCTCTGCGTACACTTGTGGACAGTGGACACTTGTGGATTGTGTGCGGCCCACTGATATCTGAGCGCTATGTGACACGCTCGATGGCACAGCTGCCTGTGACCAAAGTGACGCGAGGATAATGGAGATTTTGAATCTCTGCGTACACTTTTGGACACTGGACACTTGTGGATTGTGTGCGGCCCACTGATATCTGAGCGCTATGTGACACGCTCGATGGCACAGCTGCCTGTGACCAAAGTGACGAGAGGATAATGGAGATTTTGAATCTCTGCGCACACTTTTGGACACTGGACACTTGTGGATTGTGTGAGGCCCACTGATATCTGAGCGCTATGTGACACGCTCGATGGCACAGCTGCCTGTGACCAAAGTGACGAGAGGATAATGGAGATTTTGAATCTCTGCATACACTTTTGGACACTGGACACTTGTGGATTGTGTGCGGCCCACTGATATCTGAGCGCTATGTGACACGCTCGATGGCACAGCTGCCTGTGACCAAAGTGACGAGAGGATAATGGAGATTTTGAATCTCTGCGTACACTTGTGGACAGTGGACACTTGTGGATTGTGTGCGGCCCACTGATATCTGAGCGCTATGTGACACGCTCGATGGCACAGCTGCCTGTGACCAAAGTGACGAGAGGATAATGGAGATTTTGAATCTCTGCGTACACTTGTGGACAGTGGACACTTGTGGATTGTGTGCGGCCCACTGATATCTGAGCGCTATGTGACACGCTCGATGGCACAGCTGCCTGTGACCAAAGTGACGAGAGGATAATGGAGATTTTGAATCTCTGCGTACACTTTTGGACACTGGACACTTGTGGATTGTGTGCGGCCCACTGATATCTGAGCGCTATGTGACACGCTCGATGGCACAGCTGCCTGTGACCAAAGTGATGAGAGGATAATGGAGATTTTGAATCTCTGCGTACACTTTTGGACACTGGACACTTGTGGATTGTGTGCGGCCCACTGATATCTGAGCGCTATGTGACACGCTCGATGGCACAGCTGCCTGTGACCAAAGTGACGAGAGGATAATGGAGATTTTGAATCTCTGCGTACACTTGTGGACAGTGGACACTTGTGGATTGTGTGCGGCCCACTGATATCTGAGCGCTATGTGACACGCTCGATGGCACAGCTGCCTGTGACCAAAGTGACGAGAGGATAATGGAGATTTTGAATCTCTGCGTACACTTTTGGACACTGGACACTTGTGGATTGTGTGCGGCCCACTGATATCTGAGCGCTATGTGACACGCTCGATGGCACTGCTGTGACCAAAGTGACGAGAGGATAATGGAGATTTTGAATCTCTGCGTACACTTTTGGACACTGGACACTTGTGGATTGTGTGCGGCCCACTGATATCTGAGCGCTATGTGACACGCTCGATGGCACAGCTGCCTGTGACCAAAGTGACGAGAGGATAATGGAGATTTTGAATCTCTGCGTACACTTTTGGACACTGGACACTTGTGGATGGTGTGAGGCCCACTGATATCTGAGCGCTATGTGACACGCTCGATGGCACAGCTGCCTGTGACCAAAGTGACGAGAGGATAATGGAGATTTTGAATCTCTGCGTACACTTTTGGACACTGGACACTTGTGGATTGTGTGCGGCCCACTGATATCTGAGCGCTATGTGACACGCTCGATGGCACAGCTGCCTGTGACCAAAGTGACGAGAGGATAATGGAGATTTTGAATCTCTGCGTACACTTGTGGACAGTGGACACTTGTGGATTGTGTGCGGCCCACTGATATCTGAGCGCTATGTGACACGCTCGATGGCACAGCTGCCTGTGACCAAAGTGACGAGAGGATAATGGAGATTTTGAATCTCTGCGTACACTTTTGGACACTGGACACTTGTGGATTGTGTGCGGCCCACTGATATCTGAGCGCTATGTGACACGCTCGATGGCACAGCTGCCTGTGACCAAAGTGACGAGAGGATAATGGAGATTTTGAATCTCTGCGTACACTTTTGGACACTGGACACTTGTGGATTGTGTGCGGCCCACTGATATCTGAGCGCTATGTGACACGCTCGATGGCACAGCTGCCTGTGACCAAAGTGACGAGAGGATAAGGGAGATTGGATTGCTTTTAAAAAAGCAGTTTGCGGAGCAGTGGGTAAACAGCAATGCCAGCGTGTCAGGAAGCCTTAGAAGGCAGCCCAACAACCAACACCACTGATACACCACAATATAGCCTCCCCTTGCACTGCACACACAGTGACTTGTGTGTTGTGCAGGCCAAATCGCTAGCAGCAGAAGCAGTTTTTTTGTCTTCTTCCCTGCCTAACGCTCTCCCTACAGAATGAGCAGCAACCTCTCCCTATACTAAGATCGGCAGAAGTAAGATGGCGGTCGGCGTGCACGCCCTTTTATACCCCCTGTGACGCCACCAAAGCAAGCCAATCACTTGCATGCCCTTCTGAAAGATGGTGGTGACCCGTGCCTATGTCATCACGTTGCCCACAGTGTCCGTGGATCCTGATTGGCTGAAAAAGAGCGCAAAACAAACTTTTGAAACGCGACTTTGGCGCGGAAGTCGCCGACCTCGTGGCCGACCTCATCCTAGGGTCGGGTTTCGTTTCATGAAACCCGACTTTGCCAAAAGTCGGCGACTTTTGAATTTTTTCGACCCGTTTCGCTCAACTCTAGTGGTAGCCACTTACCCTGTTTAACGCCACAATTAAAAGTCGTTATGAATTTCTCCAAAAATTCAAATTCCATTTGTGTGAATTACAGCAAAATGCTGAATTCGGAATACCAGAAAGATGTTAAAAAAACTCCCACAACTCATACTTGCTTCTCCTTGGCCCTAACCATCCCTCTTCCACCACCAGTCCTCTGATCGGCTCCTCTGTCTTTTCTCTTCTTTCTCTGGACCTACAGTGCTGCTGTTCTTCATTAGGCGCCACACTGTCATGTGGGGCACGAGGTATGCAGTCGTGGGGCACGAGGTATGCAGTCATGGGGCAGGAGGTATGCAGTCATGTGGGGCACGAGGTATGCAGTCATGGGACACGAGGTATGCAGTCATGTAGGGCACGAGGTATGCAGTCATGTGGGACACAACACAATCATTGATGATAATGACGTTTAGCGCAATACTCTTATCCAATGCCAATGATTTTCAGTGCTATGCACTTCTCCAATGCCAATTACGTGTAGCACAATGCACTTCTCCCATGTAAAAATGTAACATGACGCACTTCTCCAATGTAACTGAAGTACAGTATGACACACTTCTCCAATGTAAATGTACTGCAGCACAACACACTTCTCCAGATGAGCCCCATATATTGCTCCATACAGTATAATGAGCCCCATATATTGCTCCATACAGTATAATGAGCCCCATACATTGCTCCATACAGTATAATGGCCCCATACATTGCTCCATACAGTATAATGGCCCCATATATTGCTCCATACAGTATAATGGCCCCATACATTGCTCCATACAGTATAATGGCCCCATACATTGCTCCATACAGTATAATGGTCCCATATATTGCTCCATACAGTATAATGGCCCCATACATTGCTCCATACAGTATAATGGTCCCATATATTGCTCCATGCAGTATAATATTCCCATATATTGCTACATACATAAAAAGTAAATAATCAGATACTCACTTTTCCTCGTTCCCAGCTGCTGTGGTCGCCTCAGCGCCTGGGGTACTGCATGGATCTGTGCTACTACCGATTCTTTTTAACCTGTTTATTAATGACCTTGTGGATGGGATTGAGAGTAAAGTGTCAGTCTTTGCTGACGAGTGAAGACATGCAAACTATGCAGGATATTACAATCTGACCTTGACATTACAATATTGCAAATCGATCTGGATAAGATGTCTGAATGGGCAAACACTTGGCAAATGATATAATGTAGATAAATGTAGAGTAATGCACCTGGGGCGGAGTAATCCAATTGCTGTATATACATTAGATGGAAGAATACTCGGGACTACAGATCTAGAGAAGAACGGGGGGATTCTGGTTACAAGTAAGCTGAGCAACAGCACTCAATGTCAGGTAGCAGCCGCAAAAGCAAACAAGATTTTAGGGTGCATAAAAAGAGAGATAAAATCCTGCAATCCCAACATATTATTACCCCTCTATAAATTACATCACTAGAATAAGGGCTCCACATTTTTAAAAGGATATTCAGAAGTTAGAATCAGTTCAAAGATGGGCAACTAGATCATTACAAGGGATGGAAGGCCTCTCATATGATGAAAGGTTGGAAGAGTTGGGCTTGCTTAGCTTAGAAAAAAGACGCCACAGAGGAGATCTCATTAATATATATAAATATTTGTGTGGCCAGTACAAAGGACGGCGCTTGACTTGGAAGAAAGGCGACTTCGGCAGCTAAACAGGGAAGGGTTCTTTACAGTTAGAGCAGGGAGAATGTGGAATGCCCTGCCACAGGAGATAGTAATGGCAGACACTATAACAGCCTTTATACAACGGCTGGATGATTTCCTTGATACATAGAATTGCGGGTTATTGTAAAATTAGTGACAAAATGTACAATTGGTGGAGAAAGGTTGAACTTAAAGGACCTATGTCTTTTTTCAAACTATGTGACTATGTAATTATGTCATCCGACTCTCTGCACTGCTAGGCAGAGGGCGCTCTGTAGTGACGTCATCGCGCCCTCTGACCTGAGACGTCACAGAGAGTAAGAAGGTGCTGAGGAGACCAGACAGCTTGGAATGGGGAGAGGTGAGTATTTGAGGGGGGAGCCCAGTGCCAGCGCTGGCACCGGGTTACCCCCGACTTAAGGGACCTCAGAGTGTGCCAGTGTCCCTGACGATGAGTGCCCCCCCACATTCGTCCAGGGCCCCGGCACTTGCCTGGGTCCGCCAGGTGGATGCCAGCCCTGCATGTTTTGCAGAGTACCCCACACAGAGGCTGTTTTTCAGAATATCCCTGCTTTGCAGAATCTCTATCAATACCAGACAACAAAAGTGCTGAGCTGCAATACAACACACAACCACACTCACATTCTGTGCGGTGCAGTACTGTTCAGGTGGATGCTGTGTGGTGTTACTTACCATTGAGTTACATATATGTGTACGCCACGACATGCATGGTGGCTGTCTTTGTGCCCGGGGACTTCTGCTCTTTTATCCTGCGGTGTTGTTATTCCCACGATTTTATCTACTACTATTTGTCATTATACTTGTTTGTACTTAATTAATAAAGATGACTACTTTTTTACTCTATTCACCTGTCTGCTCTATTTTTCTCTTTGCATGAACAGATTGCTTTTGGAGTGGGTGCTTTGTGGCTTTTCGCCTTAGGGGGGCTGTTTGCACAGCCTTACCTTTTTGCTGACATCTAGATAATGTCACTGAGGTTTGCGTATTTACAACACACAACCTGTGGACAGGTGTGGCGCTGTTGATAAAAAAAATAAAAACATTTTCTAACCCTTTGATATAAATTCAGACCATAAAATAAGGGGTTAATGATATGACTAAGTTCCCGGACAGCGGCGGCGAGCTCTTTATACAAATCTCCGGTCAGCGCTCTTTGACAGGTGTTTCTGATAACGCTTTTGCAGGTCTTAGCATAATGTATTTTTTTTTATCAGGATCGTTTTTAAACTCTGGATTAAAGTTCTGATTTAATCTGATTAACTTCTTTCCTTGAGAGGATTCTTGCAGCTATTTTTCATTCCACCGAAATAATAAGCGTCTGATACAAATAGCACTTTGTAATGGGTTTTCGTCGTGGCACACCATCAATTCTGATATCAGTCTATACAGCAGATAGCGTCACAGGGCAACAAAGGAAAAAAAAACAAAAACCTTTTTCGACTCCCTGTGTCTACAGCTCATTTGTTATACAGGTGATGGATTACTCGTGGCTCAGTCATCAGGTTATGAGCTGTCCACCAAATGCTTTATAATCCTCATAAACTCATAGGAAAAAATATTTATCTTGGCCAAACGACGGAGAAAAATCAAGAGTCAAGTGGATGAAAATTCACCATACAGGAGTCGAATAGCAGAAATGCTCACTTTCTATGAGCGCTGACCATGGTGCAGCGCTCATAGCAATCTGGCAATGACAACCATAGAGGTCTGATACAGTCCTCTGGTTGTCAGGCCGACCCATCGGTGACCAGAAATTATGTGACGGGGTCACCGATGGGCGGGATTAGTGACGTTCTTCCTGTAAGTGCAAGTTAAATGTCGCTGTCAGATATTGACAGCGGCATTTAACTAGTTAACAGCCGCGGGTGGATCGTGATTTCACCCGCGGCTATTGCGGGCACATGTCAGTTATATAGATCAGCTGTCATGTGCCCGGAAAGGTGCGGGCACCAAACTGGGGGATTGACATGTGCATACTATTACGTCCGATGTCGAAAAAGGGTTAAAAACATCTTGTACACATACCCAATTTTTACCTATAGCTGTTGTAAAACCACTGGTTATATGTTCAGTCATTTGAGCAATTTTTCAGCTTCTGATTTAGAAAAATTGCCTTGTGAAAAAACAAAAAAAGAAAGTTCGAGACACTCTAAACTAATTATTGTCCAATTAGAAGGCAGCAAAGAACACTTCAGGAAATCCAAAACCTCTCCAAAAACTTCCCATAGGATATGTGCATTCGGCGTCTCTAAGATTTATCCAGGCAAAGCCGCTTGAGCAAAACACTGGCGGTTGCTTTCCAGAGGCAGCCTCGCTGGTGGCTTTGCCGTCATTCTTGCAGCTTTAAGCTTTCCAAACTCTGAAGCAATTAAAAGAAGTAAAATAAAATGGAATAGGTGCACAGCATTGTCGTATTTGTTGCTGTGCACTGTGTTCATGCGGGCGGTGCTTTGGTTGCACTTCAGGATTTTTGGCAAAATCTTTCCTACGCCATGTGTAAATTTGTGGGCACAGGGAGCTTTTTTGGTGAGTTTTCGGAGCAGAAAGTGGCTATGTACACATGACATCTTTTAGATGGCAGAGCAGCAGCCGAAATTTTCGTTCATGAATCTGCTTCAGGAAAAAGGAGGTGGCTTTTTCCTAAATCGGCATTGGCACTGTTTTTTTTAACCCCTTCACGCCGCAGCCCTTTTTCATTTTTGCGTTTCTGTTTTTGCTCCCCTTCTTCCCAGAGCCGTAACTTTTTTATTTTTCTGTCAATATGGCCGTGTGAGGGATTTTTTAATTTTTTGCAGGACGAGTTGTACTTTTGAACGACACCATTGGTTTTACCATATTGTGTACTCAAAACCAGGAAGAAAATTCCAAGTGCGGAGAAAATGCAAAAAAAAGTGCAATCCCACAACTGTTTTTTGGATTTTTTTTTACCATGTTCACCAAATGCTAAAACTGACCTGCCATTATGATTCTCCAGGTCATTACAAGTTCATAGACACAAAAGATGTCTAGGTTGTTTTTTACTTAAATGGTGAAAAAAAATTCAAAAAGCATCTCTATTTTTTGTGATTTGGGGCCGGGTGAGGGCTTACTTTTTGCGAGCAGAGCAAACACTTTTAATGATACCATTTTGGTGTGGATACGAGTTTTTGACAGTTTGACTTCTTTTCTCGTTAACAATCGGGTTAATTCTTTTTTTATATTGATAGATCGGGCAATTCTGAATGCGACAATATCAAATATGTGTATTTTTTTTAATTGTTTTATTTTGAATGGGGGGTGATTTGAACTTTTATTTTTTTTTTTTTTTTACTTTTGCATGCTTCAATAGTCTCTATGGGAGACTAGGAGCTGAAATCTTCTGATCGCCTCTGCTGCATGCAGGCAATCATCAGATCGCCTGTGTGTAGCAGAAATGCTCACTTGCTATGAGCGCCGTCTACTGGGCAGCGCTCATAGCAACCGGCAATGACAACCACAGGGGTCTCCTGCAGAGATTGACAGCGGCATTTAATGGTTTAACAGCCTTGGGTGGATCGCAGAAATGCATCAAGAATGGCAAAGCTGCCATCGAAGCCTCAGGGGAAACGTACTCTTGTGGATGCTGACTTCTCTAAGAAGAAGAAAATATGTCTACAAGTCCACGAGACTGTAGGGTTAAGCAGGTTCACAGGATGCAGTGACGAGACACTAGACGAATGGTGGTTTTGTAAATCACTTTTCTATACTTTAGCCGATGGGCTTGGCTGAACAGAACAATAAAGAACAACACAAAAACAGTCCGCGCAGGGACTCAACAATCTTAACAAAGTATAGTATCACTTAGCCTTTCCGGGACTGCTGGTTTCGGTAGCGTGGCCGCGTTGAGGTCGCTGAGGAGGCTGTCCTAATGAAAGTGATGTCGGTGGGGGCAACAGACCCTGAGGAAAATAATACCGTTGGGGCGCAACAAGCCCTGTGGAAAACGAGGACGTTGGGGCGCAACAGGCCCTGAAGGAAACGAGGACGCTGGGGCGCAACAGGCCCTGAAGGTTACGCTGCTGCTGGGGTGCAACAGGCCCTGAAGGAAACGCTGCCGCTGGGGCGCAACAGGCCCTGAAGGAAACGAGGACGTTGGGGCGCGACAGGCCCTGAAGAAAACACTGCCGCTGGGGCGCAACAGGCCCTGAAGGAAACGAGGACGTTGGGGCGCAACAGGCCCTGAAGAAAACACTGCCGCTGGGGCGCAACAGGCCCTGAAGGAAACGCTGCCGCTGGGGCGCCACAGGCCCTGAAGAAAGCAATGCCGTTGGGGCTCAACAGGCCCTGAAGAAAGTGATGGAGGTGGCGCGCGGCGATGACGCAGTTCCCCAGAAGGCCTGTAGCCGTCCTTTACCAAGGAGTCTCTTCCTAAGCCAGGGTAGCGAGCCTTTTATCCCGCCTGTGACAATGTGGCGTATCTTGAGGCCGATGATGGCCGGGTCGGTGTGATGGGGGAAGGCTGAGGGGAAGGGCCCAGGTCTCTGTGGCCTGGTTACCGGTACTCACGGCCACAACCTGAGGTATAGTTCCTCTCTCTCCAAGGCGGGGGTTAGCGGGGATAATTCTCTCAGAACGGGAGCGGGGAGCAGTCTCGGGGCACAGTCTCTCATGTCTCTTTTGTCGGAAAGTTGCCCGCTTTCTCCTCGCAGGCTCCTCACGGTGCCCCTGCCAGTCACCCTGCGTCCTGCCTTCACTCACTCTCTTCCCCAACTGCCACTTCAGCGTGTCCCCTGCTCCTTTTACCCTAGCCCCACCCCCTGTTGCCCTGACAACCTCAGTTGCATGTCTCCCTTTGTAATCCCCCTGTTGTGCTTCCTTCAATAACTCTGATGGCGGTCCCCTTGGTTCCGGCCCAAACACTATATGGGGGTCCTCCTCCCCACATTCCCCCACCCTGTAAGCTCGCCAGTCCTCAGGCGAGGGAGTTAGTCTATTAAGATTGGCCTGTAAAGGTGTTAATATTCGTTGCCATACGAACTGATCTTGTTCATACCGTTCGGGGGGTTTGCCGGCTGTTGACCGCTCGGAGCGTCTAAGTTCGACTGGGGTGGAATCTTCTGGGGTGGAATCTTCTGGGGTGGTGGACGTCGGTGGGCTACATGATGCTGGTGGGTTAATTGTGTCAACTGGCTCAATATTGGGTAGAGGGCCCTTGGGAACTGGAGGGAAATCATCATCTTCCGAGTCCCAGCATATGGACTCCGGTTCGGATGTCTTCGGGGCAGGTTCCAGTTGCTTCGGGTCGGTGGAAATACACGGGCGTAACATATTACGATGCACAATGCGGGTGGGCAGTGTTTCATCCTGCTCGGGCCGTATTTCGTACACAGGTCCTTCTGGATGGATACGGCGTAGTACCCGATAAGGACTCTCTTCCCAACGTGACTCCAGTTTATTCTAGGGGCGTTGATCTAGTACAAGCACACGGTCCCCGTTTTGGAGATGGGGAGGGGAGGTTGTATTCTTCCCTGGGTGTTCCCAGTCTTGAAGTTTGGTATGTACAATTCGGTGAAGAGTTTGCAGCCTGTGGCGGTGATTTCGGACCCAAGACGACACTCCGGTCCAGGGCTGAGGCTCTTCGGGGTCCAACTCTACCTCCGTGATCCCTTTACCCTCTCGTCCGAACAGCAGGAAATAAGGAGTATAGCCCGTAACTCGATGTACCCGATTATTATAAACCCATACTAATTCAGAAACATATTCAGGCCAACGAGCTTTCTTGTCACTCTCCAGAGTGCGTAGCATTTGAATCAATGTCCGATTAAATCGCTCACAAGCCCCATTCCCTTGCGGGTGATATGGTGTGGTCCGGGATTTATCAATCCCATAAAGATGATGTAGTTCCTCCATAACATTCCCCAAAAAACATGCTCCCTGGTCGGAATGTATACGTTGAGGACAGCCGTACACTTGTATAAAGTTTCTGCAAATTGCGGAGGCGGCTGACTCCGCGGTCTGGTCTCGAGTAGGGGTGACCACAGCGAACTTGGTGAAATGATCCACCATGACGAGGCAGTGTTCGTATCCCTGGAATGCGGGACCAATGTGCAGATAATCCACTGTCAGGAGCTCAAAGGGTGCTGAAGTCACAATCGTCTGTGTTGCGGCCCTCTGAGCAGGCGGTTTGGCCAATTCACATAAGCGGCAGGTACGGCAAACTTCTTCCACAACAGCCGACAAGCGTGGGTGATAAACTTTCTGTTGTAACCATTGTAAAGTCTTTTTGACTCCAAAGTGGGCCCCTTTTTCGTGAGCCTCTTGAGCCAGCTCGTGTAGTTGAGCTCCGGGTGTAACCACCTGCCAAACAGTCGTTGAGGTTGTTTGCAAAGTGATTTTACGGTACAGTAGTCCCTTTCAGATAATCAGTCGCTCCCATTGTCGCAGCATCAGCGACAGGTTTTGGGACAAAGTTTGTTGTTGAGTATCAGTGGGTAATTGACCAGCGGCGACCCATGGCCGGAGAAGTCCAACTTCTTCATCTTCTTGTTGCTGTTGTATCCACTTATCCCGAGATTGTTCCAGGATGCCCCTGTGGGCCTCTGGAGAAGATACTTTTGCATCAACATTGGTGAGCACGGCAGCGGTAAGAGCGAACGGTATTTCCTCTCCTTCTAATTCTTCATCTCGATTCTGTCCGGGAGTTGTATGTCGAATCCTGGAGAGGGCATCTGCATGAACATTCTCGGCCCCTCTTTTGTAAATAATCTTGTAATTGTACTTCGCCATTCGGGCCACCCATCGCTGCTCCAAAGCCCCCAACTTGGCGTTTTCCAAATGAGCCAGTGGGTTGTTGTCAGTTCGCACTACCACCTCGGAGCCCACTAGGTACTCTGCAAATCTCTCCGTCATAGCCCACACCACTGCGAGGAGCTCGAGCTTAAAAGAGCTGTAATTGTCAGGGTTACGCTCGGAGTCATGGAGTGAACGGCTTCCATAAGCGATCACCCTCTCCCGGCCATCCTAAACCTGTGACAACACAGCCCCTAGCCCGTGAAGACTCCCGTCAGTGTGCAGGATGAACGGCAGAGAGAAATCCGCATAAGCCAACACTGGGGCATCCGAGAGTGCAGCCTTGAGATCTCGGAAGGCCTTTTCCTGAGGGTGTTGCCACTGGATTTTTCGCCCTTTGGCCCCAGCGGGAGCCCCCTTCAGCAGGTCATGCAGGGCTCGAGCTCGACATGCAAAATTCTTTACGAAACGACGGTAATATCCAGCTAACCCCAGAAAAGCCCGCACGTCTTTCACCGTCTCGGGGGTTGGCCATTCCTGGATAGCAGCAACCTTCTCACGGGATGGTCTCACACCCTCTGCCGAAACGACATGACCCAGATACTCAATCTGAGAGCGAAATAGGTGGCATTTCTGAGGCTTCACCTTCAACCCGTACTTTTGCAGCCGGCTGAGTACCTGTCCCAACCGCTTCAGGTGGTCCTCGAAGGAGGCGGCATAGACAATGATGTCGTCCAGGTAGATCAACATGGCCTCAAAATTGAGATCCCCTAAACATCGCTCCATCAATCGCTGAAAGGTCCCGGGGGCGTTGGCCAGCCCAAATGGCATATGATTAAACTCAAACAGTCCCATGGGCATTATGAACGCCGTCTTAGCTCTGTCCTCTTCTGACATGGGCACCTGCCAGTACCCACTGGCCAAGTCCAGGGTCGAAAAATATGTTGCTTTGCCCAATGCAGACAGAGATTCTTCTATTCGGGGCAGTGGGTATGAGTCTTTAATAGTGCAAGCATTCAATTTACGATAATCCACACAGAATCGTAGTGTACCATCTTTCTTCCGGACCAACATGATGGGGGCCGCCCAAGGGCTTTGACTTTCCCGTATCACCCCTTTTTGCAGCATCTGAGCCAGCAAAGTTTTCACCTCCTGATAGAGTTGTGGCGGGATCTGTCGATAACGTTCTCGGATAGGGGCCGCTCCTGCTGTGGGGATCTCATGAGTGATGGCGGTGGTACACCCAAAGTCGTCCTCATGGCTAGCAAATACTTCATGGTACTGTCCCAGCAATGCTTTTACTTGTGAAAGTTGGGCCGCAGTTAGTCCAGAAAGCTCGGCCCGCATCTGCTCCAAAATATTTCGGCCCTTCTCTTGTGTCGAGACTTCGTGGGCCTGTAAGGTTCGTATTGTTACCTCCCAAGGATCCTCGGAGTGTACTCATAATTGAACCGCAGGAGTGGGCAGCACTTCTTCTAAAGGCTTTACTAGTTTGGCCAGTACAGTCCGTGCTTTCAGAATGGTATCTCGGTCTTCAAGGTTAACGCAGCGGACCAGGACGGTTCCTTTTCGCACCGTAGCGAGGGAACGGGCCACCAGTATGCCAGGAGGTAAGTGCTCTGAGTGACACGGCTCCACCTGCACCTCTACGCCCTCCAAAGGTATCGGGGCCCGAATTGGCAGGGCCACCACTGTCTGTCCAGGAGGCAGCACAAGCAGGGGTGCCGCTGACGCGATGACCTTGCCCAGAGCCTCACCCTCCTGACAGTCCCGATGCACCCGCGCACCTCGCACCAGCTGCTGGAATACCTGTCCCTGAGCTGTGCGAAAACCCCACTGCTTCAGTGTCCTTTGTGTGAGATCATTAAGCAACAGGTTACCAAACTCTTTTAAAATATTCATGCCTAGGGTGACGGGGTGTCGTTGATCAGCTTCTCCTTGAGTCAGCACCACCCCTCTGCGGCCGAGGGGTTTACCGCACAACGTCATCTGCACCCACACTACCCCGGCAACCGGGACCGGCAGTTGGTTAGCGGCTACTAGTCTAATCATGGGCCCCCACTGAGGCCTTGCTGCCTCTGGAAAGTTTTGTTGAAAGTACGCTGTGGGCATAGTGGTTACTTGTGACCCCGTGTCCACCAGACACCGGACGGCCCGGCCCTCTACTTCTGCCCAAACTACCGGACACTTTGCTACCAAATCTTTGGGACTTCCACCACCCCTAGTTGTGGTTTTCGGCTCCGAGCGGCGTCCCCCCAGCCCGGAGCCCTTTAGTTTAATGGCCGCCGGGGTGGGTATCTCCCACGCCGCGGACACTCTCGGGCGAAGTGGCCTGGTTCTCCACACTCATAACACCGGGCCGGTATAGATTGACCAACCCGCGGAGAACGTGACCCCCAGGGACCGGGATTAACACTGGGTCATCCAGTCTCCGGTTCGGTTCTTCTCTTTACTTCAGCCAACTCGCTCTTAATATTTTTCAATTCTCGCTTCATCTCCTCCACCCACTGAGGTTCCTCAACTGTGTTCGAGGAGGCCTCCACACCTCGGACCTTCCCCACGGGGACCGCCATCCCCTGCTCTTGATCCCGAACCCGTGCCTGACTTCCCACTTCTGAAAAGTCTATTTGGGGATTCATTCATTCGTTCCCGTAAGGCCTGTTTTATCAGTGGATCTCGCAGTCCAGTCACCAGTAGGTCACGTAGGGTAATGTCAACAGGTCCTACCCCTACCCCGTCTTTTCTTTCAATAGCCGTATGCAATTCTTGGAGCACATTCATATACTGAGTAATCGTCTCCCCCTCTGCCTGCATCCTGCTAAGCAGACGGGTCCTTAACGCTCCCACATTAGTGGGATCCCCGTGGGTCTGTTCCACTATCTGCAACACCTTTTCAAAAGTGTTGCGGTGCCCCGGAGGTTTCAACATCACTGACCTCCGCACCTCCCCGTCTAGGGCCATGAGTGCCACTTCAGCTTCCAGGTCAGGGGTCATTGGGTGCATCCGAAAGAGCCCCCGCATTCGCTCTGTCCAGCTCCATAGCATAGTATTGGAGCCGGAGAATCTAGGCAGGTTGTTCAGCATGGCCCCCAATGAAATGCTAATACGGGGGCCCTCTTTATTTACAGAGTCTACAGATTCCCCCTGACCTGCGCCACCACCGTCTATGCTCGGAGACTGCATCCTGCCGACTACGCCAAGTGTAGGGTTAAGCAGGTTCGCAGGATGCAGTGACGAGACACTAGACGAATGGTGGTTTTGTAAATCACTTTTATATACTTTAGCCGATGGGCCTGGCTGAACAGAACAATAAAGAACAACACAAAAACAGTCCGCGCAGGGACTCAACAATCTTAACCAAGTATAGTATCACTTAGCCTTCCCGGGACTGCTGGTTTCGGTAGCGTGGCCGCGTTGAGGTTGCTGAGGAGGCTGTCTTAATGAAAGTGATGTCGGTGGGGGCAACAGACCCTGAGGAAAATAATACCGTTGGGGCGCAACAAGCCCTGTGGAAAACGAGGATGTTGGGGCGCAACAGGCCCTGAAGGAAACGAGGACGCTGGGGCGCAACAGGCCCTGAAGGTTACGCTGCCGCTGGGGCGCAACAGGCCCTGAAGGAAATGCTGCCGCTGGGGCGCAACAGGCCCTGAAGAAAACACTGCCGCTGGGGCGGAAACAAGGACGTTGGGGCGCAACAGGCCCTGAAGAAAACACTGCTGCTGGGGCGCAACAGGCCCTGAAGGAAACGCTGCCGCTGGGGCGCAACAGGCCCTGAAGAAAGCAATGCCGTTGGGGCTCAACAGGCCCTGAAGAAAGTGATCGAGGTGGCGCGCGGCGATGACGCAGTTCCCCAGAAGGCCTGTAGCCGTCCTTTACCAAGGAGTCTCTTCCTAAGCCAGGGTAGCGAGCCTTTTATCCCGCCTGTGACAATGTGGCGTATCTTGAGGCCGATGATGGCTGGGTCAGCATGATGGGGGAAGGCTGGGGGGGAAGGGCCCAGGTCTCTGTGGCCTGGTTACCGGTACTCACGGCTACAACCTGAGGTATAGTTCCTCTCTCTCCAAGGCGGGGGTTAGCGGGGATAATTCTCTCAGAACGGGAGTGGGGAGCAGTCTCGGGGCACAGTCTCTCACGTCTCTCTTGTCGGAAAGTCGCCCGCTTTCTCCTCGCAGGCTCCTCACGGTGCCCCTGCCAGTCACCCTGCGTCCTGCCTTCACTCACTCTCTTCCCCAACTGCCACTTCAGCGCGTCCCCTGCTCCTTTTACCCTAGCCCCACCCCCTGTTGCCCTGACAACCTCAGTCGCATGTCTCCCTTTGTAATCCCCCTGTTGTGCTTCCTTCAATAACTCTGATGGCGGTCCCCTCGGTTCCGGCCCAAACACTATATGGGGGTCCTCCTCCCCACAAGACCGTAAGGCTATGCTCATGAGTCAAGGATGTAGCAATGGAAAACTATATGTGTGTTTTTCAAGAGGATGCAGAAAATGGATGATGGCGATTGCATTTCTACCATGAATGTGCTGCTGATTTTCTGCGAATTTATGCGGGGATTCCCCGCACTGTCAATCTGTGTGGCTCATACATGTTTTTTTCTATACAGAATCTGTTAAATAGTGATAGTCATAAACCATAATCATAATATAGGCTTGGGCAGAGAAATACAGCACAAAATAGGGCTACGTTCACACGTTTTTATAAGGTGATCAAAAACTTAGCGGGTAAATCAAGCGGAAACACTTGAAGATTCTTGATTTTTTTTTTTATCCTGAATTGTTGTTGTTAACATTCCGTGAAACATTTAGTTAACACTTCTTTTGGTCTTGTATGTAAACAATTATCTCATGTCTTTGGAAGTCCATTAAGGAATGGATAAAATGTTATAATTTTTTGATGCAAAATACAGAAAAAATTGCTTACAAGGCGCTCAAAAAAAGCGCCCAGGCATCTTTTGAGCTGTGTTTGTAGCTTTCCCATTGACTTCTGTGATAAAATATGGTGTGGTTTCATGTCAGTAAATACCTCCAGAATGGTCAGGTTACTTATTTTAAAACACTTGGTTAGAAAGCTGAACGTATGAGCAGCAAGTAACAATGAATAGGAAGACTTCTTCAAGCATTTTTTTGGAGTGATTTACAGGTGGGGTTTTTTTTTAGAGTGGACCCACTCCAAAGGACTTCTCAAACAACTCTTTGTGCACAAAGACAAATACGTTAATGTGCACAAGTCCTGTACACACGTTAGTTCAGCCGACAGTATTTTCTCCCATTGACTCCCCGTGCGCTTGAACACTTGGCTCGGCTGACCACTCCTGTATTCTCCAATGGGAGAGTGGAGTAAGCCGTGGCCAAAATCATCTAGAGATGACTTATCTGCATGGAGAACAAAAGAATCGAGTGATTGAATTCCATCTGCCCGATCCCTATGTGTCCAGACTTAGTGTATCGGGGGGACAGCTGGACACCATGCACATCAGAGGAATGGTGGGTTCAGCGGCCTTCTATTTCATGTGTATGGGGGCCTTTGGGACACTTGGCAGCAGAAGCCAACATCACATCGTTCATTTTTCCATAACATACAAAAAACGGTAATGACTAATCCTATTTGTATTAAGCACATCGCACATTTACACATCTGACTAATGGATTCCAGACAAGCTTGATCATGATTACTGAGAAACATCCATGTCGGCCAAATAGTTTTGGGCATTAGAACAGAATAATGATTTTGATTACAGTCATGCCTGTCAATGTTTCATTACTCTGCATCCCACCAGACAACGCCATCTATCTGGCCCGCAGACAAGCATATGTTTAATGGACAAACACGACTTCATTCCTGAATCGGCTTTTGTCCACCTGCTGTCCGGCAGCGTCACAAGTGTGAAAAGGACGAGAATTCTCTGCAAGTGGAGGGCAATCAACTTCTTTCTCTAGCACTGTATTTATAACATTGAAAATCCACCCTGTGAGAACAGTTCCCAAAACAGGACATCGGACCCTCATGTCACCTTCATGGAGTCATTTTGGTCTGACACGTGCACACCAGTAGCCAGAGGAGGTCATTTTGTAGGATCCTGGCTGTGCTCTTCATGTTCCTCTGTGCGCAAAGTAGCATATACCAGTCATGCTGTTGGGATGATGCTCTTCTACAGCCTTGTCAGGGTTTCCTTTTGCATTGGCCCATGTCCTCGTATCTGATCCATGCTCTTAATTAATGGTCCCCGATATTTCTTACTTTGAGAGCCACATTAAGTTTTGAGAGATGGTTGCGAGCCCCATCCAGTCTGCCCGTCCTCTTCAACGATTGTCTCACCCAAAGCCCCCATTTCCAGTATAATAAAAGCTAAAGCTTTCCAACAGAAAGCACCTTGTGCCCCCTCTATTGTAAGTAGCATACGAACATCCAGGGGTTTCTAATTCGAAACTTCTTTCATGAAGCACTCACACCAAATTGTCGCATCCATCTGGAATTCCTCTTTAACTAATAGGATAATACTATCTCCAACTTACTTTATTTATACTCGGCACCTGTGTGTGCACATCCAGAATTGCTCTTCTATGCAGGTCAACTCACAAAAGTCACCATCTGGAGGCTTAAAGCCCCTTTACATTTAGCGATGCACCAGCGATCCCGACCACGATACGACCCGGTCAGGATCGCTGGTACATCGCTAAATGGTCGCCAGTGAGCTGCCACACAGGCAGATCTCACAGCAACGTAGTGACGCAGCAGCGGTCATTACTTACCTGTCAGACGCCGCGATCCTGACGTCCTCCCGCCCGCGTCCACGCGTCGCTCGTCGGCGCCAGCAGGAAGCCCAGCAGGAAGCACCCGACGAGAAATGGAGCTGCACGATCTTGCGCGATCAGCGCAAGACAGCGGGGGAGCCGGTCGGAGGTATCACACATAGCGATATCGCTAGCGATATTGCAGCTGCGTCACAAAAATCGGTGACGCTTTAGAGATATTGCTAGCGATATCACTATATGTAAAGCCCCCTTTATTTTCATAGCTGTTTGCTTGACCTTGTGCTATTGCACTAAGTTGGCAAACAGTCGTGAGCCATACATTATGGTCCCGTGAGCCACATGTAGCTCCTGAGCCACAGATTGGGGACCCTTACTCTTGAGACTGCGCTTGGGGACAAATTTTCCTTTGATGGAATGTATGAATGTGACATCCTAGAGAACTAGTCCAAGCAATATGCTTTGGTGGGCACCATACATTAAAGGGGTTGTCCGGGCTTTTCACATAATCTCAGTACATATCTGGGCTGCAGAATTATGGCAATAAGTAATTTACTTTCTGTCACTAGTTTGCACGGTTTTCTAGATATTCTGAACTGAACGTCCAAGGGGGGGGTGTTATGGCATTGAAATGAGAACTAGTCGAAACCTCCTACTCTTCTCCAAACATGCCCTCTATAGCAACAACCCCACCCTCCATAGCTACAGGCCCTCCCCGTCCACATGAAGAAGCCCTCATCACACAGTAACAAATCCTCCCCCTCTAGCAGCCTCACTGCAGAGAGCAGCTGCTCCTCCCCCAGACACAGCTGAACAGTGATCTATGGAAAGTGAAACTAGTGAGGAGTGAAAATCGTCCTGTATTCTGGGCCACTCCATGATTACAATACATAACTCATTATCAGTAATTCCTTCCCTCACTGTCCCAGGCTGCTGGCAGCAGTGAGAACAGACTGTGTGATGGCCAGTGATGGGGGTCTGCAGCTTCTAATCTGCACAGGGGATGGCAGTCACTGATGTAATCTGTTGTGTGACAAAGCTTCTGCTGTGTGAATGAGACAGCTCTGTGTCACTGATGTCTGCACACAGCAGCAGATTTGGTGCAGTGTATGTGTGAGCACTGTGTCTCTAATGGCACAAATACTGATGGGAGCAGCCTGTCCCAGAATACAGGACGATTTTCCCTCACTAGTTTCATCCCATTGCTTCTAGTCTTTCCTTGTGCAAATGAGAATAAAGATAATTCTTCTACAATGTGACAGCCCTTGAGATATTTGTAGACAGTTATTAAGTCTCCTCTCAGTCTCCTTTTTAGCAAGCTAAACATTCCCAAATCCTGCAACCGTTCCTCATAAGACAGGGTTTGCAGACCGGTCACCATCTGGCCGCTCTTCTCTGAACTTGCTCCAGTTTGTTGATGTATTTTTTAAAATGTGGTGCCCAAAACTGGACACAGTATTCCAGATGAGGTCTGACCAAAGAGGAGTAGAGGGCAATAATGACTTCACATGATCTAGACTGTATGCTTCTGTTAGTACATCCCAGAATTGCATTTGTCTCCTTTTTTTGCTGCTGCATCACACTGTTGACGCATGTTCAGTCTGTGATCTATTAGTATACCCAAGTCTTTTTCACATGTGCTGTTGCTTAGCCCTATTCCTCCCATTCTACTTTATGCTTTTTTTTTTTCATTTTTATTGCCCAGATGTAGTACTTTGCATTTTTCCCTGTTAAAAACCATTCTGTTAGTTGCTGCCCACTGCTCCAGTTTATTTATATCTTTTTGAATCCTCTCTGTCTTCCCTAGTATTAGCTATCCGTTATAGCTTTGTGTCATAAGGAAGCAGTGCTCAGTTAGTAAATGGTTCGGAC
Organism: Dendrobates tinctorius; assembly: GCF_039654945.1. Taxonomy (NCBI): domain Eukaryota; kingdom Metazoa; phylum Chordata; class Amphibia; order Anura; family Dendrobatidae; genus Dendrobates; species Dendrobates tinctorius. Next base: position 29,010,891 of record NW_027361784.1, read on the forward strand.
AAGGAGAGAAGTAAGGACACCCCTCTGGTCTAAGTGATCCCCACAGCTGTGACTTTGAGAAGAGACATTGCAGTGAGGCTGGGGGCACATACTAGTCACATGCTCTTCATTTACATTTTTTCTGAAAAGTGAGCTGAAGATAGTGAGTACAGGAAAATAGCAGCTAAAGTATCATAGCTGTCTTGGAAGCTTGCAAGTCCCTAACTCTGCTATGAAGGAGTCTCTTCAACTGTGCGCCGAAAATGTTTGTTGAAGACATGGCACTGCTCTGTCACCCAGAGAAGATGTCTACGTCGCCTGCTGTGCTTTGTTGATGACTTAAACGAACAGTACTGTAAAGATGAACTTCTTTTTATGCACACTGTTGTGGTCTCTCATTCGTGGGGTCGCAGGGAATAATGGCAACGCTAAGAGCGCCGAGCAAGATCAGTTAGGAGGTGTCCAGAGTCACAACAGCAGCTCGCACACATCCGAAAATGGCCCCGGTTTTCTGTAACATGCCATGGTGTCGGACTCAGGACAATTACCCATGGCTACAACCTTGGGATCTGTTACAGAGGCACCATTCGTTTGTCACTTTTAGGGTGCCAACCCCTGCATCAAGTTAGGGTGATAAACTTGCAAATATACAAAAAATATGTATTTTATTAGTGACACATGATTTACATACAGCTAAAATCAGATATGAATAATTAAAACCATCTAAATAATACACAAACTTGTATAAATCAACCATGACTTGTAATAAAGTTGACATGACACCACACGGATAACTATGATGTAATTAGAGGTGCTAGAATGGTGTGGGTTCACCTGCACTGCCGTGGTTAAGTCCTGATGAAGAAGTTTGAAACTTCGAGACACGTTGACCAATAAACTGCAGCAATTGATTTTTGGATTCCTGTCTTCATATATTCTAGCGATAGCTGCGCAGGTGAACCCATTCCAGCACCTTTGATTCCTTTCTCGCGGGTCTGCAGCAGCCTAAGCTTCTTTCAGTGGTTGTGTGCGCACAACCCCATTAGGTGAGCGCGATAGCGCATATTCTCCTCCACACTGTCTATCCAGATAAGACCCTATTGCGCTTTATGTCCCTTACAGGTTTATTCCTTTTTTTAATGATATCTACTCCTCCTTGGTCAGGCCTCATCTGGAATACTGGGTCCAGTTCTGGACACCACATTTTAAAAATGACACTGAAAAACTGGAGCAAGTTCAGAGAAGGGCTGCCAGGTTGGTGAGCGAACTGCAAAGTATGTCCTACGAGGAACGGTTAAAGGATCCGGGAATGTTTAGCTTGCAAAAAAGAATGCTAAGAGGAGACTTAATAGCTGTCTCCAAATATCTGAAGGGCTGTCACAGTGTAGAGGGATCATCATTATTCTCATTTACACATGGAAACACAAGAAGTAATGGAATGAAACTGAAAGGGAGAAGATACAGATTAGATATTAGAAAAAGCTTTTTGATCTTGAGGGTGATCAATGTGTGGAACAGGCTGCCACGAATGGGTGGATATACCGCTGGTTCAACCGGTGTGGCTGCACCAGGTCCCAGAGGCTCCAGGGGGCCCCGGCAGGGCAGCTAATAATGAGGGTAATCTGGCCGGTTTCTTCGGGCCCAAGGCTCCGGGTGGCCCCTGGCCAGATTGCCCTCATGTGCGGCGGGCAGGGAGCGATCCCAGCAGCTCCACTCCCTGCAAGAGAAAATAGCAGGAGCGGAGCTGCAAGGATCCATCCTGCTTCCTGCCCGGCGCCCGTGCTTCCTGTCTCTGACACAGAGAGCAGGGCCGCTGGATCACGTCATCATTCAGCGGCCGGCTGTGGCAGAGCGAGGAAGCGCGGGTGCCGGTGATGCTGTGGACAGGTGAGAAGTGGTGTGTGTGTGTGTGTGTAGAGATGAGTGGTGGTATGTGTGCGTGCTTGCATGCATAGCGCTGCGAGGAATATGCAGAGGTCAATGGTACTGTGTGTGTCTGTGTGTGTGTGTGTAGGTGGAGGAGAGGGGAATGATGGGGTTGATGGGGAGAAGGCAATGATGGGGTGATGGGGAGAAGGCAATGATGGGAGTGATGGGGAGAAGGAAATGATGGGGTGATGGAAAAGGCAATGATGGGAGTGATGGGGAGAAGGCAGTGATGGGGAGAAGGCAATGATGGGGGTGATGGAGAAGGCAAAGATGGGAGTGATGGGGAGAAGCCAATGATGGGGTGATGGGGAGAAGGCAAGGATGGGGGTGAGGGAGAGGGCAATGATGGGGTGGTAGGGGAGAAGACAATGATGGAGCGGGTGGAAAGGGTAATGATGGGATGGTGGGAGAAAAAGAAATGATGATGGGGTGGTGGGGGAGAATGCAATCATGGTTGCGGAAAGGGCCAGTGGGGGAGGAAGAAATGATGGAGGTGGTGGAATAGGCAATGATGTGAGTGGTGGGGGAGAAAGCAAAGATAGTGGTGGGGGAGAAGGCAATGATTGTGATGGAGGTGGTGAAGAGGGCAATGATTGGGTGGGGGAGAGGACAATAATGGGATGTGGGGGAGGAGGACAATGAGGGGTGTGGGGGGAATGGGATGGGAGGAAGGGGGACTTATAATGGTCTTAGGAACAGGGGGAGGTGGAGGAAGACATTATCGCTTACTATGTCTAACACAGTCCCTTAGTATATAGTGTACATACTTATTATGTATACCAAAGTCCCTTAGCATATAGTGTGCTCACTAATTCTGTATAACACCATCCTTAGTTACATAGTTTCCTCTTTTATTATGTATAACATCATCTCTTATTATGTACCATCCTCTCTAGTAATATATGGTGCCGTCCCTTATAGCTTCCTCTGCTGTTATGTATAGTGCTGTCTCTTACATAGTATATTCTTGTTAATTTTGTTATTCTTTTATTACATAGTCCCCTCTCTTTTTAGACATAAAATGACTGCTGATCGAGGAGCCAGTGACCAGACTACCAGTCCATCAGCTCCTCCATTAGAAAGGAAGCTTTCCCATGCTTCATCAGCCATCATTGCATTATTCAGCTAGCAAGACAGGACGTAATGTAATAAAAACAGGGCTCTATATAATCCAATATGTAAGGGATGGTACTGTACATAACAAGAGAGTGCACTGGGTAAGGGACAGCAATATACATAATAAAGGAGACTATGCAATATATACATGCATGTGTATGTGGCTGTATCTATGTCTATATATATATATATATATATATATATATATATATATATACATATATATATACTGTATATATATGTAGCTTTGTCGCAAGAAAAGGAAGTGGCCCCAGACACGTCTTGCACGTCGGACCCAAGCTGTAAGTGTCTGCCCCTGCTGCTACGAGAGGTGGCGGAGTTCTCCTTCAATGGAAGTATTCAAACAGAGGCTGGACAGACATCTTTCTGAGATGGTTTAGTGAATCCTGAATTGAGCAGGGGGTTGGACCAGATGACCCTGGAGGTCCCTTCCATTTAAGTTCAAAATACAAAATCCTATAACAGGTCCAAAATGTTATAGAAATAGCAGAAAAATAACAAAAATAAACTAATTAAGGTAGGAAGGTGTAGAAAGAGGGAGTAATTTTAGGTACACCAAAAGCAAGGCTCTGAAAGTAGATCCATGTGGGTAGACTAAGTCTCAAGGCTGTGGTGCAAAATCTAAAGCACATACCATAGAAGGGAAGCAGAGCACTGGCACAGCTGTTGAACTTCGGGATAGAGAGGCTAAATTCACACCAGGGAATACGGGTGCCACTTCCAAAGGGATAAAAAGAAATCCAAAAAGTCCATGCAGAAGAAAGTGGATAGGCACTCACCGTCCCATACAAAATAATCCTTTATTGTGGAAACTACCACAGCAGCTGCCAATGTGTGCTGTGTGAGTTCTGTCCTGCATATGACTTGTAGAAGTGCAATGTAGCGTGGAACGATCGTCGTCTGACACTTGTTCCACTGTTTTATCCACCTGCTGTGGTTGTTATTTTTCCACAATAAAGGATTCTTTTGCATGGGACGGTGAGTGCTTATCCACCTTCTTCTGCATGGACATTGTGGTGCAAAATCTACTAAATTGGTTTCCACTTAAAAAAAAAATTGAAAACAACAAACACAGATAGTATTCACCCAACCTGAGTCCAGCACTCGATGCTGCATCGGTGCCTGTGTATTTCCTGCAGTAATGACATCATAATTACAGCTCACATTACCACTGCAACCAATCACTGAGCTGAGAAGCTTGCTCTTTCTACATCAGTACAGCTTCTGATCTCAGTGATTGGCTGCAGCGGTGATGTGAGAGTTGGCACTAGACCCAGAGATGGTGAATACTATCTGTGCTACTTTTTTGACAGTAGAAAAACCCTTCAGTACCGGTGTCTTCTCATGAGACAGGGAGGTTTTTTGGCCCATTCAGATACTAAGGCCCAGGTATGATGGCTGACTCTCCTCCCCCTATGGATTTCTGTTATGAATAATGATATTTGCTTATTGCAAAGCATTTTCCATTTCTTTCAGACAAAGCCCTGGAGATGTTTCAGCTCAGACTTTGGAGTGATCACTGGGTCAGCAGATTGCTTGTCCTGGAGCCTTGGCTTTGTAAATGCCGGTACTGTGCTTATGTGCAGCTGTGATCCTTATCTGCATATAAACCAGTGCTGACGGACTATACACCAAAAACAATATAAAGATTGTTCAGAAGGGACACGTGAAATCTCTTCATTCTTCAGCATTTCTCATTCACATACAGTCGGGAAAAAAATTAAGTACATCCTATTTGAATTCTATGAATCTACATAGAGATGATCAAACCTTTTGAAATTTGAATTTGCCAGGTTCATCAAATTTTACCCAAAAGTTGATTTGCAGCCCATAGATTCAACCCAAATATCAATACTGCAAAGCCACCAACTGCCTTGAAGAGATGCTGGTAAGCCATAATCATCAACACTAACAGAAATAAACTCGTGAAATAGATCACTCTGTGTGGAATGACTCTATAGAATATATGAGTTTCACATTTTGTATTGAAGAACTAAAATAAAGTAACTTTTTGATCATATTCTAATTTTGTGAAAAGCACCTGTATGTGTAAAGAGCAATAATGGCAATAACTTATTACCATTAATGCACATTTTATTATTCAGCTGGATGTCACTATATGCTTCACATTAGCACGTACAATATATGATATATTTTGTGGTAATGCAGGGGATATAGAAATTGAAATGCAGGTATTCCCACCTTCAGCCTCACTGTTTGCTGCCTTATTTTTTGGCATGTTTTTACATTTCCTAGATTTGTTTCAATAAAGATAATTTTTTTGATATCTACTTGGTCTTTGGTCAGCTTTATTGATGGTATATTTGATATGTTACCAGGCCTGTTATATGGAATGTGGTGTTAGATGTGTTCTTAGTTTTTACTGTACAAAGAAAATCATAAGAATAAAAAATGGAGGTTTTAAAATCGAGTAAATAGAACTTCAGGTGAACAACACAAGACAGATTCCACCTTGTTATTATTTATCTACCAAAAACTGGGCAAAAATGCAGAAGCAATGTCTGAAAAAAATAAGTATACTCTTATAATAGAAGGTAATATCTAGGACTATATTATTTTTTTACTGTGGAACTAGGAACTAATAGGCAGATAGTTGCTAATTACCTGCCTGTTCTGCCCAGTGCAGATCTCTGCTAGCACAGAGCAGTTCCTGACCGTTTCTGCTGGCCATTCTGTGGTGTCATGTCCACAGAGCAGTAGCTTCTCTTCTGCTCTGTTCTGTTGACTGAGAGTGATTGCCATTGTCATGTCATTGATAGCTGGCTCCCTGCTGCATAACTGTGAAGAGCTAGCTGTCAATCAGCATGACATCAGCAGTCACACCCAGTTGACAGAGCAGCTTGGAAGAGGAAGAGCAGCCGAATCACTGTCAGGAACAGTCATTGACCGCTCTGAGCAGTATCAGCAAAATCTATGAGATTTTGGAAATTTCAATCACCCTCTTGTTTTTTTTTTTACTGAGTTTGAAAACTTGAAAACTGCTGCGTTTTTTTTTTAATCTGCAGTGCATCAATTCTACACCCATAGAAAGCAATGTCTTGGTATGAGCATTGATGTTAAAGGTCAACCCCTTAACGACCAGGGGTATTTTTGGTTTTGCATTTCCATTTTTGCCTCCCCTTCTTTCCAGAACCATAACTTTTTTATTTTTCCGTCTATATGGCCATGTGAGGGCTTATTTTTTGCGGGACGAGTTGTACTCTTAAATGACATCATTGGTTTTACCATGTTGTGTACTCGAAAACGGGAAAAAAATTCCAAGTGCGGTGAAATTGCAAAAAAAGTGCAATCCCACACTTGTTTTTTGCTTGGCTTTTTTGCTAGGTTCACTAGATGCTAAATCTGACCTGCCATTATGATTCTCCAGGTCATTATGAGTTCATAGACACCAAACATGTCTATGTCCTCTTTTATCTAAGTGGTGAAAAAAAATTCCAAAGTTTGCTAAAAAAAAAAAAAAAATTGTGCAATTTGCCGAGACCCATAGCGTCTCCATTTTTCATGATCTGGGGTCGGGTGAGGGCTTATTTTTTCCGTTCTGGGCTGATGTTTTTAATGATACCACTTTTGTGCAGATACGTTCTTTTGATCGCCCGTTATTGCATTTTAATTCATTGTCTTGGCGACCAAAAAAACGTAATTCTGGCGTTTTGAATTTTTTTCTCGCTACGTCGTTTAGCGATCGGGTTAATGCTTTTTTTTTGATCGGGCGATTCTGAACACGGCGATACCTAATATGTGTATGTGGGTTTTTTTTTACTGTTTTATTTTGATTGGGGCGAAAGGGGGGTGATTTGAACGTTTAGGTTTTTTAAATTTTTTTTATTTTTAAACATTTTTTTTTTTTTTTTTACTTTTGGCATGCTTCAATAGCCTCCATAGGAGGCTAGAAGCATGTGCAACCCGATCGGCTCTGCTACATATGGGAAATGAGCATATCACCCATATGTAGCAGATTTACTGCTGTGCTTTCAGCGCCGACCACCGGGTGGTGCTGAAAGTCATATGCCTGGAACAACCATAGAGGTCTCATAGAGACCTCTGGTTGTCCAGGCAACATGACGCTGACCCTCGATCACATGACGGGGTCAGCAATGACGTCATTTCCGGCCCTAATACAGGTAATAAAAAAATAACACATTTTTAACTTTTTTCTCAAAAAAAGTTTTATTGGCTTCACGTTAGTCAGAAAAAAGTTGGAAGCAAAGCTGAACTTCGGAATTCTGAAAAACACAGCAAGCAATGTAACAAAAAAAAATGCCGCAAAACCTACCTTTTGGCCAGAGTTTTTTTTTTTACTGCCAAGAGATCAGTTTTTGGCTGTAGAAAAAAAAGCACACAGCAGAAACGTAATGTGTGAACGTAGCCTGATAAGGAAAATTTCTTACGCGTAAAACCCACATGACATGATGCATTTTTTACCTGCCGATTTTCTGCTTCTAATGCAAATCTATGGGAAAAATCCGCACATAAAACTCAAGAGAAATTGGCATGTTGTGGATATGAAACGCGCATCGCAGGTCAGTTTACGATGAGTGAAGAAAAAGCACCGTGGGCAGGAGATTTCTATTTTTTTAACTTTTTCTCCAAATCTGGCCCAGAATTTCTTGTTCGGTTTTCCGTTCAGGCGGTGATATCATCTGGCCGGTGGAAGGTCATCGTGCCTTTGTTTGCTGTTACCTGCATGTGATATATTTGAAAAGCCTCGAGAGACGAAATGTTCCTTACAAGAATCACATGCTAAAAATAATCTTACTTTAATCTTCAAAATCAAATATAAAAGCACAGTGTGCGGCAAGGCGGATTCAAAGACGTTAATTTAAAGGTTTTACAAAGTGCACCCCCCCTCTCCCACATGTTACATTCTCCTGGCAAAAAAAAAATACCCACACTGCAGCCACAATGGCATCTAGTGGAAGAAAGGAGTGAACAGAAAGGCATTTTTATGGTAATGTTTCATCAGGATTATTTGTTACCGACTCGTATGTAACTTTTGTGCTTTGCAATCCCAAGGCCGGTGACGAGTTTTCATTGTGTGTCCGTGAACAAACTGTATCAAAACTGCCTGGCAAAGCCGCTGCTATACAGAATTTTTTTTTTTTTTTTACTTATATCCATGTATTTGGGGCTAAAAATCATTTTTGCATTTGGCCTTCGCTAACAATTTTATACCATTTAGCTTTTACAGGCTCCTTATTTTTCTGCACATTCAACTCTGCTGTCATAGATCAGATGAGAATAGCTTAGAAAAAGAGAAATAAAAAAAAAATGCACTCCCCGTCCGACCATCATATCAGGCTGACTAATAGAGTTAACTCATTCTGCAGCTAGCAATTGACAATGCAATACAGACGCCATAGAAGGCAAACTGCAACATTTTTAATGAAACCTTATTGAAAAAACATTGATTTTTAGCCACAAATGACAAGCGATGAAGTAAAAAAAAATGTCTTCAAAGGTGGATAAAACCCAAAGTTAATAGTGTTAGTTCCCTCTAGTGGTGGCTGTGTAAGGGGATGAAGAAGTGAAGAGACACATATAATAGTTTTTAAAGCCGAGTATCTGTGAGCAAACACCGCCATCTGTTGGTCAAAGAGAAAGATAAAATGAAAGCAAAAGTACTATAGTAGTAGAAACTCTGTTCACGGGGAAGAGATTTAAGATGATGACACCTGCGTCACAGTTACTTACTATAAAAAGCCTGGCTGGGCCGCAAAGGTGGGAATTAGCACCAGAACCTGTACAAGGCAGGTTATGTGGCTGTGAGATTAGCTTACAGACACCATCGCCACAGAAGTGTCCTAGAGCTGTCAGATGCCAGAGAAGGTGTGAGCTGTGAGAATGATCTATGTTCCACATCAGTAGAAGTCCATGAGCCATGCTAGTACAAAACAGTAAGAAGTAGCAGTAGAAGACCGTAAACAACATAAGTAGAAGACCATAAACAGTGCCAGTAGTGGACCATAAGCAGCGCCAGTAGAAGACAGTAAGCAGAAACAGTAGAAGACCGTAAGCAGCGCCAGTAGAAGACCGAAAACAGCACCAGTAGAAGACTATAAACAGCTCCAGTAGAGGACCATAAGCAGCGCCAATAGAAGACCATAAGCACATGGGCTCACAGTTCCAGTCCAGCACTGCTGGTGCCCGCTAGGGCCAGTGGAACTCAGTCCGGGCTGGTCAGGTCTTCAGGGGATGTCACGGCAGCAGTGACGTGGTCCGTGGCATTGGGCGCGCAATAAAATATAAGGGGGAAAATTTATAGGGGATTAAGTCATGATGCCACCCGTGGTGTTCAGCAATAGATGGCCGATGATTCAGGTCCATGGGCGGTTGATGACGCAGCTTAGATTTTACAGCTCTCCACTGGTAGAGTGGGCTCCAGGGCAGATATAGGGTTAATTTGATTATGGTAGCTGTTGTAGTGCAGGGCAGGTGACACAGTAAATAAATCTGAGGACACAGCAGGGTGCAGTCTTCACACTTTACTCACAGTCTTTAGGTTACAATCATCAGCCAGGTGCTGTGTCCTCCGGGTCAGTGGTCCAGCCAGCCCTCAGGTAGTTTGGGTGCACTTTTCCATGACCCCCTTCTTGTGTACCTTCCAAGGTCGTCTCTCTGCGCTGGCTCATGCTCTCCTGCACTGTGCCTCATGTAATAATAATAATAATAAATTTTATTTCTATAGCGCCGACGTATTCTGCAGCACTTTACATTTCAGAGGGGACATGTACAGACGATAGATATTACAGCATAACAATAATCACATAGAACATAACAGATACCAAGAGGAATGAGGGCCCTGCTCGCAAGCTTACAGTCTATGAGGAAAGAGGTAGACACGAAAGGTGGGTGGTAACAGTTGCCCTGATTGTTTGGACCAGCCATAATGTTAAGTGTGAAACAGTACAGACACAGAGGGCTAATGGATGCATAAAGCATGTGGGAACATGATGTGGGGAACCTGGTTATGATAAAACTTTTGGCTGTGCCGCACAGGGATAGATTAGGTTAATGTGTTGAGGTGATAGGCCAGTCTGAATAAATGCGTTTTCAGGGCACGCTTAAAATTGTGGGGATAGAGGACTAAACGTATTGACCTGGGAAGTGCATTCCAAAGAATTGGCGCAGCATGTGTAAAGTCTTGGAGATGGGAGTGGGAGGTTCTGATTATTGAGGATGCTAACCTCAGGTCATCAGCAGAACGGAGGGCGCGGGTAGGGTGATATACTGAAACAAGGGAGATGTAGGGTGGTGCTGAGCCATGGAGGGATTTTTGGGTGTAAGGAGGTGCCAGAGCCTAGGCCAGTAGATATTGTTACCACTGTTTGCTCTCATGATTGACATGCTTGTATGTGTTATATGTACTTATTTGTGTATATGTTTACACTGCCATATTGTGTAATATACACTCACTGGCCACTTTATTAGGTACACCTGTCCAACTGTGTGTTAAGACTTAATTTCTAATCAGCCAATCACATGGCGGCAACTCAGTGCATTTAGGCATGTAGACATGGTCAAGACAATCTCCTGCAGTTTAAACCGAGCATCAGTATGGGGAAGAAAGGTGATTTGAGTGCCTTTGAACGTGGCATGATTGTTGGTGCCAGAAGGGCTGGTCTGAGTATTTCAGAAACTGCTGATCTACTGGGATTTTCACGCACAACCATCTCTAGGGTTTACAGAGAATGGTCCGAAAAAGAAAAAAAATCCAGTGAGCGGCAGTTCTGTGGCCGGAAATGCCTTGTTGATGCCAGAGGTCAGAGGAGAATGGGCAGACTGGTTCGAGCTGATAGAAAGGCAACAGTGACTCAAATTGCCACCCGTTACAACCAAGGTAGGCAGAAGAGCATCTCTGAACGCACAGTGCGTCGAACTTTGAGGCAGATGGGCTACAGCAGCAGAAGACCACACTGGGTACCACTCCTCTCAGCTAAGAACAGGAAACTGAGGCTACAATTTGCACAAGCTCATCGAAATTGGACAGTAGAAGATTGGAAAAACGTTGCCTGGTCTGATGAGTCTCGATTTCTGCTGCGACATTCGGATGGTAGGGTCAGAATTTGGCGTAAACAACATGAAAGCATGGATCCATCCTGCCTTGTATCAACGGTTCAGGCTGGTGGTGGTGGTGTCATGGTGTGGGGAATTTTTTCTTGGCACTCTTTGGGCCCCTTGGTACCAATTGAGCATCGTTGCAACGCCACAGCCTACCTGAGTATTGTTGCTGACCATGTCCATCCCTTTATGACCACAATGTACCCAACATCTGATGGCTACTTTCAGCAGGATAATGCGCCATGTCATAAAGCTCGAATCATCTCAGATTGGTTTCTTGAACATGACAATGAGTTCACTGTACTCAAATGGCCTCCTCAGTCACCAGATCTCAATCCAATAGAGCATCTTTGGGATGTGGTGGAACGGGAGATTCGCATCAGGGATGTGCAGCCGACAAATCTGCGCCAACTGTGTGATGCCATCATGTCAATATGGTCCAAAATCTCTGAGGAATGCTTCCAGCACCTTGTTGAATCTCTGCCACGAAGAATTGAGGCAGTTCTGAAGGCAAAAGGGGGTCCAACCCCTTACTAGCATGGTGTACCTAATAAAGTGGCCAGTGAGTGTAGGTGTATTAGATGAAGATAGAGCAGTTATAGAAAATGGACACAAGATGGGTACGCTGAGCACATTCTTATTGGGGCCACTAGGAGGACACTAGGGGGTTAACTAGGGGGACATTAGAGGAGTAGTTAACCAGGAACTGAGTGGAGATAGATTTCCTGGTGTAGTTCAGTTGAGCCGGGGGTAGTCTTGGTACTAGTCAGAGGGTATTGCTTCTGAGAAGCCTAGCTGACACACATGAAGCAGAGTCCCTCAGCCATCCTGAATAGAGAAGAAGAGTGTAGTGCCTACAGCAGCAGTCAGTGGAAGAGCCACTGGGGAGACGTCAGCCTGAGACTGGAAGCTGATGAGATAGTGAAGCCAGTGGATGAGTCACTGTGGAAGAAGTCAGCCTGTATCTGGGAGCTGTTGAGACAGGGAGGCCAGTAGAAGAGTCCCTGTGGAGATGACAGCCAGAGTGTGAGAGCTGATCAAGTAGTCGAGTGGGCAATCAGCGAGTGCACGGACAGGATTAGCAAAAGAGGGTGGACGACCTAGTAGACGGGTACCTTCGTGGGCTGAAGTCGGTCGCAGGAAGAGAGGTCGAAGTGCCGTTTTCACCGGGCTCCTGGTTCCATTGTCATTTTGTGGTCCACTTCGTTGTAGCTGAAGAAGCTAAGTGCTGCTGTAGAAGATATATTGTTGGTACCATGTCAAGAGTCTAAAGGTGTGTTGGATGTGCTGTGTCCTGAGGAAAATAAAGTTGAACTGTTTAAAGATATTCTGGCCTCTGCCTCCAGTCCTTTGATCCCCAGGAGGAATCAGCAATGTACCAGGGATGAAGCAGCCTCCAGCACAGTGAGAACTGGAGCGGCTGATGGTGCTACCCCCGGCGTCCGTGTTATTACACTCACTCACAGTGTCTCAAGCCAGCAGGTTCAGGTTTTGTCAGGCGACGATCTCCTGGTCCCCTTGACTCTATGTGGCTGCCTTTTTAGCAAATGTGTGTGGATTTTGCTGTCGCACATACAGATACTACAGCCTCCAGTTCTCTAGCTGAGTCCTATAGTCTTTCTACTAGTCTGAGGCCAGCCCCACTGCGACCTGGTCCCTCCACCCAACTACAGTCGGCGTGGATTCGGGCGCCACGGGTGGATTCTTCACTTCCCTGGCCCCTAGGACACCTTCTCTTCACTGGAGCCCCTCTCTGTCACTCCTCTCCTTTCTTGACACCTGCTCCAACTGACTCCCATTTCCATGACAACTCTACACTACCAAATAACAACTTTCTCTCCAGCTGTCACTAACTCTAACTCCTCCCCTTCTCCACTTCCTCCACCCACACCCTCTACCCAGCTCCTCCCTGGCCTGGAGAGGTCTAGTGTTGGGTGCTAGTGTGTGGATCCTAGGTAGTGCCCCCTCTTTACCCGAGAGCGGAGTACCACACCTCTGGCTGAGGTGCAGTACCACTGTGGCGAATGGACCCTCAGGGGCGCCACACTGGGGCCGTGCTTCAGGGAATGAATATGGTCAGTGTGACAAGCACACTGTATACTCAGTGACTCACATATCTAGTACTTGCGGCCTAACGGGAAATACCGGTCACACCGGCTAGGGCCGGTGTAATGATCGGAAGAGTTACAGAGACTACGACGGGGACGAGCCTAGCATTGACAGTAACGCCCATTAGTCTGAGACATAAAGGCATTAATAGTTCTTTATCTGCTGCATAATAAAAATATTAAGAACAGTGTATATAATAGAACACTACATAGATATTATATATTTAGTCGCATCACTGTGTTCTGATAATGTCAAAACATACTGTGTTGTCCTTGCTGCCATTATCCATAATATGCATACTTGTGTGTGTGTGTGTGTGTATATACAGTATATATATATTGTGGTGCAGCAAAGGGTGTATTAATGGATGAGAGATATATTTCTCCCTACAGGATAAAGTTTGGCCGGGATTTTCACAGTGGATCAGCCCATGTGATGTGTATATCACCTGTGGGTGGGGTTATAGGCTATGTAATGGAGATTGTTGTTTGGCACATGGTGAGTGTGTGTGGAACATTTGAGGAACTTGGCTGGAGTTAGCCTGAACTTGTTTTGTTGGACTACACGTGCTGCAAAGGTTTAGCAGCCAGACTCAAAACAACCGCCAATCCCATTATGCAGAGCCAATTTGTGCAATCGGCAACCCAGAAGATCCCAATATGGAACATTTGTGTAAGGTTGAAGTAAAGGACACCCCGTCTGTGGCCCTACTGGACTCAGGGAGTCTCGTGATCCTGATACGAGCCAGCCGGGTACAAACCAGCGAGTACACTGGTCAGAAAATTGGGGTGTTGTGTATACATGGTGACCTAAAAGACTATCCTACCGCACTAGTGGTGATAAACATGCCAGTGGGGAGGCAGTGCCACGAGGTAGGGAGTTGTGATTAATTTACATTATGAAGTGATACTTGGAAGAGACTCTCTTTTATTTTCTGTACTTTGGCCAACTGTTGTCCCACCCACTGAACAACTGCCAGCACCAGTGGCAACCACTTTACAGTCTCCAGAAGTGGGGCATGAACCTGGTGGCCCAGAGGAAGAAGTGCTAGCCGTAGGGGTAGCCTCGCCTTCGGTGGAGGAGACGAAAAATTCTGCCAAAGAAGTATTGGCTGGAGAGGTGGAAGAATTGCCGCCGAGATCGGAATTGTCAGTCTTATATGTATCAGGTGACAATTTTGGTACAGCGCAACTCCGAGACCCTACTTTGGCTCGAGCCAGGGAAAATGTACTGTTTATTAACGGGGAACCCCAACAACCAGGGACAGCTACAGTGTTGCCACGCTTTGACCTGAACCGAGATCTGTTGTATCGAGTCGAGAAAATATGTGGGGAAATGGTAGAACAATTACCTGTACCTCAGGCATATCATAGGCTGGTAATGGACTTAGCACATGCGCATGTACTTGGTGGGCATTTGGGCCAAAAGAAAACCCTAGATCGAATTCTGCAGCAGTTTTACTGGCTAGGTGTCCATGAAGAAGTTAAACAGTACTGTAATTGCTGTCCAGTGTGCCAGGTCACCAGTCCCCAGCCTCACTTTCAGAGTCCTTTGGTGCCTTTACCAATTATAGAGGTACATTTCAAAAGAGTGGCAATAGATCTGGTTGTTCCTGTCAATAAGTCAGCAAGGGAACACCAACACATCCTTGTAGTTCTAGATTATGCTACCCAGTAAGGCCATTCCGCTGCAACACACATCAGCTAACCTCATAGCAAAAGAACTCATGGGTATGTTTCTTGGGTGGGGATTCCTCAAGAGATTTTAATAGACCAGGGAACCCCCTTTATGTCAAAAATTATGAAGGAACTCTGCCACTTGTTAAATGTTAAACAATTGCACACATCAGTCTATCATCCCCAAACAGATGGTCTGGTAGAAAGATTCAATAAGACGCTAAAGAGCATTAAGAAAAGCAGCTTCCAAAGATGGGAAGGACTGGGATCTCTTATTGCCATATTTATTGTTTGCAGTGCGGGAGGTGCCCCAGGCATCAACGGGGTTCTCGCTCTTTGAACTATTGTATGGCAGACATCCCCGGGGCTTGCTCGATATAGCCAAAGAGGCCTGGGAGAGCCAAGCAACCCCCCACAAGAGTGTGATAGAATATGTTGCAAAAATGCAAGAAAGAATGGAAACAGTCCTATCATTCGTCCGGGAACATATGGAGGCAGCACAACGGTCGCATTGTCTGGTCTATAACCGGGAGGCTCGGGTAAGAACCTTTAGTCCTGGGGATCTGGTGTTGGTACTTGTACCTACAGTAGATAGCAAATTTCTTGCAAGGTGGCAGGGGCCCTTCGAGATTATGGAGAAAGTGGGGCCAGTAGACTACAATGTACACCAACCAGGCGGGAGGAAGCTAGAACAGGTTTACCATATTAATTTGCTTAAACCATGGAAAGATGGAGACCACCTTGGTGGAGATAGTCCGCTGCCTGCATTTCATGTGGAGAAGGCTCCATTATCTCTCCGGGTGTCAGGAGAAATCTTCTCCGTAGTCAAAATAGCAGATACTTTGTATCCTAAACAGGTCCAGGAGGTCCGGGAGCTTGTTAGCCGAAATACAGACGTTTTCTCTGAGCTCCCCGGACGCACCTCCTTAATCCAACATGACAATGTCATGGAGCCACAGGCCAAAGTCCGACTAAAGCCGTATCGGGTGCCTGAGGCACGGCGACAAGCCATCGCGGAGGTAAAAACTATGCTGCAGTTAGGGGTTATTGAAGTCCCAAAGTGAGTGGGCCAGGCTAATGGTCATAATACCCAAGCCTGATGGGATGCTAAGGTTCTGTAATGACTTTAGAAAACTTAATAAAATTTCAAAATTTGACGCCTACCCCATGCCCCGGGTCGATGAATTGATAAAGCATTTTGGGCAGGCACGGTATTTTTCAACTCTTTACCTAACAAAAGGATATTGGAAGGTGCCCCTAACAGAGGCGGCTAAGGAAAAAATGTCCTTTGTAACACCCGAAGGGCTGCCCCAGTATAAAGTATTACCCTTTGGGTTGCATGGTGCGCCACCGACGTTCCAGAGGTTAATGGATATTGTTCTCTGTTCCCATTGTCGTTATGCCTCAGCCTATCTGGATGATATTCTTGTGTACAGTACAGACTGAGAAAGTCATATACCAAAGGTACTGGCGGTGATAGATTCCCTACGATAAGCAGGGCTAACCACCAATCCAAAAATGTGTTCCATAGGGATGGAGGAAGCTCGATACTTGGGTTATGTCATTGTGAGAGGAGTCCTCAAACCACAAGTAAACAAAGTGGGGCAATTCAGAACTGGCCCCGTCCCCTCAAAACAAAGCAGGTAAAAGCCTTTTTAGGTTTAGTGGGATATTATAGGCGGTTTATTCCCAACTTTGCAACTCTGTCCGCGCCTTTAACAGATTGCTTGAAAGGGAGGAAGTCGGTGATGGTCCTCTGAAATGATCAGATAGAGGAGGCCTTTGTAAAGTTAAAGTTGGTATTGTGTGGTACACCACTTCTAGTTACACCCAATTTCAAAAGAGAATTCATCGTGCAGACAGATGCCTCGGAGATAGGTCTTGATGCCGTGCTGTCTCAAGAGGTTAACTGACAGATCATTCCCCTCTTACGTGGATGAGTCAAGCTAAGTAAAGGAATGCACGAGTCACCAGGTGGCTTCTGTCCCTGCAAAATTTCAAATTTTCAGTAGTACATCGGGAAGGCAGACTACAGGGAAACGCAGATGCCCTGTCCAGAGTTCACTGTATGTCATGTATCCACCCCCCTAGGGTTGAACCAAGGGGGAGGTATGTGGTGCAGCAAAGGGTGTAGTGATGGATGGGAGACATACTTCTCCAAGCAGGATAAAGTTTGGCTGGGATTTTCCCTAAAGTGGAGGACATGCAATGATGTCACGGTCATGTGATCAGCCATGTGATGTGTACCTCACCTGTGGGTGGGGTTATGGGCTATGTAATGGAGATTGTTGTTTGGCACAGGGGGAGTGTGTGCAAGCTATGAGTAACTAGGCTGGAGTTAGCCTGAACTTGTTTTGTTGGACTACCGATGCTGCAAAGGTTTAGCTGCAAGACTCAAAACAACCCTGGGAATGGCACCTGGCGGATGCCGCTGATTGGGCAGCCGCTTAGTTATGCTCGTCCTGTGCAAGGGTGAGTCTGAGACCAGTGGGTCTCCAAGCTGGAGTATGTTTGTGTTTTTCCTTTACTTTCTGCTAACCTGCTGTTTAAAGTGTCATTAAACTACTGAAGTTGGAATCTAAGCCTGTGTGTTGCCTCATTACTGCAGCCCTGCCACTGCCTACCATAGCAATTACCTACAATATTGACAGCTTTTCTTTGTGCGCTATTTAAATAGATAGTGTTGGTTATGTTGGTTACGTACCACTGTTTCCTCATTGTCTGCGCCATTGCATCCAAGTAAACTGCTCACAGTTGCAGAAAGGACCAATCTTAGGTCATTTAGAGCCACTTCTACAGGGCTGCCATCAGTGCATTACTGCCTTTACTGCTGTATGGGGCCCGATGAGCAGAACGAAATGCTGGCATCTACATGCGCCACTCGCCAAGAGGACAGCAGAAGAGGAGCTGTGCCTGCAGGGGATCGTCTGAGAGGTATGAAAAACTTTATTTTTAATAAAATAAATTAAATGAATGTAGGAAGGGGAGCAAATGAGCATGAATTGAGACTGGGGGTGGGGGCAGCAAAGAATGATTAATTGAGACTGGGAAGGGGACAGCAAATGGTGATTAATTGAGACTGGGAAGGGAGAGAATAAATAATGATAAATTGAGACGGGGTGAGGAACAGCAAATGATGATGACTTGAGGGTTTGGGAAAGCAAATGATGATGAATTGAGGGGGGTCCTATTACTGTGCAGGGCGACACTATGTTGTGTTTTTCTTCATCTGGCATAGTATAGAAGTTGGGGAAAAAGTGGAGACTGTGCTAAGAAAGTGGTGGACTAGATAACTGAGACGAATCCTGGCAGGAAGAAGTGATGGTGCTGGATGAAGAAGAAAAGCAAAGATTAATATATTCAGCTAGAGACGTCACTGGTGAGTCCGTGTGTTACATGTACACTGACACTATAAACTGTATACTATATACAGAGCTCTTGTTTTTAATGTCACTGCCTGGTAATTACTGTATTATATGTACCCTATACACTATATACAGAGCTCCTGTGGTAATATGTGGTCTAGACATGGTGTGGAGGTATTTGTGCCTTGTATGTGGTATTAGTCAGTCACTATGTAGTTGTAATATGTGATCTGGTCATGGTGTGGCAGTATTTGTCCATTGTATGTCGTATTATTTGGTCATTATGTGGTGGTAATATGTGGTCTGGACATGGTGTGGTGGTATTCCTTGTATGTGATATTATTCTATCACTATGTGGTGGTAATATGTGGTCTGGTCATGGTGTGGCAGTATTTGTGCCTTGTATGTGGTATTATTTGGTCACTATTTGGTGGCAATATGAGGTCTGGTCATGGTGTGGTGGTATTTGTGCCTTGCATATAGTATAATTCAGTCACTATATGGTGGTAATATGTGGGTCTATTCACGGAATGGCAGTATTTCTCCCTGTAAGTGGTATTATTCGGTCAGCATGTGGTGGTAATATGTGGCCTGTCATGGCATGGTGGTATGTGTTCTTATTTGGTCACTATGGGGTGGTAATATGTGGTCTAGTCATGGTGTCGCGGTATTTGTCCCTTGTATGTGGTATTATTAATCATTTAAAAAATTGTATATGGAGCAGTCCCTTAAAAAAAATGAAAATAGAGTATTAGGTATTTTAAGAAATGTTTAATAGGTTAGAGTAGAGTAAGTCTATGTGCACACGTTGCAGAACTCCCGCGGAAGTTAACGCGGGAATTCTGGAATTCCATTCCACGCTAAAACCGCATTTTAAATTCCCGCGATTTTCCCATGGAAAAACTAGCGATTTGCAAGCGTAATTAGCTTGCAGAATGCTAGCGTTTTCCAAGCGATCTGTAGCATCGCTTGGAGAACTGATTGACAGGTTGGTCACACTCGTCAAACACAGTGTTTGACGAGTGTGACCAACTTTTTACTATTGAGGCCGCCTATGCAGCATCAGTAGTAAAAAGATCTAATGTTAAAAATAATAAAAAAATAAAAATTCGTGTTTTTCTCTCCTTCCGACGTCCCGCGCAGCGTTCCCGATCATCGCGATGCTCCCGTTCCCAGTAATGCCTTGCGAGACCTTAGATGATGTAGCGGTCTCACGATACTGTAGCGGTCTCACGATACTGTAGCGGTCTCACGAGACCACAACATCATCACAAGTCCTTGCCGCAAGGCATTACTGAGAACGGGAGTTGGCGGGAGCATCGGTAAGGCTGCGTGGGACGTCGGAAGGTGAATATAACCCGATTTTTTATTTTAATTCTGTTTTTTTACAGGGACATGGTACCCACAGCCTGGAGGACAGTCTCCTCTCCTGCACCCCCTGGGTGCCATCCGCAAATGTTCTGCTTACTTTTCGCATGGTGGGCACAGCCACATTCGGAAAGTAAGCAGAACAATGCATTCCTGGGTGGGCGGAATCGCCGCGATTCCGCAAAATTAATGGGCATGCTGCGTATTTTTCCACGATGCGATTCCGCCGGGGGAAAATCCGCAGCATTAGCACAGCATTGCGGAATCCCATAGGATTGCATGGGATGCTTTTTTTGCGTTTTCGCGGCAAAACCGCCGCGAAAACACGCAACGTGTGAACGCAGCCTAAGGCCCGGCCAAAAGAGTCTACCTTGTTGTGGTGACAGCTGAAAAAAATCTTTTGGCCAAAACAAAAGCTGATGGCTATGTATGTGATCTGGTGATGGGAACTGTTAATGTGTGATTGGTGAGGACATGGTAAAACTCCAACTGCCCAAACCACTAAGCGCTGTGGAGTCCCCTCCGATACTAAAATGTAATGTGTCTGCAATTCCACCCAGAATATTATCCGTTAACTCTAGAAATGAAGCAGAGAATTTAGAAATCATTCCCCATAAACATATAATTATAACCCCCTTCTCCATCCTAGACAACCAGACATATACGAGTATCCTCTTCACTACCGTAGACCACCAGGGAGGAACCCAGTGATTACTATCCTGGTCCACTTCCTATTATTAATTATCCTGAACCATTATGGATGTAGACCACTAAGGATTTAATAATTGAATCAATTACCTTTCTAGATTTACAAGGATTTTTCTTACTTCTAAACCCTTTGAGATCACCATAGATCTCAGCAGGAATACTATAACATCTAAACTACAATATAATGCCACACTGAACATGAAGAAAGACGGCACTGAAAATAAAAAGTTCCTTGAAGTGTTAGAGGAAAGAAAGAAGTTAGAAGACCTAAAAATCTTCCCCAAAAATAGATCGAGATGATGGAGAGCTGTAGCTTTTTTCAAATTTTTCTTCTATTGTATGAAGTCTGATTTTTTTTATATTTTGAGGTGTTTACTTTTTGTATTTCATTTTGGGATCATCAGAATTATAACTCCAAAATAAAAGAATTAATGTTTTTTATACACTTTTATTATCATTATTACAATTTTAATGTATTATTCAGACTGTCACATATTAGTAAAGGCAGACAGCATGGCGGGGTGCCGTATGTTATACTCTGGGGGCAATGAGGCCAGATGTTATACACCGGGGGCTAATGGGACCCGAGGGTATATACCAGAGGATGAAAAGCCAGATGTTATACACCCTGGGGGCAATGGGGCCGGACAGAGGCATATCTAGGGGGGGTCAACCTGAGCATGTGCTCTGGGCGCAGCTGGCAGTGGGGCGCATTTGTAAGAAGATGAGCCGGGACAGAGTCAACAGTTTCTGGTGCACTTTGAGGCTGGAACTATCGGGACTGTCACCACTGTTGCTGGGGGATGGTTCCTCTGGGAGGGGAGGACCTTTGCACTGGACAGCAGGGGGAGTGGGGGGAGATAAAAGGGACTGAGCATGGAAATGAAGGAGATTTGGTGGGAAGGCGACAGGAGAACTAGGAGAAGGTTGACTCCCTCCCCACTGCTCCGACTGCTAACTCCACATCATCCATCCCCAGCGTACTGAGTTGCAAACTGACTGTGTCCTTACTGAGCTGTCCTCGGACCCTACCTTGCTGGATGGCTCCTTTCTCCTCTCAGTGAGAGACAATCTGACTTACTCTATTCCTAGTGACCACTTGAGAAGAATGCACGCTGCCACGGCCTGCGAGCGTGCATGCAGCGCGTGTACAGTGCCATTCCAGAGAAATCCACAATAGTAACTGTTTCTGTGTTCCAGCGCACTCAAGCCAAGCGGGACCGGATACATCGGCACAGTCGGGAGACAGTGCTTTTCGTTCCTCCGTAACAGAGCCAGAGACATTGTCCATGATTTAGGACGCCGTCGGGAGATATTCCAGCCTCTCTACAACAAGAACTGCAAGCGATAACTTATCTTTTTCATACAACTTCTCAAATATTGCATCTGTGTTCAAATCCTGTTGTTGCCGTTGCTGATCTTGTCTCCCTGTGTGGAGTATTCCTTGTATGAAAATAACCTGTTCTAGAAAATCCTGTTAACCCCTTCTCTGCCTCCAGATCTTCACTGCATCCAACGAATCTTACTTCCAGCACTTCTTACATATTCGGGCTGCCTATTGTGGCGATCCGATGTGTCTTTTCTGGTGGCTGCATTCTGTCGCCCCTCGGACTGGGAGTCGGCAGTTCTCTGTGCCAGTTGTTAAGCTGACAGCCAACTCTGAGAAGCTACAGCCGCCGGCTCTCAGTGAACAATTGTACTTGTGTCTTTCAGGCATGAGTACAATTGAAGCTCTGATCGCTGGGTCAGAGCGACGTCAGCACTGTGTCCAGGTCATGTGAACAAGCTGCTGATGTCACTTGCCAGCGTGGAGAGCATTGGTGGTAAGTGCTCCATGTTAGTGGAGCTGAAGACATCGAAGATGGGTGGGGAATTTAGTGTAACAAGGCTGGGGGGTATTTACTGTGGGGGGTATTTACTGTGTATGTTGGGTATTTACTGTGTGTGGGGGGGTATTTACAGTGTGGGGGTATTTACTGAGTGTGGGGGAGGTATTTACTGTGTGGGGGTTTTTACTGTGTGTGTGTTGGGGTGGTATTTACTGTGCATGGGGGTGTATGTACTGTGTGTGGGGTTAATTTACTGTGCGTGGGGGTGTTTACTGTGTGGGGGGAGGTATTTACTTTGTGGGAGTATTTACTTTGTGTGCTGATGTATTTACTGTGTGTGTGGGTATATTTACTATGTGTGGTGAGGTATTTTCTGTGTGTGGGAGGTATTTACTGTGAGTGGAGGTATTTAGTGTAACAGCAGTGGGGGAGATTTAGTGTAATGTGGGATGATTTGAGGACAAGTTTGGGGAGCAAGCAAAGGGACAGGTGCAGACACAATTTTGGGATTGGGAAAAATTTGAAAGACACATTATGAGGAGGAAGGAGTGAGATGGGGGCATGTATGGGGGTATGGGTGCAGACAAAGTATGGTCAGTTGCAGTATGGGTGTGGACACAGTATGAGGAACGAGGGGAAAATGTATGCAGACACAGTAAGTCAAGCGAGGGGGATGGCATTGGTGCGGACGCAGTATGTGGAGTCAGAGAGATGTGTGAGGAGGCAGTATGGAAAGTGAGAGGGTAAATGTATGAGGGAGGGGAAAATGTTGTGAATTTGCTTAATGGCCTACCTCTAGTTACTGCTGAAGGTGGTGGAGCTGGTCAGGTGGACAGAGGGGTTGCAAGTGCTCTTTCTGGGCTCCCTCTGGTGGTTACTGGAGGTAATGGAGCTGATCTGATTAACAGAGGGTTGCCACCTGATAATGATGATGACGATTGGAGATCTGGGGTTTCAGACTGGATTTAAGACAGCCAACTCCCTCTATCCCTGCTGGTGATTTTTTCCTGCCTCCTGAAGTCTTAGTTCCAGCTCAGTCCCTGCATGCTCAGCTAAGTGTTCTTTTGCTATTCTGTTCACATTTGATCTGGTTTTGTCTATTTCAGTTTTGTGTGGGTCAGCCAGCTCCGGCTGGGGCTGTGCTGAATCACCATCCATATGTTACTGCTTGTGCCAGTTTGTTTTTGTCCCTTATTAGATTGGCCTCTTTTTGCTCTGCTTTCAGAATATACCACAGTGCTGATATAGTGGGCGAAGTCGTGCGACTTAAGTTATTTTGCATCAGACGTGTTGGACCTTTTTGCAGGGTTTTTTGCATGACAGTGTCTTTCCTTTCCTGTCCTGTCTAGTCAGTGTGGGCCCCATCGTTTGCTCAGTCTATTTTCCTACCTGCGTTTGTGTTTTCATCTTGCTTAACTGACACTGTTGTGAGTTCATTTTCCCCTTCACCACTGAGGCCCGATGAACTCCCTCTTCTGGTAAAGAAAGGTAGTGAGCCTGATTATCAAGCATCTGAGACTAATGATGATGACTGGCTGAGTGGAGTTACTGACTGGATATAAGGTCGCCGACGCCCTTCTGCCCTGCGGGTGATTTCTCTGTGGGATCCTTGGAGACCAGTCTGAATTCCTGCTCTTCTAAAGCTAAGTTTTCTGCTATGCTTTTTGCATTTGTGCTTTGACTTTGTTTTGCGTTGTTTTTCTGGAATTCTGCCATTCCCTGCTGGGGTGAGCTGAATTCCTTTAGCTCTGTCTTCAGAAAATACCTGAGTGCTGATTTAGTTTTTGAAGCCTAGCTGCTTCAGGGCCTTTTTCCATATCAGCCTATTGGCTTATGTCTTTGATAGGGTTTTGGCAGATTGCAGACAGCAACCTTCCTTTCCTGTCCTGCTTAGTTAGATTGGGCCCCATCGTTTGCTCAGCCTATCTTTCTATCTGTGTGAGTGTTTTTTCATCTTGCTTCACCGGCATTATATGTTGGGGGCTGCCTTTTACTTTGGGGTCTGCTCTGGGGCAGTTTAGATTTCCTTTTCTGTCTTTAGGCTATTTAGCTCTCCGGCTGTGATCGAGGGGTCTAGGGCATCGTAGGAACCCCCCACGGCTACTGCTAGTTGTGTTGATAGGTTCAGGGGTCTGCAATCTGATAGTTGCCAACTTCTCTGGTTTTCTGGACGTAGCTTCTATTTTTGTGTCTGCCTCCTACGGTGACTCAATCATAACAGAATCACCCGCCATACCGCAGATCCTAGGGTACTCAATAGCAGGAAAGAATTGTAAAAAAAAAAAAGTGTGTATATTTTTTCCTCTATATCTCTGAGGCCGTAGGGGGAATTTTTTTTTCTCTCAATGGAGATAAAGCAATTGTCTGATCGTGTGGAGCAGCTCGCTGCGGAAGTGCGGGGAATTTCCGCCTACCTTGCTCATTCACATGCTGCTGAACCAAAGATTCCTACACCTGATGTATTTTTTGGGTATCGGTCTAAATTTTTGAATTTCAAAAATAATTGTAAATTATTTTTTGCCGTGAAGCCTAACAGGGAGCTCCGTGCAGCAGGTTAAAATTGTCATCTCTTTGCTGCGTGGCGATCCCCAGGATTGGGCGTTTTCTTTGAAACCAGATGATCCTATTCTGACTAATGTGAACGCATTTTTTCAAGCCTTGGGGTTGTTGTATGACGAACCTAATGCTATTGATCAGGCTGAAAAGACCCTGCTGGCATTGAACCAGGGTCGAGATTCTGCAGAATTGTACTGTCAAAAATTCCGAAAGTGGGCGGTACTTACTACCTGGAATGATAATGCCTTGGCTGTTCTCTTTCGGAAGGGTTTGTCAGAAGCCGTAAAAGATACTATGGTGGGATTTCCTGTTCCCTCTGGTCTGGACGATTCTATGTCATTAGCCATTCAGGTTGATCGGCGTTTGCATGAACGCAGGATTGCACGAGAGGTGTTGCCACCAGTTGAACAGGTGTCTGAACCTATGCAATGTGATAGAGTTTTGTCCAGAGAGCAGCGTCAGGAGTTCAGAAGGCGTAATAAGTTGTGTTTTTTCTGTGGAGATGCCTCGCATATTATTTCTGTCTGTCCTAAACGAGAGAAACGCTTTGCACACACGTTTTCTGTTGGTGGTGTTCAACCTAAGTTTCTTCTGGCTATTACTCTGATCTGCTCCCTGTCCACATTTTCCGCCAAGGCTTTTGTGGATTCGGGAGCAGCCCTAAACCTAATGGACTTGGATTTTGCTAAACGTTGTGGATTTCCGATGACACCTCTGCAGACGCCTATCCCTTTGAGGGGGATTGATGCTACTCCTTTGGCGAAAAATAAACCTCAGTTTTGGACCCAGGTGGTAATGCGGGTCGCCCCAGACCATCAAGAAAATTGCAGATTTTTGGTGTTGCATAATCTGCATGATACCATTGTTCTGGGGTTTCCCTGGTTACAAATTCATAATCCAGTTTTGGATTAGAAATCTGTGTCTGTGGTGAGTTGGGGTTGTCGGTGTGCCTTTAGTGAGGCTCCGGTGTTTTCCACCTCTCCTCAGTCGCATGATGTTCCTGACTATTTGGCGGACTTTTATGATGTATTTAGTGAGAATGAGTCTGCGTCTCTGCCTCCTCATAGGAGTTATGACTGTGCAATTGAACTGAGCCCAGGGTGTAAATTTCCCAAGGTCGGCTCTTCAATTTATCTGTACCCGAGCACGATGCTATGCGATCCTATATTAAGGAGGCGTTGGAGAAGGGTCATATTAGACCATCCTCGTCACCCTTAGGTGCCGGTTTTTTTTTTGTAGCCAAAAAGGATGGATCATTAAGACCTTGTATTGCTTATCGTGCCCTCAACAAAATTACTGTTAAATATCAGTATCCATTACCCCTGATTTCGGATCTATTCTCTAGAGTTAAAGGTGCTTGCTGGTTTACCAAGCTTGACCTCAGGGTGGCGTATAATCTTATTCACATCTAGCATGGGGATGAATGGAAGACGGCATTTAATACTCCGGAGGGACATTTTGAGTACCTGGTGATGCCTTTTGGGCTCACTAATGCCCCTTCTGTCTTCCAGTGCTTCATGAACGATATTTTCCGAGATTTTGTCGATAAATTTTTGATTATCTATCTGGATGATATTTTGATCTTCTCCTAGGATTGGGATTCTCATGTGGAACATATTCGAACTGTGTTCCGGATCTTGAGGGAGAATTCCCTGTATGTCAAAAGATCTAAATGCCTTTTTGGAGTACAGAGGATTTCTTTTTTGGGATTTATTTTGTCTCCGTCAACTATTGAAATGGACCCGGCCAAGGTACAGGCCAGTTACGATTGGGTTCAGCCCACTTCTTTGAAGGCCCTCCAGAAGTTTTTGGGTTTTGCTAATTTTTATCGGAAATTTATAGCAAAATTTTCTAGTCTTGCCAAGCCATTGACTGATTTGACTAAGAAGGGTGCTGATGTGTTAAAAATTGGTCTCTGGGGGCTGTTTCTTCCTTTCAGGAGCTGAAGCGAAGATTCACCTCCGCCCCGGTTTTGCGGCAACCTGATGTCTCACTTCTGTTCCAGGTAGAGGTGGATGCTTCTGAGATTGGTGCAGGAGCTGTTTTGTCCCAAAGGGATCCTGTAACATCTAAAATGAATCCCTGTGCTTTCTTTTCCCGAAAGTTCTCTCCATCTGAACGTAACTATGATGTGGGGAATCGGGAGCTGTTGGCCATGAAGTGGGCATTTGAGGAGTGGAGACATTGGTTGGAGGGAGCTAAACATCAAGTCGTGGTCCTCACTGACCACAAGAATTTGATTTACCTAGAGTCGGCTAAGCGCTTGAACCCTAGACAGGCTAGGTGGGCCTTGTTTTTTACACGTTTTGATTTTGTGGTTTCTTTTCTTCCTGGAACTAAGAATGTCAAGGCAGACGCCCTCTCTAGGAGCTTCTTTGCTGATTCTCCTGTGGTGACCAAGCCTGCTACCATCTTAGGCGAAGGGGTAGTTCTTTCTGCCATCTCGCCCGATTTGAGACATGCTCTAGAAGAGTTCCAGGAGGACAAACCTGAGCGTTGTCCCAGTGGAAAGTTGTATGTTCCTGACCAGTGGAAGAAGAGAGTGATGTCTGAAGTTCATTGCTCTGCTTTGGCTGGTCATCCAGGTATTTTTGGTACTAGAGATCTGGTGAGTCGGTCTTTTTGGTGGCCCTCCTTGTCTCGTGATGTCAGGAATTTTGTGCAGTCCTGTGGGTCTTGCTCCCGGTTTAAATCGTGTTCTCGCTCTAGTAGATTGTTGATGCCTTTGCCTGTCCCCAAGAGGCCATAGACCCATATTTCAATGGATTTCATCTCTGATATGCCTGTCTCTCAAAGGATGACTGTTATTTGGGTGATTTGTGATAGGTTCTCTAAGATGGTTCATCTTGTACCACTCCCTAAGTTGCCGTCTTCCTCTGAGTTGGTGCCCCTGTTTTTGCAACAGGTGGTTCGCTTGCACGGGATTCCTGAGAACATTGTATCTGACAGAGGAGTTCAGTTTGTGTCTAGATTTTGGAGAACTTTCTGTTTCAAGCGGGGAATTCAGTTGTCCTTCTCCTCTGCTTTTCACCCTCAGACCAATGGGCAGATAGAGAGAACAAACCAGACCTTGGAGTCGTATTTGAGATGTTTTATTTCCGCTGACCAGGATGATTGTGTTTCATTTTTGCCCTTGGCCGAATTTGCTTTAAATAATAGAGCTAGTTCTGCCACTTTGATGTCACCTTTTTTTTGTAACTTTGGGTTTCATCCTCGATTTTCTTCAGGGCAGGTGGAGCCCTCTGCCTGCCCAGGTGTTGACACTGTGGTGGAGAGAATGCACCAGATCTGGGACCAAGTGGTGGATAAGTTATCTCTCTCCCAGGAAAAGGCCCAGCGGTTTTCCAACCGACATAGGACCATGGGTCCTCAGTTTAAGGTTGGTGATATGGTGTGGTTATCATCAAAAAATATTGCTATGAAGGTGGCTTCTCCTAAGTTTAAGCCTAGATTTATTGGACCTTACAAGATTTTGGAGATTATTAATCCGTTCTCTTTTCGTTTGGCTCTTCCTGTCACATTTAAAATCCATAATGTGTTCCATAAGTCTTTGTTGAAGAGGTTTGTTGAACCTGTTGTTCCGGGGGTGGCACCTCCAGACCCTGTATTGGTGGAAGGTAACATGGAATATGAGGTAGAGAAAATACTGGATTCCCATCTGGCAAGACAGAGACTCCAGTATTTGGTTAAGTGGAAGGGTTATGGTCAGGAGGATAATTCCTGGGTCTCTGCCTCTGATATTCATGCCAAAAGATTTGTGCGTGCCTTTCATCGGGCTCACCCTCATCACCCTGGTGGCTTGGTTGAGGGTTCGGTGACCCCTCCTCAAGGGGGAGGTACTGTTGTGAATTCATTTTCCCCTTCACCACTGAGGCCCGATGAACTCCCTCTTCTGGTAAAGAAAGGTAGTGAGCCTGATTATCAAGCATCTGAGACTAATGATGATGACTGGCTGAGTGGAGTTACTGACTGGATATAAGGCCGCCGACGCCCTTCTGCCCTGCGGGTGATTTCTCTGTGGGATCCTTGGAGACCAGTCTGAATTCCTGCTCTTCTAAAGCTAAGTTTTCTGCTATGCTTTTTGCATTTGTGCTTTGACTTTGTTTTGCGTTGTTTTTCTGGATTTCTGCCATTCCCTGCTGGGGTGAGCTGAATTCCTTTAGCTCTGTCTTCTGAAAATACCTGAGTGCTGATTTAGTTTTTGAAGCCTAGCTGCTTCAGGGCCTTTTTCCATATCAGCCTGTTGGCTTATGTCTTTGATAGGGTTTTGGCAGATTGCAGACAGCAACCTTCCTTTCCTGTCCTGTTTAGTTAGATTGGGCCCCATCGTTTGCTCAGCCTATCTTTCTATCTGTGTGAGTGTTTTTTCATCTTGCTTCACCGTCATTATATGTTGGGGGCTGCCTTTTACTTTGGGGTCTGCTCTGGGGCAGTTTAGATTTCCTTTTCTGTCTTTAGGCTATTACGCTCTCCGGCTGTGATCGAGGGGTCTAGGGCACCGTAGGAACCCCCCACGGCTACTGCTAGTTGTGTTGATAGGTTCAGGGGTCTGCAATCTGATAGTTGCCAACTTCTCTGGTTTTCTGGACGTAGCTTCTATTTTTGTGTCTGCCTCCTATGGTGACTCAATCATAACACGACAATATATGTTTGGAGGCTATCTATTCCATTGGGGTCTGCTCTGGGGCAGTTTAGATTTCCCCTTTCTTGCTTTAGGCTTAGTTAGCTCTCCGGCTGTGCCGAGGCGTCTAGGATCATCGTAGGCACGCTCCACGGCTACTACTAGTTGTGTTGATAGGATCAGGGGTCTGCAATCTGCTTAGTTACCAACCTCTCTGGTTTTCTGTGGCTTAGCTTGGGCTTGCTCTCCTCCTCGGTGACCCAATCATAACAGAGAAACATGTGAGGAGAATATTAAGAACAATTGTTATGGACTGTCCTGGTTTGGAGTAGTGATATTGCAACCACTAGGGGCAGCACTGGAAAGTAGCGTAGTCAGGGATAGCCAAGGCGTCGTTACACAGGAACAGCAAAGCCATTTGAAGGAATAAGCAGTAATCGTAGTCAGGAAAGCCAGAGGTCGATATCAGGAGCAGCAATGTCTATATAGAAGCAGCAGGTGGAAGGAAGCTTGACTAGATATATCAATAATCACGCTAAAAAAGGAGAGCAAGGCCAGGTTTAAATAATGTGTGCAATCAGGATGAGCCAATCAGGAACTCAGGGTGGTGACCAACAGGAAACTCAGGGTGCAGACATCAGCAACAACATAGGTACAAGTATTTGGGTTAGCACAAAACTACCCAGCGAGCTGAATAGCTCAGAGGGAAAAGCTGCTGTCTGGTGCACAGTAGCTGCTAGGTTTGAATCCTGACAGAAATAGTGTGAGGTGACAGCATGGGGAAAGAAAAGCATTATAGGGGGGATCCAATGTGACAAGGGGCCCAGTATGGAAAGCAGGGAGCAGTCAGTGTCTTCTTCCGGGAAGAAAATAGCAGGCACGTATGCTTGCCAAGATCGGCCGGCATCAAGGAAATGTTTCCTATTGGTTCATTTTGATCACTGTGATAGTCTCTATTTTAGAGTTTTTTTTGTTTAATGCCATGCTTATCTGCTAATTTGATGACAATGGTCACTCTTTTCTAACCTTTTGCACTAGATGCAGAATTCAGAATCAACAGTGGGGCCTTAATTGCAATCAAAGTTTTTTAAACCCAGATTTTTTGCAGCAATTTTGCCACCTTTCAACAAAGCCTTACAGGTTTTCCACTCAAATAGTGGTGTAGGAAAGCAGGAGGTAAAGTTCTATATGGCAGGTATGTGTTAATGAGGTAGCTGGCCTTGATAATGTAAGTCCCGGAAGAGAGTGCTTCATTAAAAATAAGTTTACTAGATTTTGGGTCCGGGACTTAGGAGTGACCAAAAGAGCTTGGGTGGGAATAGTTGCTTCCATACATTCCAGTCCAGGGCTTGCAGGTACTATGAAAGGCAGCTTATTTGGCTCAGGTGGGTGTGACATGTTGAAGTTGGAGAGCAACCAATAATGATGATCACACTGAGTCTGAAATAGGACCTGTATTGCTGTCTGGGTGAGAACTTCTTGTTGCTTTGCCTTCCCTGAGAAAGGACTGTTATTTTTTATTACAAAACTAGCTGAAGAGCCCGGCATTGCCCAGGCATAGTAACTAACTGTGGTTAGTTATAACAAATTATAATGATTATATTGCACATAAAAACATTTCACATCACATATTCAACACTACAGATTTGCAACACAAATTACCTAAAGGATTACCTAAGTATTGATAGTATTTTATTTTCAACTCATTCAAGAGCCTTTTGATAAACAAAATTTTTTGGTTTTTCATTTCAGTGCAAAGATGAACAGCTTTTTGGCAGTTCCAACTCTTGAACAGACCACGTAAAGTTGACCACGAGAAAAGCATGGAGATTGCAAATCGATCCCTACTACTTTCAAGGACTGTCCCTGAGCATTGTTAATGGACATTACAAATGCCAGTCGAAGTGGAAACTGGTGGCGTTTAAAATCAAAAAACAAATCAGATGGAATGAGTGGAATTCTTGAAATGAAAATGTCCCCTCCTTTGGCACATCCTGTTTCTGAGCTATGTGTCTAATACTGGAGTTTAATAAACCTCATACTATTTGGACACAAGAGTATGATGCCTGTGTGATCTCTAGTGCCTACCTGAGAGTGTGAAACCCTACAGAGGCTAGCAAACGTTAGACCCTTGGTCCTTTTCTAAAATGTTCAACTATGAGGATAAGGAGAGCTTTCTCTGCTGTTCCGATCACTGTTTATTAAGGCATCATCTTTAACAGCCATTAGTAGAGTATTCTCTGATTTTGTCTGCTCTTGGGAGTCATGGGTGCCAATCATGGACTTTTCTCCTCAGGTATAGGAAGGCACAACTATTCTGCTAGCATGATTACATCACCATCAAGGTACAGTGCAGAGATGTAAAGTTACATTGTCAGTAAGTTTGGGGCTACTAGACAGCCAACATATCATTACGCAGGATGCATTTAGTGTTACAGACGTGCCTATCCCAAAGCTGGCCATTTTGGCATACGGAAGTAAAAAGATTCATAATTGATTGAGATGAGTCCCAGAGAAGGGTCCAGCAGCAAAAGAGAATGCATGTGCATAGTGTAGATGAAGCGGAGGACAGTACACCTTTCTTCACTGTGCATGCACAGATGTGCTGTTATTCACTTCATTTACAATATGTGCATGTGTCGGCTGATGTTGGACTCATGTCTCTGGTAAAGTATAAATCCTTTTACTACATAATTGCTGTTTTTGACACATTTGGAACAATAATTCCCAGCTGAGTGAAAACATGTTGGTGGCTCAGGGGCCCCAAATTTTGCAACAGGTTCCTAGTGGATACCAACGCAGTTCATTAAAGGGAACGTGTCACCACCCCAGGTATTTTTAAGTAAATGAGCCACCTTGTGCGTCACTAATGCTGTTCTCCTTTAATGCTCTTTTATTTAGCGTCCCTTCCACCGCAGAAATAATCGTTTTTAAAATTGGTCAAAAATGCTTGAAGTTTGACCAGGGGCAGGTCTTTCCCCCTCTGACACAGACGCCTCACATCCATCAGTCATTTCTTCCTTGAGTCTTTGCTCCGCCTCCTCAGCGTTCTTTTGAAATCCTGGCACCTGCGCTGTACTATATTTTCTTGGGCATGCACAGTTAGTGCTGCCCGTGTTCTCACATCACATTCTGGCCTTTCTATCGCATCTGCGTGGACGTGCGGCCAGAGATCTCACCCCGCAGTCGCTTATGATTTATTCACACTGCGGGGCTGGGAATCTTGGGCATGCGCAGTAGTTCTCTGCGGCACTCCGATTCAGGGAGTCGGAGAGCCGCAGAGAACTACTGCGCAAGCCCAAGATGTGATGTGAGAGCACGGGCAGCGCTAACTGTGCATGCCCAAAAAAATATAGTACAGCGCAGGCGCCAGGATTTTAAAAGAACGCTGGGGAGGCGGAGCAAAGACTCAAGGAAGAAATGACTGATGGATGTGAGGCGTCTGTGTCAGAGGGGGAAAGACCTGCCCCCCGGTCAAACTTCAGGTATTTTTGACCAATTTTAAAAATGTTTATTTCCGCGGAGGAAGGGACGCTAAATAAAAGAGCTACCTTGACAGAATGCAGCATTAGTGCTGCACAAGGTGGCTCTTTTACTTAAAAATGCCTGGGGGGGGGACAGGTTCCCTTTAACACGCAGTGTGAGAAGGGGCAGAACTATAACACATTAGTATCATCCCTTGATGTATAAATGCAAAAAAAAGTCCATTCCAGAAACCTTATATTAAGGCCCCGTTCAAATGTCCGTGTTTCCAGTAGGTGTGTTATTCGTTTTTTTCATGGATACCACATGTACCCTTTATAATGTTTGCTTCTATGCACATTTCTGTGTTTTTAAATGGACCATGTGTCTGTGCAAAACACACGGAGACGTGTCCATTTTTACAGGCAACATGGATAACAAGAGCCAATGAAACACTATGGGTCCTTGAAAAATAGGTACAGCACACGGATGGCATCAGTGTACAGTCCGTGCATTGTTCGTTTGCTGTCCATGTTTAAGATTGCAAGTATAGGAGAAGCTTTGTAATTTATTTATTGATCCATACCGGAAAAACCACTGATGACTGATGGAAAAAATGGACACACGGATGCCACACTGACACACGGATGGAAAACACTCACGACACCGGTACCAGTTTTTCACGTAAATGTTTTATGCAGTCGTGTAAAGGAGAACTAAGTAATAATCTTCAGAATGAGGATGCTGATACTTTGCTGTTTACCGTGGTTATTACCACAGCAGTCACATAGCAGCAGCACGCAGATCGGCGTTTCCGTACATCTCCGCAAGTCAATCTATTCTCTAGTCGGGTAGGAATTAACACACCAGCAGCACTGGAGGGGAATACGTAATGACCGGTTTAATCGTCTCCACCTCGTTATGCATTCCCCTCTCACCGTCATCTTTGCCAATCAAGTCAGATTACTTTGCTGATCCATTCGGCATAATATGGTATTATTCAATAACCCGTTATTAACTGTGGGGCTGCGGCGTGGAGCTCAAATCCGTTCACTTTGGAGTAGCACATAATTAGTTCTGATAATTAGATGAATCTGATGCTCCTCTCCCTCGAGGTTATCATCATCTTTAGGTTTCTAGGTAATTCATTCTGCTTTGCCTCAGATCTAGTCTCCTTCTGCGTCTGATTGGGAGATAATACCCGTGGAGCACAAGAATTTTCAGGAATAAAGGTTTGTCTTGCGTCACATGCGTATGATGCCCACATGGCTCCAAAATATCGAGCTAAAGGCACAGTGTGTGCCACGTATCTTCTTATCCAAACCGGTGCTGGGTGCTGCAGAGGCATGGGAAGATCCAGGGGTAAGTCTAAGGGTATGTACACACGCTGCGGATCCGCTGCGGATTTGGCCCTGCGGATCCTCAGCAGTTCCGCAGACATTGTACAGTACAATGTTAGCAAATGGGATTTCAAATTCGCAGTGCACGTGCTGCAGATTTTTCCTTGCGGATTTGCTGCGGTTTTAAATCCACAGCATGTCAATTCTTTCTGCAGATTCCGCAGCGGTTTGACACCTGTTCCATTGTCCAGGTGTCAATCCGCAGGGGAAACCTCTGGCAAATCCGCAGGAAAACCGCAGGTCACTTTACTGCGGTTTTACCTGCAAATCCGTGAGGAAAATTCACAGGTGAATCCACAGCGTGTGCACTCACTCTAAACCTCCCCTGCCTTTTTCCAACCCAAGAGCAACACGGCACATTCACTATCGGCACTAGTCCATCTCACAATAATGGAGAGGCAGAGTAAGGACAGAGAGAGACTGACATATAACTCATGCGAGGACTGCATCGTAAGCCTCGTACTGGCTGTCTGCTCTCCTGACCTGAGCTTGACAGCTACATAAAAACACATCACACTCATGCTCAGTTCAGGAGAGGTGCAGTGCGATGCGATCATTGCACGAGTTATACGGCAGTCTGTCTCTGTGTCTGCACTACGAGCAGAAGCAAAGTGGAGACTATTAGGAAAAGTGACTCTGCATTAGATTGCCAAAATACATTTTAACCCCTTTCCGACATATGAAGTTGTAATACGACTCCCCATGCTCAGCGCTGGAACCCGCACCTTTCCGGGCACATGACAGCTGATCTATATAGCTGACATGTGCCTACAACAGCCGTGGGTAGAATCACGATCCGTGGGTGGAATCGCGATCCACGTGTGGCGCCCCTGAGGGTTCAGTCGCCAGGTGAGGTGAGGTACCCCACCATTCAGGTAAGGTGGAGACACCTGACCACACTCCAACACCTGCATCCCACACGATATAGTAGTGTAGCAAAGCACCTTTGGTGGCTCCCTGCTTGGAACACGAAGAGTGCTGGGAGGTGGGTGGAGTTTAGTCTGCACCAAAAGAGCGGGAAGTGTTTAGGATTTGGTCAGTCAGTAGTCTGACTCAGGGAGACAGCTCAGTGCCGGACATTACACTCTGTCCCTTAACACCTATCTTCTTCATCTACTCTGCCCTAGGACTACAGCCCTACCTGTGGAGGGCTACACCATCATTGCTGCACCACACCATCTGTCCCAGAGGATCTGTCTGCAGCGTCGGCTTAACATCTTCATTGCCGAACACCACAGGTGGCGTCATGAATCATTCACTCATAAACTTTATTCCAACATCACTTAACCCTCCTTTTACAATGGACGCCCAGGTCCACGGACCGGGTCACAGCTGCCGTGACACTTCCCATTGAAATCATCGGGCCCGGCTCCGAGTACCCCGCCTTCCCTGGCGAACCCCTGGGGCGATCCACACGCACTGCATTTAACTCATGCTTAAGGAAGCGCGTCACTAATCCAGCCCATCGGTGACCCTGTCACATGATCGTGGG
This sequence comes from Dendrobates tinctorius, assembly GCF_039654945.1. Taxonomy (NCBI): domain Eukaryota; kingdom Metazoa; phylum Chordata; class Amphibia; order Anura; family Dendrobatidae; genus Dendrobates; species Dendrobates tinctorius. The sequence continues at coordinate 29,046,601 of NW_027361784.1, forward strand.
TCTCCAACGGATCGGCATGGACACCAGAGGTCTGCAGCATTCCTCTATGATTGCCACTGTCAGATTGCATTTCTGCTACACACAGGCGAGCTGATCATCGCCTGTGTGTAGCAGAGGCGATCAAAGTAGTGCAGCTTCTAGTCTCCCATGGAAGACTAGAAGCATGCAAAAAGTGAAACAAAAAATGTTTTTAAAAATATTAAAAAAATTTAAAAAATATAAAAATTCTAATCACCTCCCTTCTGCCCCATTCAAAATAAAACAATGAAAAAAAATTCAAACATACACATATTTGGCATCACCACGTTCAAAATTGCCTGATCTATCAATATAAAAAAAGAATTAACCCGATCGCTAAAGGGCGTAATGAGAAAAAAATTCAAAATGCCAGAATTACGTTTTTTTGGGTTGCCACTACATTGCAATAAAATACAATAATGGCTGATCAAAACATTGTATCTACACCAAAATTACATCAATAAATACATCAGCTCAGTGTGCAAGAATAAGCCCTCACCCGGCCCCAGATCATGAAAAATGGAGACGCTATGGGCCTCGGAAAATTGGGTTGAAGGGGGTTAAATGAGCTATACAGTGTTACAGGGTAAACAGCCCCTGATCAAGAGCTCAGTGCACCGTTACACCTCCTCACTTTGCATGACTTCTCCTGTTTATGATTGACAGATCTAATCTTCATCTCAGGACCACCCCCCTGACTTTCTCTCTCCTCAGTCCCCCTGGTTGGGTTTTCCTCACAGTGCCACAACTGTCAAAGCGTCCTCGTCACTTGAGCTCCCCCTGGGGACTGGAACTTTCTGGAACCCTCCTGTCAAATTTATATCTTTCCCGGTTCCCTCTAACTCCGCCCCCATGACCAACGGTTTCTTAAGCCCTAAGCTGATGTCAAGTCCTATGCTCACACTCCTCTCTGCCCTCTAATGGTCAACCCAAGGTACTGCACGTTCACTGCACTTTCCTTAGCTGTTTCCCCACCGTAATAACTGACACCTGTCTAAACTGTGCAAACCTTCCTTTCTCTATTCTGACACGTCCATCCATCTGTCAGGTCACCTTCCCTACATGGACACACAGGGCCATTGTGGGTGCGCACAAAGTAAGTGGAAGTATTCTCCTTGGTTCCTCTCTGCAGATGCTGCTCATCAGGCTTCCAGCTGTATTACTGAAGAAAGTGGCATCTGCAAAGAGGAACTTGGGAGAAGATAGCACCCACCCACTGTGTGCACACCCGCAATGACAATGTCTATGCCAAAATAACACTAAGGCCGGAGTCACACTACCATAGAATACAGATGAGTGATATGCGAGAAAACATCGCAGAGCACACGGATGACCACACTTGTGCGGCTCTAGCCATGGAGACTCTGACTGATTTTCCATACATTTAGTGTGACACCAGCCTTAGTGTGTGCTTTGTCTGGTTCAAGCAGTGTCAGTGCAAATGCTCACACAAGTGGGCTCAATTCATGCTGTAGCGGGAGAAGTCCTGAACATGCAAAAGGAGGAGGCATAACGGTGCACCAAGATCTTGGCCACACCAATGGTGTGCTCAAGCCCTCATAATTTGCATTCATATTAAAAGCTATTTTCTGAAAGACTAAAATGCACAGAGCTAGCATGATTTTTATAGAGACCAGGTCCACTATACTAAAATGAATTTTGGGGGCAACAGACTTCCTTTAAGAATATGAATAATTCCACCATTCAGTTGGATAGACACTTACTGGGTGAGAGGTAAAACATCTTAAAAATTCAATGCCGCCTTTGTAATAACTTTTTGTCTATAAAGGTACAAACATTTGAACCACTTACTTAATATACTATACCCTTAAATAAATTGTGTAGACATAGAGATAACTGCATATTATTTTACTATCTTCTCCTAGTTGTGGCTACAGACAGCCTGAATTTTGAAAAGTTAAAGTGACCCTTCAGCCAGGGACTGAAAAGTGAATATACATTTCTCATGCGTAGTCATTCTACCTGGTGCCCTCCATTTGCTTCCTGCTGCCACCCCTGCTCAGTTAGGTGTATTGTATCTCCTGCATCCAAGATAGCTACCACAGTGGTATGGAGATCCAAAACATACCTCTTGTCACAGGTTTACCACGACAGAGAGGAGCCTGAAGACCAAAGCGTCTGATTTCTTCTACTCCTGCACTGATTTAACCCCATCCTCAACTCCCCAGTATTGTATGTCACGTGAGAATATTTGTATGATCAGTATTTTCCTTTATCCCTGTTCATATTACCTTGTTAGTCTGGTTGGTGTACTATGGTACACTACTACTCCCCTCTTCCCTGGATGGAAGAAGCGTAAAACCTGAGGGTGAATTTAGGAGCTGAGGCAAGGTACGTGGCCTCGGCGTCTTCACCACCAGAAGAAATCCAGGGAACAGGGCAAGCTAGGGTGCCCCTAGCATTAGGGACAGCGAAAGAGCCTCTAGTCCCAGGGCACCCGACAACAGTCACGACATTCCTCTAATTTTCCAGGAAAATATATCAATGTAAACAGAGCATATGGGATATTATTGAATTAGAATAAATGGTTTTTGAAAATATGGCTATTTTGTTAGCTATTTTTTGTTTCTTTCCTCTTCAGTAGAAGTGACCTCTCTTACATTTTCTGTTGACAGTGCATGTCAGCATGTCTGAATATGAGTGAGTTTTAAAAACACCATGATTTTTTTATACTCTATCAGGAGATGTTTATGCTTCTGTTATTCTTGTATGGTAGGTTCTCTAAACTACAAGTCAGGAGAGACAACACAGAAGAAGGTGATCACACAGAGAAGCTGTATAGCACATGGAACAGCGAGGACTATAACAGCAGGCAAACAAGCGAAGCAAGAAACAGCACAAGACACAGAGCCAGAAGTGTGGACACACAGAGTAGCTGAAAATGTATAGACGGTCCAGAACTTGCAGCAGCGTTTGTAGTGTGAACAAGTCCAGAGAAGAGTTCATGATGCTTACAGTGAAAGGTTAATCAGCAAACAAATACAAAATCTCTGGCAGCAGTGAACAGGTAAACTAGTTGGTGCAGATGTAGACATAGTCTATTCCAGTAGAGTTTGTAATGTGAACAGATAACAGTTTGTTTTGCTTACAGCAGATGAATGGTTAATGGCAGGTCTGAGCCAGAAAATAAATTCAGATTGAAGAGACAAATAGAAGTTTTCAGAAATGCGTGTTTGCCTTAAAATGTAAATGAGCTTTTAACCTCTATGGGCCGGGCATAGATCTTCCTGAGAATCTACCTCCAGAGCTTATATTACTGTAAATGAAAAGAGCCATTGCTAGTGTGAGACATGTAATAACTGACAATCTGCTCTCCTAATCTACATGTCTCACATTGATAACACCCCCTTTAACTTACAATAAGCTATGGGGTCAGATTCTCTGGGAGATCTATGTCCTGCCCAAAGATCTTAACTGCTCATTTACATATTCAGAAAAGATGTGGATTTCTCTGGAATAAGACATCAGATTGCACTGTATCAAGGTATCATTTTATTCAAATTTTCATGACCTACATTCCAATATAGACGGCTTTGAAGGGTTGATCCTACTAACAAATTCCCTTTAAC